>NC_134730.1:15552378-16232256 GCF_049634645.1 Pelodiscus sinensis
GAGCCACTCAGACCTAAGGTGACCATGTTTCCCTATGCTGAATACAGAACACTGGTAAAGTTACTTGTATTCAAGGGAGGTTGCAGTTTATCAGAACTTTGCAGAACAAACATTCAAATTAACATCAAGTTGATTGAGTCCCTATTAAAAAGAAATATTGCATAGTTGGAATCTTTTTATTTCCTTATCTTTACACACACTCACACACACACACACACACACACACACACATACTCTGATCCAACCCTTGCAGCCCGGCACGCTCTGCCCTCCATGCCAAAAGAGGTCAGTATCTTACCTGCGCTTTGCCT
Source organism: Pelodiscus sinensis (assembly GCF_049634645.1). Lineage (NCBI taxonomy): Eukaryota > Metazoa > Chordata > Testudines > Trionychidae > Pelodiscus > Pelodiscus sinensis. The sequence continues at coordinate 15,552,690 of NC_134730.1, forward strand.
TTATTCCTCAATTTTCCTTTTAGTAAAGTGACTTGACAATGGTCATCCACTAAGACAGTGGCAAGGCCAGGAATAGAATCCAGATGTCCTGAGTCTTAGTTCAATGAACTGTTCACTAAGCCATGCTCCCTCCCAGAATCGAGTCCTATCCTCCATCCCTTTAACTCTCATAGGGCTGAGTTATTACTCAATTACTTCTACGTAACTTGTGCAACTTCAGTGGGGGTAAAGAAAGGGGTTAGAATTGCATTCCTGAAACTTTTGAGGCATTTACTTGAGTGGGAATTGCTGATATTCTGAACAGCTCCGATTTATGTCCTGAATGTGACATTTTTCATCATGTTTTAAAAAGATGTGAATGCTTTATTGTATATAGGGCTGGGAAGGACAGGTAATAGAGTTCTGATAACAAAATATCAAAGATGGGAAGTGATCTCATTATTGCAAGAGTTGGAAAGTTAATATATTTATTAAAGTTACTGACAAGGGTAGCAGTCTTCCTTGACTGTAAATGTCAATGCATTATAAACTTCTAAGGCTTCCTTCCAGTCAAATGGTGAAGTTTCAGACTTTAGTCAGTCATAGTGATTATTACATAAATCAAAAGTCACTGCATAAACTTCCTTTACTTTTCTGCAGCATTCCTATTAAGATTAAAGTGTGAACGAGGCTGTAATCTATTTTTCAGGAATATTTCTGACACCATATGTAATTCAATGAGACTATACTGTCAGCAGCAACTTTGTTAAACTCCACACAAAGCTTTTAAAGACCCAACTGCATTCCACTACCACTGGCACTTTGCCTACGCTTATTGCCATTTGTGCACTTCTTCTCTTTTTGTTCTGTTTTTTTTTTAAGCAAAACATTGTGGGAAACACAGAATGGAATCTTGTATAACTAGAGCAAAAATGAAGGGACCAAAGAAGAAATATATATGGCGTACTAATTGCAATTTGCTAATCCATATGCAAAGTGTCAACTCAGAATTCTATTTTAATTAGTCTGCATAAAAAGTAGTGCATGTCTTCCAAAATAAATCCCACTGCGCCTGAGTTGCGATGCTAATGACAAAACACCTTCGGGCTTTCCTAAAAACGTACAGCTGCAAAGACAGGCAGCCCTCTTCAAATGCTTTATCAAAAAGAATTCCTGCTGAACAGCTAATTGGTAATTTTTTTTCTGTCTTTAAAAAATAGAAAAAAATATACGCAATTGTTTTACCATACAATAGACCAAGATTCTGTGCACAATGAGCTAACTAGCAATAGCCCCATTGACTTTAACCATGCAAAATCAGGGATTTTTTTTTAAAAAAAATCCTCCAGATACAGCATTCATTATAAAATTGAAAATCACTGGGGGCATGTCTTCACCAGAGAGTTATTTCAAAATAACTTATAACAAGCGATTTATTTCGAAATAACTCCCTAGTATAGACATGCCCCCAGTGGCTTTCAATTTCTGTTAGTGTACATCTACACAGTAACATGTACCTCAAAGTGAGCGACGTAATTTGAGCTATGCAAATTGCATAGCTTATTTCAAAATTTGGCACTTCCTACACAGCACTTATGTAGAAATAAATCGCTATTCCGCTGACTTCCTTAACCCTCGTACAATGAGGTTTACAGGATGTTGGAGTAAGAAACCCCTTATTTAGAATTTATTTTGAAATAATGGGATTCTTGTGTAGACAGCGCATAAGGTTATTTCGGAATAATGGATGTTATTCCAAAATAACTCTGCTGTGTAGCCATACCCTAACAGATAGATAGTACATATTTCATTAGTCATGGGCTACGTCTACACTGGCCCCTTTTCCGGAAGGGGCATGTTAATTTCAGAAGCCGTAATAGGGAAATCCGCGGGGGATTTAAATATCCCCCGCGGCATTTAAATAAAAATGTCCGCCGCTTTTTTCCAGCTTTTAAAAAAGCCGGAAAAGAGCGTCTACACTGGCCCCGATCCTCCGGAAAACGTGCCCTTTTCCGGAGGATCTTATTCCTACTTTGAAGGGCGCTTTTTCCGGAGGATCGGGGCCAGTGTAGACGCTCTTTTCCGGCTTTTTTAAAAGCCGGAAAAAAGCGGCGGACATTTTTATTTAAATGCCGCGGGGGATATTTAAATCCCCCGCGGATTTCCCTATTACGGCTTCTGAAATTAACATGCCCCTTCCGGAAAAGGGGCCAGTGTAGACGTAGCCCATATGCTGTATCTTAGTAAGCTTGCTTTGCTAGGGATTTTCAGTCAGAATGCAAGATCTAGATCAGGGCTTCTCAACATGCCCACAGCCCATCTGTTTGTGGCCCATGGTGCTGTTTGGGTTTACATGGGAGCTCAACAAAAGAATAGTCAATATAATGGTCTCCTGTTGATATGTGTTTTAGTAGTTAAATTCCTGGACTGTCATTGCTCATTAAAAGTGCTGTCATATGGGTGGAAATTGGATAAATATTGCATTTTATTATCAGCAGAACTGACTTAAATGGGGCCTAGTATTGTGTAGTCTTGCCTTAATCTTTGTGTTCATGCCATCAGTGTGAAAGAAGCTATTTGCATATATATTTGTATGTATATGCAACCACACTTAAGTTGCGGCCCTCGGCATGTGCTGTAAATATCATTGTGGCTCCCAGAGCTTCCAAAGTTGAGTAGCCCTGATCCAGACTATCTGAGTCAAGACAATTGCCTGGAACATTTCCCGAACAGCAGATAGAATGATGCCTGAATAGTTGATGCAGTGCTACTTAGCTGTCTTTCTGCTACGGTATGAAGGGAATTATTTCTCTCAGTCAATCTTCAGGCAGACAACCTGTTTTATTGCACAGATATTGAAAAATCTGACAAAGCCTCTGCTTTCATATCTTGTTCTGGATGCTACCAATCCTTCCTCATTGCTTTCTTCAGCACAACAACCTTTAACTTCAGATTGAATTGTTCTGAAGCCTCCCTCCCCTTTCTAAGTCAAGTTTCAGGACAAACTCCAAAGTGAATTATGTAGAAGTTATGTGACTGCTGTGGTACAAGTGACTTTCAATTTCTGCAACAGTTAGATAGATATTACATATTTGATTAGAAAAATAAACCAGGGAAAATACTTTTCACCTCTTAAGTAAGAGGCTTTAGGACATCATGAATATGAAGCCAGGAGGGAGTAAAAGAATTTCAGAATAGAAGAACAGGTCACTAAATACTTGGGGTACATCTACACAGCAGTGTTATTTCAGGATAACAACATAGTGAGCATCTACACTACAAGCCTTTCTTTAGAAATAATGTCAAGCTGGAAGATTTCTTACTTCAACTCATAGTAACCCTCATTTCATGAGGAGTAAGGAAAGTCACAGGAAGAGTGTTCTTCCTTTGACTTTTTGCTGTGTAGACTGCACCAAAAGCCAAATGAAGCTATTTTGAAGTAAGCTACGCAACTGACGTAGCTGAAGTTGCATAGCTTAATTCGACTTTAGCCCTGCTGTGTAGACATACCCTAAGGGTGTGGTTCTGGCCCTATTGAGGTCTGCAGCAAAATTTTCACTGACTTCAGCAGGGCCAGGATTTCACCCTACAATTACAAAAAGTCTTGCTCCTCCTGACACACACATCTGACATTTAGATCGGCCTGATTCTGAACACATTCTGGTGAAGTCTACGGAGTTACACAGGTTTAGGACTAGCAAGAGCTCATAAATAGGTCCATTGCATTCAGAAATTAATATTTTAAGACCCATCCAAACTTTTTCTTATGAAAAATGTGTCGGAGGAATGTGGAGGGCATGCTTTAGTTATTGAAATTGGATCTGAATCTGTCACTAGCATATCATAAATTGGGTGAATATTTCACCTAGAGGTATGCTTGAGTAAAAGAGGTCAAAGTCTCTTGTGGAGCTGGAAGATTTTTGTCAACAAAAGGCACTTCTCCTTGACAAAACTTGCCAGTGTGCACAAAGCCCAAGTGGATGACATAATACCTGGTCTTGGACCAACTTCTGTTGGTGAGAGAGACAAGCTTTTTTCGGGACCTGAAGAAGAGCTCTGTGTAAATTCGAAAGCTTTTTCCTAAACAACAGAAGTTGGTTCAATACAAGATATTATCACACCTGTTTTGTCTCTTTAATATACTCAGACCAACAGGGCTGGTCCTAACCAATTGGTGGGCTACTGCCGGGAACAGTTGTTGATAGGGGAAAAAAAAAAGGGGGTCAGAGTGGGGGAGAAATGCAGTCACAGCCCCTTCCTTTAATTGCCAGGTGTCCCGAGCGGGCTTTGGTTGGGCTCTGTCGGCTGCCCCTTGAAAATGGCAGCCTTAGGCGACTGACCGGCTCGCCTGCCCCTAAGACCAGCTCTGCAGACCAACATGGCTAAAAGAATATTGCATATATGAAGAATCGGTATATTCTATATCATGCAGAGTGACTCCAAAATAAGCAATGAAGTCATTAACAATGGATTATTATTCCGCCAGCAGCTTGTACCTTTCAAGCATAAATCTGCGTATTGTCTTTCAGCATAATCAGCAGACAGAATCATTGCTTTCTCATTCCTTGCCTTGAGTTTAATATAACCATAAAATCAATGAAGAATGATAACTTTTCTTTCCAGTCAGTGACAATTAGCTTAATTCTGTTATTGATTATTTCTTGCTCTCAATTACATTTGTAATGAGGTTTTTCTTGTATGTATGAAAAGAAAGTGCTGGGTAAACACTTTGGATTACTAAAATTAGGTAATTTGTTTGATCTGTGGTGTGACTGATCTGTACAGGAATTACAGGTAATCTGTGACAAAGACAGCACAGTAGCATGCATGATATATCGTGGTCAGAATGTCACTGTGGGAAAATGTGCTGGGAGTGCAATAGAGTGTAGCTGCTAAAACTATAATTAATGCCATTTGAGTATTGTTATAATGTCACAATACATCGTTTGGTGGCTAGCCTAGTTAGGGGTGTCTGTCTGACTCTCTATGCCAAACTTCACTAAACTACCTTTACTGGTTCCCTACTATATTATTTTTTATGTCCATGTTGTAATTTCTAGAATTGAAGCAGTATGTCCTAGGACTGTTATTTGTCAAGGTTCTGTTTATATATTTTCTATGTAGCCCATTTCTCACAGGTTTGTAATTCTTCTGCGGAAAGGAAACCACCTCATGCGGATACGTGACATAGACACTTTAACATTCTGTGCCCGTTCTCTTGCTAAATGATGAATCCCTTGACTCCTGTTGACCTCAGTGGCAGCTAAGGGTTTCAGCACTTTGTATGACCAATCCCTGTGGTGGGGGGCGGGGGAGGAGAGGAAGGGTGAAGGAGGGTATATTGGTTTTTGCATACAGTTTTTCCAAAAATAAATATCAGGCAGTGTGGCACTTAGCACATGGATATGACACACAGATAGCTTCTCTGTGTCCTGGTTCTATACTCCTTTTTGCCCTCAGCTTCTCAAAGCATTTGTTATTACACTTGAATATTCAAGACAACAACATGCCTTTAACAAGGCTTGGCAGAGGTCAATTTTGTATTGATAATTTTACGGTATTGGGAAGCTCTGAGCGAGTCAGACAAATAGAGACAATAATTATTTAATGCCAATAGATGCTGCAATTCAAAAAAGTTAAAGCACTATAACCATTAAAACAAAATCAGAAAGTGAATATCCTTGACTCAAGCCACACTAAGTTCTCCTGCATCTTTTTTCTTTCTTTGCTTATGTGTAAAGGTTTATCATCATTGATGGAAATATTTTTACCTGTGGGTATGTGTGATGAAATCAGTGCTTACAAACATTTACCAATAAAAATCCTTCCAAGCTTAGGTTTAAGTACACCTTGTATTTAAAACTTAAAGGCTGTGTCTAGACTGGCAAGTTTTTCTGCAAAATCATCTGCTTTTGTGGAAAAACTTGCCAGCTGTCTACACTGGCCGCTTGAATTTCTGGAAAAGCACTGACGATCTCATGTAAGATCATCAGTGCTTTTCTGGAAATACAATGCTGTTCCCGTTAGGGCAAAAGTCTTTTTCTGAAAGACTTTTGTGCAAATGGTGTAGACAGCACAGTACTGTTTTCCGCAAAAAAGCCCCGATCGCGAAAATGGCGATCGGGGCTTTTTTGCGGAAAACCGTGTCTAGATTGGCCACGGATGCTTTTCCGCAAAAAGTGCTTTTGAGGAAAAGCATACTGCCAATCTAGATGTGGTTTTCCGAAAATGCTTTTAAAGGAAAACTTTTCCATTAAAAGCATTTCCGGAAAATCATGCCAGTGTAGACGTAGCCAACATGTATTGCAAGAGCTTTCCCTGCAAAGGACCATGCCAGGTGACACAGATTTAAAATAACTGTCCAAGCATCATCTCTACTGATTGCCCATGTTCTGAGATTACAAATAAAAGTTTAAATTTAAACAAAGCCTTAATCCTTCATAGGATTGGTGGTCATTTAGGATTCAAAATCAGAGGTATGATGTGCCATGTCTTGAAGAACACTGCAGAAGCTGGCAGTTTCTTGCAATAGTTCTCCATACTTTTCAAGTGATGGCCATGCCACTAAGGGTGCATCTACATGGCACCATTATTTTGAGATAACTAGCGTTATTTCAAAATAACATGCGAATGTCTACACAGCCATTCCATTATTTCGAAATAATTTCAAAATAACAGATGGCTTATTCTGAAAAATGTAAACCTTATTCCACGAGGAATAACACCTATTCTGAACTAGCTATTTCAAAATAAGGTGTGTGTAGATGCTCCACTTCTGCTATTTCGAAATAGCCCCTCACCAGGGCCATTCTAAGTTATTCATCCCCAATGCCTCCTGGGGCTCTAAATCGAGATAGCACATCCACATTAGGGAAGCCTGCCTCAGATTAATTTTGAGGCTTCCCTGCAGTGTAGACGTGCTATTCCAAAATAAGCTATTTTGGAATAACTATTCTGGAATAGCTTATTTCAAAATAAGCGTGTAGTGTAGATGTATTCTGACTCTGACTGAAATGGCATCTGTGCAAAATTTCAAGATAGTGTGAAGTTCTCTACTCTGCTAAGCATTCTGACTCTGCCAATGTAGACTAAACTTAAAAAATAACAAATAGTATGGTAGCGCTTTAAAGACTAACAAAAAATGTAGATGATATTATGTGCCCACTTTAAAGTGCTACCATACTACTTGTTGTTTTTTAAGTTTATCCTTGTACAGACTAACTCAGCTACCCCTCTGAAACCAATATAGACTGTGATATTTCACCTCTCCAAGTCACTTCCCACATCCATGCACAACAGTGAAAGACCGTGCTACATTAACTGTTTACTATAGCAATTTGCAGTTGATCTAGTTATCAGGGGGTCTGGTTAGTGGATCTGTTGCTTTGGACAGAAGCAATAACTCATTGGTATTGAATCCAGTTCACTGGAATGAAGCTGGAGTTCCTCTTAAAAAAAAGAAAAAAAAAAGAAAGAAGCAACAACATTCGCAATCAAATTCCACTCTTCTGCCAATACCCAGGATGGATTTTGCTATGTCTAGGTTATTTCTTCTCCGCTCCTCAAGTTGAGCAGAATGGTAAGTGGCTAGGAAGAATGACTAAATAGATAATCTTGGTGGAAGATATGGTTCTTGTCATTGACTTTAAAAGACAACTCTACATTAGGGATGCCAAATCCTGTTTAATCAGGTAACTGGTTAAACGTTACATTAACCTAATGTTTAACCAGTTAACAGACTAAGTGGGAACCCAATTCCCGGGAGAGGGACCACTCTAGTCCACCTACAGTTCCCACCTGGGAACAGACCCAACCCTGCGCAGGGTTCCTGTTCACTGCCTTGCATGGGGCTGCTGTCTCCAGGCCAGCTCCCTGCCTCATGCGGGGCTCCCAGCTTCCGGATGCTTCCGGCCCTGCACAGGGCTGCCAGCTCCCAGCCCACACAGGCTGGGAGCTGGCAGCCCCACATGGGGGCCTAGCAGGATGAAACAGCCTTCCACCCACAGCAGGCTGCAGGCAGGGGGCTGCTCTGAGCACTGGTTAACCGTTGCCTAATAAGCATCAAATGGTGATGCTTACCTGGTAACCGGTTAACTGGTTACCCGTTCACATCCCTACTCTACATGTCGTCCATAATCTCATTTTTCTTCCTTAAGAAGAAGACCTTGCTTTTTGTTTGTTGTGGACTCTTCCAGTAGTTTGAAAGATGTATGTAAATATCTGCACGTGCTTACAAATGAAAAGAACATTTATAAAAGTCAGTGAGTAGAAATAGAGATCTAATTAGCAGCATGTATGTATGTGGTTAGAGAAAATATTCTCCCTTCTCTCTTTCTTCCCAGTGTCTTTCTGGCAATTCCTTAGGAGGGAAATGTACAGTGGTCATCACCATTTGCTAGGCTGTGATATTTGACTTTACTGTACTGTATTATATTTTCTTACTCTAAACATAGGAAAGCCCCCAAAACACAGTTTGATATAGTAAACCAACACTACCACAGCTAGTGGTTAGAGGCTTTTAAAAATGACAACCAGGATGGCAAGTTCATTGTATTTATATTTAATGACAGATAAGTAGCAAACATTTTGGTTACCAAATACTGAAGATTTATTCTGATATTTTTAATAAAGGATAATTATTCTGCTGTGAGGCCTGTTTGGGTGGTGCTCTGATTCTAATTGAAGCAATAATGCATTTTCCATATATGATATTGTCTGGGTCTAGCCATTAGAAACGATATGACTAGGAGAGAGAGAGCCAAAGGGAAGGCACTTTACATTAGGGAAATGACAGTGATATATAAAATTTCCCACTGAGTTAGATTTTGGCAGACAGAGCTTCGTACATGGGCCTCCTAAGACACCATCTGTCTGATTTTTAATTCTGTTTGTTAAAAACAAAGGTTTAAAATATTATGCCGTAAACAAAATCTCAAAGCAATAAACTAATCCAGAGGCTTCTATTGTAACATTCTATGGAAAGATACATATCCTTTAGGAAAAACTATCTGCACATCCCACTGTTTTTGTTGCATGACCCCTTGACTCTTACAGCATTTGAAAGTGTATTCATACAAATATATGTTGAAAGCAAATAAATTAAATACCCCTCTATCCATGGGGTCTGTTCTAACATAGGCTCTGTTTCATTTAGTTGTCTGGTAGAAATATGTGGGCCGGGGTTAGAGTTGTATTATTTGTGGAACATGAGAAATTTGGACACTGAGATAATTTTAATCCCAATTTTGAATCTGTAGGGATGCTTCTCCTTCTGCTCCTTCTGCCATCATTGCCTCTGTGTAAAATGGAAATAATACTTAGCTTTCTTACAGGAGTGTCGAGGCTTAATAATATCTGTCAAGAGCTTTGACAAGAAGGGTTTGATAACATTAACTGGCATGTTTTGAATACTCCCTCAACTGAGAACAAAATCAGGTTTTATGACAAGATTTCTGGAACACCGACTCCCAGACTTGGCTGGGAAGAACACAGAGACAGCTCTTTCATTAGATCTTTCCCCATGCCAAGAGATTCCATTACTTACACAACACAGCATTACAGATGTTAATTGGAAACGGTATCTGGTTACAACACTATGAATTAGTTTGTTTTAGAATATAGGCAGGCATTCAGTAGTTCTCCTAAGAAAGGATCAAAGGCTGTTAATAAAGCACACTGGCAAAAGCCAAAGCCAGGAACTAGAGTATATGTAAAGATTTTAGTAATTTAAATGTTTAGTTCTAAAAGCAGGGCTGGGGAAGCATTTTTTCTGAAATGGTAAAATGGATAAAGCACTGGTCTGGGGTTCAGGAGATGTAAATTCATTTCCCAGCTCTGCTGCAAGCTCCCCTTTATGTGACTTTGTGTCTCACTTCCTCGTTACTTAAGAGGAGATTAAATATACTTCTTTTCTCTGACCCTTTGCCTATTTAGATTGTAATCTCTTTGGAATCCATTAAAACATGTTCATACAGTATCTACTAAAACTGGGCTCCATTCTTGGTTGGGACCTCAAGGCACTCCATAATACAATTAATAAATACTAGAAAAAAATATAGGCAAAGGATTAGCATTTCTTATTTTCTCTGAACGGCTTCATGAATCACTAATCTTAAATTTCTCTAGGTGGGCTATAAGGTTAGGGTCTTAACATTCTTTTAAGTACAGGCAGTCCCCGGGTTACATGGATCCGACTGACATCGGATCCCTACTTACAAACGGGGTGAGGCAACCCCGCACTAGCTGCTTCCCCCTAGCAGACCAGGGAGACGTGGAGCGGCTTTTCTCAGCAGACACCTCAGCTTGAGAATAAAGGACTGAGGGAAGTGAGGTGTGGGAGAATAAAACTGAGCTCTGGAGAAATGTTTGGCTAGAGTTTCCCCTACAATATGTACCAGTTCCAACTTACATACAATTCAACTTAAGAACAAACCTACAGTCCCTATCTTGTACGTAACCCAGGGACTGCCTGTAACTTCAATATTGTTTTTGCAGACTCTGTTTTTTGCAGAACTGTGACTTTCTTTTTTTTTTTTTTTTTTTTTAAGAAGCGGGAGAGAAAACAAGTTCGCTCACCAAATGGCTTTTGGAAGCACATTCTGCTATTGATCCATTTTTTCCTACACCAGGAACTGCACTATATTTTGAGTTCGCTGATTGTATTCTGTTCATGAACCCTCAAATAAAATGACACATTTCTAAAATACACAGTTGTAATTTTTTTGTTAGTCTCTAAGGTGCCACAGGACTACTTGTTGTTCTTAACTGCACAAACATGTTGTTTATAATTCCTTTCCAACATGATTTACCATCCAATGCATCATCTCTCAATATGGCAGTGACTCTCCTATTTCACAAAGGACACGGATGGGCTAAAATATTAGAGAACTCCCAGACTTTGCCAGGGTTAGTGCTTTTTTTGTGTTCTTCACAGAATAATAGGATGTTTTGTGCTGAGGTATTGGCTTGTCTCTGTGCCTTATATCTTCGTTACTGTAGTATCGACATCAGAATATTTTATTAGTTCTTTCAGACTTTGTAAACCATAATATGTAAAATAAGAGATGATTGAAAGAAAAGCTATCTATGGGCTCCTCTTCACTTACCCTGAGATTGATGTCCCACAGATTGATTTCCTGGGGTTTGATTTAGCGAGTCTAGCAAAGACCCACTACATCGACTTCTAATGGCATCCCTGTTGATCCTGGTACTCCACCTGGTTGTGAGGAGTAAGGAAAGTTAAAGAGAAAGTTTCTTTCATTGACGTCCTGCTACAGGGACACCACAGAAATTCAATTTAAAATATTTTGACTCCAGCAACGTTATTCTCGTAGCTGGAGTTAGGTCAAGTGCTATCAGACCATTTGTTGTTTTTTAAGTTTAAACTAACCCAGTAATTTTAAAGTATAAATGTTCCTGCACAGGCCTTCCTGAAACCTGCAGTGTAGCACGGATAGGGTAGAATGGCTGATTGCATCCCTCTCCGGGCAACATAGCTACATTTCAATTCCAATATTTACACTCCCCTCAGATGAGGGAGACGACTGGTGATTCAAAAAGGTCTGGAGCTTCTGGCCACTGCAGCTGCGGCAACAGCTGGAGCCCTTGGCCCTTTAAATCAATGTTGGAGCCTTGGGTGGCACTGAAGGCTGTCTGCTCCAGCCCCGCCTCTTCTGCCTGAAGCCCTGCCCCTTCCAGAAGCACAAAGCCACCCCCAACCTTCCAAAAAGCCCGGTGAATCTGTTAGCTCCTCTGCTTGACTGTCAGTTCAATCCCATGCTCGGTCAATACCCACATTTGTCTTTACTACCCTGGAATTGTTCAGTGGCTTGTGAAAAATGAAATGATGGGTCTTCGCACAGTGGACAGGTATTCTTTTCATAAAAGCCACCTCTCCAATAAGCACAAATTGACACCTTTGTTTATCAGTCTCAGCAGACAAGACCAATGGGGTTCAGGGAGTGAGTTATTCTCTCATATGGCAAACATAACCATGCCATTGGTTACTTCCAACACAATTGGGTGCTCAGACGCTCTACAACTTTTGTCTGTTGTAAATGAGTTGGGGAAAGTAGTGGTGTAACTTGCTCCCATAAGTTGGTTGATTTTGTAGTGTAGACAGGTACTTGAAAGTGATCTTTCTACATAAGGGTTGAGGTCCTTTAATATGGAAGCGGAGCGGGAGGGCAGGAGAGGAGGAGGCATATGCAAAAGCCAACCACATAAGCTGGGTAGTGTCCAAGTTTTATCTCGGGTAGAACGCAGTCTCCAGTAGTATCAGACCAGCACATTCCACTGGCATTGAGTTACTTTTTTCTACTGTTAAGTCTTCATTAGAGAATGAAAAGAGCCAAATGTACCTTTCTTCCGGAGTCTGCCTCCTTCTCCAACTGACATATTTTGAGATCTTTTCACCTTTCTGCTTTTAGCACGCTCAGTAAAATAAATGAGAACTAGTATAACTGGTGCAGTGATTAATGTTTCTGACTTTCTCTGATCTACAGGGAGAGGGATCCAACATGGAATTCATTAAATGGTGCCCACATGATGAGGGGAAAAAGAACCCTAAGCCAATTTCTCATCTACTAGAATGATAGCTAATGAGAAAGAGACTCCGTTCAATTCTTTCCTTTTGTAAATATTTCTTTATTGACCAGGTTTATCGCAATTTATCATCTTGTCTTAGCAGTGAGGTTTATCTTCTCAGAGAGGTCATTTCATCTTATGAAATCCCTTTTAATAATAAAGGCTGAAAATACTTTGATGCATTGAACTTTGCAGCAGTACTATCTGGAACCAAAGCCTCGGACTCAAACACCCTCTAATGATATTAAATACCAAACTGCGGAACCACTAGTTTGGGTGGACAATTAGAGCTGGCTTTTAGTCTTAAATGAAAACAATCCTTTTTTTTTCTTCTTTTCAAAACCCAGTAGCAAGCACCAGGATATTTAATTAACTCTGGGGGAAAAAACACGTTCCTTTAATTTGTAATGAAGAGAGATTAGAAATATTTGGCAATAGAAATGAGCCTCCATTGAGACAATTTCCAGGATAAACACACCTTTCAATGAATACTGGGCTTTATTCTGCCTTAATTGACACTAGTGTAAATGCCATGTAATTCCACAGCAGACAATGGAACCAACTTACAACTTATGCTGGGTTCACTGAGAGCAGAATTTGAGCCACTGTGCTTCAAGAAATGTTCTGCTTCCCCCGTGAGGTAAATGCAATAGACCTTAGCTAACAAGCAGAACTTCACATGCTAGCTAAAACTAGAGTCTCAATGCATGGATGACACTATGGTGTAGGAAAGAGGGGTTTGGATTTATTAGGAACTGGGGACACTTTTGGGAGAGGGGGAGCCTATACAGGCAGGATGGGCTCCACCTAAACCAGGGTGGGACCAGACTGCTGGCACTAAATATTAAAAAAGCCATAGAGCATTTTTTAAACTAAGAGATGGGGGAAAGCCGATTGGTGCGGAGATGCACGTAAATCAGATGGAGACTTCTCTTAGAGGAGAATCCATTGATAGAGATTCTCTAAGCTGTAGTCAGAAAGAGCGGAGGGGAGAGGACAAACCATGGGCCAGAGCAGACAAACAACTGCATATAACACAGTTTTTTCACAGACATTTACCTTTCCTCACCTCTAATATCATTAGCTCACAGACATTTACCTTCCTCCCCCCCCCCACCCACCGCATTCCCCTTCTGTTCTGAAATGTGATTTGTCCTTTTCATATGTGTTCACTTTTTTTTAATTGTATCCTTTGGTATATATGGTTGTGACTATTTTCTTCCACTATTTGATCTGAGGAAGTGGTTCTGGCCCATGAAAGCTCATCATCTAATAAACCATCTTGTTAGTCTTTAAAGTGCTACATAGTCCTGTATTTTGTTTCAGCTACACCAGACTAACATGGCTACATTTCTATCACTAAACTGCGTATAAAGGAATCCAATGCATCAGAGAAGGGCAGACAAATAAGCAGTGGCAAATTTTTAAAGTGCTTCTACACAAATGCTAGGAGTCTGACTAATAAGATGGGTGAACTAGAGTATCTCATATTAAAGGAGGAGATTGACATAATAGGCATCACTGAAACCTGGGGGAATGAGGAAATCTGTGGGACACAATCATACCGAGATATAAAATATATCAAAAGAATAGAGCAGGCCAGGTGCGTGATGGAGTAGCACTGTATGTGAAAGATAATGTAGAATCAAATGAAATAAAAATATTAAATGAATCAACATGTTCAATAGAATCGCTACGGATAGTAATTCCATGCTCCAATAATACAAAATTAGCAGTAGGGAGATATTACCGACCACCTGACCAGGACAGCGATACTGACATTGAAATGCTGAGGGAGATTAGAGAGGCTACCAAAATAAAGAACTCTATAATAATGGGGGATTTTTTATTATCCCCATAATGACTGGATACATGTCACCTCAGGAAGAGAAGCAGAGATAAAATTTCTCAATGGCTTAAATGACTGCTTCTTGGAGCAGCTGGTACAGGAACCCACAAGGGGAGAGGCAATTCTCGATTTAGTCCTGAGTGGAACGCAGGATCAGGTCCAGGAGATAACCGTTACAGGACCGCTTGGGAATAGTGACCATAATATAATAACATTTAACATTCCTGTGGTGGGAAGAACACCTCAGCAGTCCAGCACCCTGGCATTTAATTTCAAAAAGGGGAGGGAGTTACACAACAATGAAGAGGTTAGTTAAACAGAAATTAAAAGGCACAGTGAGAAGATCCAAATCCCTGCAAGCTGCTTCGAAACTTTTTAAAGACACCATAATAGAGGCCCAACTTAAATGTATACCCCAAATTAAAAAATATAGCAAGAGACCTAAAAAGAGTCACCGTGGCTTAACCACCATGTAAAAGAAGCAGCATGGGACATAAAGGCATCTTTTAAGAAGTGGAAGTCCAAGCCTAGTGAGATAAATAGAAAGGAACATAAACACTGTCAAATCAAGTGTAAAAATGTAATAAGAAAAGCAAAAAAAGATTTTGAGGAACAGCTAACCAAAAACTCAAAAAGAAATAACGAAATGTTTTTTAAGTACATTAGACGCAGGAAGCCTGCTAAAAAAACCTGTGGGTCCCCTAGACGATCAAGATATAAAAGGAGCAATCAAGGACGATAAAGCCCTTGCGGCTAAACTAAATGATTTCTTTGCTTCAGTCTTCACGGCTGAGGACGTTAGGGAGATTCCCAAATCTGCACCATCTGAACTGTTCCTGATTGAAGTGTCATTAGAGGAGGTTTTGGAACAAATAAAAAACTTAATGTTAACAAATCTCCGGGACCGGGTGGCATTCATCCAAGGGTTCTAAAAGAACTCAAATGGGAAATTGCGGAACTATTATCTGTGGTTTGTAACCTATCCTTTAAATCGGCTTCCATACCTAATGACTGGAAGGTAGCCAACGTGACACCAATATTTAAAAAGGGCTCTAGAGGCGATCCTAGCAATTACAGACCGGTAAGTCTAACTTCAGTACCGGGCAAATTAGTTGAAACAATAGTAAAGAATAAAATTGTGAGGCATGTAGAAGAACATGATATGTTGGACAAAAGTCAGAATGGTTTCTGTAAAGGGAAATCATGTCTTACTAATCTGTTAGAGTTCTTTGAAGGGGTTAACAAACATGCGGACAAGGGGGATCCAGTAGATATGGTATACTTAGATTTTCAGAAAGCCTTTGACAAGGTCCCTCACCAAAGGCTCTTGTGTAAATTACATTGCCATGAGATAAGAGGGAAGGTCCTTTCTTGGATTGAGAACTGGTTAAAAGACAGGAAACAAAAGGTAGGAATAAATGGTAAATTTTCAGAATGCAGAGGGGTAACTAGTGATGTACCCCAAGGGTCAGTCCTGGGACCAATCCTTTTCAACTTATTCATAAATGATCTGGAGAAAGGGGCAAGCAGTGAGGTGGTAAAGTTTGCAGATGATACCAAACCGTTTAGGATAGTCAAGACAGAAGCAGACTGTGAGGGACTCCAAAAAGTTCTCACCAAACGGAGTGATCGGGCAACAAAATGGCAAATGAAATTTAATGTGGATAAGTATAAAGTAATGCACATTGGGAAAAATAACCCCAACTATACGTACAGTATGATGGGGGCTAATTTGGCTACGACAAATCAGGAAAGAGAACTTGGAGTTATCGTGGATAGTTCTCTGAAAACTTCCACACAGTTTGCAGCGGCTGTCAAAAAGGCAAATAGGATGCTAGGAATTATTAAGAAAGGGATAGAAAATAAGACACAGAATATCTTACTGCCCCTGTATAAAACTATGGTACGCCCACATCTTGAATACTGTGTACAGATGTGGTCTCCTCACCTCAAAAAGGATATTTTGGCCTTGGAAAGGGTTCAGAAAAGGGCAACTAAAATGATTAGGAGTTTGGAACGGGTCCCATATGAAGAGAGGTTAAAGCGACTGGGACTTTTCAGTTTAGAAAAGAGAAGACTGAGGGGGGATATGATAGAGGTATATAAAATCATGAGTGGTGTGGAGAGGTCGGATAAAGAAAAGTTATTTATTAGTTCCCATAATAGTAGAACTAGAGGACTCCAAATGAAATTAATGGGTAGCAGGTTTAAAACTAATAAAGGAAAGTTCTTCTTCACACAGCGTGTAGTCAACCTGTGGAACTCCTTGCCAGAGGAGGCTGTGAAGGCTAGGACTATAACAGAGTTTAAAGAGAAGCTAGATAATTTCATGGAGGTTAGGTCCATAAAAGGCTATTAGCCAGGGGATAGAAATGGTATCCCTGGCCTCTCTTTGTCAGAGGCTGGAGAGAGATGGCAGGAGACAAATCACTTGATCATTGTCTTCGGTCCACCCTCTCTGGGGCACCTGGTGCTGGCCACTGTTGGAAGACAGGCTACTGGGCTTGATGGACCTTTGGTCTGACCCAGTACGGCTGCTCTTATGTTCTTATGTTCTAACTATAAAGCACTTTGCATCATTGGATGACTTAACAAAAATAATAGACTATGAAAAGACTTCTCACAAATTTTGTATTATGTTCAGGGTCCAAAAAAATATAGTCCACACTTCATCTGCAGGACAGACTCCAAATTTCACATAGTTAGATAAAACTGAAGATAAATATATTTTTTGCAAGCGAAATATGTATATTGGAACCAAAATTGGAGACAAAACTAGGGCAAAATTTTCAAAAAGTGCGAACTCTTGCATTTTCAAAAGTGATGGAGGCACTTTGGCTCCCAAGTCCCATTTATTACTTGCTGCAGTAAAAAGCAAGCTATGTCCCACACCACGGTGTATAGCTTCATGTGTCAGTGAAAGATTCTAGCAGGGGAAAATATGAAGAAAGGTTTCAGCACTTCCCAACTACCAGAAACTTCAATTGTGGCAACGACTGAGATTTTTCCACTGCTTCCCCACTGCCAGAGCCTTTTCCCTCTGCCAGAGTCTTTCCCTGCACTGGAGAAAGATTCCAGGAAATAAAGACTCCTTCTGGTCAAATCCTTTTCCTGTATCTTCTGAAATGATTGTGGAAACATTTAGCACATCTGGCATGTAAATATCTTGCAACACAGACTACAAAAGTGCCATGTACCCTTGTTCTCACTTTGTGGCAATATTCCAGATAAGAAGCAGTCAGCATTATCACCTGCATATTGTAACCAAGCTACTTGTCTGAGTGATTGGCTGAAGAAGAAGTAGGACTGAGTGGACTTGTAAGCTCTAAAGTTTTACATGATTTTATTTTTGAATGCTGGATTTTTTAAATATAATTCTACATTTGCAAGTTCAGCTTTCATGATAAAGAGATTGCACTACAATACTTGTATGAAAGGAACTGAATAATTTTTTTTCTTCTTTATAGTGCAAATATTTCTAATAAAAAATAAAGTGAAGACTATACACTTTGTATTCTGCATTTTAATTGAAATAAATATATTTGAAAACATAGAAAACATCAAAAAATAAGTAAACATTATTCTATTATTGTTTAACATTTTAATTAATCATACAATTAACAGTGTTTAATTTTTTTTTAATCACTCGACAGCACTACTATGTACTTGCATATGTATCAGGTGTTTTATTACTCTACTCCACTTGCCTAAACTATGCCTTAGAGTCTAAACTGCTATTTCTACCTGTGCTACAGGGGCTATGGGAGTAAGCACTCTGCATGCAGTTGAAATAAGTCTGCAGTGTAGATATACCCATAGATAGCTAAGTGCCTAAATCATTTTTGAAAATGGGACATGGGCTCCAAATTTTCCCTTTTGAAAATGTTGCCATAAATGAGAAGTATCATGGAATTGACTGGAATAAGGATCAAAGTGAACACACACATGCAACCTTAGTAAACCCCTATTATTTTGATTGAGGAGCAGTTTTGGTGAATAGTTGGCTTCACCCACATTTCAAACTTCCTGAATAGGTAATTTGATGCTATTATTTTGCTCTTCGTGTTCTCAGCAAATTTTGACTGTGTTTTTGCCTCTTATATTTTATAGAATTGGTTGACAATGTTTCATTGAAACATATATGCATTGGAAAATAGTGATTGTGACACACATTTTGTGTGGACCTATCAATTTTTGCTGAAATTTTTGACATAGTAATCATTGAAGTCCTTTGCTTTGACGTTATGATTTTGACTTTTATATCATGTACTGCTATACAAAAGTTGAAATGAAATGCTTTAATCTGAAAAAATGCAGTACAGAACTTGTTTTGAAATTTTTCCATAAAAAACTTTTGAGATTTTTGATTTTCCCCTTTCAACTTGGGACAAAGGAAACTTCAAAATGTTGAATGGAGATTCTGAGTTTTCAACCTGCCCTATTATTTAGTTACACAAAAAAAGTCAGAATCTAATTATTATTTCTTTCCATTTTCTTTGGTATTTTGGGGTGGAAAATATGGGCCTCCTTCTCTTTAGGGTAGTCCTGCTTTGGCTGTATAGTTAGATATCTGTATTAATGATAAAAAGACCTAAACTTTAGCTATGCAATGAATACAGTTAGTTGGGGTTTTTATCTGTGATATAATGGACACCCGGAAAGCTTCTTGTTTTATGTGACTTAGAAGAGATGCTTTTTGTTTTATGTGACTTAGAAGAAATGCTTTTTGATTTGTTCCCTTTATATCTGTGCCATTGTTCAAATATGTGTTCATCTATTGTATGTTGGTTTTCTTTCATCCTCAAGTTCTTTAGATTAAAACATGTGTATGAATCCAAATCAAATTTCTTGATTTATACTTTGTAGGACCGGATTCTGATCTGATTTATACCAATGTACCAGTAGCTTACTGATTTCACGGGATTCATTCCTGGTTTACAGTGGTATGGGAAGAGAATTTCATCCCATCTCTTTTGAATTTCCATAGCTGTGAGCGCATAAAAAACAGGATGGTTGAATGTAATGCTTTAATTTTTTTTTAAATAGTGGCTATTTCATGAAACATCTGTTTTGTGTGAAATTTCTGTTTACGTTTGAATAGATGTAATACATTAACTATACACTATTCAATTTATTAATTCATTAACTTGCCTATTTGGATTAATGAAATTGAGAGTTCCTTGGTAAGATACATGAATTTATCACCCATACTTTGGATTCATGAAATCATAGGGGCTGAATCTTTTCTTATTGACACTGATTTTACTGGTGTAACTGTTGAAGGCTCATAGAAATTACATTTATAAAAATTGTTGGCTCACTGTTTCCAATTGTATGAATTAAATCAGCAGAAAATGGCTAATCTAAGACTTTATTAGATGTAGCTTAAGTCTATTAGAAGATTATTTGCGGAGAACTCAATCTAAATATTCCTTTTATAGTATTTGTTTAAACAAGTAGTGTACCATTTTTACCATATGCAAGAAGGGCCTTATGTACTCATACAGTAACAATTGGTTTCAATAACACAAAGGCTGTTAGATCTGTACCATAGAAAGCAACATACGCTTGTTTTTTCAAAAGTTGGCCTAAAGAACGATATGGGCTTCCACAAAAAAAAAAAAAAAAAAAAAGATGTCCTAAATTTAGGCACTTAGTTTGATCACTACGTTGTGGGTCAGATCAGGTGTTTTATTCCCAAACCATATGCCTCACAATGATCATGTTAGAGAAGCCAATAACTTTTAAGGGCTTTTGTGATCTATGAAGGAGACCCCATATCCTTCTATTTTTACTGTACTGAGCATTTTCATGGCACCCAATAAATAAGAGCAAGAGTCAAATAAGTGGGAGTAGAAATGAGTGTTGCTTAGAGAACTGCCATACTGGAATGAAATTACTTTTTAGTATTTTAAGTATTTGGTAAGAAAGATATCTGTAAAATAGTTAACCTGGGATAGGCAAATTAACTAGTCCTTGCTACAAGTTTATACACTTCAAACATGAACAGAGGTTTCTGATTGCTTTATACACCCTTAGTCATTAACAACCTTGTATTTATGTCTGCTGTATACAAACCTTGTGTGTCAGTATAAAAAGATGTTTCCTTCAACAATATTAAATGGTTAACTGGTAAGCCAACTAGTAAGCATGGGGCTTACCACTATTCTATGGTGGGACTGAGAGGCAGGACCAAGATTAAAATGATTAACTGCTTAAGTGCTATTATTTAACTGGTTGACCATTTTAACATCCCTAATTTCCTAGTTGCATTTGCTGCCTGATAAAATATTGGTTTCCTGAATCCTACCCAAACCCCCTCAACAGTAATTAATTTGAGGAAATGTGGACTAGGAGAATCAGCATTGTGTTTGGAATCAGGTTATCCTGGAGCCTAATCTTGGCGCTGATACTATCTCACTCTGTGGTCCTGTCATCATCATCATCATCATCATCATCATCTATCTCTGCCTCAGTTTCCTTATTAAAAATGGGGTGATTAATCCTTGTTTTATATTTACCTACCTCCAGAAATGTGTCTGAGCAATATTTAGCTGATGTATGTAAAGCACTTTGAAGTGCTATAGTTAACTATAAACACTCCAGTGCTCAAAAACTTCTGATTTTTTTTCTTTTTCAAAGCTCAGTCAATAATACCAACTGCTTAGCTTGCCTGTTGAATGAATAATAAAAATTTCTGATGAAACAATTTTCCAAAGGCTGACCTAAATAGTTGCTTTCTGACTGGAATAGAGAACATGAATGTTAATGAAGTGACAGTGCTGTGAGAAATTGCATTGTGCTGTTCCTATAGTGTATTTTTGCCTTCTGCGGTGCATAAAAATCGATTCTTAAACATCTGTTGTACACAGTGACATCAATTTTTAAGCATAACTCCCATCCCACTGAAATAGTGAGGGCTTGTCTTTAAAATATAGAGGAGATAATATGGATCTTAATTAAAATTCCACAGAATTAAGACATATGCATTCTAATTTATGAAAAGGAAATGTTACATCTATTATATAATATTCTTGATTGTGGAACATTTTCATCTAAAGCTGCCATTTGTATTTTAGTTGAATGCAAGTCCTAGTAAAATATGTATTTACTGAAGCCATGTTAATATACTTATATGCTTATTTACTATAGCAATTTAATAATTCTTCCAAAATAAAATGAATATATTCCTGTGTACATTTATCCCCTCATCCTCTTACTCATCTGTAGTTCGTTAATTAATTATGAATATTTTGTGGTTTTTAAAGGTGTAATACTCACTTTATTTAGTTGATTGTAATTAAATTGATTTAATCATGAATTTAAACATGGTTAAAAATAACCACTGAATGTAGCAAATATGCTCAGTTAATTACAGCATTGTGGGGCTTTGTAACGGATGTAGCAAAGTTTAATTAAGTAGCCATTTGGCAACGATATCAGAAAAACCTGAAAGATGAATGGGAGAAAATAGTTTGGAAACAGAAACTGCAGGATCTTAGTTGAAATTTTTTCTTATCACATTATTTTCAGAAGAGAGAAAATAACTTCTACAGAAAAGGGGTTTGTGTGTTAAAGCAAAATGTGGTTAAGCAATTCTGCTGACTTGTAAGACCTAGGTAATCTTGTTAGGCAGCCGAAAATATAAGAGTTTTATTGTTCCCCAAACTTCTGGCACTTTATAATGGCTAGAACTAACCAACCAGAAGTTACATAAATATTTTTAAAGTATATGTATTTATTAACACAAAATATAAACAACCCCTATAGTACAAATGAAGTACCACTTTATGTGAAATTAGGGCATCATATTATGTGGGTATCTTTTACTTTATCATGGAGAAAATTAGATTGTATACAGGCAGTCCCCGGGTTACGTACAAGATAGGGACTGTAGGTTTGTTCTTAAGTTGAATCTGTATGTAAGTCAGAACTGGCGTCCAGATTCAGCTGCTGCTGAAACTGACCGCCAGTTCTGACTTACATACAGATTCAACTTAAGAACCCCAAGTCAGCTGCTGCTGAAACTGATCAGCCGCTGATTCCAGGAAGCCCGGGGCAGAGCAACTGTGCCTCGGGCTTCCTGTAGTCAGCGCTGGTCAGTTTCAGCAACGGCTGATTTGGGGACGCCTGGGGCAGAGCAGCTGGGTTGCTGCTGGATTGCTCCAGTAGCGCCGCTCCTCGGCGCTACTGGACCAACCCAGCAGCAACCCAGCTGCTCTGCCCCAGGCGTCCTGATTCAGCCGCTGCTGAAACTGACCAGCAGCGGCTGAATCAGGACACCTGGGGCAGAGCAGCTGGGGTGCTGCCGGGTTGGTCCAGTAGTGCCCAGAGCGGCGCTGTGGGACCAACTGGCAGTGCCCCAGCTGTTCTGCCCCAGGGTCCACAACAAAAGCCTGGTCTGCTGGGGGGGGGGGGCACACTAGCTGCGCCCCCCTCCCCCCCAGCAGACCAGGGACACGGGGAGCAAAGCCGCAGCAGTGGGGTGCCGTGCCTCTGAGGCTTTGCTCTGGCGCGGGACCCGCTTTGTTCCCGGTGCCCCTGGTCTGCTGGAGACGGTCCCCAGCAGACCAGGGGCACCGGGAGCAAATCCGCAGCCGCGGCGGGGTCCCGTGCTTCTGAGGCTTTGGCAGAGCAGATGCGGTTGTATCAAAGGGCTTGGCTATAGACGATGGATCGTGTGGTGTGTTCTGGATGGGAGCTGGAAGCATGTAGGTAACTGTATGAGTCGGTGGGTTTTCTGTAGAGAGTGGTGTCTAATTTTTCATTGTTGATTTGTACTGTGGTGTCCAGGAAGTGGATCTCTCGTGTAGAATGGTCCAGAATACACCACACGATCCATCATCTATAGCCAAGCCCTTCGATACAACCGCATCTGCTCTAATCCCAGTGACAGAAACCAGAAGCTTCAGGATCTCTACCAAGCATTTATAAACCTCAACTACCCACCCGGAGAAATAAAAAAGCAAATTGAAAGAGCCAGACGAATACCTAGAAACCATCTACTTCAAGACAGACCCAAGAAAACCAACAATAGAACACCACTTGTCATCACCTACAACCCCCAACTTAAAACTGTCCAACACATTATCAATAAACTACAGCCTATACTGGAACAGGATACCATACTCCAAGAGGCTCTGGGAGACAGACCCATAGTCTCCTATAGACAACCACCTAACCTCAAGATGATTCTTACCAACAACCACAGGACAGACCACACTAATACCAACCCTGGTACCTTCCCTTGCAACAAACCCCGTTGCCAGCTTTGTCCACATATTCATTCTGCCGATACCATTATTGGACCTAACCAAGTGAGTTATAAGATCAAGAACACATATTCCTGCGCATCCAGAAATATAATCTATGCTATCATGTGCCGAAAGTGTCCGTCTGCTATGTACATTGGACAAACATCTCAGACACTTCGCCAAAGGATTAATGCCCACAAAACAGATATCAGACAAGATCACAAAGAAAAAACAGTTTCTTGCTATTTTAACCAGAAAGGACACTCTCTCAATGACTTAACCACCTGCATTCTGCTACAAAGACCTTTTACATCTGCACTTGAAAGGGAATCCTCTGAACTGTCA
This sequence comes from Pelodiscus sinensis, assembly GCF_049634645.1. NCBI lineage: Eukaryota > Metazoa > Chordata > Testudines > Trionychidae > Pelodiscus > Pelodiscus sinensis. Next base: position 15,576,702 of record NC_134730.1, read on the forward strand.
TTCATGTTAAAATTCGACACTCTCCAAAAAGGAATGAACAAACACTCAGGCTATCTTACCCATTACCAAGATAGCTTCCCTAATTATCACAAACTCACAAACATCCCACTCTCCCCACCTCTAATATCAATTCACAGACACTTACCTTCCTTCCTCCCCCCCCCCCGCATTCCCCGCCTGTTCTGAAATGTGATTTGTCCTTTTCATATGTGTTCATTTTTTTTAATTGTATCCTTTGGTATATATGGTTGTGACTATTTTCTTCCACTATTTGATCTGAGGAAGTGGGTCTGACCCACGAAAGCTCATCATCTAATAAACCATCTAGTTAGGAGAATGGTTGTGAATACAAGATAAAAACAGCTTTTATTAAGAACTACCCTCAGTTATACATGTAAGAGAGTCTCGTCTAAGTCTCACAAAGAAGAGGGGCAAAACACATGCATGCATACAAATATCCTACGCCAAAAGAGGATACCAAGTTACACGCGTATTAGCCAGTGAAATGCCTTGTGAGAGCTAAAAAGCCTTAAAAATTAACAATGGTCCTGTAGCACCTTAGAGACTAACCAAAATATATATAGATAGTATCATAAGCTTTCGTGGGCACAACTCAGTTCTTCAGATGACAAATAGTGAGAGTTAAGTCACCCTTTGATGTCCCATAATCTACAATCATCCTTGTCAGGTGAAGGAAATATTATTCTGTGTTCAAAGGCCTGCCAGTTGGGAGATCTGTGTTCTATTCCAAACTCTTGCGAGTTGTTTTCCTAGGAATGTTGCTCATTATTACCCGTGTGTTTCAATTTTCTACTCTGCAGATAGGAGGATAATTAGAATTCTCTGCCTTAACAATGCATTTGAAACCTGTAGATTACAAACTACTGTGGAAGTGCAAAATAGTAATGGTAGTTTTATCCTACTGTCTAATCCTGCCAGCAAGTGCTCATTCCAAACTCCTACTGGTTTGATTAGGAGTGTCAGATATGTCTCCCAGATTTGAGTTCTGAACACTTTTTAAAGTGGTGCTTCTCTCTTTGGGAGCAGTTTTCCCACCTGTCACAGCCAGTTCAAAACACCAGCTCCTAATCCTCTCTTGACTTTATACTAAGCTAACCACATATGCACAAACAATTCCACCTACCATTTTAAAACTGATTTTGAGTTTTTCGAAGTACCAGGTTCACAATGTTAGCTCCTGCACTCCCAAGCCACCAAATGTCTCCTCATCAATAGTTCATATGCACCGTTTCAAATAAGTAATGAATGAATTGTTAGCAATTATACATATGGGTTACAGATATGTGAAAGACTTAAAACCACATGCACGTAATGAATAGTAGTAATAATTCCACAGACAAACCTCTTATTTATCCTTAGTAAATACAGTAATCAAAACAGGCTGCCAGCCTAGTCAAAAATGTGTGAAATAGCGGCTTTTTTATTTCCTCATTTCTTCTATAATTGCCACTGCCCTTGACTGAAAAAAGTCAGTTCTTTCTTTAGACCAAGTGGGGGCCAAAGTAATAAAGTGGTGCTTGGTTAATATCTATGTAGCTATGGCAACCTTCTGGCTGTGGGAGAATGAGACTCTGATAAAAAGAGGGAGGTGGAAATATTCACGTTTTGTTGAACAAGACTTACATTTTGATACATGTCAACCGGCATGTGACAGCTGAGACAGAGAACTAGATAAATGCATCAGATAATGGTGCATGAATACTCTTTGTTTACAGAATATTAATAACTGATGCACTAAATTGTTTTCAGTAACTGCTTGCTGTGATGATAGTTTCTGATTTCTTGTTAATGGAAAATCGATACATACATGAGCACTGTTAGTTTAATATCACTAGCACTCTATGGGATATAGTCTATGCAGTTCATGACCTATAAACTAAATCACAATTATCCAGAAACTTCCTGTTTTCTAAAATGGCTCTTGTGTTTCCCTTCTCTTAATTACTTTGAAATGTTATCTGTTGTATCTGGAACCTTTTATCTGAAATCATTCACGAGTCTCCATTCCATTCAGATAAACAAAGTTGTTCTTTATAGAAAATATTACAGGAAACAATGAAATTAAAGCAATCAATGATACTGTCATCTGTTGTGATGCTCTTCATTCAGGGTGTGTCTAGACTACAGGGTTTTGTCAACAAAAATGGACTTTTGTCAACAAAACTATACCTGCGTCTACACTACCACTGAGTTCTGTCAACAGTAAGTCGACAGAATGCGGCAGTTTTGTCGACGGCGGTAAACCTCATTCTACGAGGAATAACACATTTTGTGGACAGAGTTCTGTTGACAAAAGGCGCTATTGCATCCACACTGTGCTTTTTCAAAGAGAGTGTCTAGACCAGTGGTCTCCAACCTTTTTACACACCCAAGATCACTTTTTAAATCTCAGAACAGGCGAAGATCTACCGCCTCTCCCCTTCCTTGAAGCTCCTCCCCTTCCTTGAAGCCCCGCCCTCTCTATTCTCCTCTTGTCCATCACTTGCTATCCCCAGCCCTTACTTACACACTCTGATAAAGTTTATTTTTAAATTATGCGATGCATACAATTAAAATCACGTGTTTATAGTTATGAAATAAATGGTCTGTTTTTTATTCATGCTATTTAAATCTAAAATGAAGCATTTATAATTATACATTTTGTGGGGACAGAGTACTGTGGCTGGGGGCAGGGGAGAGGGAACAGGGTGCTGAGAGGGCAGAGGACAGGATTCTGTAGCAGGGGACAGAGTGCCAGTGGGGACAGAGTTCGGGGAGTAGGGACAGGCGTGGGGACAGCATTCTGTAGTTGGGGACAGGGGAGTGAGGACATTCTGTAGCTGGGGACAGAGTTCCGGGAGTGGGGACAGGAATGGGGACAGCATTCTGTAATTCAGGACAGGGGAGTGGGGACAGGGGAGTGGGATGCCAGTGGAGGCAGAGAGTCCCCTGCATCTCCCTCCTCCCAGCATTCCCCCCCCTGGAAACCGGCACGTGCCTGCCCCGGGGCTGAACCCCCCAGGGAAGCCCTGCGCGCGCGCCTGCCCAGGGGGCTGACCCCCTCACCCGCACAGGGAAGCCCCACGAGCGCGCGCGCTCACCTGCCCCGGGGCCAACTCTCCCCCCATGCAGGAAAGCCTCGCGCGCGCCTGCCCAGGGGGCCGACCCCCCCCACCCGCGCAGGGAAGCCCTGCAGGCGCTTGTCCCAGCACCAACCCCTTCCCCGCGCCGGGAAGCCCTGGGGCCACACCCCCACACGCCGGAAGCCGACACTACCTCCGTCTTCTCTGGAGGTAAGTAGTGGGGCTTCTGGCGGGTGGGAGGGAAATGGGGGCGGGGCTGACAGGACACCTTGCGAGTGACTGGTCGAGGCCTCGAGATCGACCAGTAGCTCGCGAGCATCCGGTTGGTGACCACGGGTCTAGACCCTCTGTCAAAAAAGCGGCTTGCTTTGTCGACAGAACTGGCTGTGGTCTAGATGCTCTTTATCGACAGAGGCTTTGTCGACAGTATCTGTCGACAAAGCCTCTGTCGACAAAAGCCTATAGTCTAGACATACCCTCAGTCATGCTCTTCATGGCTACTGGGATAGATGCACTTCTTGTATCTCTCACAAGTGTCTATTTTAATGCTCATGTTGTCCTCAACATGACTATGCCCTCTCTCCACTCTGCTTCATCAAGCCATTTCCTGTACTCTTAAAATTAGAGAAAAGTCTGCTTTCTTCTGTGACAGCCACAATATATAAAACGATACTCCTTTCTTTGTCTCATCATCTTTCTCCTTTTGTATATTCAAATATGCAAATTTAATTAAACTACCAAGACACACACATGTGCGGACTGAGGAATCGCATTAAGCTGCATTCCTCTTTTCCCCCCCTCTCACTTAATCCTCTTCCTGTGATTTTCTTACAATGTGACATCTGAAATGTGCTTAGTAACCATCTTCTGAATCTCTTCCCCATCCATTCTATGGGCCCAATGTTTTCCTCTGCCAGCCCAAAACTGCACAAAAGAGTAGCCATTCTAGAACCTTCCAGGTCTGGAAAGAGGGACTGGCATCTGACTGGCCCACCCACCAGTTGTTACAGATGGCCAAGATATTAGGGAATAAGGGAGCTTTGGAATAAAACATGTAGTGAACATCCACTTGCCCTGTCCCTCACCAGGTCTCTACACTGCTAGCAATACATTTCCTCATCTTGCCATGTTGCCATTGGCTGCCCCAATAGCCACCCATACACTCTGTGCAGTTTGTTTGAAGTGAGTGCAGAGGAAGTTCTATGTTGTGAGAGCAACATGCCGTCCTGGCTGTTCACCAGATTCCTACTTCTGGCCATGTCCTGCTTGACCTTGAAGAGATTACGCTTTGAAGAGGACACAGTAATGGGGTGGTAAAAAGCTGTCTCATACCTGGCTTTCACTTAGTTTCATCCGTCTGGGTTATTTGATTCCACATAGTACAACACAGTTGGATGCCTCAAGTTAAGACATTGCTAATGACTGGAGATATCAGCTACATGAATGAAAATGGGCAGACAAATAATGCCCAGTTTTACTTTAGTAGTAAATTAACTTATAGGGACATGTCTTTATTTTTCTATTACTGCCCACTTGCAAGGACTGGTAAATTAACTGCTATTATAAATGAGAGATAATCTCCGGAAAGTGTAGTTTCATAGTGACATCTGCTGGGATTTATCTGAATTCAAATAATTCCCATGTATATTTAAAATACTGGTGTGTATAGATTGTTTAAATATATAGATTTGACCAAAAATAACTGTGTGAGATGAACCACTCCTTTACTTGAAATCAGGGGACAATAGGTCCTGAGGATAAAACCTATGGATGTTCACTACACGTTTTATTCCAAAGCCCACAGACATGAACTGAGTCACGTGCGAAAATACTTTTTCAATAGCGGTGCATATTTAAATAGCATAATTAAAGTTGAGATGCTGTATTACAACCCTTCTTTTAAGGGGCGAGTAGCTCACAGATTAATATTCACAATGATCTACAAATCAGCCAATTCAGTCCATTTCAAGGTAACTGATTTAGCAGATTTTGGATTCTATCAATTTGAAGAATTAACTTTGTTCTCTCTCCCTCCCCAGAGGAGGGGGAAATCTACATATTATTACTCAGCTAGATTACATGGGACAATAATGTTTTTGGTCATGAGTTCTGCATAGTGTTAATATTTAAAAAAAAATAAAAAATATGATAGCACTTAGATATGTGTATCTTCAAAGAGCTTACCGATCAACACTCAGATTACCACTTTGATATTAAATATGTGAATTGTATACTACTTTAATTCAGCAAGTAAAAGATTAATTAAGTGTTAGTGTATGTATATGGGCTAAACAAAAGTCTGTGGGCGCTGCTGTGTTCCTTTTGGCTAATGGTAGCTTCAAATAGACAAAAGGGGATTGTTTTAGAGTGCAGCTGTTGTCAATTAACTAGTATGAGGAGAAAACTAGAGGCTTTTAAGAACTGCTGCCAAAGAGTCCTCCTTGCTATGGTGTTGAGAAAGCTTTTTTGATCTCTTGCTATGTGGGGAGTTCTCATCTGTTTTCTGTAAAAGTTAAGCATTTTGTTAAGAGTTTAAAGTAGGTGCTGTGCTTTCTGTTTTCTCAGTAACTAACCATAGTGAAGTATGGTAGTGATGCTACCTGGTGAAAGTAAATTGACAAATATATCTCAAGTGCTGAATTCCATTTCTGTGGTGCAAAATTTACTACTTGCAGTGCCTTAAATTTTATTCACAGCAGTAGAAACTGACCAGAATGTTAAAAAGATAAGAAATTCTCATCTGAATGAAGCAATAAATAGTCCATTTTAATTTAATCTTGGGTTGTGAAAATACAAGTTGCAATTAAGGATGCTCCAAACAGCTTTGAAATAATCCAGTTGGTTAAAATTTTTGAACCATTACCACCTGTCTCATTATCCCTCTCCCCGTTTTTTGTATGGATTTCTCTAATGAGCAAATAGGGGAGAGATTCATATGTTAAACTGTTCTTTATGCTGTTTTCTGATCAGAAGCATCAGTTCAAGTGAGAATCTGTTATAGAGTCTAAAATCCTTAAGGACGTTTCATTTTAGAAATATTGAGCTGCTGGAGGTGTAATACCTAGTTACAATGTTAAGAGGTAACCAGCTGGTAAAAAAGGGGATTTTTTTTTATTAAAACAGATTGGAACTTTTCTTAAAATTCAGAGCAGAATGGAGACCATCCATTTCTATCCTACTCTCACTGGAGACTTTCATATCCAGCAGTCAGCAAATCTCAGGGAAACTTTGGATTTGTGCTTGTATAGATCATCCCACCCAGTTCAAAGCCAGCTAGGTACAAAATGTATGGAGCTGGTTGAACAAGAAAGTACGTTAAAGCCTTGCTCTAAATTTGTCAGACCAAATCCAAAAGCTGCACTGCAAATTGTGGCATACCCCAACGATGTGTCTGCCGGGCAAACCTTAAAATAACAGAGTGGCTAGTGTGGATGCATTGTATCCTTGATAACTACAAAGGGGTACTGGCTAACTTGTGCACCTACTAGTGGTTCAGTTCTCTGATATAACTAGAGCATAAGAGACTTGTGTGAGAGGGAAAACCAAATTTCTTATGTATCTGGGGTAGTGGAGATTAGTTGGAAAGTTTACATTGGTAGAGCCTTTTGTGGACACAAAATTTGTATCTGCAAAAATGAGCCATGGACATCTGCATTGACATTCACAGATGAAGATACCTGTGGATACCTGCAAATTTGCAGGGTTCTAGATAAAAAATGTGTATGTGCATCCATGTCTGTAAAAATAAGCCATGGATATCCACATCCACATTCGCGGATTCGGATACTTGTGGATATAAAGGAGATAGCCGCAGATTTTCAAGAGCTCTACACATTGGGGTGGGAATGGTATTTAGATGTCCATTTTGGTGCCTGGGCATCCTGTTAACTCATTCCCAGATGTCATATCTAGATACCTCACATTACTTCCTGAGAGACTTTATAGTGGGCATCACTATGCATTTCCCCCTTGTCTTCAATGTCATTCACTAAGGACGGAATCAGTCCTGGAAGAAGAATAACAATATGTGGCTTTCCTACTGTAGGTAATTACTGGTGCAGGCAACAAAATTCTTGTCTTTCTCCTGGGCATTGTACATCCTCTTGTTCAGAAGAACCCAGACCTTTGTCCGGTTTCTCTCTTACTGGCTGAATCTCAGGGTGTCCTGCCAGTGCTCAGAGGAAGTCTGTTATCTGCTTGTACCAGAGAAGCAGCAAAATGTATTTTGAGGATACATAAAAGAGTGGAACAAATGTTGAGAGTTTTCTTATACTGTTTGAATCAGCACCCAACTCATTTAATCTATGGTTGGATCTAGATCTGTGTGGGGTTTCATAGGAACTTGAAATGACTGTGCAAGTGTGCAGTGTGAAATGTTGTGTTTAAACATTTATTTGCTGTAAAGTTATCCAACATGTTTCTTTTTAAAATGAGTCTTTTTAAAATGTATTTTATTTAGCTGACCTTACCACCTTCTAATATCTGAAACAAGGAAAACTTCAGACCAGTGATGTATGTAAACCCTTTCTTTTTCAGACATTTTTTATGTTACATTCTAAATTATTTGTTCATAATACTATTCCTTCCTTTTTCCCTGTATGTGAGTGTATGTGAGTCTGGCATAGCCAAAGTGTATATTTGTATCTGCATACGAAAAGATATCACAAAATGTGCAAAACTTCATTCAGTTCAATGAAGTTACTAGCATGAGAAAACTACTCCATGGGCCAGATTATGGAGACTTTACTCGTGCTGATAAGCCCTTACTTGAATTTCTCTAGAGAAGTTCCTATGAGTAACTGACTCACTATTGTGTGTTAAAGGGTCACGATTTGTCCCAATGTGAGTGAGTGTTGCACACATCAAGTCCTCAGTATTTGTCTGAATCTTAATAATATCTGTGGGTTAGTGTTATTGCTAATATATATTTTGTTTTCACTTGAAGTGCTCTGTACAGTCAGTGTGGGAGTCCTATTATCAGCCAGTTTTGCTTCAGGCTGGTATCAAGCTAGATTTGTCTTGTAGTCATGCAGAATCAATAGCAGAGTTGAATGAACAACTCATGACAAGTAATTTATTAAACGAATTTTGGCTTCTGCCTAATGGCAAATTGCTTGTGAACAGATGGCAAAAGTTTAAACATTAGTCAAATATAGTAACTCTTCTTGTGCTACCACTCAAAACAATCAGCTCTAAAACCAGTTAAAATTTGTCAATTTCTGGTGGAATAATTTAAGCTCTTCAATTGTCTTAGATGACTCTTATGTAAATAATTTTAACATTTTGGCACAGTAAGTTATTATGAAGGGTAAAGTTCTCGAGTGATTAACTATATTGTTAACTGCATGTTAGGTGTTGCAGTCTTTATTGCTTGTCTTTTCATTCTGACACACTGTGGAACAGACTAAATTTTAATGTGAATCTTTGTTAATTTCAGTGAGAAGTTGATTGGATGCTCACTTTAAAAAAAAATGTACTGAGTTCTTTATTTGATATACAATTGCTGTGATGAGCCACTATATAAGGTAGTTCATAAACAGTAAAAATTATTTATGAAAAATTTCAAAATTTTTTTTAGCAGAAATATTGGAAATTTCAACCAGCTATAAATTTAACTCTTATTAAGCCTTTACCTTCTGTACTTTTGCATGCCTTTTGTACTGGTTAGTTGTAGAAAATAAATACTTTTAGGACCACATTTTTATGAAAAGTGAACATATAAGGGCAGAAATACGGACAAATGTCCAGTCGTTCAGGCATTTTCTGCTAGTTGAATGTGCAAATTGGGAAACTGCATGTTTCAGCAAATAAACTACTGGCATGTGTTTGCATGACAGTTACTTGATGGGCACAAGAAATCAGATGTTCAAATCTGCACATGCCCATATGTCTCTATCTTTACAAATGTGATTCCTAATGTAGTAACATTCTAATTCATGGAAAATAAGAATCAGTGTAAGTATGGTGAACACAAAAGGATTAGCTCTACATGAGGCCCCGCTTTACAACGGCCCAATTTATGACACCCCTCCCCCCCGCACTTACAATCATTTCTGTAAGTGCGGAGGGGGCCGAAATCCCTCAACTTATGTCCTCGGCCCAGCATTTACAATGGCATATGACACCTGTCATAATTGTGGGCTCGAGTTACAATGCTCCCGACTTGCAACGCTATCCCCAGAGCCATCGCAAGTTGGGTGCAGCCTGTACTATTTCTTAAGGAGATTCAGCAAATTATTGGTAGTACTAATCCCAGTCCCTTTCATTACACTTCCACTGTTATATTTTAGCCATTCATTTCCTCCTGGGAGAAATTGCAAATTGTTATCTACCTTTAGTTTTGTAGCAGAGTAATTTTTACATGGCATTATTTAAAACAAAGAAAATGAGATGTTTGTACTGAAAGCCACAACAGGAGTGGCTGTTTCCCCTTCTCATTTCCATTTGTTTTGTCCTGCTCTCTGTGCTTGCTCTCGTGTTGAAATCATGTAGGTGTTTTTCTTTAAGTTATTGAAGTTACCTTACTTCCTTGTATTTGTCTTTTTGGGCAGTTCCACATGCATTTTTTTTACCAACCATTTCATATATTTGATCAGCTGATACAAGTGGACTTGAATGGATCTGTGGGGTCTCACTCAGTTCCTGTTCCAACAATACATTTGTCTTCTTGATAATATTACACTTTACATGTAACACCTAGGCTACATCTACATTGGCAAGATTTTGTGCAAAAGCAGCTGCTTTTATGCAAAAACTTGCTGCCTGTCTACACTGGCGGGGAGTTTTTGTGCAAGAACGCTGACATTCTAATGTAAGAAATCAGGGCTTCTTGCGCAAGAACTATGACGCTCCCGCTCAGGATTAAGCCCTCTTGTGCAAGTGTTCTTGTGCAAGAGGCCAGTGTAGACAGGCAGCCAAGTCATTTTGCGCAAAAGCAGTCTCAACAGAAAAAAGCCCTAGTGGCCGCTTGGACGCTCCATACCTGCAGGCACTCCCGGACTTCCCGGTAACCCGAACCCCCTTAAAGGCAGATGCAGCCTGCAGAGGCCACGAGGCAGAAGCCCTTCTGCTGCCTCTGCCAGAACTCTGCCACGTGACTCTGCTGCCTTCCCCAACAGCCACCAGACCACCAGCCCAGGATGGCCACTCCGGGGGGGGACAGCCACCCACACCCCCAGAGCAGGAGGCCCCAAGGGGCAGGAAATGGAGAGCCCCGTCCTGGTCCCCAGGGCAGCTCGAGGCCCTCCTGTACTTGTGGGTGGAAGAGGAGGCCCTCCACGACACCCGGGGCACCCGTCGCCGCAACGCGGATATCTTCCGCCGCATGGCCCAGGTGCTCTCACACCGGGGCATCCAGCCTGGACCCTCGAGCAGGTCCGGGCTAAACTAAAAGAGCTGCGCCTGGGCTATGTCCGGGCCAGCGTCAGCCAGGGGGCAGGAGCTGACAGCTGCCCCCACTACCAGCGGCTGCACTGCATCTTGGGCCAGGCAGCACCCCCACGGACCATCTGTACCCGTGGACATGAGCAGGCGCCCCCAGGCAGGGGAGGAAGACGAGCCAGCCAGTGGGTCAGATGAGGAGGAGGACCAGTGCAGCAACATGACCCTGCAGCTCGAGGTCGTCTCCGGCAGCCCCAAAGTCTCCCGTGCATCCTCGGAGGTCGGGGAAGGATCCATTGGTGAGTGTTGCACTTTGCACTCACAAGGGCGGGGGGGAGCCAGGCGCCCGGGGAGGGGGGCACAGAAGGGGGAGGGAGCATCACTTAGGCAGTGAGCTGCACGCTGTGTAGCATTAGCAGTATGCAGCACGTGCAGCCACGTGCAGCCTGGTGACCAAGTGGCACGTGGCCACAGCAGGCAGCTGCAAGGCCCACCTGGGACCATGCTGCTCATGCACATCCGGACCAGGGGGGAAGGGTGGATGCCGGCTGGAACCAGCCAGGGCCCCAGGGGCTCAGGCCACAGCCCACAGCTCCGCAAGGGTGCAGCATACAGAACAGCACGCTGTTCCATGCCTCGCTGTGAGGCACAGCTAGCTGCTTCTGGGAAAACTGCAGCATCACAGCCCTGTGAGCGTGGCCCCCACTGAGTCCCTCGTCTGCTCCCGGTGCCTTGGCTGACCCCCTGGGGGAAGTCCCCACTGCGGCCACACATGTCCCTGGGCTACCATATGTGAGGGCTAGTGGGAGGGGGAGGAGGGAAGCACTTGGGCTGCCCCTAGAGCCACCTGAGTTTTACTCCAAGGATGGTACACTCCCCAGTCACCCCTGGTTCCGTCCAGGAGACAGCCACGTGATGGGGATCCGAGAGCCCAGACCACATCTGCCATATGTGCTCCCAGGCACTGTGTGGAGATTCATCTTGCTCCCTGTCAAACACCATTGATTAGCCCAAAGCCTCACAGCTTCCCCGGCAGGGAGTTCCACAGGTTAACATAACACACGCGCCCTTCCGCCCCCCAAGGGGCCAGGACACAGACCGGTGGTTACAATACATGGAGGAGCACTCTTCTCGGGGGGCAGTGCTATATGCAAACGTACAACATGGGGGGGGGGGTGTCACAAGACCCCATACCCTCTGCCCCTGAGGCCAGGTGACACCACTCTTGTGTCACAAAAACTCTTGCGCAAAAGGCTTCTTGCGCAAGAAGCATGTAGTGTAGATATAGCCTCAAAGTTTACATTAAAATTATAAATACGTTTTTCATATTTACAATAGTGTACTTCAATACTGTGGGTATGTCTACCCTGCAAGTGAAGATGGTATTGTAGCCTGGGTAGACACACGTGTACTAATTTTAATCGAGTTAATATGGTAATAATAGCACAGGTGTGGTGCTATGACCTTCCAACCAGAGTACATATCCAAGGCTTGTGCTATAATTTTTATCCCATGTTGAATGCCACGATGCCAAATCTGCACGACTAAGGTTACACCTGCACATGCCCACGGCTTCACTGACAGCATAAGCATACTCTGTAAAGTTCTCCATAAAGTACATGAAGTAACGTATTGAAATCTAGTATGCCAAACCCAGGACACAAAAACAGAAAAGAGCCATTCTGATTGTGTGGAAAGGCACCGCTTGGGCTTTTCAGTGTGAACAGCTGTTTCTGAAATGGAAGAGGGTCAAGATGCTGGAATACACTTAATTTCTTAGGCTATGTCTACACTACAGAGTTTTTGCTGAAAACCCACTGTTTTTCCACAAAAACTCACAGAGCGTCCACACCTCAAGCACGTTTTTGTGCAAGTAAATCAAAAGATCAAAGAGGTTTTTGAGAAACTGGTAATCCTCATTCTACGAGAAAGAACGCCTTTTTGTGCAAGAGCTCTTGCGCAAAAAGGCGCATGTGGATGGGGAAGAGGGTTTTTTTGCGCAAGAAGAGGAAAAAGGAAAATGCACAGGTGCTCTAGTAGCCATTCTGTCCATAGCAATAACTGCTTACTTACAAGAGTGCATTCAGGCAGTCTGGATGCTCTCTTGCGCAAAAGCGCATCGCTTTTTCGATGAACTTTTACAGTGTGGACACTCTCTTGCGCAAGAAGTTTTTCTGGAAGAGCTCTTCCGAAAAAAGCTTCTTGTGCAAGAAGCCTGCAGTCTAGACGTAGCCTTATTGAAAATCTTCTTGTTTCTGGCATTCATGCCTGACTATCTTTATCACTTCTCTGTCAATACTAATACTGTTCTGACTGGGCTTTATAGAGTAGGCAAGTGGAAGCAATCATGCCACTCTATCAATCTTAATGTCTGCTCAGCAAACAATTCTTTGCCTCTGTTAAGTGCATTGTATATTTAAACGAATACATTAGAAGGGGATTTAAATACAATTGTATTAAAAATGCAGATGGCAAACTTTCAGCAAGGGGGAACAGAATTTTGGCTACCTACCCTGTAGTAAACTCAAGAGGGAATCCTATGAATACATCTCAGACATTGCTTTGAAAATGTTACCTGTCGGCCATGACTTTAAATAGCAAAAAGTAGCTACTTCGCACTTACACAGCACCTTTCATTTGCAGAACTCAGAGCACTTCACAGATATTAATAAAGTCTCAGGCCACCATGATGAGATGGGTAAGTCCTATTCCACTCATTTAAAAAGTGGGTATTGTAAGGCATATTAAAATCATGTGACTTGCCTTAGGTCTTGTGACAAGGGCCTGAGGTACTGAATGCCCCTGTGTAGAAAATGCTGCAGAACGGGAAACAGCTTTGAAGTTCAGAGGTTTTTCCACAAAATGGTTGGTTTTTCAATCAGCTCTTGAAATAATCTCTCTTCCTCCTCCTCTCATCCTGCAGCAGCCAGCAAAAGACTTTTAGAGAGAACCATGTGGCTTTTTCTTTAAGGTATGCTGTCACCAGCCAAGTTTCACTGAAATACTACTTGAACATTCTTTAGTATTCTCTGCAGGACATGGGATGACAATTGTAAGAATATACTAGATTAAGACTTTGTAGAAATCTTGTCTGTTCTTAGCATGTGTTCATATGAAAGATAGTGCCCACAGAGATTCCTTACAAGCAGTAAGCATACTCTTAGCTCACATTCCCGTGCCTTTCTTGTTTCTCCCTCACCCCCAATTCTATCTATGCAATATTTGGCACCATTTCAATATAAATACAGTTTTTAAGGAGAAGTGAATACTCAATAGCTAATCAGGATCAGTACCTGCCCCAGTTCATAATACCATACAATAGCCAAGGTTGCAGTAGAAAGAAAGAAAGAAAGAAAGAAAGAAAGAAAGAAAGAAAGAAAGAAAGAAAGAAAGAAAGAAAGAAAGAAAGAAAGAAAGAAAATCCTGCCTGTCATATTAGTCATGATACATTGGAAAGACTGCACCATGAGCCCTCTGTGTCCCTGATTGTTTTGTTTTGTTTTGTTTACAGGAATAGGCAAAATACATTCTTATACAAAAAGAAGAATGTCCTATTTGAAACCCTTGCATGTGAGAGAGACCAGCTAATAGATAGACAGGGGTAAGGATATATGATAAGCAAAAAAAAAAAAAAGATCTCTTGAACTCTTTAATTATCCAAGTTTATTATGATTTCTTGAATCAAAATCTAATCCTCATAGAACATATTCATCATCCTCTCTGAAAAACAGCTCCTAAAATTATTGTGACATATTCTGTAGTAGCAAACCAGTCTTTGAATTATTCCTGAACATTTTTACTCATTTCTGCATTATAATCTTTCCCCAGTTCCTGTTCTATCAACTGCTTCATGAATACCTTGTATTATTAAAGTGTGTGGATTCCCACAAATTGGTTTCCTTGTAGTACTTGAATTTTTCTCCCTAAACAATGAGACATCTTTATTATAACTATAGTTCTAGCACGTTTATTAATTAACACTGCAGTTAATTTACAGACGATGAATTGCAACAAAGGTGCTTTTGAAGAATGTGGATCATACCAGGGACAACAGTTATCTGATTACATTGCCACAGCAAAATCAAACTCATGCAAAGTTTGTGGGTTTTTCTCATGGCTCGGGTCTATTGATTTGCATGTGCCAGTTTAACCTCTGGCTGTTTGAGATGAACAGAAAATGAGGGTAGAAATGTATAACTGATTTTCTAAAAGAATAGTGGCAATTATATTGCCAGCACATGTTCCTTAAATGATGATTACAGACAATAGTTTGGCAAACAACTTTCTGTACCAATGCAATTGTACACAAACCAGATGTGATCAAAAGTTCCAGCAAACCATACCACTTACCAGTTTGCAAGATTTATTTGCTAGAAAATGAGCATATTCAACACCAGAAGAAAGTTGTGGAAATATCAACATTTATTTTGTCTGAGACATGTCATATGTTCCTGTACTGAAATTTTATTGCAACCCTAATGAAACAGATGTAGACACAATATGCCATCACTTTGCTAATGAAATTTACATAGACCACTCTGTTGCCCAACTTGGTGTGCTCAGTGCAGTCAAGCTACACTATAGTCCTGAAATATTACCCTGGCAAATCCATATAAATATAGGCTTTGCTTTTCTGTAGTTGAATGATTAATTATGGTGACAATAGTGCACATCTGTTTCCATGTTATTCTTTACACTCTCACTTTTAAGTACTGTGCTTCTGTATTCACATGTAATACAAAGGCGGTCACAATACACAGATTGGTACAAAATGTTCTTGTTGCATCTTAGTTCTGCAAAATACCAGACAAGTAATTACTACTTCATCATTGCATCAGAACAAACCAGACAGAACTTGATGCAGACAATTGCTGTGCTTGCTTTCTCAGGCTTTATTAGTTGATATAACGCGTAGATGCATCCCCATCCCTCTGACTTGCTAAAGTCACATCGAACAGCTGCTTTGTTGAAGGATGCTGCAGAAGTGGCAACCCTTAATTCATTGACATTTCTCAAGTGTCTGAGATCCTCTACTGTGAGTTAACTTTAAAATGAAGCTACACGTTGCAACCAGAAGGATTGGGAATGAAATATGTATGGTGAGGTAGCTTTTCAGCATGACTGTTAAGGGTCAGAGATTTCTGTTTTCTTACTTAGGAGCCAATGGCTGTCAGTTCTCTTAGGGCTGCTTCTGGAAAAAGAAATAGAGAGCTATTATCTACAACAGTGGTGGCCCATCAATACAGGCAAACTAGGCGGTCACCTAGGGCATCAAGCTAAACAGCTGTTGAGGGCTTTGGAGGTGGGGGCACCGATCGCGCATTTCGCTTAGGGCGCCAGTTGCCAGCAGCTTGTCTAGGGCCGTTCCTGTCTACAATAAAGGATTTCCTTGCAGCAGTGGGTAATTTGGTCATCTCACCTATTACACATGGGAGTAACTTCTCTAAGGGTATGTCTACACTACCACCCTAGTTCGAACTAGGGTGGTTAATGTAGGCAACCGAAGTTGCAAATGAAGCCCGGGATTTAAATATCCTGGGCTTCATTTGCATCTTGCCGGGCGCCGCCATTTTTAAAGCCCCGGTAGTTCGGACTCCGTGCCCGCGGCTACACGCGACACGGAGTAGGTAGTTCGAATTAGGCTTTCTAATTCGAACTACCATTACTCCTTGTGGAACGTGGAACGAGGTGTAACGGTAGTTCGAATTAGAAAGCCTAATTAGAACTACCTACTCCGTGCCGCGTGTAGCCGCGGGCACGGAGTCCGAACTACCGGGGCTTTAAAAATGGCGGCGCCCGGCAAGATGCAAATGAAGCCCAGGATATTTAAATCCCGGCCTTCATTTGCAACTTCGGTTGCCTACATTAACCACCCTAGTTCGAACTAGGGTGGTAGTGTAGACATACCCTAATGTACATATGTGCTTCGTCACAGGGACACATTGGGCCAGTTAGGGAGTGCTAAAGGCAGCTACCTGCCTGTCCTGGCCCTGCAGACTATTCTGCGCCCCAGAAGCGGCCAGCATCAGGAGTTTGGGGGGCGTGGGAAAGAGTGCATAGAGTTCTGCTTTTGCCCTGAGCACTAGTACCACATTCCCATTGGCTGGAGCAAAATGCAGGACAATGTAGCACCATTGGCTGGGAACCCATTTCTAGTTATTTCTGTGGCGCAATATGGTCTGCAGTGCCAGGAGAGGCAGGAAGCTGCCTGAGCATCCCCATTGCACCACTGACCAGGAGCAACACAAATTAAGTCCCTTCTGCCCCAGCCATGTCTCTCTTGCCAAAGCCTGAGTCCTCTCCTACACCACAAAGCTCTCATCCTCAGTCTACCCTGAAGCCCACACTCTAGTCAAATTATGTTGGGTCATGGTCATTAACAATTTTCTTTAACTGGGTCATGAGAAAAAAATGTTTGAAAATCACTGCTCTAGAGAACCGTCTGATTACCCTATGGGTAATGGATGTTATGCCAAAATAACTCTGCTGTTTAGACTTACCCTAAGGTGTCACAGGACACCTCATTGTTTTTGTAGATACAGACTAACCTGGCCACCTCTGTTAGTTAAAGGCTTTTCTTGCACCTGGATCTGAATGAAACTATGCTGTCCAAATACACCTGGCACCTCTGATGCTGCAGACCCTGTTTACTGACTGTGTTAATGCAACATATCCTAGCTCTTCCACTCTGGGGACCTGCAGCTAGTCAGTTGATCACAGTGACTCAAAACCAGTATGTTCCAAACAAGTCTTGTTTATTCTTTCCCCCAAAGGCGAACGCACATACAGCAAAGGGCATAAATCTGTCTTACAAAAAAGATTAAGAAGTAATTTGTGCCTCAGTCCAGCTAATTGCTGTCTCAGGCTAGGAGAAACAGACTGTCCTGCTGACAGCATATTCTCTCTGTCACTGTGTCCCTTTGTCAGCCTGCTAGCTTTTGCTGGTGTTTGGTGAGCAATGTATTAGCTCAGCCAAGCCCCTGCCTTTTCTAAGCCCTGGGCCTTTTAATGGAAAGTTATGTCTACACTGCAGGTGCTACAGTGGCACAGTTGTAGCATTACAGAGGTACCACTGTTTGCACAGACATGTCTTACTGTGATGGAAGGGATTTTTCCATTACTGTTGTAAATTCTCTGCCCTGAGAGGCAATAGCTAGGTTGGTAGAAGAATTTTTCCATTCACCTCGCAAGGGCTATGTATAACCCACACGCCTCCTGGATGATTCATTTTCCCATGTAGTGGCACTTAGTGGTACATCTACACTGCACAGCTATTTTGGGATAAAATAGCTACCCCACATCCACACATACCACCCATTATTTCAAAATATTTTTCAAAATAAAGGGGCACTGTTTTATGATCCCGGTAATGCTCGTTCCACGAGGGTTAAGGATGTTTTGAAATAGCATGTCATTTCAAAATTTGGCGCTGTGTAGATGCGCCAATTTTCAATATAAGCTACTTCTAAATAGATTCAAAATAAGATACGCAATTTGCTTAGTGCAAATTGCGTCTGCTATTTCGAGTTTAGGGCGCTGTGTAGACGCACCCATATAGACCACATTTAGAGAGAAAGACTGACTTTCCTCTACAGTCTTAGCTGAGAGCCAGCTGGCTTTTAGCTCAAGCTGTAGAGGCTCATGCACTCAGCTCCAGCGATCCCAGGTTCTGTTCCACTTGTTAGCGTTACACTTACTTGGGCTTAGGTTGGCTCAAGTATGTGCCTCGGGGGTGAATTTTTCACACCCTAAGGACAGAGCCTAAGTTTGAGGTATAAATGAGGCTTCAGTGTTTCTTCTGATCATATTCTTTTCAGCAAGGGGACCGACAGCTTCTGTGGGCCCCCAGGTTGGGGCCCAGCTCTGCATCCCCCCTAGTAGGGGCAGGGCCTTGGGTGGAAGGGGTGGGCAGGAGCAGCCAGCCAGGATCACAGCACTAGGCTCCTCAGAGCCACACAGAGTGGCAGACCAGTGCTCCAGTGGCAATTTAAAGGGTCTGGAGCTCCAGCAGTAGCAGTGCTGGTGGCCAGTCCCTTTTAAATTGGCGGGGCCCAGGGTAATTACCCCTTCCCCCATCAGTGGGCCTGCTTCTCAGCCTTGGCAAAACAACTGTGTTGGGGGTCTCTCTTCAAGCTGTTATACCTGGTTATTGTATGTATGGGGATGCTCTTTATCTAGGCCATTGTTTTATCTTTCTGATATGGTTCCATTAGCAATGCCTTTTGATCTAACTTCATAGCAAGTAACCTGTCATAAACAGATACCCAGAGGCATGCACCATAGTCACAAAAAACCCCAAGTTAATTCCCACTTTGTCACATCAGTACATAGAATATTTGTTTGGTACCAGGACAGACATTTCTATTTCGTATTTTCAGGGAAGCTGGAGCTTTACATGAACTGTAATCGTGTGTAAAAGTGACAAGGAGTCCTGTAGCACCTTATAGACTAACAGATGTATTGGAGCATAAGCTTTCATGGGCAAAGACCCACTTTGTCAGATGCATTCTGTGCTACAAGACTCCTCGTCACTTTTGCAGATCCAGACTAACACGGCTACCCCTCTGATATATAATCATCTGTAGTAATTTTAATTGAAAGTTTAAGAAGATTGGTATGTATAGCTTTTGTATGTGTAGTTTCATGTGTGGTAAAAATAAAAGATTGAAATGTGAGATTAAAGGCTCAAAAGGTCCTGGGAGAGTTTTATTTAATTTTACTCGTGTTTTCAAACATAACAGAAAGATTTGGTCTGCCACTTCAGCACTCATGTTCTTCTAACACATGGCGGAAGGTTGGTTGCCAAAATATTCTAATTTGAAAGGGAAGTTCTCTAAGAAACATGGAGTTTTTTAGCCAGCAATATACTGATTATGACTCATGAGTTCTATTTACAGTACAACCATTGCTTGCTTTTTAGAACACCACAGTCAGCTACTTACAATTTAACATTACGTGGCTTGATCCTAAAAGGTGCAGTTTTTCAGCACCTTGTACAATCAAGTCCTTGCAGATTGGGGCTTATTGCGCTCAAGTAGTCCATAGCAGCAATACTGAAGGCTTTCAAAAATGCCTGAAACATGTCAATTGGGCTACAGCCTCTTCTCAAAACATTTCACCCTTTAGCCATATTTACTGGAACCTTAAGAGACCGCTGCAGTACTAATTTGTATTATTGAATATTACTTTGTATATTCAGCAGTATCCCAAGCATACCTTTAGTATATCAGGGTATGTCTGCACTACAGCGCTAATTCGAACTAACTTAGTTCGAATTAGTTAATTCGAACTAAGCTAATTCGAACTAACGCATCCAGACTAAAAAACTAGTTCGAATTAGTGTTTTGCTAATTCGAACTAGCATGTCCACATTAAGTGGACCCTGAACCGAGGTTAAGGATGGCCGGAAGCAGTGCTGGCAGGGCATCAGATGAGGACTTAGAGCATGGAGCTGCTGCCTCAGGCTAGCCGAGGGCTGTGCTTAAAGGGACCCGACCCCCACGCCGGACAGACAGTTCTCAGGGGTGCCCCGCTTGCAAAGCAGTCCTGGCTTGGAGTGCCCTGAGTGCCCACACTGGGCACATCACAGCACTCGGCCATCAGACCGGCTGCACTTGCCGCAGGCTGCCATCTGGGGAGAGGGGCGATTGGGGGGCTGCAGGAGAGCTTCCACCCCCAGAAGCCCGCAGAGCCACCCCAGTCCTCCCCATCGGGGGCTCGTACCCCATTCCTCCCTCACCTCCTTCCACTTACCCTTCCCTAGCCCCCCTTCCTGATGTACAAAATAAAGGACACGTGTGGTCAAAAATAGAATCTCTCTTTATTGAACAAAACTCGGGGAGACTGGGAAAAGGAGGTGGGAGAGGGGAAGAGAGTTAAATATACAGTTAACAGTTAAATATAAGGGAGATACATCCTCAACACACATTTTCTAGTATATATATTGTACTCAGCATTTCTGCTATAGTATATGCATTTGTGGTCCCTTACGCCTGAAGTCCCCATCACTAATTTTCATCTCTCCACCTGTCCAGTTGTTTTTTTTATATTTTAGAGATGAGGAAGAAAATGTTGGGTTCAATATGTTTCCAGCAGAGCAGCAATGGTTTATAGTGAGTATGTATACCCAGTCTACAGACTTGACTCATTGGAGTAGTTCAGCAGATTAGGGATATCAGATTTGGGAACCTAATCTGTAGAAAGAAATCCTGTTTTATAAATAAATATTTGTACTCTAGGAGAGATAATGTAGATGTCACATCTTACCAAATAAATTCTACTGGTGTTTATATTAGTGAAGATTTATTATTAACGTATTAAGAACCTGAAGCAACATGGGATATAAATAAGCTATAAGCCCTGTGTATTTATTTTCACATTCTGAAGAAGCATCTCAGAAGGGTAAGGGATCTGCAGCATGCCAGAACGCCAAGGTATTTTTATTAATACAGTATTAGAGGGTATGTCTACAATACAAAGTTAATTCGAACTAACAGACGTTAGTTCGAATTAACTTTGATAGGTGCTACACTAGCGCTCCGCTAGTTCGAACTTAATTCGAACTAGCGGAGAGCTTAGTTCGAACTAGGAAAACCTCATTGTACGAGGACTAAGCCTAGTTCAAACTTACTAGTTCGAATTAAGTAGCCCCTTAATTCGAACTAGTGGGAGGCTAGCCCTCCCCAGCTTTCCCTGGTGGCCACTCTGGCCAACACCAGGGAAACTCTATTGCCCCCCCCTCCCGGCCCCGGACCCCTTAAAGGGGCACGGGCTGGCTATGGTGCCCGTGCCAGGTGCAAGCTTGCCAGCACCCAGCTAGCAGACCCTGCACCTGGCACAGCTCGAGCCAGCCACCCGATGCCCCCCAGCCCTCCCCCTCTTCCCGGGACCAGGCTGGCGGCTCCCGGGAGCTGCCCGGGACCGCAAGAGGAGGGCACCCACCTGGTCTAGTGCGGACATCGTGGACCTCGTCCACGACCTCCGCACTAGGCACAGGAAAGTGGCGGTCTAGGGCAGGAGAGCTGCCAACCTGGCCACCCAGGAGCAGGTGTGCATGAAAATCAAGGGGGTCCACTGAGACCCCCGACCCTGAGCCCTGAGCTTACAATGGCCGTACTGGGTCAGACCAAAGGTCCATCTAGCCCAGTAGCCTGTCTGCCGACTGCGGCCAACCCTAGGGACCCTGGAGGGGATGGACCGAAGACAATGACCAAGCCATTTGTCTCGTGTCATTCCTCTCCAGCCTTCCACAAACTTTGGGCAGGGACACCACTCCTACCCCCTGGCTAATAGCTCTCCATGGACCCAACCTCCATGAATGTATCTAACTTCTCTTTAAACTCTGTTCTTCACAGCCTCCTGCAGCAAGGAGTTCCACAGGTTGACTCTTTGCTTTGTGAAGAAGAACTTTCTGTTATTAGTTTGAAGCCTGCTACCCATTCATTTCATTTGGTGTCCTCTAGTCCTTCTATTATGGGAACTAATTAAGAACTTTTCTTTATGTACCCTCTCCACACCACTCATGCTTTTATAGACCTCTATCATACCCCCCCTCAGTCTTCTCTTTTGTAAGCTGAAAAGTCCCAGTCTCTTTAGCCTCTCTTCATATGGGACCTGTTCCCAACCCCTGATCATTTTAGTTGCCCTCCCCTCTCCCACCCTCTCTCTTCCCCTCTCCCATCTCCTTTTCCCAGTCTCCCCCAGTTTTGTTCAATAAAGAGAGTTTCTATTTTTGAACACACGTGTCCTTTATTTTGTACATCAGGAAGGGGGGGCTAGGAAGGGGTAAGTGGAAGGAGGTGAGGGAGGAATGGGGTACGAACCCCTGACGAGGAGGACTGGGGTGGCTCTGCGGGCTCCTCGGGGTGGAAACTCACCTGCAGCTCCCCGATTGACCCTCCGGATGGCAGCCTGCAGCAAGTGCAGCAGGGCTGATGGCTGAGTGCTGTGATATGCCAAGTGTGGGCACTCAGGGCACTCCAAGCCAGGACTGCTTTGCAAGCGGGGCACCCCTGAGAACTGTCTGTCCGGCGTGGGGGTCGGGTCCCTTTAAGCACAGCCCTCGGCTAGCCTGAGACAGCAGCTCCACGCTCTAAGTCCTAATCTGATGCCCTGCTGGCATTGCTTCCGGCCATCCTTAACCTCGGTTCAGGGTCCACTCAATGTGGACATGCTAGTTCAAATTAGCAAAACGCTAATTCGAACTAGTTTTTAGGTCTAGATGCACTAGTTCGATTTAGCTTAGTTCAAATTAACTAATTCGAATTAAGTTAGTTCGAATTAGTGCTGTATTGTGGACAGGGGCATATGACCGTTTTGCGGGGCCCCGGGCAGCATAACTCCGCAGGGCCCCCCCTTTGCCACGGCGCGTGCGCCGTGACGCCATGCGTATGCGCGGTGGCACCACGGCGCATGCGTGGGGCTTTTTTAAGTGCGGGGCCCGGGGTGGCCGCCATGTTTGCCCTATATCCGCCACTGATTGTAGACATACCCATGGAGACACCCTCAGCATTCGATTTAACGTGTCTTTACTAGACCCTCTAAATCAAACACTGGAAGATCAACCATCTCAGCATTGATCCTCCCACAAGTGGAGATAGCTAATATATACTGCCGCCTGTCATGTGGCAGTGATGTCTTTTTTTCTGGTAGCCCCTTTTCTTGTTAAGCAGCTTTTCAAAGCCTATCCCAAAACAAACCAGGAAATGCTATTCAGCCTCCAGCTACAGTGCCACAAATGTAAAACCTCACTGCAGTGATGAGGTCTGAGTTGTAATGCTGAAGAAAGTTACAGCTCTCATATCGCAGGGGGGAAATTGAGGCTGTGAACTTTTGCGAAGGTGAATATACACAGAACCATGTGAAGAGAACGGAGAGAAAGCGAGGGAAGCCGAGAAAGATTGAAGGTCAGAGCTATCAAGCTTTGGGCGCCTGTTGGGGAAGAGAAATTAGTGACAGTGATATTGAGCTTTTCTGGAGACACAAGATTTAAAAGCTGCAATTGAAACATCAGCACTTGCCTTGGCACTGGGAACATGGCAATTCTTCTCACAGAGATGCACAACAGGAGCAAGAGTCTCGGTCCACCTTCCTCCCTCCCAACTGCTGTAACTTTAAGGGATGCTTTTTATTTCCTTTAAAAAAAAACAACAGTCCTGGCAGATGCTGGACCTGGCACACTGCCCAGTCTTTCCCCTCTTCTCCTTTTAATAGGATCCAAACCCTGCCACCTTCCTTAATATTAGTGATAGGCGATATGTCCGTAAACGTCACAGCTGACTGGAAACAGAAGCCTTTGGGATATTTTCTTGTTGCTCAACAAAACAATTTTGCCTTAGTGGGAAATCCATCTCCTCATGTTAGCCTTTCAGAGCCAATGTCTGAAGGGCATGATACCAATATGTTTCTCTTTTGGTGAAGTTTATTCTAGCTGTTCAGTCTCAGCTTCACTTAGTCCTGTGTGAACAGTAGGATATGTTCAATGTCTATAACCCTGAGGCTAAAAGGTGAAGGGCTGCTTCCTTCTATTAAATGCCTTGCCAGAATTTAATCTAAGCCTCTGCCTCTAATAGCAGCACTCAGCCCGCTTCATATCTCAAGGATGGATTATGGGTTATGAATAATATTTGTGTACAGCAAGCGGGTTTATTTTATATTTACAGAGACTTTGGCAGAGATTTTTCAGAAGTGACTTGTGATTTTTGTAAGCTAAACTTGCAACACCTTAAGAGTCCGATGTTCCATGGAATGCTTGGTCATCTGCTCTCGGAAAATAAGGCCCTTTCAGACTCATTAGGGTGGACTCTCAAAATCATGAAACACTTCTGAAAATCTTGGACTTGATTTTCCCCCTCCTTCCTGGATTTTGAAGCCTTAGACGTGACAGAAGATGGTCTTCCTGTTAAAAGCAGTGGACTTGGGATGCAAGAGATTACAGTGTAGTTATAGAGAGTAGAGTTTCCTGCTCTGACACAGACTTCCCATGTGATCTTGGGCAAGTCACTTAATTTTTCTGTTGTTGGGCCCCTCATCTAACAGTTGTGAGGAGATAAATTCATTAATTTTTGCAGAATTCTCGGTTACCATGGCAATGTGGAACATGTAAATCCCACATAGGCTTACTATGAGTAGATGAACATTAAAAGGAGGTTTGGATATTGATTACTGCTTTGGGGCAAATATGACTTGTAATGTCCTTGCCTTTGTGATGTTTAAACTCCACATTTGAATTTTTCACTTTGCGCACTTGTTGAACATTGAATCACAGGTGCCTTCTCTTTTTCTTCTTGAAGTATTTCTTTTTGTTAGACCTCAAAAGTAAGTTTAGAATAAACTTTTGTAAATATAAAGGAAATCAGCCTTAAAGACAGAAAGTCAGTTAAAGAATATAAAATAGTGAACCTTGGAAAGTACATAGGAGTGCAGAAGAGAATTTTTGGACACTGATGAAAGAACAAATTACCTAAGAAGAAGTACAGGAGTATATAGACTCAGGAGGTTAAACACACAAAGGAAAATGACAAGACAGATGCAATGAACTGCTGTTTATCATATGAATGACAAGGACAGAAGAAGAAGAGAAGCTGTGTTTTATTAAAAAGGAATTTAAAGAAAGCTGGGAAGACCAAACTAATTTTTGCTAACGGTAGACAAAAGAGGTTATCCGAGTGCAATATTTTAAAAAGGTGCTACTATTTTTTAGTTCATAAAGATAGAAAGATGGATCATTTGAGTATGCAGCAGAAATGGGATTGTTCATGTACATTTTAAGTATAATTTGCTTATTAGTAAGAAATCATATTAAATGTTATTACAGTAGATAAAGAGGACTTGGGAAATCTATAGAGAATTTTCTCCAACTCCTCCTGTTTGTTAATTTAAGACCCAGTTGTCTGGTAGAAACCAATGGCAATACTGGCTTTTACTTCCGTGGTGCAAAACCAGCCATTAGGGGCTAATAAAATGAACCTGCCTGAAAAGACAAATGGTCCTGTAGCACCTTACAGACAAACAAAATATAGTTCAATTTATGCCTAGAATATCTGTGCAGCACTTATTCAGTGGCAGTAGAAGTTCCACCCTTTCCTCCCTACACACAGTCTTCCGTCAATGGGCTTGGGTCCTGCCCCACAGTCTTCTTGCTGTGAGACAATAGTTAACAATTCGTGGAGTGGGTGATGCTGAGCTGCCCTCCCCAACCCTGCCCATGCCTGTCAATGCTCCTTAAGACTAGGGTCTGCAGCCGGGACCCTAAGGCTGGCAACAGAGTCTTCAGAGCTGATGGCTGAGCAGGAGTCCGGGTTGGCTACAGAGCCCGGGGTGCAGAGCCAGTAGCTGAGTGGAGCCCTGTGTGCAGGGCTGGTGGCAAAGCCCCCCCACTCCAGCGACCAAGAGGAATACTGGGTGGGCAGTACAGCCCCTAGACTGGTGGTGGGGCCAGTGGCTGGGAGCCCCATATTTGGGGCAGGTGGCTAACACACTTGGGTCAGTGGTATAGCTCCAAGGTCTGCCAGTGGAGTGGGACCCAGGGCCAGCAGCAGAACCCCCATGCAGCAGCAGGCCCAGAGGCCAGGACAGTGGGCACAAAACCCCCGGGTGCTGTAGCACCCCCACACCCGGACTTCCCATGCCTATAATCCTTAGTATATCTTCTTCATGCTGCCAGCAAAGGAGTACACTGGAGAGGTTTTGTGACGTAGTTATGTAGCCAATGAGACTCCATGTTGATCATGAAATAGCTCTATTCCTTTGATTCATAAGAGACATTTTAGGGTCTGCTTTTCAATAAGTTTGCGAGGAAAAATCCCACATGCTTTTATAAAAGGTCATTAACGTGCTGCTTTACAGGGGATGTTTCACAGACTTTTTCTTCTCTCTCAACTCTTTTTGTTTTTAAAGCATCTAGCTAGTTAAGTACCCATATGCACTTTTATTGTGAAATGTAAAATGTTAATTAAATCTTTGATTAGAGAGAGAATAATGACAGCCACCACAAAAAGGCAAACCCAAAATGGCATTTCAAAGTTTTCTCTGGGGCCAGAAATAGCCTTCAAGAAGGAGAGACTAAACAGTATGTTCTGAAGGAATCCCTCCATCAAAAGCAGATAGTTAAGGGAAAAAACTTTTCCTCTTCCTTCCCTCAAAGCATCTCCTCGCCCAAAAGCAATTATTTCTAACAGATGTGATTTTATATCTCTTTCTTTTTTTTCTCTGCAGCTAATTTTTCTAAGCTTTCAAAGGCTCTTGGATGTAGGCCTGGCCAGGAAGTATGGATTATAAAAAATGTTTTATTGGTATGGCCAGAGAAGTTTTACTAGGTGTGAATCACTAA
The DNA here is from genome assembly GCF_049634645.1 of Pelodiscus sinensis. NCBI lineage: Eukaryota > Metazoa > Chordata > Testudines > Trionychidae > Pelodiscus > Pelodiscus sinensis. The sequence goes on from NC_134730.1 coordinate 15,603,495, forward strand.
TCGGGAAGAGGGGTGGAATTTTGGTGGTGTATTTACCTATGTTTATAGTAGATTGTTATGCATGCTGAATGAGAGCTGGATGAATACAGTGTTTCCTATAAATTAGTGAGCTGTTGCGGTCCTCTGTGTTTTATGTTACTTAATTGGATTTCATTGAGATTTTTACTGTTTGGGCAGGTAGCTGTTGTACATGAATAACCTCAAGTATTACAGAGAGGCTATGTCTATGCTGGCGGGTTGTTGCACCAGTAGTATGCAAATGAGGCTAAGAGTGGAATATCGCCAAGCCTCATTTGCATATGTAATGAGCTGCCATTTTTTGCAGAAGAGGCTCATGCACCAGAAGCAGCATCTACACTGCCCCTTTTTGCGCAAGAAAAACCCTCTTGCACAATGCCGTTATTCCTGAAAATAATCAGCGTAACAGCATTGTGCAAGAGGGTTTTTCTTGCGCAAGAAGGGGAAATGTAGACAGCTCCTTCTGGCGCAAGAGCCTCTTCTGCAAAAATGGCGGCTCATTAGATATGCAAATGAGGCTCGGCGATATAACATGCTGAGCCTCATTTGCATACTTCTGGCACAACAACTCTCCAGTGTAGACATAGCCACAATGTTTTTATACTTGAAAATGTATATAAAACTCTTCGTAGAACATTGTCTTCTGCTATCTTCTAGCTTTGAAAACCCACTTACTGGCATATTGTAGAACATCTGGTTGTTGATCCAAGTCCATGTGATATTGCCAGTTGCCGGGTACTTAGCATGAATGATGCTCAGAAGTTGCTTTTTTATAGTCTATTGTTTGTTTAAAGTTTCCAGATATAACAACGTTTCCACCAAAGATAATGAGTCAACTTCATTTCCATTTTTTAACGACATATGGAGATGTTTGTACAACTTAGTTTTCAACTAACTCCTTTCCCAGCTTTCCAATAGCCCCAATGCCTCACCATTTTGTAATACTGGTGTATTTTTGGCAAATTTGTCTACAGGTAGCTCTTTGTAAGTGAACACAGAACATGTCCAAAGTTTGCCCAAATGTATGATTTATAGGTCTGATAAGTGGTTGTAATATGCAGAGGACGATATCATTCTTGCTGGATTTGTTCTTTGTTATTACAACAACTTTGGATCTGGCTGTCAAAAGCACAGACATGGATTTAGCATCCACCTTCAATTATCGAAATACAGGTGTTCATATTGCATATAATAGAGAACAAATATGTCAGAGAACACAGTAATTACACAGGTGGCTAAACGTGAGGATGGCCCTTTCAAATGTACGGTCCCACTAATAAAATTCCTGGAGTATACGAAGAAAGGATTGTTCCATGAGCAAATGTCTTTTAAGGAAAACAAGCATTTCTCATGGAAGAATAAACTCCTAGGCTGAACTTCTTCAAAGCAGTCTAGCATAATTAAAATAATTTTGCCTTTAAAATTAAGATGTATCTAAATCTGAATCATGGTCTGTGAGATGAAAAGTGTCTGGTCCTTTGATCACATACAGTTAATCAGAATTCAGCAGGTCCTCGAGTTGCGAATGGTTGACTTATGACCGTTCGCAGTTATGACCGAAGCTGTCATAAATGGCGGACCCCAAGTTACGAATGCAATCCGCGCTTACAAACAGTGCGGTAGCATTTAACTCTATGGGGTCCGACTTAAGAACAAACTGAGTTACAACCAATTGCTTGGTCCATAACCGGTTCGTAAGTCGGAGAGAGGCTGTAAAACGATCTGTGCTAGAAGGCAGCATGCTGCATAGTTAGGTACGTCTAAACTACATGCCTCTGTCATTAGAGGCATGTAGATTAGGCTACCAGACATAGGAAAATGAAGCGGCAATTTAAATAATCGCCGCTTCATTTAAATTTACATGGCTGCCGCGCTGAGCCGACAAACAGCTAATCAGCTGTTTGTCGGCTCAGCGCGATAGTCTGGACGCGCAGGTGGCGACATCAAAGGTATTTGTTGACCACCCAGGTATGCCTCCTGGCATGAGGTATACCTGGGTGGTCTACAAATACCTTTGATGTCGCCACCCGCGCGTCCAGACTATCGCGCTGAGCCGACAAACAGCTGATCAGCTGATTGTCGGCTCAGCACGGCAGCCATGTAAATTTAAATGAAGCAGCGATTATTTAAATCGCCGCTTCATTTTCCTATGTCTGGTAGCCTAATCTACATGCCTCTGGCGACAGAGGCATGTAGTCTAGACGTACCCTATGGCTCACTCTTAATATGCACCGAAGGAAGAGAAGAGAGAATGAAGGTCCTAAGATTGACACCGATGACACCTATTGGGATTGATTGTAAGAACACAGAATTTACTGAAATAACATTGACTTGGTGCTATGCAGGAGGCTGTTAGTGTGGAGACAAGTGATCCTGGTTGCATATGTACTAAATATTTGAGAAAGTTTATCGTCTGTCTATTTGTTCAAAAACTCCTACTAAATAGTAAGAGCTAGGACCACCAAATTCAGTACACAATTCCCCTTTATAACTTACTGCAAGGTAAGAGTTTGGTTGTGCCAGGAAAGTGGGATCTTCCTGGAATGGGATTGCTTCTCATTAAACCATACAGAAAAGAGACAGACTCACCAGGTAGGTGAAAGGAGCTGGCTGGGGGCATGCCCCCCATCTGGGTCTTCCCCAGGCCTGAGCACCCTTTGGTGGGGCGGAGGGGGGGAGCTTCAGCTCCTACCGCCACCCCCCAATTCATAGAGAAACATTACTGGTTGTGGGGAAAGGTGCATAGTTTGCTGCATTCCTCACTTTATCTGGGGAGCACAGTGGGCAGATGTATCTGGACCCGCCCCAGGCAGGGAACATGCACCTCTCCCTTCGCTGTGCCTGCTGGAGCTGTAGCAGTCATGGAGAGGCGCTTTTCCTCTGGCCCCAAGTGGCTACCGTGAGAGTGTGCTGAGGTAGTCCTCTCTCCCCAGGGCAGCCTCATTCTCAGTCCCACCCCAGAGCAAATGACGCATAGACATTTTCATTGTATTTTCTGACAAACAAACATTAATTGAATTAAGGACCCGAGCAGCACCAGGTAAATCTTCCAGTGGCATACAACCAAAGAAAAGTCCGATCTAGAAAACCCAAGATAGCATGTTAAAAACACACAGGAGAAAACAGAATTAGAAGTTTGATACCATTTGGGGAGTGGGCATGGAACGCTAGAGGAAAGTTGTACAAAATAATACGCCAAAAGTGAAATGCACTTACAAGAGAAGTATGCTACCATGTGCAAAGACAGCACATAACATGAACGGTGTTAGTATCTTTAAAGAGGAGCCAGCTATGCTACACTGTCTGAGAATGAGGCATATCTTCCTTGCTCATGACAATGCAAAGTTATTCTGAGTGCATATTTCTTGCTGCAGATAATACCGTTTCTATGCGATACTTCAGATTAGGCTCAGATTGATAACCAGAAAATCTTGAGTACATTCCACTTCCCACACCTTAAAACGAATCTTAAAATTTCTTTAAATATTAATGCCTTTCTTCTAAGGTGAAAGCTGTCAGTGAAGACAAAGATTTAATGGACTTATTTTATATTAAAAAGAGAGACATGGAATATGAATCCCAAATCTGTTGCTCATCCTACATTTTTAATTACTCCTCCTAGCAGTAGGTTTCACCTCTGAAACCTGGTCAAAATTCAGTGCACGCATATCTGCATCAGATGGCCGAAGTGGAAAAATTCCTAAATGTTGCAATGCTTTGCAACACAGTCAAAGGTAGAGGCAGAAAACCAGCACTTAAAAGACTCTGGAATTGTAACCAAGATTAAGTGGAGGAAACAGAACACTGCTGTAGTGGCAGTAGTGAAAAAAGTGGAGATGTCGTATCTGCCATGACTTCGAAGTTACCATTAACCCAGCATGACATTCAGATCAGTACCCTTTACCTAGACTAGATGATATATTTGCCCCCTTAACTAGCATTTCTCCAAGGCTAACCTAGCCCAAGACTAGCTACAAATGGAAATATGAGACAGTGAGGGCTATTAAAAGGTTCACAAACTAGCTAAACAGTTACTACCCAATTCCTAATGACTACAGGGAGAAACTAGCACAAACCTTTCTCAATGCCAAATCACTTTTTCCATGTTTCTCTCTCGTTTTAAGTATTTACTTTGTAATGAGCATTCAGAGCAGCTTGAATTGGGCTTTAATGTTGGTAGATGTCTGTCGTGGAGCAAGGGATGCCTGATAAGTTGACCACTGGGTCAATGTTGCTTGAATACATCTCTGTGGGAGCTAACCGCTGTTTTAATACACTTGGGTAGTTTGCACTTCCAATACCATTGTTAGCTACTTGCAGTTCCATATGCATAGGCTTTTATGTTGCATACAGGCCCAATAGACTACTAAAAGATCAGCAAGTGAGTGTAAGATAACACACTGGTTGGTACCTGGAAGGGAGATGACAAAGAAACATCTGAACACTGCAGGTATTAGTATCAGAGCCAGCAGATGGCATTGTTCCTTCTAAATCTGCCTGGAACAAATACTAAGGGGCTGTGCTCGCTGCTTGCTCTACTTGCCACCCCTCTCTCTCAGGGGGTAGGTGTCTGGTTGGGGGGAGGGGCTAGGAGCGTGCTGAGGGCAGGGAATTTTGCCAGGAGGAAGGGCATTTGACTATGGCAAGGTGGCCTGGGGTGGGTGGGTTGGGCTTGGATGGCAGAGGGGATATGGGGAGGCCCAGGATTGGGGTTGGACGTAGATGGTGGAGGGAACTTGGTGCAGCCTGAGGGGTCAGGTTCAGATGGTGGAAGGGTCATGGGGTGGCCTGGGGAACCAGGGGGTTCAGTTGGCAGAGGGGACCTCGCACTGTCTGAGGGGCAAGGAGTCAGGCTCGGATGGCCGAGGTGACCTGGCATGGCCCAGGGTGAGGGTCAGGCTTGGATGGTGGAGGGGACTCAGCCTCAGCAGCTCCTCTCCAGTGGTGCAGCCCCTGGGGCATGAACCAGGAGACAGAGCTGGAGCAGCCCGTGCCCGGGGGGACAGCACTAAGGCTGGCCACAGCAAACAGCTGAGGGCAGAGGCGGCGGCGGGCCATGGCAGCGGCATGAGGATGCAGATGACATCACTCTGATGATGTCACTCTGTCATCCCGCAGGAAATTTTTGTTATATACATAGAAAGATAACAATGCTGTTGAGGGTTGTGTAGGTAACAATCTTGCTAGAGGTGTCACTTTTTTACCTATATCTACGCTACTGCAGAAAGTCAACTTAAGTTAAGCAACTCCAACTATATGAATAACATAGCTGGAGTTGATGTTCCTTAGGTTGAGTTACCATGGGCTCTACAAGCGGGGGATCGATGGGAAAAACTCTCCTGTCAACTTCCCTTACTCGTCTTATTGGGGTGGAGTAACAGGGTTGACAGGAAAGCAATCTCCATTGGATTTGGCTGGTCTTAACTCCATTGACCACCCAGTGGATCAGTCTCAGAGGGTATGTCTACACTACCCCGCTAGTTCAAACTAGTGGGGTAATGTATGCATACCGAACTTGCTAATGAAGCTAGTGCGAACCCCGTGCCGCGCGGCTACACGCGGCACGGGCTAGATAGTTCGAACTAGCTAGCCATTCCGAACTATCTCTACACCTCGTTCCATGAGGCGTACAGATAGTTCGGAATAACTACGTAGTTCGAACTATCTAGCCCGTGCTGCGTGTAGCCGCGCGGCACGGGGTTCGCACTAGCCGGCTTTAAAAAATGGCGGAGCCGGCTTTATGCTAATGAAGCCCGGGAAATTCAAATCCCGGGCTTCATTAGCAAGTTCGGTATGCATACATTACCCCGCTAGTTCGAACTAGCGGGGTAGTGTAGACATACCCAGAGCTTCGATCGAGGCTGTCATGTAGATGTAGCCTACAGATCCAGGCATTGGAACCAAAACACGAAAACTAATGCGTTTCCCTTGGTTTTGTGAGTTGAGCTGGAAGCCAGATGCTATGCCAAATTTCCATCTCCCCTCAACACTCTAATATTTGAAAACTGCATGGATCTGTGTGAACCGAAACAGAAAATAATGTTGGCACGAACCCACGTAAATAAAGTTAAACCACCAGTTCTGTAAGGGTATGTCTACACTAGCCCCCAGTTCAATCTAGGGAGGCTAATGAGGGTGACCGAAATTGCAAATGAAGCGTGGGATTTAAATATCCCGTGCTTCATTAGCATGTTCCCGGCCGGTCGCCATTTTAGACATTGACTAGCCCGAAGTAATTGCCCGCGTCTACACGCGGCAGTGAAATGGGATTCCGAATTAAAGCCCTAAATCGAATTAGCTGGTAAACCTCATTGCAGGAGGCATAACAGCTAATTCGATTTAGGGCTTTAATTCGGAATCCCATTTCACTGCTGCGTGTAGACACAGGCAGTTACTTTGGGCTAGTCTATTTCTAAAATGGTGACCGGCTGGGAACATGCTAATGAAGCGCGGGATATTTAAATCCCGCGCTTCATTTGCAATTTCGGTTGCCCTCATTAGCCTCCCTAGATCGAACTAGAGGGCTAGTGTAGATATACCCTAACAGATCTAGTGTCAACCACAGTGTGCTGGCCAATCTGCACACCTAAAATTCACCTGGAATTTCGATTAAAATACAGTATCTTGTGCTTTTAATTGTAGGGCAGTACTATGCACAGTTAAACAAAAGCTGTTTCAACCCCACAGGTGACATCATTTTAATGATCTATGGATGCAAAATAATTGATCTTCAGGATCTTTCAGGGGGATGTTTATAAATGGGTGACAAGTTTTAGACGGGTAGAGTTGTTAGTCTATATTCACAAAATCAATAAGGAGTCCTGTGGCACCTTAAAGACTAAGGGTATGTTTATATTGCACAAAATAGCTACCCTGCATCTACACAAGTTGCCCGTTATTTTGAAATATTTTTCGAAAAAACGGGTGTGCTATTTTGCCATCCTGGTAAACCTCGTTGCACAAAGGATAAGGGATGGCTTGAAATAGCTCGTTATTTTGAAATTTGGTGCTGTGTAGATGCGCCAAATTTCAAAATAAACTATTTTGAGTTTAGGGTGCTGTGTAGATGCACCCTAACAGATTTATTTGGGCATAAGATTTTGTGGCTTTTGCCCACACAAGCTTATACCCAAATAAATCTGTTAATCTTTAAGTTGCCACAAGAGTGCTCATTGTTTTTATAAACTGTGATCAGGCTCAAGAAATCTCGAGCATATGAGTAAATGAAAAAAAATATTGATGTGTTTTGCAGAGTTTTAACTTTTCTTTCTCCTCCTCCTCCTCCATTTTCTTTTTCCGTCCCCACATTTAATACTCTATGGCTACGTCTACATTGCAGGCTTTTTGTGCTAGAATGGCTGTTCTGGTGCAAAAACTTATGGACCGTCTATACTGCACGCACATTCTTGAGCAAGTAAATTTACAGTAAAGCATCAAAAAAGAGGGCTTCTTGCGCAAGAGTTATTCCTCTCCCTATGAGGAATAAGCCCTCTTGTGCAAGAGCTCTTGCACAAGAAGGCAGTTTATCAGGCAACGGGTTTCTTGCACAAGAAAGCCCTATGGCTAAAATGGCCATCAGAGCTTTCTTGCCATGGACGCACTCTTGTGCAAGACCTTTTGTGCACAAAACAGTTCTTGCTCAAGAAGCCTGCAGTGTAGACATAGCCTCTAGGTTTCTAATACTTATGGGTTCAACCCTGAAGTTCTTACTCAGATGTTGCAGCTCCTGAAACATATTTTCAGTTTTGACAAAATAAACACTTTAGGTTTTTATTTTGGGGCAGGGAGGTGAGTGTGCATGATACTAACAACATAAAACTTGTATTGTGCTTATAGTTATTGTATATGTCTAGCTCTCCTGCAATATCTAAAATTAAGTTGTTCTTAGTGAAGGGTGAGATATTGGGAGTTTCTTCAGAAATGTAAGCAGATGTCGGCTGTAAACCAGACCGTTTGCATTAGTAATTTTAAAGGAATGTTTGTGTAGGTCTGTAGTTGTTGCTCATTAAAAGGTCAACATTTACCAACAACTGGGCCACACAGAAATTGTTTTCCCTCTATATTTAGAATAGAATCTATGATCATTTCAGTTACCATTAGGTAGTAATTGTTTTCAGAAGCTGACCTTTCATGATCTTGTTCTTGAAAGTAAAATCTACAGTTACAGTTTGTGCAGAAGTTGTATTTTTAGTTCAAAATTGTTGGAGTAAAGCAGTCTATGGAAATTGCTTTTTGCACGAACAAACAAAACCAACAACCCCGCCAAAACAAACAAAAAAAGGCTTTATTGTATTCTCCAGGAAACAGGAAGATTGGGTTATACTTAATGGGTCACCTCAGATGTGAAATTCTTTCAGTGCTGAATAATCTACTTAGTGTATTACCCTTTGAAACGTTGTGAGACTCTGGAAAAAATCTTACTCTTTAGTGGGTTTAGGATTAATGCTAATGATTTTATTTTTAAAAAAGCACCCTGTTACTGAAATTAGTTTTCATCAATTCCAGTCAAGTTTGAACATGAATGAAATTTTGTAAGTGTCTGGTTGTCATTAGATATTGGCCCATATTCTTTTCTATTCATATTCGTACACTGCCTCATTCCTGTGCTGGCTGAATTCGCTGTATCCCTATGCTCTTGAACACAGGGGAAGTTTGGCAGTAAATGGGCGGAGACCTACCTTTGATTGCTTATGCCAGTGGTCTCCAACCTTTTTACACCCAAGAACACTTTTTAAATGACAGAACAAGCCAAGATCTACCGCCCCGCCCCTTCCTTGAAGCCCAGCCCTCTCTATTCTCCTCCTCTCCATCACTTGCTATCCCCAACCCTGATACTGCTACTTTTTTCCCCAATTCTTCTGTAGGAAGAAGTTTTTCCAACATTTGGCCTGTCTAGACTGCTCCAAATGTCAGAAAAACCCCTTCTTTTAGAAACCCCCTTATTCCTCGTGGAAAGAGGAATATAGGGGTGACTGAAAGATCATGTTTGCTCTTCCACTAAAAGAAGTGGAAGAATAAATAGAGTTATTCTGGGATATCTCCGGAATCCTGAAAAACTCCTGCAGTATTCCATTACAAAGCTCTCTTAGGCTGCGTTTAGACAGCGGCACTATTTTGGGATACCAGAAGCATCTCAAAATAGTTATTCCGCATCTTTAAACGCGCCCATTCTTTCAAAATATATTTCAAAATAATGGTATTCCGGCATCCTTGTAACCCTCATTCCATGAGAGTCAAGGGACTTATTGGTATAACGCTTTATTTCGAAATTTGGTGCTGCATAGCAGTGTAGATGCACCCTTACATTTCAGGCTTCTGAGGCTAGATTCAGAAGGGGAACTTAGGTGTTGCCAGGCTCGGCTTTATTACAGTTGATTTTTAGGAGCTCTCCCCAAGCTACAAACATCTGATTTACGAACATCCGCACGTACACACAAAAGCTCACCTGCAGCCTCAGGAGAGCAGGCAAGAGGCACAGGTGGCAGTGAGCAGCTCAAGTGCTGATTGGAGGACTCCAGGGTATGTCTACACTGCACACTTATTTCGAAATAAGCTATTCTGGAATAGTTATTCTGAAATAGCGTATTTTGAAAGAGCACATCTACACTACAGGGAAGCCTCAAAATTAGTCCCAAGCAGGTTTCCCTAATGTAGACGTGCTATCTCGATTTAGAGTTCCAGGAGGCAGCATGGCCCTGATGAGGGGCTATTTCAAAATAGCAGAAGTGGAGCGTCTACACACGCCTTTTTTCGAAATAGCTAGTTCAGAATAGGTGTTATTCCTTGTACTGTAGAATGAAGTTTACAGATTTTGGAATAAGCCGTCCATTATTTTGAAATTATTTTGAAATAATGGAATGGCTGTGTAGACATTTCCATTGCTCTTTCAAAATAATGCGAGTTATCTCGAAATAACGGTGCAGTGTAGATGCACCCGGGAGGAGCAAGGGGAGGTCATGCATCCAGCAGCTGAAGAGAAGCAGTGCTTTGAAGGGGAAATGGATGCTTCTCTTCAGCCACCCACTGCATGGCTGTCACCTGTTCTTCTGAAGCCCTCTGGCACATGCTTATGCTGTTGGCTGCCTCCTGGTGGGGGGAGGTTGGCCTGGAGATGGGGGCTGCTGGAGCCAGTGCTGAGCCCATGGGGTGGGGTGGCTGGGTGCTGGGGCTGGCCACAGGAGCCAATGCAAAGCCCATTGAGGGTGGGAGTGGTGGCAGGAGGATGCCCAGAAGTCCCCTTCAGAATCTCCACCGACCTCCTCATCCCCCTCTAATTAAACCTGCTTTTCCTCAAGCACCAAGCATTCAAGGTTACATTACCCCTCTCCCCCATTTTTACTATTTTTCATTGCAAATATACATACATTTCATTCCAGCTACATTCTGCATTCAATAGGCTTTTGTGGGCTAGCCTGGGAACCTAACTACCCTTTATAACGGTGTTTCATTGGGAAAATGGTTTCCACGTTCCAAACAACCAACTTACAAATGAACTTTTGGAACACAGCCCATTTGTAAGTTGGGAACTTCCTGTAATCAGAACCCCCAAATGAGACCCCATGGGCTCCCTGTGCCTGGGGGAGTTAGGCACCAAGAAAGGGCACCACAGAAGGCAACACACTGAGCATGGAGGAATTCCGACCCTTCAAATAGAGTGAGGCACATAACTTCAGGCCTGAGGGAGGCACTTACCTCTGTGAGGATTCATGGCAACAAACCGTCTCCTGACGTCAATGGCTAAGCCAGTTATTTCTCAGGAAAAGTGGAGAGAGACAAGATGGTGCCTCCTTCATACACAGTCATTAGAACTCTGACCCAAGATGTGCATGATGCTGGATCAGCCCTCCCGGCTCAGTGCCTAGATAAGCATTTCATACAACGTGGATGAGTGACAGCTGAAGAGAGATTCAGCCCACAATACCCAGAGGTTAGAGCATGCAGCTGGGCAATGGAAAACCTGAATTCAAGTCCTTGCGCTGAATCAGGCAGTAGAGGGATTTGAACCCACATATGTTATGTTACTGGTGACTAGCTAACCAGTGGGCTATTGGATAGAAGGAGAGGGGGATGCTGCCTCTTCCTTTTGCGTTCTTTTGTACAGGTTAAGCAGCTTTGAGCACAGCTACTGAACTCTCCTACTGGAGAGTTTGGAGGGAAATTCTAATTCCTGAACATAGATATGAGAAGTAGGTATGCAGGTGGTAAGGAAGGACTGCAGCACCCCCAGGTTTTATACTCAGTTTCCCCAAGCCCAGGGGCCAATCCTGCTGCTGACCCGCTGCTGACCCTGCCCCCCAAGGTTCTGCTTCCCCCACAGGCTCTTCAGCCCACCATCTCTGGAGTCCAGGCCACCAGCTCTGAAAGCTCTGCTGCTACTCGGGGTCCCATAGCACTGCTCCTGGCCTCAGCCTGGGGCTCCACAGCTGCCTCCAGCTGTGGATAGGTCGCCAACTCTCCTGTAGCGGACATTTGCAGCAATTGAGTCTGGTTCGGGAGAGTTGGCAGCTCCAGGTGTGATGCCAGCCTGGGGTGGTGAGGGGCACGAACGGGTGGGTGGGGAGGTGTAACTCAGCACCCACACCCTAAAAACAGTTCCAGAGCCACTGTTTAACTGAGGCACCAAGTAGCTTGATGTGGACTGATGTGGCTTTGTGCATGCCTGCCAGCAGAAATGCAGGTTCCTCAGGGATTTTACTAGCGGAAGCCAAGAAACCTCCAGGGTTAGTGGGCATCAGAGCAATGGTTCTTGGGAATGTTGGATTTAGGGTATCTAAAATAGAAGTGAGGCATTTAAGTCCCTCTTGTGAATCTAGCTCCTATTGTGTTGCAAGATATTTTTTTTAACTTTTCTTTTTAGTTAGTAGCTGTTGAAAGATAGGTGATCGAAATGAAAGTGTCTCAGGACTTTTCTGACAATCGAGCTGGAATCTTCTCCATTATAGTGGAAAGATATTTGTGAGGAAGAATGTAAGGCTGAGATTGATAAACAAATATATTTCAGTACCCTTTACAGCATCTAATTACATTTTTTTTATCACCATGTTGGACTGCAACTGCACCACCAACTATCAGATAAAATGATCTATTGAGCTCCCTCTCCACTGTTCCCTGAAGTGCAGGTTGAGTACTAGTTGAACGACCATGAGCCATAAAAATAAGCTTTGCGGAGATGAGTTAATTATACTATTACAAGAATCTAAATACATTGTTGCCTTTGAATTTGTTTTCACCTTAAAGGGTAAATTATCTCTCTCATTATTTGCAAAACTTTGAATAACTGGGGAAGAGAAAATAGATGCACGAAAAAGAGCTTCTTGACATTCTTGTCAAGATGCATGTTTGGAACTGACAGCATGAGAAATTGTCATATTGCTTTAAAAAAAATGAAACTCCTCAGGGCTCTGAAAACAGAAGATGAAGACAGTAGCATCTGCATGCCAAGGAATTGATCTATGAAACTTTCCAACCATTAGAGGAAGATCAGTGACTGCCACACATGCTTTCCCTTCAAACATCACCACAGTAATTAGCATTATGAAAAGCGTTATCATAACGTTGTGGAGGGAGTTTGCAATTCCTTAACACTGGTTCCTTGGCAAGCAATTAAATATATAGACGCATAACAACCCTGGCACAGGTTTCAGAGGACTCTGTGGTCCGTTTTCCTGAGGAAACTGCATAATGCTGTAAAGCACAGTGTAACTTAACAAACTTACTACCAGCCTACGCATTAGCATGGTGTGCAAAGTCACAGGAAAGTACTTACTGCAACACAAGTTAATTGGGAAGCAATTTTGAATATAAGGCAGGGGGAAGTGTTCTATTAAAGACATGCCAAAATGTAACCACTGCTTGCTATGCTCCAGTGACAGACTGTGCTTTAAGGCCCCTACAGCGGAAGGTCGAATTAAGATTCGCAACTCCAGCTATGTTAATTATGTAGCTGGAGTTGACATATCTTAAATCGCGTTTCCATGCCATCCACACAGCTTCCCTTACTCCTCATAAGGAGCAGGAGTATCGGCATCGAAGGGGGTGTCCTCTGAGTTTGATTTAGCAGGTCTGTACTAAGGATGTTAAGAAGCGGGTAACTGACTAATTGTGTCGTTGATACAATTTGTATCGACTACATGCTTAGTTGATAAGGGGAGGCGGGGTCCAGGAGCTACCCCCGCTGTGTCTCTGCAGTTTAAATGTAGTAGGAGCTGGGTGTGCAGGTAGCCTGGCTCTTACTACATTTAAAAGGCAGAGCTGCAATGGGGATAGGTGTGGGACCCAGCATGAGCGGAACTGTCCTGGCTCATGCCGGGTCCTAGACCACCATGCCTCTGCCTCCCCCGCCACACCGCAAACACAGTGCTGGGGGGAACCGGCTTTTTAAACCAGCTCCTTCTAGCACTGGCTCCTGCTTCCCATCCCCTTGCTGCCTCTGATACAGAGGCAGCAAGCGGGGGGGAGAAGGAGCGAGTAGTCAAGTAGTGACTTGAGTACTACTCAACTATTTGACTAGTTGCTTACATCGCTAGACTATACTAGACCCGCTAAATTAACCCTGGAAGATCGACTGCAGCAGTGTTGCTCTTCAGTATACTGTAGGGCTACATCTACATTGGCCCCTTCTCCGGAAGAGGCATGTTAATTTCCAACTTCAGAATAGGGAAATCCGCGGGGGATTTAAATATCCCCCGCGGGATTTAAATAAACATTTAAATAAGAGATCCTCCGGAAAAGGGCTTTATTCCGGAGGATCGCGCCAGTCTAGATGCTTTTTTCCGGCTTTTCCCCAAGCCGGAAAAAAAGCGGTGGCCATGTTTATTTAAATCCCGCGGGGGATATTTAAATCCCCCGCGGATTTCCCTATTCTGAAGTTGGAAATTAACATGCCTCTTCCGGGGAAGGGGCCATTGTAGACGTAGCCTAGATGTACCCTAAATATCTTGATTCTGGGGGATTTCAAGTCAGACCATAATCCTGGTCTGGCATTCCTGGTTTGTTTTTAAATGTGAGTTTTGATTTTTTTTTCTATCTGAGCCCCATCCTGCATGCTACTCAGCATCCCTCAAATCCTACTGAGATCAGTGGGAATTCCCCCGCTATAGGGCTCAGGATTTGGCTCAGTGTGTGCTGACCGTTCACAGGAACTAGCAAGATGTGCTTGGTGGTATTAATTGTGTGTGGTGTGGAGGACAGAGCTCCATGCTGGTTTTTGAGTTATGTCCCTGGACAGCAGTGGCTTGTCAGCCCAGAGGCTGCTGGGCCCAATCCAATCAATTTTTTTTCAATGGAACAATCACCTTATACAAGGTTGCAATTGCTCAGTCTCTCTCAGCCCAGTGATATCTTGCATTTAAATGCCACTCTCCCTTTCATAGGAGCATAAAATGCTCAATAAGCCATAAAGATAATTTCTCCCTTGAGAATCAAATGCGGCTGCCTCTGGGGTGGGAAGATGCAATGGGAAGCAATATAACAACACAGCTGTCAGACTCATTCTTATCTTTGAGCACATGCAGGGTAGGCAAATTTATGTAGTACATAAATTTCAGGCATGCGCTGAAGTAGTCATTGCACTGCTTCTGGCAGAAGGTAAAAACAAAATTGAGCATGATCGTTTGCAGGAGAAAAGCCCCTCTGTTTCTCTCGTCTGAGCATGTGGGGAGCTGCAAAGTAAAAGTACTGGGTGCTGGGATTTTTGTTTTTAAAAGCTCTGGTATTTCTTTACCTGGTGTTTTGCACTGAGCAAATTTCTCCGTGAATCCAGCTGATGGGTTGGTCAAGATTGAAGAGCATACTTCCTCACCTGAGGATACAATGTATTTGAATGCCATTATCTCTATAAAACAAGTGTTACCAAGAACACCTTTTTGATAAAGCTCCTTCATTGCTTCTACCTACCACACAGGCATAAAAGCAGATAAAGGTTTTGTGGTTTTGTGTTTTGAAACTCTTCAAGGTCATTCTTTGAGTAGGAAGGTAATTGGATTTGAGACACCATATGCCGTGGGATGTTTATAACATCCCTAATGAATGGTACAAGGTACCACTTGTTCCAAATAATGTTGAAATTAGCATTGAAATGACTGTTGTCACTTTCAGGTTTAGATATGAAAAACAATTTGCAGCCAGTCTTTTTTTTTTCTCATTTTTAGAATACTTTCGACGCAGCTAGCCACTCTGAAATGGCACGATTAAACTATCTCACTAACTCTTACACAATTGCTCTCTTTATTGTCCAGCTACACTGAAAGGAGGGCAGGAGACACTTGGCATGGGTTTTAATCAGGTCACAACCTTAATACTAGACATATGGGACTACCTGGCAGATAAAAGTGTACAGTATGGGTAACTCCATGCTCATTGAATATCTACCCTGAAGGCTTCCATTAGCCCATTCTTTTTCCATGCTGTCTGACATGAGACACAATTAAAAGCACCAGTCTCAGGTCAGTCTTCCATAAAATACGGCATGTACCCCAAGCTGGTGGCATATTCTATTATAAGATTTCACCTAACCAGTAACACATGTGCTTCCAAAACACTATACTAGTTAATTAGTCTCCATCAGGCCCTGTAGTTCTCAAATACCAGCCATACAAAACAGACTTCTAAAATACACGATTGTTAAACCCAAGAGTCACACACAGAAGGTTCTTCCTGTGCCAAAGCACCACACACACACCACGTCAAAATATGCTTCAGATCTTTTCCTGGTAGCCAGTCCACTAGTAAACTAAACACTAAAGCATTATTAAAGGGAAGGTGAATGCAACCCCTCACTCCCAACACCCAAGGGCTGTGTCTAGACTGGCCAGTTTTTCCGCAAAATCAGCTGCTTTTGCGGAAAAACTTGCCAGCTGTCTACACTGGCCCCTTGAATTTCCGCAAGAACACTGACGATCTCATGTAAGATCGTCAGTGTTTTTGCGGAAATACTATGCTGCTCCCGTTCGGGCAAAAGCCCTCTTGCGCAAATCATTTGCGCAAGAGAGCCAGTGTAGACAGCACAGTACTGTTTTGCGCAAAAAAGCCCCGATGGCTAAAATGGCGATCGGGGCGTTTTTGTGCAAAAGCGCGTCTAGATTGGCACGGACACTTTCCCACAAAAAGTGCTTTTGTGGAAAAGCGTCCGTGCCAATCTAGATGCTCTTTTCCAAAAATGCTTTTAATGGAAAACTTTTCCGTTAAAAGCATTTCCGGAAAATCATGCCAGTGTAGACGTAGCCATCCTTTTGAAGCTATGCTCTGCGGAGGGAATCATTATTTATAGGGATGTTAAAATGGCGAACTGGATAAATTAGTGTTGAATCTGTTAAACCTTTTAATTCAGTTCCTGCTGTTCAGACCCACTGCGGCCGTGATCATGGGATCACACCACGAGCTGAGATGTCCTGCTGCCCAGCCCACTGGCCCATTGTCCATTGTTTGCCGTTCTTGGCTAACGAGGGTTGCAAGTGGTCATACCTGCAAATGCTCAGGTAAGTAAAGTATCTGGCGGCCCACCAGGGGCTAACCCTGGTGAACTACATCTGGCCCACAGGCTGCTTATTGTCAACCTCTCAGTGTGCCACGGCAGAGAATGAGGGCAGTCAGACAAAAGCGGACAGATGTTGAGGGTGGAATTGCAGACAGATGTTGAAAGTGAAATTGTTAATGAGAGGTTTTGCAGTGTTCCGTTTGTTACATTTTGCAAGTTTTTCAGGTCTTTCATTTTAATAGTAGGGTTTTGTGTTAAAGCTTTAGTGAGGGATATTTGTGGCTGTGTCTAGACTATACCTCTCTGTCAACAGAGAGATGTAGATTAGGCATGTGGAATTGCTAATGAAGTGGGGATTTAAATATCTTGCGCTTCATTAGCATAAATACGGCCACCGCTTTTTTTTGAACTGGAGCTTTTTTGAAAAACACCCGGCAGTCTAGACACGGATCTGTCAAAAAAATAAACCCTTTTTCAAAAGATCCTGTATTCCTATTTACTTATTTTAAGAGGAATAAGGGATCTTTCGGAAAAGGCTTTATATTCTGAAAGATCCCCGTCTAGACTGGCGCTTTTTTCCGGCAAAGCCCCAAGCCGGAAAAAAGCGGCAGCCATGTTTATGCAAATGAAGCGGGGAAGATTTAAATCCCCGCTTCATTTGCAATTACAATGTGTCTAATTTGCATCCCTTTCACGGAAAAGGGATGCAGTCTAGACACAGCCATGGTGTCCCCGCTGGCTACCAACTTAAAAAAGGCCATGAGCTCATGCTGATGGTGAAGGGTGGGGTGAAGGGGGTCAGATCCAGATCCAGATTCTAATAATACTTTCATTGACTGGTGTAGCTCCACTGAAGTCAGACAAGTTATTCCAGATTTACAGCAGTGTGAGCCTGCATCTCACTGGTCCATAGTGTTTCGTTGGTCTTTGGTCTGTGACATGAGGCATCATAACAGCCTATCCATCTACCTTAGCTTTATTTGACAGCATGTTTCCTCAGTCTTGGCTTTCTTTCAGATTTGAAGCCCCAGGCACTGGTCTGTGCAGATGAGCCTTGTGTGAAATGCAGTGCACACAAAAGCATAACACTCTTGAACGCCAATTACAAGATTCTGCAGGTATCTTGCCATTTGAAATTCTTGCCACAGAGGTCAGACTCTGCTTTACCCTTTGGTAAAGGGACCTTTCAGAGAGGTTGTATTTTGTACTTTAAAGAGAGCGATTCATAGGGTCTGCCTTTCCTTCTGCCCCTGTTGAAATGCTCTTGTGAATCAGTTGACAGAATGTCAGTAGTTTAGTTCTTAATTCAAGCATTTCAAACTGAACAGCTCCATCAAAGCAGCCAGGACAGCAGTTGGATAAAATTTCATTTCTGTGGCTTTGTCTTCACTACCTGGAACACAGGCATAGAACATAAATGTTTAATCAATGGGACCATCAGTCTGGCAAAACTTTGGCACCGAATGTTATTATTCCTCGTTACTGTCAAATTTCAAATGATGCCTGAAAGGAATCAAGAGCTGAAATCAACATCTCTTACTGCTGCATTATTGTGCCAATAAAACAGCAATACAGGAGAGGGGGAAAGGGAGAGCTTTGCTTTCTCTTTTGTTTCTATCACATTCTGTATTTTTGCAAACATTTCTCTTCTATGCCTCTGTCTTCCTCATTCCCTCTTTATATAGCCTCAAAATAGGGTTTTTTTCAACTATTTTAATAATTAATATGCCATTTTCCAATAACTTCTCATGTCGACATATCTAGGACTATGCAAAAGAGTTATATTGGTTATAAAAATGTCCAGGACCACATTTCTGATGTGTAGTTTACAGCCGCTTATTTCTCCGGGGTAATCTGGTCTATTGTCCAAGAGGCTTTGGAGCAGGGGGAATTGGTTTCTAAACTATTAGGCAATGTCTAGACTGCATTGCTTTTTCGAGATACTGGAAGTATCCTGAAATAGGAACGCTGCGTCCAAGGAATGTGTCTGCTTTTTCGAATTTTTTTCCGAAAGGATCTGCTCTTTCACCATCCTGTAAACCTCGTTATATGAGGAATAAGGGATGGCTTGAAAGAGCACTTTTTTCTGAAATCTGGTGCCGTGTAGACGTGAGAAATTTTGAAAAAGCCTCTTTCGAAATTAAATTGAAAAAGATATGCAATTTGCGTATCTTTTTCTGATTTAAGAGTGCAGTCTATACGTAGCCTTAGTGTCCAAAGGTGAGGGGGACATATTCTTTGCCTTCTCATATGTGCCAACTGCATAAAGAAATCTTGAGGAAAATCTTGCTTAGACCCAAGACTCAAATGTTAAACCATCTCACCTTCCTTTAAGCCTGTTGATTTTTAAATCCAATTTAAAAAATCAATACTAGCAAATTTCCATATGGATTCTGATTCCCCTCCATTCTCTAGGGTTTAGAAATGTCACTTCAGTTTTAAATGTCTTTCTCATTATTTCCCTCTCTCCTGCTAATGACTCAAGCACTGTAAAACCAATTGTGAGAGCTGTCCAGAGTTCACCTTTATACGGCTAATCTTTCCATATAGTTCTCTGCTCACCCTTTCCCCTGTAGTAAATATTGGGCTCTTACCTTTCTGTGGTTTTCTCGAATTTAAAATTTATAAAACAGCTTGATATACTATCTACAAACTGCATTTTTTTCTGCTCATCTTTATAAACCACTTAACTCTGAATTTATTATACAGATGGGGTTGGACCAAAACCTCAGATCGAAACCTGTTTTTAACATTGGTTTGGTTTGGAATCTGGATCTGCAACCAAGGATGAATGTCATATAGTTGGCCCTTGAATCTATTTCAAGAAAAATGACATTAAGGTGGAAGTAAAGGTAAAAGAGTGGATCAGTAATTTATTGGTTAAAAATAATGGGAATGTTGTAATTATCCCCAAAGCAGCCATTATATACCTAGGAAAGTCACAGTAATAGTTATCTTGATGTGTTTGGATTTTTTTTAGTCTAATTTAAGAAATGCATAGTTATGGTGCCTGAATAACCATAACTCTGCCCTATTGTATTATCATACAAAAACTATGCTTATCATTAGGTATTTTAGATTCATGATTAGATTAAACTGATTTTGAAAAAGAGAGAGATTAGAGTATCTGTAATGGATCGCAGCAAGACTCCCTATCCAAAACTTCTCAAAACATGGAATGTTCAGAAGTCAGGTCAGAATTTTGCAATGTGGCCATGGTTCTGATTTACACAAAATGGATATAAGAACATAAGAACGGCCGTACTGGGTCAGACCAAAGGTCCTTCTAGCCCAGTATCCTGTCTGCTGACAGTGGCCAGCACCAGGTGCCCCAGAGAGGGTGGACCGAAGACAATGATCAAGTGATTTGTCTCCTGCCATCTCTCTCCAGCCTCTGACAAACCTTTTAAATTGAGCTTGTCATTAAAGTGGGAGGGATTCAGATAGCACAGCTCTAAAGCTTTATTGTTTCTTCCAGACCTTTTGGATGTTGAAGTAAAAGTCTCTTCTTTTACTGGCTTTTAATTAATCTCTAAGGGTGGAATTTTTTCATGCAGTGCACCTTGTACAATTCTCAAATGTGGAGTGCTCAGTCATTGTAAATCAGGTTCCTTTAAAGTGTCCCGAGTTTAGCCTCCATACTGAGGCCCTCCAAATCACCTAGTCACATCTGGAAGCCTTGCTCCTTTTTGAGTGTGACCACTCCCATTTCTAACGGAGGAGCAGCATTGATAAGAGGCCTCATTCATGTGAAGACACTGCATTCCTGAAAGCCCTATTCATGCTATTAGGGACAGGAAGGGCATAAATGAGAGTTTTTGGTTTGCAGTGGGCATGAACTGCTTCAGCAGATGTGATTGAATGCATCAGCTGTCTCCCAGTATGAAACTCACTGTTTGTGGAAAGTGCTAGGTATGTGTGGTTTTTGTTTAAACCCTCATGAGGAAAAGCTCGTTTAATGAAAACGTGTACAGCTCCACTCGGGCTTTTGTCCATGCTCTAGCTGTGCTTGCCGAGATCTACGATGAGACTGTGCTTGCTGAGATCTACGATGAGACTGTGCTTGCCGAGATCTACGATGCTAACTGTGGCTGAAGTTTTTTTGCTGCTGATCCTGTGGGACCCTTTGGCTAAACTGCCAATGAAGTGACTCCACCCGGCTCATCTGCAGACTGCAATGGTACCTTCCTCTCTCTCCCCAAGCCAACCCATATTCCTGTTTCTCGCTGCATTCCCCTGTGGTTTCTGTCAGCAAGTCTGATCTATGTAGGGTGATATAACTCAGTGCTTTGGCATAGCAGCCTGCCATTTCAGTGTTTCATGTAGCCCTTTGTCTCCTATCACTGTGGCCGGAGAATACACTGCTATCTAGAGGTCTTGCCAATTGGTCATAGGGGTTATGTTCCATGACTGGTTACGTCTTTATGACATTGTCTGTATGCTCACCTCTGTTTGGAGAAAGAAACTGAAAAAATGGAATTGTGACCTAAATGTTTGCAGCTATTGTGGGTATTGGAGTTCAGAGTTTTGATTTGGGCCACGGTAAAGGCTTCTCCAGTTTTCGAATCCAGATACGAATGTTTCCACATGATCCCGTGTTTTAGTTTGGACTTATCTCTACTACATTTTATCATTAAAAGAAATCTTGCCAAGATGGAGTCCATTAGTTTGCAAAATGGATTTGGAAATGTTGACAAATACATTTGCGGTATCCCAGCGTGATTACTGCATTTCTCTATTTGCAAGTCTTCTATATGCCAGTTTCACTTAATCCAAAGCACAGCATGAATCATCACAGGGACCAGCCTTTTCTATCATATCATTCCTTCTTTCTTAATCCCCTCAACTAGCTCTCGGTAAAATACCAAATAGGTTTTATTACTTATTAAAAGTTTTATAATGGGGACCTGGCTTATCTTTCCTACCTTCTGTCACCAGACAAACTCAGATGAGCACAGCTGTCAGCTATTTGTCCAAAATATAGATTGAAACCTTTTGGACTTTGTACTTTTGGAAACTTTGCTTCCCAACTGGAGAACAGTTGCAAGATTAGGCTTCAAAGAGCAAACCCAAACCTGATTCCATTAAAGTTTTTAAACTGAAATTAAAGATCTAGCTATGCAGGGACTTTTAGTGAAGTGCCTAGGAAACAGCATTAGATTACTGGTACTTGTGTATTGCACTGTCAACTCCTGCTAATTAAATAGGATAAACACTGTAATCTTGCTTTTATTTCAACAGTTGATCTTGACTTTACTAATCCACACTATAAATCGAATTGGCATTTGTATGGCTGGACTGTGGATTTATCAGTCTTTGCGTTAGTGTCCCAGTGCAAAGCACACCGATGTCAATAGAGACTCTTGCTGGCTTAAATAGGCTGTGGATAATCAGACCCTTCAGAGCTGCTAGCAGGATACTGCACCAGGACAATGGGCTTGTTTGCCTCACACCTTGCCACGTGCTATTTTCAGGGGAGCTAACAGCCTCCCCAGATCCCTGGGCAAGGAGATGGGTGGGGCCGGCTCTGTGCTCCCAGAAGAGGTGGGGACTTGTGTGGAAGAGGCGGGAATAAGGGAATAAGTGCTGCCTGGACTGCATTCCCCTCACATCAGCACTGCCTGGAGTGCGTTATGCAGCTCTCTCACCTCTGCAGGCAGACCTAAGAGCTTCCTGGAGTGTGCTGTGGAGTACTCCAGCGGCACTTTAAAGGGCTCAGGACTCCAGGAGCTGTCGCAGTGGCAGTAACAGCAGCTGGAAGCCCCGGTCCATTTAGAAACAGAAGACCCAGGGGCAATTGTGTCCTTTACACCCCCACCCCATCAACAGTCCTGGCTGTTTAGCCCAGCCCTAACTCCTCTGTAAGGGATTCCCATGCACTCATATCAAGAAATAGAATTCTGGCTGGTCTCTGTGCAAGTGTGCTAAGGAGAACGGTTGGCCACTGATAGTTTCATCTTTGGCTTTATCATATGCAACATCCCCATTATGATCACAGCTATCACGGTACATCATAGAGGGATGAGACCTGGCTTGTTGAGAACCAACTGATTTGACAACTTTGACATTGGTAATATACAAGAACATCAAAATATGCACACATCAACTTGTTAAACACATTTATTGAGTTCTTGACAGTAACCAAACACAGTGAATGACCATAATAAACAAGAAAAAAGGCATTAGCTTAACTTGCTCAGCTCCTGCTACATCTGTAAAGAAAATATATCCCTTCCAGCAATTTACAAGGTTGAATTTGTGTGTATCAATCATGGCCTCAAACTGGGGAAAGGGTAATTTTAAACTAATGCATTTTCAGTCGTCTTGTACTTCTGGAGCTAATTCTTCTTAATGATGACCCATGAAATGGAATTAAAGTTACACCAGCTTTGTGAAATGCATTCCTAATGCCATTAGCTCAGTTAAACTGGCTGCAGACAAATGAAGTAAAAAAAGAAATGTAAAGCTGCCACAAGTGCTAAAGGCTTATCATTTCAGAAAGGAAAAAAAATAAAACCAAAGCAAGTGTACTAAATTAATTTGTTAAACACATTTATTGAGTTGTTAACAGTAACCAAACACAATGTATGACCTTTGTAAAACAAGAAACAGAAAATGGATCATTTCTGATCTTGGCAAATCCTACTACAGATATGTGACAAAGGGGGGGATATATTTCAATTTCCTTTATATTCTGCGGTGACATATTTACAATACTTATCTCTCAATTTCTGTCCTTTTTTAAATTAAATAAACAGAAGGATCATAACCTAGAAATAAGTTTCCTCTACAATCTTCTTGTTCTGTCTTGTCAGTATCCGTTAATGATATGGATATAATGAGCTTCCCAAAGATTACTTGGCACACAGAACACAACTCCACTTTGATGCTGTACTGAGCCACCTCTTTTATTTTTTCTTTTGAAGGGGAGGAAAGAAAGAATTTCATATGTACAAAGGCTGAAAAGTCTTTCTTTGTGAAGCTAAATTAGTTCAGGAAAACTGTATCAAAATTGTAATCACATTTACTGTAGTTATTGTCTTTTTATTATGATGAATGAATTTTTAGTTGAGTTTCCATCTTGGCAGCTTTTTTCTTGCAGCACGTTTGCACATACTGTCATGAATCCAAAGAGTGAATGAGGCTGGGTGCATTCTAGATTATGTCAATTCACAGTAGTAGCATTCCACTGAGGTTAGGAGTTCTTCCTGTTTGTCTTAATTACTTGAGGAGCCATTCATTTACTGAAAGAACAGTAATAACAGTTATACTTTACCAACCCCCAAATATAAAACTGCTGTTTGTAAAAATTAAAATGCCTTCAATGTTTGTTTTTATAGAAAATAGTTGTTGAGCAATATCAAAATTATGAATTGAGAATGTGTCCCTTAATCTTAGACAATAGACTAGTATGGTCAAAACATTTTAAATAAAAATATTTAATTGAAAAAGGTCTTTTTCAATAGGAAATTACTTTTTAAAATTGAAAAATGAAATATTTAGTCATGCTTTACTTTTTTTCCAGAAATGTTTTTCCTTTCTAGTCCTTCCTCCCCCTTCATTCATTTTTCAGTGGCAACAGAGAAGGGGGATTATGAACTGAAAAATTTGGACTGTTCCAAAAATCATTCCTTTCGGAAACCCGAGCTTCCTATTTCTGACTAGTTCTACTACCATCTTTCCTGATATTAGTGTTTTTATCAAATGTAGTCTGATTCAAATCTACAATGGCACTTGACTTCTCAGCTGAGCTGTTTAAATATTTGTGAAATCGTATCTGCTCACTTTCAAGACGATCCCATTTTTACGAATGTTTATTCCTATGATCTGTGTGGAGCCAACATAGCTCTAGATGCAATAACATGAACAGATATTAACTGAGTTTCGAATACACAGCGCCTCTTATTGTAGGAAATTAGGGTTGGAAGAGATCTCAGGAGGTCATCTAGTGTAACTCCCTGCTCAATGGAGGACCATCCCCAACAATGCTGTGAAAACCAAAGAGATCTCAGCTAGACAGTCAGAGTTTGCAATTGGAAAAGTCATAATTATACAGCGAGAAGATATGATCTGGAAATTAGAGATGTTAAATATAGTTTAATCAGCTAATTGACTACTGAATGGATTTTCCATTGACTAGTCAATTCGTTGATAAGCGGGGGAACCACAGCAGAGTTAGTTCCCAGCCCAGGAACTAACCCCACTGTGGCTCTGCCTTTTAAATGTATTAAGAGCCTATTGGCTCTTAATACAATTAAAAGGCTAAAGCGCAGCAGGAGGGACCCAACGTGAGCTGGGACAGCTGATTCCCAGCTCGTGCAGGGTCCCCCTTTTAAATACACCAGCCTTTTAAATACATCTGATTGAAGCAGCAAGCGGGGGGGAAGTGACTAGTCGAGGGAGTAGTTGACTGATAAGCTTTTGCTTATCGGATAGTCAACTAGTTGCTTACATCCCTACTGGAAATAGCTGAGATAATCAGCATGGAACTTAACACTACTAAGGGCTCATCTCCACTACACCAGGGTTTGACACTGCATCAATCAATCCACCACCAGCTATTGATTTATCGTATCTGCTTAGACATGATAAATAGATCTCTGATGCTCTCCCATTGATGCTGGTTCTCCACTAGGATGAGAAAAGTAGCTGTCGTTGACCGGAGAGCATCCCCTGCTGACCTTGCTGCACACAAGATGCCGAGGTAAGAACATCAACTTCAGTTACACTATTTGTATAGCTGAGGTGATGTATATTAGGTCAATGGCAGGGGTTAGTGCAGACTAGGCCTTGAAGTTACCTTTCAGAGTAAAAATACATTTTATTTTATTTCCTTGTAACCTTTCTTGCAATTATCATAAAGCCTATTCTTTTAGTCCACTTTATATCGGAATCTGCTGTGTGAAACTTTTCCTAGTACAATTACGTTTTGATTCTCATTTGCATGTGCAACACTTCTTTAAAAAATAACAACGTACAGCTTCAAATTGTCGTCTTGTCATAAACTGTGGTGGTGTTATGATGCTCTGTATCATTATAAAACTTCTTATATTTCAGATATTCTAAACTTGATATCTGAAATCTGACACATTCAGATCCTATTACACCTATTTGTACATTGATTCGCTTTTATATGTCTTATAAAAAACATTATACTAAAAAAATATTATGTAAATCAAATGAGGATCTTCCAAGGAAAGAAACTCAATGTAGGTGTAGAAATTATTGTTCTGGACAGTGCCTCATGGAAAACCTACCTCTATACTGTAATTTCTGTGCTCTGTTGTTTGGACAATCTTTACCCTGTAAACTAAAGTTGATATTAGTTCGGATACATCGATTGTTGAGAGGCTGGACTGGTCTGAAATTGTCACTCATGCTCAGAAATATCTGTGATGGCTGATTCTGGCTTAGCAGTCTTAAAGAATGCATCTGTACAAAACACAAAAGAAGGACTTGTAGTATTTATTCTTTGCTGTAAGTAAACAATATTGAAAACTAATTAGATTTATCATATGCACAGTATTCTAATGATATTTTTGTGATTTGGATACTGGGATGTGTTGGCAGTAATTCAGTCTGCACTAAACATATTTCTAGACCCATGGGAAACTGGGACACCTTAACTAAAGACAAAACCATTTCTTTTTTGGTCATGATTTTGTTTCTCTAAGCCCCGTTGTAAACAAAGTACCCAGTTTTGCGCAGAGTACATGGACATGGCATGAGGGAGCCTTGGCCGATCAGAGAGGAAATGGAATCCATAGCGTTAGATAGTGACAGCAGGTGCAAAGAAAGGGAATTTGATGAATGACAAGTGAAAACTGCCCAAAGATGTTAGAGTATCTTCTTTGGCTTGCTACTGAGAAGACAGCTGTGGGTAAAAGTGCCCAGGTCCTGCTTATGCCACAGAATGATTGGCACCATATCTGTATTATTAAAGAAATTAGTGCTGCTGGAAGGCACAGGACATAACAGTCCTGGAGACTGAAGTCTTCTCTGTTCATTGAAAGATCTAGCTTGGTCAATACTAGTGCAATCATCCCTACAATTCCCTTCTAATGGGCTTTGTCTCTCACCTGGAACTCCTTTATGGGACAGTCTTTCCTTATCATGAATACTAATACAGTTGCCAATTGTGGATATGGTGTTTGTAAGGTAGGCAAATATCCACAACCAACCAGTTATCAGTCTACACTAACTTCTGAAGCAGCAATTTAAGGATTAAAGGGCATTTATCCCTGGTGGCTACCACATTAGAGTAGCAGATAAGTGGGGGAAACTAATGAGTGTGGACAGTTTTGAAGAGAACAGCAGTAGGTGGGTTTTGCATGTTGTAGAAGTGCTAATGGCTTCAAATCTTCTGCCTTGAATCAGGTCTGAGTATACTCTATAATTAGTATGTTTTCCATTACATCAGTTTGCAGTACTAATATCATATTATGCATCTAACCAGTAAAGCCTGACAAGGAGTAGCTACCAAGAGATGATGTCCATTGAGGACAAAAGTAGGCTATAGAAACATTCTGATCTTCATTGTGTACTAAACAACTTGCATTACTGCTGAAATAACAAAAATATTTTTTGTAGAAAGCATGCACATTCATCAGGAAGTTTAGTATATATGATATAAATCCTTTTTCACTCAACCGTGTCCCCTAAATTACTCTACCCATGTAGAATAGAAAAATAAACCATTCCCTGAGCCTATGCAGAATTGGACAGAAATAATACAATGCAGGTGAAACACATTTCATGCTTTCTTTTGGTTTCTTATTGACAGAAATGACAGGACTTGAAACCCCAATATGTTCTTTGAGCCCTGATTTCTCAACCTTTATTTCATTTCTTGGACTAGATAACTTCTGCTGTGTTAGTTAGAGCTGCTTTACTCTGTGGGAGGACAGGCTGTGCTTCTAATAGTTTTTAGGGATTCTACCAGGTGAGAAAACAGCTCTCAGATTTGCTTAGGCCAGGGCTCCATAAGAGTCTCACTGATGGAGAATATGCCAGGCGATGAGGTAAATCCTTGCATCCCCTGACAGACACTTCCACTTGTCACAGGGTGGCAGGCCCCAATAAATTAAGTAGGTCCCATGCTCTGTGCCCAAACAGCTCCCCTTTAGTCAATGAAGAGGGCGGGGAAGTACCTGGAAGACAGAAAAGACCAGGCAGAATCTGAGAGAGAAAGAGGGAGGGACCCATGTATCAGAGCTGCCTGAGTGAGCATCAGGAAAAGGCGCAGGGCACAGCTGCCAGGGGAGAAGATGTTTTCTTGGAAGCATGCTGAAGGCAGGAGAACAGCAAATGGGGTATGCCAGCTGACCTCTCCCAGCCAGAGAACCAGAGTTGGAAGGCTGAAGTGAGGAAGAGAGAGCAGAAGGAGCTGCCTGTTGTTTCTAAGCCAGAGTGCTAATACTGAGGGCAGGGGAGCAGCAGAGGACTAAGGATGTTAAGAGGCAGGAAACCGGGTAATCGTGTAGTGGCTATAATTTGTATCGACGACATGATTGGTCGATAAGGGAAGGCACTCAGAAGGAGCGACCCCCGCTGCAGCTCTGCAGTTTAAATGTAGTTAGAGCTGTGCACAGGCAGCCAGGGCTCCTACTACATTTAAATGGCAGAGCTGCAGCGGGGGTAGTGTATGGACCCAGCGCGAGCCGGGACTGAGCTTGGCTTGCTCAGTCCTTGCTCACACCGGGTCCAGTAGTCTCCTTGGACACAGGCTGCTGCCACGGCAGCTCCTATCTGCGGGGGTCCCAACTCCCCACTGAGATCCCCCTGCAGACAGGGGTTGCTACTGGAGCAGCCTTCCCTGCCCCCCTCGCACTGCTGCCTCTGCTCCCCGAAATGCAAGTAGTCGACTAATCAACTACTCTTTTACATCTCTAAGAGAGACTTCACTGCTGACATTTCCACACCAGAGAGCTGGGCCCAGCGAATCAGTGTGAGGACTGTGGGGGAGTGAGGGATGCTTCTCTGGCAAGGATAATCTCCCAGGAGTGAGGCTGTGGGGGTTCCCACTGGGAAGAGAGGGGTTGCACTGTGTTAGAGGGGCTGGAGTAACTGTCCTAACAGAGGGGCAGAAGGGGACCATCCAGAAGCCTTGGGGTGGTGGTGGTGGCATTAGTGGTTTTCCTGCTGGGAAGAGCGGGGTTTTAAGGACTATCTGAACTGGACTATGTATTGGGACTTCTCTTACAAGCTATTAGAACTGTGCTATGATAATCAACCAAACCCAGAGAGGAGTATTATTTAAGCAAAAGAGACTGAAGTGGGGCTTCTTTTGCTCCCTCAGAAGGGAAAGTGAGGCAGGTGCACTGGTAGTGCCACAGCCTGCTGCAAGATGGTGCCACCCATTGACCTTTGCTCTGATTTCCCAGGAATCCACGCTTGAGGATCTGCTGTCTGTGGGTCTCTCAGTAGGAGTAGAAAGCAACTGACCCTGTCCTTGTGGATTTTATACCAATGTGGTCCCAAGAAGGCAGACACAACAGAATGAAGCTAGCCTCTACTCACTACTGACTCTACACTGTTGTGATCTAACAGGAGTTTTCAATCTATCACCTGGAACCAATGGCCTGGCTTCTACATTTTTTGACACAAATGTGCTGGCATCAATCCTGCCACCTTTTCCTGCACCAGAAAACGCAGACTGGAGCCTTCACCAGAGGCTCTTTGTCCTAGCTACAGTCCCATTGCATCAACTGGCTGCCCCATTTCCCTAGGGATGCATCTATTCTGCACTGTTATTTTGAGATAGCTAATATTATTTTGAAATAAATATGCGAGTGTCTACACAACCACTCTGTTACTTTGAAATAATTTCGAAATAATAGCTTATTCCGAAATCTGTAAACCTCATTCTACGAGGAATAACACCTATTCCAAAACAGCTATTTTGAAATAAGGCGCGTGTTTCAAAAAAGCCCCTCACCAGAACCATTCTAAGTTATTCCTCCCCAGTGCCTCCTGGGGCTCTAAATCGAGATAGCACGTCTACATTAGAGAAGCCTGCCTTGGACTAATTTTGAGGCTTCCCTACAGTGTAGACATGCTATTCTGAAACAAGCTATTTCAGAATAACTATTCCAGAAGAGTTTATTTTGAAATAAGCATGCAGTGTAAACGTACTTTAGGAGACCACAATCCTCACTCTTCTCTCACCTACCATGGAACAGTCCCATTTATGCTTCAGCACTTGGGTACTTTTTAGTTATTCTAACACCCCCTTGTGCACAACTTATAAAATAAACATGTTTAAGATTGAGTCTTGCATTAGCCCAAAGTGATAAACTTAATTTCAAGTATGATGCCACAAACATACATTTAAAATGCTTGTTCTTCTGATGACATTTACTAGATGCATTCTATTAATTTTCATTTACCTGCATCCTTGTTATGTAGACGGGTTTGTTCATTATTATCCAACTTGCTGTTTCATAGCAGGGTGGAATGGTCATTGACCCATCATATGTAATGAAACTAGAGGTCTCTGGATAAAGTTCCTCAATGTTAAGTCCCTGCAGTAAATATGCATCATCTAGAGAATAAAGAGAGAAAACAATTTAGATCAAGCAATATTTTCACAAGACAAATTTTGTCGCACATGGCTTTTATACTAGAACCTCAGAGGTACTGAAATAGAAAGTCAAATATATTTTAATATAGTAACTCTGCTTGGATTAAATTCTGTCCTTGGATGCTTACTCGCAGCTCCTTCTGACTTCAGAGGAAGCTCTGCACAAGCACCTGCATTGAGTATTTGGCCCCATTTTAGGCATTTGGGTTTAAAGCTGACTGAAGTTGCATTTCTTGATTTGGCTGCAGAAGTCTTTGGAAAATGCCGACTTACTGTGTTTATGGAGTGCTGAAAATTTCTGCTCAATAAAACCTTGGGAAGGCCAAGAGTATGAAAGCTTAATTACCCTTGTTTGAGAGACGATTGTTCTGCCTTGTTAAGGTTAATGTATGATGATAAAGCTGCTCAATGAAGCCTGCCATGCTTTAGTGAGCACAGTGGGAGGGGATGCAGTATAAACTCAGAATGCTAAAGCCAGAGATGAGAAAATAAGGTGTAAAGAAACTTCATGGGCTTCCCACTTTTTTCATATCCTCTCTGGTATCAATAAGGTGTCCCTTTGTAGATGGCTGTAGAGGAAGGACATGTGCCAGCATATAATTAGAAATGGATCTATTGTTTAAGAGTCATCAAAGCCGCTCAGCCCCTGCTACAGTGTATGTATTATTGCAGTCATATAACACTGACCCGGCAGAACTTTCTGCCAATCTTTCAAAGCTGTAACTCAGATTTTCCAGTATTCTCTGCAGAATTCCAGACTCCAGAAGTACCTTATTACAAACCACACGGGGGTGCTTTACATATAAATTGTTTCTGCTATCTCCTCCACCCATATCATGTATCTCTGAAGAAGCTGGATGGTAAAATGAAGAACTAGTGAAATCTCAGGGGCTGCTTTCAATTGCATGTCGCGTGTTTGATGTTGATTAATTAGTTAAGCAAATACTAGGTGGGCAAGAAACATGTGTTGCCATGACGCCTAGTAATCCCAGTGCTTTTCCGTTCAGCACATTAAAGGGCCTTACATTGACACTGATGGGGGGAGGAGGAGTATGGAAGCAAGTGCAGTGGAAACCAAATGCTAAGATTCCTGGTCATAGACTAGAGGTCTCAGACTAAAGCACATCACTTCTAATCTCTTTGGGTATGTCTACACTACAGCACTAATTCAAACTAACTTAATTTGAATTAGTTAATTCGAACTAAGCTAATTCGAATTAGTACATCTAGACCTAAAAACTAATTCGAATTAGCATTTTGCTAATTCGAAATAGCATGTCCACACTGAGTGGACCCTGAACCGAAGTTAAGGATGGCTGGAACCAGTGCCGGCAGGGCATCAGATTAGGACTTAGAGTGTGGAGCTGCTGCCTCAGGCTAGCTGAGGGCTGTGCTTAAAGGCACCCGACCCCCCCATCTCAGACAGAAATTTCTCAGGTGTCTCTGCTCGCTGGTCTACCTCGCTGAGGGACAGCAAAGCATTTGTGTCTCGGAGTGCTCTGCTTGCCCTCATTCGGGACACCACGGCACTGCAACATGGAACCAGATCTGCCCCATGGGACTCCGCTGCATCTCGTGGACACGTTGTCGGCAGCCTGGCTGCACTGTCTGCAGGCTGCCATCCGGGAGGACCATCGAGGGGATGTCAGGATCCAGGGGGCCCTGTGGGACAGCTTCCACCCAGAGGAGCGCTAACAGTCTCCCCGGTCTACCCCACTGGGGGGATTATGCCCCATTCCTCCCTCTCATCCTTCCATTTACCCTTCCCTAGCCCCCCCTTCCTGATGTCAAAGAAAAGACACGTATTTTTAAAAATAACAACTCTTTATTCAACACAACTGGGGAGAGGGAATGAAACTGTGGGGAGACGGGGGAAAGGAGGCGGGAGAGGGCAAGAGAGAGAGTGGTGGAAGAGGGGAGGGGGAAAACTAGGAGGAGGGAACTGGAAGGGGGAAGCAAGGGGAAGAAGGGGGAGGGGAAACTCAGGGATCAGAGGTGGGGGTCTCGCTGGGCCAACCGCCTCCCAGCACGGCGAGGGAGGGGGCCTTGGTGTCCCTGGGGGGATGGGGTGGAGGGTGTGGAGGTTGAGGTGGGGTGTGTGGACATTGAGGAGGAGGGTGTGGAGATTGAGGAGGAGAAAGTGGGGGGGGAAGGAGTGGGACAGTTGTTGGGGGGGCAGCATGCGCAGGACCGGCACAGGGCACCATGCTCTGCAGCAGGGCCTGCAGGTTAGCGTTTCTGGCTTGGTCCTCAGCCAGCTGCTCCCATCGGAGCTGCAGGTCTTCCCGCATCCAGGCCTCGACAATGCGGTGCAGGGCTCGCAGGGCCCCGAGGTGCTGGTCCCAATACTCCTGCCTTGTGGTGGTGGTCCGGAGCAGGCTACGGGTGAGGGAGCATGTCCCGGGTGGGGTGGTGCGCCCTGCACGAGCAGCTGGTGCAGCTGTAGAGAAAGAAGAGAAGCGGTCAGTTCTCCCTGGGGACACAGTGGATGATGCCTAGCCTCCGCCCCGTGATGTGAGGGCGACCGTGCCCTGTACCATCAGAGCCGCTGTGCTTGCACAGAGGCCATGGTCAAGATGTCTGGCTCTCCCCAGGACTGGGAGCTTCCCCAAGACTGCACCCATGCCCCTGTGCCGTGTATAGTGTGGGCAGGCCAGGGGGGAGATGTCCCCTGCCTCTGTGTAGAGGGGTGTGTGTGAAGGGAGGGCATCCTGCTGGGTCCCGCACCAGGGTCGGGAGCGTGTCAGGTCTCTTCACACATGCATGTGCCTATTGGGCCACAGCCCTGGGTGTCACGCAGCTGGAGCCACCTGCCCAAGGGTGACATGGCATGTGCTCGCACGTGCACAGGTGGCTTCGTGATCCATGGGAGGCATGGCCCACATGCGCGGTCCCTGGTCTCCCTCCCCGCCTCCCACCTCAGCTTACTTACCCGGTATGGCCTCCCTGGATGACCCTGCCGACTCCGGTGCCGGAACAGCTGGCGGAGACCCCTCTGGTGTGCCTGGGTCAGGGCCCTCTGGTCCTGGCTCCCTGCCTCCCGGGCTGGCGCGGACCATCCCGGCCCCCAAGACTTGGTCGAGGACGGGGAAGTGGGGACAGGTGGCAGCCCCTGCTGCAACGCCGCCTCTGGTGGCCCTGGCGTACGCCTGCCACAGCTGTTTAACTTTCAGGTACACCTGCTCCTGGATGTGTGTCCCTTTCGGGCCATGGTGGCCGCTATGTGGCTGTAGATGGCCGCGCGTTCCTCCTCCTAGTGCGGAGATGATGGACGTTGGAGGCCTGCCCCTAAATCTCAATGAGGTCCATGACCTCCGCACTAGTCTAGGAGGGCACATGCCATCTACGGCCCCTGGCTGGCCCCTGGGTGCTGGGGGACTGGGCAGGGGATGGCTGGCTGTCACTGGTTGCCTGGCTCATCCTGGGGCCACTGGGTCAGGGGCACAGACTGCTGGCAGGGCTGTCTCTGGCAAGTGCCGTCTGGCCAGAGTCTACCCCTTTAAGGGCCCCAGGGCTGGGGGAGAGGAGAGGAGTTTTCCTGGTTTGGCCCAGAGTGGCCACCAGGGGGAACCTTGGAAGAGCTAGCCTCCAGTTAGTTCGAATTAAGTGGCTACACGGTCCTTAATTCGAACTACTTAATTTGAACTAGGCGTTACGCCTCGTAGAATGAGGTTTACCTAGTTCGAATTAAGCGCTCCGCTAGTTCAATTTAAATTCGAACAAGCAGTTTGTATGTATGGCCGCTATTAAAGTCAATTCGAACTAACGAATTAACTTTGTAGTATAGACATACACACAGTGCAAAGTCATGACCATTCTGAAAGGGTATCTGAAGTTTCCTATGCAATATTTATTGTAAACGTAACTAGAAGAAAAAGAGTACATTAATGAAAAATAAATGTACAATCAATACATCTTTTAGACAAGGTATTGGAAAAAGAAAAAGAGGGAAAGATATTTTGAAACTGTAAATATTTTTGATGTTCACTTGTATGAAATTCATGCTGAATTTGGCTAATAAAAGCTAAAAATGTTGACTTCAGATGGCTTCACCTTAGATAGCTGGTAAGTCAGGCAGGTATGTCATTTCACCAGTTACTCTTTTCTATGACAGCAGCAGAAGTAGCCATGTCAAGCATGGTCAAGCATGTGAAGACTCAATGGAAGTAAATTACTGAGTTTGACTGGTTCAGTTACAGTATGTGTCTGTCATATAAGCCACATTTCCCCAGGTGCCACTCACAAAGTAGATCAACTTACTTGACTCATGCTCTGCTTTGTGTCGCTAGTATAATAAAGGCTGTACCTACTGTTTCAATATCCTCATTTACAACCATCTTATGTACAATGCAATTGATCAACATTAATGGTATTACTGCACAGTTAAACAATCTCCATGTATTCCTCCTCTCCTGCCTTCCAAAAAGAAAGCAGAAAAGTTGGAATGATTAAGGAAGCGTGCAAACGGTTACAAAAATGTGATATTTCATCTCCATTTGACAGATTGTTGCTAAAATATAAGGCATATTCAGGCAAAATACTTGTTCTATATTGTGTGTGTGCGTGTGTATGTGAGGGGGTACAGACCCTTTCAGATCATAAACACCTGTCTCAGGCAGTAGATGCTTGGGGAGCCCGGGGAATGCAAATGTGATGGTTTCTATCTTGACCAACACACTGAGGATTTAGGGAGCTAAATGCATGAGTTGCTACAGAAGGAACTAAATGGTCCAGGCTCCCTACCTGTGACTTTCTAGATTCACTAGAAAATGGACCTGGCATTGCTTGGCTCCTTAACTCAATTTTTGTTTTTCTTCATTTAAATCTGGAGTGGGGGTGGAGATGAGGGGTTCAGTGTGCAGGCTGCCCTGGGGAGAGGGGACAACTCCAGCCCTCTCACACCGCAGCAGCTTGGGGCCAGGTGAGAAGCTCCTCTCCACAGCTGCTGCAGCTCAAGCAGGCACAGCTGGGGAAAGGATGCATGTCTCCTGGTTTGGGAAGGTCCAGGCTCAACTGCCCCTTGTGCTCCCCAGCCAGACTGAGGAATGCAGCAAACGGTGCAATTTTCCCTCGCTCCCTGATGAAGGGAAACAGCCAGCAATGTTCCTGTACAAATCAGGGTGTGGGGAGCTTTAGCCTCCCTCTCCCTAAAGGGCGCCTTGGGGGTGGGACGCTCAGGGCTGGCAGTCCCGGATGGGGATGATCTCAGGTGCCCCTAGCCAGCCCTTTTTACCTGCCTGGTGATTCTGTCTTTTTTCTGTATGGTTTTCTGAGGCGCACTCCCATTCCAGGTCCATACCATTTTTCTGGCACGACCAAACTCTTGCCTTACGTTATGCTAAGAGGAAGCTGCATACCGAATTTGGTGGTCCTTGCTCTTACTGTTTAGGAGGAGTTCTTGAACAGACAGACAGGTGGACAGACAGACAGCCTCTCGCAAATATACAGTACATATCCCCTGGGACTGGTCAGAGACTGGACACATTCACCAGTCGGTTACACAAGATCAGGCCTGTTATTTATTTAAAATCTTTTCATATGTGATCTTTATTGTTTCTTGGCTGTGAGAAATGTGAAGTCCCGCTCCTTTTTGTATTTGCAGTCAACACAAATACAGTTCCATATATCAAGGCTGTGGTCTACTAATAGAATGGAACACATTGTTACTCCCACCTACGTGACTGAGTCTATCACCTTTGTTAACATGTTCAGCTTCCATTGGCCCTAAAGCTTGAGATTCTGAATCTGGTTCTGAGCCAAAAAAACATTCCAGGTGAAAGTGCAAAACCATCGCTGCAGCATTACTGAGTCAGAATGGCGTTAATTTTTAACAGCTAGAGATGACTGAATACACCTAAGTCCTATCAATAAAAAAATTAGCAGTGCAGCAATAATTTTGCTGGAATTAGTGAGCATGGAATTCATTAATTTTCATGCCAGTGATTGTTTTGTATGAGTCATTACACACCTCTTTCCCCATATGAACATCCTTCTCATTATGTATGAGCCACGAAGACGGGGCATATTCATTCTAAACGATATGGAATCAATGAGACAGTTTCAAACCCCAAGGGGCAAATTCTCTTACTGACATCCATGTGAACTGCAATGGGTTTGCAACTGTTTAAACAAGAGCAGAATTTGTCTTGAAGTGTCTACCTGGAGACTATAAGAAATTAGTGAATAACTGGGATATTGATCATTTATGGTGTTTTTCCTCACATCTTTTTATTTTACCTGCTCTGCAATAGATGGGCACCACAAAAATTGGGTTAGAAGCAATGCAGCAAGGTAGCCAATAGAAGACATGCAGCCAACTTCATTGTTGGAATAAATGAAAGAAATGCTATTTGTCTCAGTGGAACTGCCCCGGTTTATGCCAATGGTGAATTTAGCCCATTATTCTTAACGTGGATTTTTAAGCTGTGTACATGTAAGTGGCCTATACAGTCACCCAGACAACACTTATGATCTAGGGCAGGAGTGAGCCATATAACAAAGAACTGTCCTGAACCCTGTGGGAGCTCTTGCACTCTAGTGTAAGGTCCAAGAAACCATGAGTTCCTAGCAGGACATCTGGGAGCACATGAAGAGCTTGGTTGATGATGCAGTGCCCTTGGGGAGAATGCAGCAAGTTACTCTCACCTCTGGGGTAGAATTGTAGGAGTTAGACCTGGCCCTCTCTGCATAGGTTAGAACTAGCTGTAGAGTCATTGCATTTCTGGAATGCAAGGACTCCCTTTGTGATAAATTTCTGAATCGGGACAGAGGATTCTTGGGCTGTCTACCTCCCTTTTGTACCTATGCAGGAGTCCCAAGCACCATTTATCCCTAAATCATCAGCAGTGTATTTCCTAGTGTGCCTCTCTGTCACTGTAAGATCTATTTGCTGATGTGATGTAATGCACTCACTTAGTCCCATCTGGGTCACTAATAACTCTGCAGATTCGAAATGCAGTTGTACAATAATAATGCTCTGTGTATCTCATCTAAGAAATAAATGACAGAGCTGTAAGGGGAAAGCACAAGGCTGAGGTTAGCAGGAGCAACCAACTGAACATGTGAGTGAGGGTTGAGTTTAGATCAGCAATGGGCAACCTAGCTTAGTGAGTGGACCGCATGAGTGGCCCTCCTTCATCTCAGTGGGCTGCAAGGTTGTAACCCAGACAGTCTCCTGGGATAGGGTAGTTTTGCTCATAGTGCTTGTGTACCTAGAATTTGCAGGGTGTGCCGACTGACCCATAGCAGTGCAGAGGGAGCGCACGGCTCTCATGGTCAGTGTCGTGTGCAATCACATTAGTAAAGCCAGTAAGAAAAAAACTACGCAGACAGAAACTACATAAAAACATAAGAACGGCCATACTGGGTAAGACCAAAGGTCCATCAAGCCCAGTAGCCAACAGTGGCCAGCATCAGGTGCCCCAGAGAGGGTGGACCGAAGATAATGATCAAGTGATTTGTCTCCTGCCATCCTTCTCCAGCCTCTGACAGAGGCCAGGGACACCATTTCTATCCCCTGGCTAATAGCCTTTTACGGACCTAACCTCCATGAAATTATCTAGCTTCTCTTTAAACTCTGTTATAGTCCTAGCCTTCACAGCCTCCTCTGGCAAGGAGTTCCACAGGTTGACTACACTCTGTGTGAAGAAGAACTTTCTTTTATTAGTTCTATACCTGCTACCCATTCATTCCATTTGGTGTCCTGTAGTTCTTTTATTATGGGTACTAATAAATAACTTTTCTTTATCCGCCCTCTCCACACCACCCATGATTTTATATACCTCTATCATATCCCCCCTCAGTCTTCTCTTTTCTAAACTGAAAAGTCCCAGTCGCTTTAACCTCTCTTCATGTGGGACCCGTTCCAAACTCCTAATCATTTTAGTTGCCCTTTTCTGAACCCTTTCCAAGGCCAAAATATCTTTTTTGAGGTGAGGAGACCACATCTATACACACTATTCAAGATGTGGGCATACCATAGTTTTATACAAGGGCAGTAAGATATTCTGTCTTATTTTCTATCCCTTTCTTAATAATTCCTAGCATCCTATTTGCCTTTTTGACCGCCGCTGCACAGTGTGTGGAAGTTTTCGGAGAACTATCCACAATAACTCCAAGATTCCTGATTTGTCGTAGCCAGATTTGACCCCGTCATACTGTACATATAGTTGGGGTTATATTTCCCAATGTGCATTACTTTACACTTATGCACATTAAGCTTCATTTGCCATTTTGTTGCCCAATCGCTCAGTTTGGTGAGATCTTTTTGGAGTCCCTCACAGTCTGCTTCTGTCTTGACTATCCTAAACAGTTTGGTATCATCCACAAACTTTACCACCTCACTACTTACCCCTTTCTCCAGATCATTTATGAATAAGTTGAAAAGGACTGGTCCCAGGACTGACCCTTGGGGGACACCACTAGTTACCCTTCTCCATTCTGAAAATTTACCATTTATTCCTACCCTTTGTTTCTGTCTTTTAACCAGTTCTCAATCTAAGAAAGGACCTTCCCTCTTATCCCATGGCAATGTAATTTACACAAGAGCCTTTGGTGAGGGACCTTGTCAAATGCTTTCTGAAAATCTAAGTATTCTATATCTACTGGATCCCCCTAATTTCGACTAATTTGCCCGGTACTGCAGTTAGAGTTACCGGATAGGTTACAAACCAGAGATAATAGTTCAGCAATTTCCCATTTGAGTTCTTTTAGAACCCTTCGATGAATGCCATCCGGTCCTGGAGATTTGTTAATATTAAGTTTTTCTATTTGTTCCAAAACCTCCTCTAATGACACTTCAATCCGGGACAGTTACTCAGATTCATCACCCACGAAGGACGGTGCAGATTCGGGAATCTCCCCAACGTCCTCAGCCGTGAAGACTGAAGCAAAGAAATCATTTAGTTTCTCTGCAATGGCTTTATCGTCCTTGATTGCTCCATATATAGCTCGATTGTCTAGGGGACCCACAGGTTTTTTAGCAGGCTTCCTACTTCTAATGTAATTAAAAAACATTTTGTTATTTCTTTTTGAGTTTTTGGTTAGCTGTTCCTCAAAATCTTTTTTTGCTTATTACATTTTTACACTTGATTTGACAGTGTTTATGTTCCTTTCTATTTATCTTACTAGGATTGGACTTCCACTTCTTAGAAGATGCCTTTTTGTCCCTCACTGCTTCTTTTACATGGTGGTTAAGCCACGGTGACTCTTTTTTAGGTCTCTTGCTATGTTTTTTAATTTGGGGTATACATTTAAGTTGGGCCTCTATTATGGTGTCTTTAAAAAGTTTCGTAGCAGCTTGCAGGGATTTGACTCTAGTCACTGTGCCTTTTAATTTGTTTAACTAACCTCCTCATTTTTGTGTAATTCCCTCCCCTTTTTTAAATTAAATGCCAGAGTGCTGGACTGCTGAGGCGTTCTTCCCACCACAGGAATGTTAAATGTTATTATATTATGGTCACTATTCCCAAGCGGTCCTGTAACAGTTATCTCCTGGACCTGATCCTGCACTCCACTCAGGATTAAATCGAGAATTGCTTCTCCCCTTGTGGGTTCCTGCACCAGTTGCTCCAAGAAGCAGTCATTTAAGCCATTGAGAAATTTTATCTCTGCTTCTATTCCTGAGGAGACATGTATCCAGTCAATATGGGGATAATTTAAATCCCCCATTATCATAG
Organism: Pelodiscus sinensis; assembly: GCF_049634645.1. Classification (NCBI taxonomy): domain Eukaryota; kingdom Metazoa; phylum Chordata; order Testudines; family Trionychidae; genus Pelodiscus; species Pelodiscus sinensis. The sequence goes on from NC_134730.1 coordinate 15,643,246, forward strand.
AGTTCTTTATTTTGGTAGCCTCTCTAATCTCCCTCAGCATTTCAATGTCAGTATCGCCGTCCTGGTCAGGTGGTCGGTAATATATCCCTAATGCTAATTTCTTATTATTGGAGCATGGAATTACTATCCGTAGCGATTCTATTGAACATGTTGATTCATTTAATATTTTTATTTCATTTGATTCTACATTATCTTTCACATACAGTGCCACTCCATCACCCACCTGGCCTGCTCTATCCTTTTGATATATTTTATATCCCGGTATGATTGTGTTCCACAGATTTTCCTCATTCCACCAGGTTTTGGTGATGCCTATTATGTCAATCTCCTCCTTTAATACGAGGTACTCTAGTTCACCCATCTTATTAGTCAGACTCCTAGCATTTGTGTAGAAGCACTTTAAAAATTTGCCACTGCTTATTTGTCTGCCCTTCCCTGATGCATTGGATTCCTTTATATGCAGTTGTTTGTCGCTCTGGCCCATGGTTTGTCCTCTCCCCTCCTCTCTCTCTGACTACAGCTTAGAGAAACTATCAATGGATTCTCCTCTAAGAGAAGTCTCCCTCCGATTTACGTGCATCTCCGCACCAATCGGCTTTCCCCCATCTCTTAGTTTAAAAACTGCTCTACGGCCTTTTTAATGTTTAGTGCCAGCAGTCTGGTTCCACCCTGGTTTAGGTGGAGCCCATTCTTCCTGTATAGGCTCCCCCTCTTCCAAAAGTATCCCCAGTTCCTATTAAATCCAAACCCCTCTTCCTTACGCCATCGTCTCATCCGCGCATTGAGACTCTGAAGCTCTGCCTGCCTACCTGGCCCTGCGCGTGGAACTGGAAGCATTTCTGAGAATGAAACGACACTAGCAGAATCTATCAACCCTGCATGTGGGCAATGGTACAAAATGTCTCTCAGGCCATGCATAGAATCCCAAGAAGCTTCAAGTGGCCCGTGGGCTGCAGATTGCCCACCACGGGTTTAGATCATCAAAAACCAGACACTGAGGTGAACAGGCACAGAGTTTCTATAACGAATGGAAGTAAAAGTTTAAATACTCCAGCACAGACGAAGCCTGGCCTGGGTGACACTCTGAATTCATGTAATCAGTTAGAAATGAGCTATCTACCAGGTCGTGGGGCCCAGTGAGTGGAAAACTTGGGATTGTTGAGTCTGATGCAAAGCCAGGAGCGGCCTGAGGCCAGATGCAGCAGCTGGCACCCTACGCGGGGCGCTGATTGCGGCGCCTCTGCCTGCACGGCCATCAATGGCCGTGACGTCATCATGGGGCGCTCCAGCATCCCGTGACGTCATCATCGGGTGCCCGGGCCAGCGGCGCCCTAGGCAGACTCCCATTGTCTTTACTGGCCTCTAGATCAGGCCCCATACTGCCTTATTTGCATCTCAGGATCCAGCAAGATACAGTCTGATTCTTTGGGGCTGAACCGTTCATGTGAGAATTATTTGCCCACATTGATGTTTAGGTTAAATTATGTTTAAGTGGTGGTCTATTTTTTCCACTTGAAACTCTGAGCAATGGAACCACTTCCACATCAGGTCCACTGCATCTGTTTTCATCTGGAGCATGTTTATGGCAAGAAAATGAACAGTACCTACAGACCCTCTAAATAGCAACTCATGGGTAATGAAAGAAGAGGTAAAGTTTCGCCTCAGGAGAGGGATGAAGAGTAACGAAGGGTTGGAAGAAAATATTCTAGCTCCTCAAAAAGCAAACATTCAGCTGGGTCTTTATTTGGTCCACACACAACTGAAAATGGGCAAAATCTTGCGGGAAGGAAGCACTGTCTCAGTTTTACAGATGGGGAAACCGAGGCATAGGAATGTGGCCTGGAAAAAAACAACAACCCTATAGCCTGTGGCCCCTTATGAATATTTGCCTTGAACCGTCACCATTTTTCCATATTTTAGTCAAGTTTATTTTCTTGTAAGACTGTAACAAAAATCTTGCATTTTCAATAGTAATCGATCACCACCCTTTAATGTGATGTCTTTTTAAATGTCTAACTTTTATTGAAGGTATAGACTTCATAATGTTAAAAGTTATTCTGGGTGAGGTTTCTCTGCATCCTTTGTCAATATCTTTCTTTAATGATCACCTTCAAACTTTGTTAAACGCTAAGCATCATTCCTATCTGCAACCCACACTCTGTTTATCTTGAGCTGCTTATGCCTCAGGATAATTTCTGAACTCATGAACTTTTCTCTACACAAATTACATTTCATTAGCTTTCACATTAATTTACATAAAGGTCTTGACTCTGACAATTTTCTTAACGGATGGAGAAATTCTCATTCTTTTCTCTGCATTTGTTACACTGATTTTCCTAATCCCCTCCTTCATAGCAAGAACCACACACAACAAAATCTTTAAGAAACTACTTAAGCCACTTACTTCCCTTTATGAAATTAAAAATGCAATACACTAAAACGGTAGGACCTAATCCCAGTGTTGTCAGAGACAAATCCCCTTTGACTTCAATGGGAGCAAGCCTGGGTTTTTGAGTCTGGTTAATTAGGGTGATGTTTTACTCAGAATACAGTGTTCTTTAAAAGCAGCAGTTCCCAACTGCCGGGCTGTGGCCCGGTGCCATGCCACCAACAGCTGCCAGGCCGCATTGGCTCTGGGGGCTAGTGCCTCCCCCAGTGCCTCCCCAGTGTGTCCTGCCCTGCCTCTCAGCCAACCAGGAGGCACTGGAGGAGACACAGAAGAGAGATTCTCTGCACAGTGGGAGGGTCGCATGGAGCCTGGCACGGAAGCCTTAGAACAACCATGGCCCAGGCAGCCGTGCTCAGCTAGCAGCTGGGAGGCAGTGCAGGGCTAGGTGAGTGGGACAGGGCAGACTGAGTCAATGAAAACTGGAATACTTATTTGAGTATTTATTTGAGTGAGGCAGTTAAGTGTTAAGGATTAAATTTGAGGCAGTAAGTCTAAAATTTGATAACTTCTCCCTTTCAGATGGCTTCTCGGCAGCACATGAAGACCAAATTTCTGCACAGAATCACTGGAAGCTTAAGTGCTTGTTTTATCTAACGTTAAGGAAAGTGTGGGCTCCTCTACCGGCAAACTAACGTGGCATATCTCAGTTTTTAAAATCATATTGCTGTTTTAAAAGAAAAGAAAACCATCTTCAGCCTCTCAATTGCCTTACTTTAAACTTTAATATTAAAGTAATTTTTTGTAGAGATATTCAGATAATTCCTAAATTTATTAAAAAAAAACGCAGCCATTTCAACCTGTTCAGATCCAATTCTTCGTACTGAGCCAGTGGCAGAAGAATATTCCAAAGGGGAAAGTTACGTCCATTTTAATCATTAATATTTTCTTGTATTGCACATTCCCCTTTTGACCCAGTTTGTCCTTGGACATATAACACACTAAACATCTCTTACTGCTTCTTTAATCATTGCTTGAACTCTCTCACTTACTGTACCTGACTTTGTACCCCATCTGAACTACTCATTCTGGCCATGTTCCTACAGAAGTAATTGCAACTGGTTATTTTGTTAAGAGTTCACCAAGCTGTAGTAGTGAATCTCTAAAGCGCAAGTTAAAAAATCCCACCTGTTAAAAGCAGGACAGAAATTCTTGTAATATATGGAGTAAAATTATTTTTTTCAGCAATGACACTATAATCCATCACCCAAGGCAACTGCAAAATTACTTTCAATACCTTTTTCACATTCTCAATTTGCACTAAAACCACTTCTAATCAATACTTGTTACTGCAGGAAGTAAACTCATTGTACTGCGGCAGCACATTGTGCACTGTGTGTTATCTATTTATAGTTTGATTTTAATAGCTGTGTGAGTCAATATTAACCATAATTCAAATTTTAAAAGAGGTCCAATAACGTTTGACTATGAAATCTAAAACTACCTACAGTTTGCATTTTCACTTTAATGCCTAAACTCATATCTCATCTCATGACCTAAATTCAATGTGATTGGAACAGATATAGTTCAAGCTCTGTTTTCAGAGAAAAGGAAAGCTAATTGCTGAAAGGTTAAAGAAACATGGTATCTGCACACTACACAGAAATAGCATCCCTCCCATGGATTTGGTAGGGGGATATGGAGAGATGGAAGGGCTTCCTCTGTGGCATGGTCCAAATGTCTGTCTGACCCTGAAGAATATTTTGCTGTCCCAAGAATCCATACTTTGGGATTTGGAAAATCAGCAAGGGGAACACACATCTCTTCCCCACCATTCCATATGGAATCCGCAGAAAAGTTAATGCCTTTATTTCTGTGCTGAGATTTATCCTAACTGTCAGGGTAGTCAAACACTGGAATAAATTGCCCAGGGAGGTTGTGGAAGACCCCCAAGTGGGTCTGGCTCACGAAAGCTCATCACCTAATAAACCATCTTGTTAGTCTTAAAGTGCTACATAGTTCTGTCTTTTGTTTCAATGGATCTTTCAGACAGCCTTGGAATTTCAGGATCAGCCTGAAGCAAATGAGTTTTGCCAGACTTTAAGGTTTAAAATTAATCCTAACCCCCTTTGAGGTAGATGGTGGTAAATTTAATTTTATAGATGGGGAAGCCGAGGCACAGATACCTTAACTAACTTGACCAATGCCAAAGAATGGTAAGAGAACACAAGATTCCTTATTGCCAGTCCCCTAGTTAACAATTGAACTACATACACTTTCAGATTTTAAAAACAAAATGCGTCTAGGATTTCCAAGAGAGATTTCATTTGCTCCATCAAGACATGTATATTTTTCTTGCCTTAAACTTACCTTCATTGGTAGCTGACATTTAAGCTTCAGGTTTCCATTCATTGGTATGGAATTACTGAACACGATCAATTAAATTCATTCCGCATTCAGCAAGGGTACAATACTTACTTTTGTGACTTCTTCATACTATTTCCATTAGATGCAGTAGCCATTCAGTGAAAATACCATATTTGTACACACAATTAATAATAAGAAACCATGGCTGAATATCAAAGAAAACGGGAAACAGCTCCTTGCATGTCAGAAACTGGGAATAGGTGACAGGGGATGGATCACTCGGGGATTATCTGCTCTGTTCATTCCCTCTGGGGGGCACCTGACATTGGCCTCTGTCAGAAGACGGGTCACTGGGCTAGATGGACCTTTGGTCTGACCCTGGCCATTCTTATGTTCTCGAAATACATGATGGTAAATCACAGAATTGGGTAATATTTTGTGAATTAAAATATGTTTTCATTTGATAAAATATGTTCTCATTTCATAAAAATCCACATGTAATGTCCACCATATAAAAACAGAATATGTATATTTGGTGAATTTAGTCTGATTAATTTATTGCTCCTTTAAGCACAACACATGAATTTATACTACAGTCTGATGGCTCGATGGCTCTACTACGTTTGAAGAATCAGCAAAGGGAACACACAACTTTTTCCTACCATCCCACAGGGACTCCTCAGAAAAGTTAATACCTTAACTTCTTCATATTGATCACCAGGTCAGCTGGGAATGATAACTGGCAACAGAAACAAGCCTTGTAGTTTTGTCTATTACTTAATGTGTCTCACACCCTGTGGTTCACAAAATATATGCTTTTACATTTAACTACATGCAGCAGATAATCATGGTGAATAAACTTACTTTTATATGTTATTCTTGTTATGGTGTCTCTGTTTAGCATGCGATTTAGAAACGGATTTGATGATTCAGATACCTAAGGGAGAAAAATGAATAATGTCAAAAACTTTGTTATTACAAGCATCAACTTTCAGGAAATATAACTTGTGTCTGTATCTATGTATGTGTACAAAAAGAGAGAGGAAGAAAACTATGAAAAAAAGCACACGTGATTGTGTGCAGAACTTCTGCATTTATTGTAACTTTTGTGGGGAGAGGAAAAATCAGCTATAGATGAAAATGTCTCTACCAGAAGTGGTCAGAAAGTTTGCTTCTAGGAATAAATTTAATGGAAAAGAGAAGGAAAAGTTAACATGTGGATAAAGATGTGAAATATAGTTTTGATCTCAGCGTCATTGAATTGGATGGATTTATAGGTGATTAGAACTGTACTTGGTATTCTATCATAGAATATGTTGTGTCATATTATGTGACATCTTCTATGGATCCTATTTCAGATTTCATGCACCAGTCTCCTCTCTCTCTCGTGTCTATTGCTAGTCTTTTTTATATTTTATTTAGAATTATACGTTAACAGTGAGATTCCAAGTGCCAGGTTACACAAGCTGCAAGAGAAGTCTGACTGAATTCCATAGTGCAGAGGCCTAATATTCAGAATATGACATGGATTAGCAATTTATTTTTGCTATACAGCCTTGGATATTTTGCTTGGGCCATGCCCTCTAAACTCCTATTTATACGTCACATTTATGTAGCTTGGTTGGTTCTGAACCTGACCTCTTGGTATCTTAATTGATTCGCCCTGCTGTCCTGTCCTCTCCGAATTACATTTCTTAGTAATTGGACGGATGCTGCTGTGATACATTCAGTTTTGGAAATGAATTTATTATGAAGCTTGGAAATATAATATATTGTAATATAACCATTTCGGGTCTGAACCAGAGCCCCACCTCCAAACAGCTCCCAAGCACTGGAAACATTCTTTTCTGGATCCTCACCATTGTGGGGACAGGTAACCTCAGAAATCCTTATCACTGAGTTTCCACAGATTTTTTTCAAGCAGGAGATTTGCCCCAGAATCAGCACATCTCCCAATATTAAGAGGTGGCCAGGGCCAGAACAGATTGAGTGGTATATGGAACAGGATCTGGTCCATTCAATGCTTATATCTGTGAAATTGTTTTAAACATACTGAAATATTTGGCACTAGGTATGTTCAGTGGCCATCAAACACTTTGTATACTTCGAGGCACAATTATTTCAGAGAATGAATTACGCTGCCTCCGACATTCAAAACAAAAAATGGGCAGTCAGTGCACATGGAAGACAAAGACCATGTAGTACCTGCGTGAAGGGAAACAACAAATTTAGTTCTACACTTCACATTACTCATTTCATTAGGTGTGCAATTAAAGTAGTACACAGGAACAAGTTCCGTTTCATATAGAACTGAAAATTGTGGGCAGTGTCCACGAGATGGTTCAGTTCTATTCCTTTTCACAAACTACAGTTAACTCACAGGGTTCACCTCACACACTAGGGATGAAAGAGATAACCAGATGATCTTTCTGACAAATACTTCAAGTATTAGAGCTGTACAAAAGGCAGCAAGGGGATCCAACTTTCCAAAATAATTGGTGAAATACATATTTTAGATATGAGGTTGGTGTGTAAGCCCGATCCTTATTAATTCAGACCAGAGTGCTAAAAGGGATTTTTTAAAAAGAAGATTGCCTATATGATTTCTGGCTAGATTCTTTGAGGTGCAGAGTAAATCAGAGCATTGCTCCCCTCGTAGAAACAGCTAATGTTTTGCAGTAAACACTAAGGCAAAGTGTAGGATTCACAATGGTACAACACATGTATTACCATAAGGAGGCCTTGAATTAAGAAGAAAAGAAGATTCTAAAGTATAATTCAGAATATTTGAATAAACAGTGAGCTCTGAGTATTAGCAATAGATGTGGAGGAATGTGGATGGTATGAAGGCTAATGGATAATAATCATATGTTCTTCCACCTGTGTGAAATGCAAAACTCTAAAAGACATCTAGATTTTTAAGACTCTTTTCATTTTGATGATTTAAGTATAATCTAAGATTTAACCTTAGATTAAATGACATTGGTAGGGAAACTCATTTGTTGATTTATAACCAGCCAGTACTCTTCTAAAATGCAAATGTTCTTTCTCCCTACTCCTTACACCCACGAGAAAAGGATTAATTTTAATTATATGCTCACTTTTGCATCTCTTCACACAGATACCTCAAATCTGCAGTATTAATAACTTCCCTGAGCATTTTAATGTGAAACTATAAACTACTACAACTGCTGCTTATTGTACCAAATATGTTTGTTTCACTGCATCTTACCCATAAAACTTTTCCCTCACCTGATATGTTTCACCATTAGACTGCAGGCTCTGTGGAGCTGGGACAGTCTCTTTCATAATGAATGCACAGTGCTTAGCATAATGGGGTCTCTTGATCTCTGACTGAAGCAAAAGCACCGCTGACACAATACAAATGGCGATGAAAAGGGCTGATTCTAAAACTCTGTTCATGGAAAAATAATCTCAATAATTTAAACACTAGATAATATTTATGAAATTTAAATACTTACTTTCATAAATATAGAAACTACCACCAAGCCATTGGGACTTTTTGCAGCCTCTGTGACATTTGTATACAACTCATGGTTATAGTGGATTAGTTGAACCTAAGAGATATGGGGGAAAAATTACAATTAAACAGTGGAGAATCATACTGTATTTTATCGTCAAATATTTTTTATATATTTTATATATGTACACATAACCCCCATCATGCTAGTAAACTTTGTAACACTGAGATTTTTTCAGAGGTTCATGCAACATGCATGATTTTAATAACTTCAGTGACCATCTGCCTCAAACTGGCAAAGCACCAGGGTGTCGTCTTCTAAATTGCTGTTAAGTGAATTTACCACATATGAGGTGCACTGCAGGGGTTGGTATAATTTCCTCTCTACAACAGCAGTTGCCATAGGCATCAAGTAATATGCACTCTTCAGCACCAGCTCAAAGTCAGAGCTGTCAGGAGTGGAAATACTTGCACAAACATGTCGGACAGGCAGTGTGATTGTGCTGCGTAGCTGCTTCAACCACACACGTCTAAAATTCAAGTGACTAATGTCATTGGCCAAAATTTTCAAAATTGGTTGCCCCGAATTAGGCAATGTCATTGTGAACACTCATCATCCCTTGTTTGTTGCACAATCTGGTTGTACCTTGTCTCAATTTAAAATCGGTATTTTAGATTGTCAGATCCTTAGAGCAGAGAATTGTCTCTCTTCCTATATGTCTGTATGATGCACTGCACAAAGGGCTGAAATCTGATTGAGGCCTTTGGATATTACTGCAATATAATAGCCTGATTTTTCAAGGGCGATGAAAACTCTTTATTCCCAATGTAGTTAGCAGGAACTGTGGGTATTCAACATCTCTGTCAATCAGGCAGCTTAGTGAGATGTCTAGCTCTGACCCAAGACTGAAAAATTAGGACCAGTGTTTCAGCATTTTTAAAAGTGGAGCAGCCTGGTATTTGGAACTTAAACCCCAGCCCCTCAGAGGTCAGCATGACTTAAAACTGAATGAGAGAGAAAAATCCACTGGCAATAACAAACAAACAAACAAAAAAGGAAAATATGTTCATGGCATAAAAAATCATTTTTACATCAATGACTGAACTTACTGTGATTCATTGTGTGCTAACTGGTGTGATATATTATGCCAGACACAGAGCATCATGTATGCTATGCAATACTGATAAGACTTTTTTTAAATAGTCACATCTCATTAAGGTCTAAATCTCGGTCCTTTTTGCAAACCCATAAAAAATGGGATTTATGAAGAGGGAGCTCACCGGGGATTGGGTGAAATGATCTTCTCCCAACATCAGGGCATGAAGCATTCTCCAAAGGCACTTCTATAGCTCAGATTTCATAGTGGCCACTGCTGACTTAAAATAGGGACGTTGGGTAGTGGATTCATATAGCTATAGGCCACATGGGCAGACAGAAAAGGACTGAGCTAGTGAATTATACTTCAGTATCTTAATTGAGAATATTGGAATACTTGGACCTAAGATCAGTACAGAAAATGCACAATAGTCCTTAAACTTGGGAATTCACATTTAAACACTGATTTTAAAAGTAAAAACCACTATGTTACATTGTGCATTCTGTTACACTAGTGAAAATCTGGAGTGACTCCTCTGGTGTCAAAGGAGTTACTCTAGGTCCACATCAGCTGGAATGAGATCACAAACTGACTTTGGCATACTTATATCAAATAATGTGGGCAGAATTAAAGTTGGAATTTTGAACTGAAAAGAAACTTTGAGAAGTTTTGTTTCACTCATAGTTCTTGAACTCACAACATTTATGTTCCACTTAGCTCACAATATTAGATCCATAGGCGATCAAAGAATTTCTTTTACGTGCCACATGGCTAATGTCTTCTACAGTTGGCAAAGAAGCTGCACCATAGATGGCTTCCCTCCCCATGAAATGCTCCTATTCATGGGCTTTGTCTACACTATGAGTTTTTGCCAGAAGAGGCAATGCAAATGAAGCACTGATTAGCATATCGTCACACTTCATTTGCATAATCTCCTCCGATGCCTTTTGCGCAAAAACAGGTAGCGTGGACGTGTCTGTTTTGCGCAAACCCCTCTTTTTCTGGCAAATACTCGTAGTGTAGACAAAGCCATAGAAAAAAATCTTGTTAAAATGTGATTTAATAATCACAATGGACTCTGTCCCTATGACAGGTGGAATGCTTAGTGCCCCAGTCGTGCAAGAATACAGTAGCAAAGATTGGTGTAACAAGACCCACCTGACTTTTTATGATGTATTTATTAAAAATAATGTTAAGACCTTATTTTATCACCAAAATACGTGCGCCCATCAATATGCATGCCAGCAGCAATCAAAGTTATGGCATACATTTATAAATCAAGCATAACCTACACAATTACTGTCTCGTTAATCATAACGTGAGAAATTAATGATGCCTTATAAACTCTGGGAGAATTCACATACCATTTTTTCTTTTGTTGCCTTAATATGCCAGGTATATTTTGCAATCATGTGAAAATGTCTGATCTTGCTGTCCTAATTGACAAAGAAAAACACCCAAGCTGCACATCCATGTTCAATAAATATATCATGGTGCTCAGTCATAAGGATATTGAATGAGCTTGTACATTTCTAAAGGGCACACGAAAAATTTTGCTTTAGTACATTGAGAGGACCTGGACCCTTAGCATAGAGCATTGCCATGTACAACTCTCATTCAACTACCCAAAACAAAAGAAAAAAAATCTGACTGTGAGGGTCAAAATGGTTGACAATGTGTTTGTTTTTGACTATTTTTTTCCTCTGCTGGATTGTGAACTATCAGTTGACCTTTTTACAATGGTCACGGTAGAAAATTTTAAGCAAGACAAAACCAAACAACCTGAAAAGAGGAAGGAAAGAATGTCAATGTAGACAATGAAGTCATCTTCTGAACTCCGACAGCCAGCAGAGTTGGAGGAAGCATTAACCATCCTTTTGTGGCATGTCTTCTAAAGGTCTTGTAAAAAATTAATGAGGGTTTTCACTAAACAGCAACCAGAGGTTCCAGGCTCATTAGTCATCAGCTTGTGATGTTATTGAATTTTTATAACATTTTAGCCACAGGGACTCTGCCCTTGTTAACATTTTTAAACTCTGCAGCATATATTCTGATATTATTTACCAGTATTCACTCTAGGAGTCAAAGCAAATTCGTGATGACATAGATCATGAAATCTGCATTAAGTGGGATTTTCTTGTATAGTAAGTCCCTTAGTTACTCAGGTCAGTTTTGTTGATTTAATGAACCAAATTGTAAGTACAAGATTGAATAAACTAAAGATAAGAGAACAAATTCATCTTCCTTTTGTAAATGCAATCCCTGTGGAGGACAACTTGCAGAAACCATGAGAAAACACTCAGTTCCCATTTCAAAAATAGAATGTGTGGGCTCAGGACTAACAGATCAAGTGAAGGAAAATCATAAAATGCTCAAATGGGATTCTACAATCTGTGTCAAATACCTGGGCTCAAATTACAGGTGATCAGTGGACCTGATGGGAAACTGATTACTAGTTAAATTGTCCATGGTTATATAATGAATCTCTCGTTCCTGTAATACACTCTGATCCAGAGGAAAATTGATACTTAGGGTGACCAGATAGCAAGTGTGAAAATTTGGGACACTTTTGTTTTTTGGGGGTCGGGTAGGGTGTATAAATTGCCTATACAGTAAACTTCCGATAATCTGGCACCTTTAGGACCCAGGGGGTGCCGGATTATCAGATTTGCAGACTATCGGAAGGGGGGGCTATGAGGGGTCTCGGGTGGGAGGGGATGGCACCCCACACCCCCCATAACCCTCCCTTCCGATAGTCCGGCTCTGCCCCAAGCGTCCCTGATTCAGCCGCTGCTGGTCAGTTTCAGCAGCGGCTGAATCGGGGACGCCTGCAGCAGAGCAGCTGGAATGCTGCCGGGTTGGTCTGGTAGCACCGACCCTTGGCGCTGCAAGACCAGCCCGGCAGCACCCCAGCTGTTCTTGGGGATGCCTGGGGCAGAGCAGCTGGGGTGCTGCCGGGTTTGTCCCGCAGCGCCACTCCTCGGCGCTACTGGACCAACCCGGCAGCACTCCAGCTGCTCTGCCCCAGGCGTCCCCAAGTCAGCCGCTGCTGATACTGATCAGCGGCTGACTCCAGGAAGCCGGAGGCAGAGTTGCTCTGCCCCGGGCTTCCTGGAGTCAGCCGCTGGTCAGTTTCAATAGCGGCTGAATCCAGATGCCTGGGACAGAGCAGCTGGGGCGCTGCCATTTTGGTCTGGTAGCGCCAACCCTTGGCGTTGCGAGACCAACCCGGCAGCACCCCAGCTGCTCTGTCCCAGGTGTACTCAAGTCAGCCGCTGCTGAAACTGATCAGGGGCTGATTCCAGGAAGCCGGGACAGAGCAGCTCTGCCTCGGGCTTCCCGGAGTCAGCCGCTGGTCAGTTTCAGCAGCAGCTGAATCGGGGACAGCTGGGGTGGTGCCGGGTTGGGTCCCGCAGCCCCGAGGGGCAGCGCTATGGGACCTACCCAGCAGCCCCCAGATGCTCTGCCCCCGGCTTCCCCGATTCAGTCGCTGGTCAGTTTTAGCAGTGGCTGAATCAGGGAAGCTGGGGGCAGAGCAGCTCCAATGGTCCGGCTGCCCGTAGCACTTCCGGGTTCCTGATGGTGCCGGACCATCAGATGCCGGACCATCGGAGTTTTACTGTATAAGGCAAAACCCCTAGCAATGTTCCCTTTAATCTTCTCTATCCATGTGCAGAATTTTTCCATTCTTGTTAGGAATAATTTTATGTGCACCAAGTCATGTGCGAAAGTGCAACACCAGTAGAAAGAAAAAACCTAGCTGTGGGTTCACTGCTAATCAGCTAGGGGACATTTTAATCTCTCCTGAGCCCAAACTCTTGGTTTATGGCTGCTAGTAGTGGAACATCTGATCACCTTGTTTGTTTGAAACCCCCACACCTGTACCAGTGTTTGTTCCCAGCTCAACGTTCCTCTAGCCCTGCACACATATACATGCAGACCATCCCTCCTCTCTGATGGCTCAAACTGTTTCAGGGGTAGTTCCAAATAGTATATTAAAAAAAAGCAAAAGTTTCAACATGAGTTACAGCTGAACTTTCAATCTTGCTAACTATCACATTGTGGAAAGAACTTCTGTTACTGTAGAGTGCTGGCTGAAAAATAGGAAACTCTGTGAAAATCCTTGCCCCAAAACGTGTCCTTTTCCCCACGGGAAAAACACAGAGATTCAATTTTTTCCTGACCAGCTATGCTAAGTAGGACTCTTGATTAATCCAGCTCTCCCATTGGGAAAACAATGGACCGGGGGGGGGGGGGGGGGGGGAGACCATGATGGGAAAGAATTAGGCTTTAGTATCATTATGGTACCATGATTAATCACTCCACCAAAAAGAAAAAAAGTAAGTTGGGTGAGGTGATATCTATTATTGGACCAGCTTTTGTGGGTGAGAGAGAAAAGCTTTTGAGCTCCACTTTTCTGTGGAGATTGAAAACTTGTCACTGTTATGAATTTATGCTGGACCAACAGAAGATAACTCACTCATCTTGTCTCTTTCATTTCCTGGGACCAACTGTGGCTGCTGCGGCAACACTGCAACCAATACATTGAAACAGTTAAAAAATTAGTTTGTATCAACTTTCCCCATTCTCTAAACTTATATTCTATAAACAAGTAATTCGCATAGCAACAAATCCTCCTAACTACCTGTTAATCAAAAAGTCCCTTTGGATGAGTCTGACCAACACACAGCACTGTATATAATAACAATTAAAACCTTCTAAAACATTCGTTTCATTCCCTTTGTTCATAACATATTAATTAACAAGAATCAATTAAAGATTAGTAATTGCTGAATAGTAATATTGGTAATGTACATCAAATGCAATATTCAAGCAAGCAATTTCCTACATCAAAATCAAACTGATAAGCAATTTAGTTAAAATGGGATGCTAAATAGCCCTGACTCTGCTTGCATTCTTTGCGGCGGCAAAACTCCCATGGGAATGGTCGAGTAGATACATCGATCTTAATTCTCATGGTATTAATTGACTATATCAGACATTTTAATAACCAGACTGGTTTAATTTTTAAGGCAACTAAATTTAAACTCCATTTATAATGACAAACCAACTACTCTAAATCAACTGAGCAGATGGGGGATTGCAGCTGCTTCAAATTAACTCCAGCACAAGAAGTTCATTGTATTACAAATGGTTTTGTAAAAAGCAGCTTTATGCTGAAGATACATCCTCATGTGCTGGTCTCCAATAATGGGATATTCAACTAAAGGCTACTAACTAGTTGAGGAATTAGCTTTTGAAAACGATTCCCGAAATATACAGATATATACAAATTGAATAAAGAAGGGGGGGGGGAGGTACGGCAACAGAGGTGTGTGTGTGTGTGTGTGTGTGTGTGTGTGTGTGTGTGTGTGTGTGTGTGTGTGTGTGTGTGTGTGTGTGTGTGTGTGTGTGTGTGTGTGTGTGTGTGTGTGAGAGAGAGAGAGAGAGAGAGAGAGAGAGAGAGAGAGAGAGAGAGAGAGAGAGAGAGAGAGAGAGAGAGAGTATTAATTCTGCAGGTTTTGCCTTAAAGACCTCTACAGAATTTAATAAGGAATGTTAAACTTTCTACAGAATTTTTGAAGGAGCAAAATGCTTGTTAAATGGTGGTTTCCCTCCGATTCAGGGAGACTCAAGTGATGTGCAGCTTCTATTTTCAAGCATCTTCCAGCTTTATCCACTAAGAAAACAACGGCTGCTGCTCTTTGTTCTATTGCTGCTAGTTGATTTGGAAATACCGTAGCCAGCTCCTGTCAATTATCCAATCCGAGGAGGAAGTTCTGAAACAGAGATGTTGTCTAGACTGGGATTTGTACTAATCTCATCCACCAACGTAGCTGTACCAGTGTAAACTTCTAGTATAAAATGCTACAAAGCACAGATTGTACCAGAGCATTTTGCCTTTTTTTTTCAAGTAGGGCAAGATCAATCAGAGCAATTTGCAGTTTACACTCTCAATAGCAGAAATTTGTTCGCATACACATTGCCCTGGTCTATACTAGGGAATTATTTCAAAACAACCCCCCCTTATTTCAAAATAACAACTCCTCCTGCTTTCCATGAAGAATAACGTTAATGTTGAAATTATTATTTCAAAATAGAGATAGTGTGGCCACTCCATTGCTGCTATTTCGAAATAACTATTCCTCAGAGTCATTCAAAGTAATTACTCCCCAGTACTTACTGGGGCTCTAAATTGAGGTAGCGCTTCCACATTAAGGGAGCCTGCATCGGATTAATTTCAAGGCTTCCCTGTAATGTGAACATGCTATTTCAAAATAGTTATTTTGGGAGTTATTATTTTGAAATAATTTCCTAGTGTCAGACATGCCCTTGGAGGGCTACAAATAGCTGGAACCAAGCCAAATTCCCAGGGTTGTAGTGGGCTTTAAGATAACTTCTTGTATGTGCTTTCTGTATTGTTCAGTTTGCATGGCTCTACCATCTAGTGTTGTCCTCTGGATCTAAGTGTGCCTCCCCTGCATTTTTGAAAAGTATTGTCTTGGTGCATGAACAGACTTTCATAGGAGCAAAAAAATACACAGTTGAAATGAGAATCTCAAAAGGATTCAGCTTAAGAGTTTATAGAGAGACTTCCCTACTAGACTCCATCATATACAAAGGCTTGAATATTGATAATCTCATACACATATTACTGTTGCCTTCCTAATGCGGGAGCCAGATTCATCCCTGGGGCAGCCTGTGTTGGCAGTCCTGCTGCTCCCAGGGTGGGCGGAGTGAGAGGGGGGTGGGACTCCAACTTACAGTCCTGCCCTCCCCAGGCCAATGCCCTAAATCTTGGGGAGAGTTCTTCTGTCAGGATGAAGTTTTCTGTTTCAGGAGAGATCCTTTTACCCATTGGTCCAAAAGAGTCCAGATTTTTTTTAACCTTCAAGGCACATTACAGGGCCTATCAATACTCTTGGATTCTTCCAAGAATAACGAGGCGAGAGGTATTTAAGGTGACTCTATAGCTGAGGTAGCTCTCTGCCTTATAGACTTATAGCTTTGTAGGTTGTCCTGTAGATGTTTTAACAACCCGTTTGTATTCTGTTATTTATCCTTACATTGTATGTTCAATATTTGTCCTGTGGAATTGGACATATGATGAATACGTTTAAGTAATAATTATAAAATTGGGGATTTACCGGGGTGTGGCACTAGGAGCCAGATGTGAGAGATTTAGGAGATGGATGAGGACCAGTGCTTCCGTCCACTCAGAAATTGAGTGCAGCTACCAGAAAACAAAGGTACTACCTCTACCCAGAGCTCCCTACATCCCAGCATTGAAGAGGGTGTAGAAGTGCTCAGACCAGCGGTTCAGGATAGAGTCCTTTTCGGTGAGCAGTTCTTTCCCGTCTGCACTCCACAAGGGGCTCAGGATTTGGTACGAGGGGCCATATACCGCTTTTAGAGCTTCGTAGAATCCCCTGTAGTCGCCAGTATCAGCGCAAAGCTGAGTTCTTACTGCGAGATTGGTCCACCACTCGTTCTGAATCTCTCGAAGCTTGCGCTGGAAAGTGCTGCATTCCAGGCGGAAGGCTGCTTTTTTGCGCAGGCAGGATGGTTGGGCCAGGTGGGCCTGGTGTGCTGACCTCTTGTTTGACAGTAGCTATTGGACTTCTAAGTTGTTCTCATCGAACCAATCCCTGTTCTTCTTCGTGGAGAATCCTAGGATATCTTCAGATGTTTGCAGAACAACGGTTTTGATACGATCCCACAGCACTTTTGGAGCCGGAGGCGAGTCTGCTAGGCAGCTCGGTTCCTCTAGCCTGGATCGTAGGCTCTCCTGGAAAGCTGCCTTGACTGCGGCAGACTTAAGGCTGCAGACTTTGAGCTTCTTCCTCGGGGCGCCACCTTTCCTTGGTGCGGGCTCAAAGTGGAAGCTGAGTTTGCAGCGGACAAGGCGGTGGTCTGTGTGACACTCGGCGCTGGGCATTACCCTGGTGTGAAAGACATCTTTTAGATCACGCTGGCGCACTAGGATGTAGTCTATGAGATGCCAGTGTTTTGACCGAGGGTGCATCCAGGTTGTCTTCAGACTGTCTTTCTGCTGGAAGATAGTGTTGGTAATGGAAAGCTGCTGTTCCACGCAGAGTTCAAGTAACAAGCGTCCATTATCGTTGCAGCTGCCCACACCATGCCTTCCAAGTACGTCTTTCCAGGTTTCCGAGTCTCTGCCCACTCTGGCGTCGAAGTCGCCCAGGATGACAATCTTGTCATCAGCTGGAACATCCTGCAGAAGGCTGCGTAGGTCGGAATAAAACTTGTCTTTGTCAGCAGGGTCTGCCTGGAGAGTTGGAGCATACACACTAAACAGTGTGGCATGTTGCTGGTCACGAAGTGGTAGACGCATTGAGATGATGTGGTCAGAGTGGCTGGTTGGCAGGCTTGCAAGCTTGATAGCGATGGAGTCCCTGATCATGAAGCCGACACCTGAAAGGCGTCTCTCTGTCGCTGGTTTGCCTGACCAGTAGAGGGTGTAACCTGCGCCATGCTCTCTTAGACTGCCTTCCTCTGAAAAGCGGATTTCGCTGAGTGCGGCGATGTCAACATCCAGCCTAGTGAGTTCGTGTGCAATTAAAGCAGATCGTCGCTCAGGTCGAGTGCTGTCGGCTGAGTCTAACATGGTTCTGATGTTCCAGCATGTGAGTTTAAGTCCTTTCCCACCTTTTAAGGCGAGTGGGATGCGCCGTTGATTCTTTTATATAGTTCGACCGCATATGGAGATGCCCGTTGACCGCGGTAAGCCAACTGGGGGAGAAGGAGACGAGCTTTGTTTAGGCCACCTTTTCTAGGCCCCTCTCCGTGTGGAGCAAGCAGTGCTGTCCCTAAAAAAGGCAGCTTGGTCACTCAGGGTGCTGCGAGTGATGATGTCGTCTCCAGGTCATCATCAGACGACCACTAGCACCTGAGCCACCTGCATGCAGGATTGAGACTGCGGCTGCCAGTGTCATCTTACACCTGCCGAGTTCGCCCCTTTCCCATCGCTACAGGACTTAGTGAGACCGGGGGGAGTAGACGTGAGTATTTCCTTCTTGCCTGCGCAAAGGAGCTTTCAAGTGGAGTGCAGTGTGCGCAGAACTGGCTCCACCCTTTAAACCCGGGGTTCAGTTGCCATGGCCTAGCAAGCTGGGATGGTGACAGCGAGGTCCTCGGGCCGTAGGTTTTACATCAGAGTTCCTTCTCCTAGGCAGACGGCCTTCCAGGGCTGAAGAGATCCACCTTCCCTGCTATTCCAAACCATAGCTGGTAGGCCACAGCAGCAATCCACAATAATGAAGTGGCGCGCCTTGGTCCCGAACACTTGGCCGTTGGGTCCTAACGAGACCCTTCCGCCCTGGCCGGTGGCTCTGTCGTGGGAGTTCATTCGCCCAGTGATGCAGTGTAAACATCACCCCCTCACATTGTTCAATGCTAGCCGCTCAGTCCAAGAACCAGTGATTGACCGCATTCCACAACAACCAGTGAAAACTGAACTGGATGTGGCACCAACATTACAAGAGACTGAGGAAGCCATTGAACAGCTGAAGAGTGGTAAAGCTGCAGGAGTTGATGGCATCCCTCCTGAGGTATGGAAGAACGGAGGCCCAGCACTGTACACCAAACTCCATGATTTCTTCGTCTGCTGCTGGGAGCAGGATAAACTCCCTCATGACCTCAAGGACGCAGTCATCATCACCCTGTACAAGAACAAAGGGGAGAAGTCAGACTGTTCCAATTATCGCGGCATAACACTTCTGTCCGTCGCCGGCAAAATCCTCGCAAGAGTACTGCTGAATAGACTGGTACCCGAGATAGCAGAAGATCACCTCCCAGAGACACCGTGTGGCTTCAGAGCCAACTGGGGAACCACAGACATGGTGTTTGTCCTGAGGCAGATTCAGGAGAAGTGCTGGGAGCAAAACAAAGCGTTGTACGTCACCTTTGTGGACCTGACAAAAGCGTTTGACACCGTGAGCAGGAAGGGACTTTGGAAAATCCTGGAAAAACTAGGCTGCCCACCGAAGTTCCTCACCATGATCATCCAGCTTCATGAAGACCAGCTTCGACAAGTCAGACATAGCAGCGACCTCTCGCAGCCTTTCCCTATTGCAAACGGCGTGAAACAGGGCTTTGTTCTTGCTCCCACACTGTTCACCATTTTGTTCAGCATGATGCTCCAGCAGGTCACAGAGGACCTGGACGACGCTGATGGCGTATACATCCGTTTTCGTCTCGACGGGAGCGTGTTCAACCTGAGGCGTTTGCAGGCCCACACAAAGACCATGGAGAAACTGATCAGGGAGCTGCTGTTTGCTGATGATGCCGCCCTCCTTGCTCACACAGAGGCAGCTATGCAGCGAATTACGTCTTGTTTCGCAAAAACTGCTCAGATCTTCGGTCTTGAAGTCAGCCTGAAGAAGACTGAAGTTCTTCATCAGCCCACACCCCACGAGGAGCACTATCCACCAAGCATCTTCATTGAACAAACAGAACTGAAAGTTGTCCACCAGTTCAGCTACTTGGGGTGCGTGATCTCGTCTGATGCCAAGATCGACAAAGAAGTCGATAACAGGCTAGCCAAGGCAAACAATGCATTCGGCAGACTATACAAACGTGTCTGGAACAACAGCAACCTCAAAAGAGACACGAAGGTCAGCGTCTACAAAGCTGTTGTGCTGACCACTCTCTTGTATGGCGCTGAGTCCTGGGTCACGTACCGTCGTCACCTAAGTCTCCTCGAGCGTTTCCATCAGCGCTGCCTCTGCACAATTCTAAATATTCCTTGGAGTGACTTCGTCACCAACACTGAAGTCCTTGAGTTAGCGGAGGTCACCAGCATCGAGGCCATGGTCCTCAAGATACAGCTTCGCTGGGCAGGGCACATCGCCAGGATGGAGAACCACCGCCTACCCAAGATCGTGCTGTATGGGGAACTGTCCTCTGGCTACCGTGACATAGAGGCACCACAAAAGTGGTACAAAGACTCCCTGAAGAAGACCCTCACTGCTTGTTGTATCGATCACTGTCAGTGGACAACACAAGCAGCTGATCGCAACTCCTGGAGGCACACAGTCCACCAGGCCACCTCCTTCTTCGAAGATACCCGCAGGGCCTGTATGGAGGACAAAAGGAGAAGGAAGAAGAACCGTGACCCCTCAGCACCTATCCCGGATCAGACCTATATTTGCAGCCGTTGTGGCAGGACCTGCCTGTCTCGCATAGGCCTCGTCAGCCACCAGCGTGCCTGCAGAAGATGTGGATTTCCTTCCTAGATCTTCGTTCGCGAAGCCAAGCCATGATAAAATTGGGGAGAGGAGTAAATCAATGGGTGTTTTGTTATTCTCACAGAATAACTTGATATATTTTCACTGTGCTAACATTTTAATTATTGAGAAATTCTTCAACGTTAGGCATGGAGATCTTTTCTTTCTACTCTGCTATATATTTGAGAGTTTGTCTGTGAGTCTCTCTCTCTTTCCGGAAAAGGGATGCTAATGAGACACTTCGGAATTGCAAATCCGCGGGGGATTTAAATATCCCCCGCGGCATTTGCATTTACATGGCTGCCGCTTTTTTCCGGCTCGGGGTTTTTGCCAGAGAAAAGCGCCAGTGTAGACGCGATTTTCTGGAAAATAAGCCCCTTTCCGGAAGATCCCTTATTCCTACTTGAAAGTAGGAATCCCTTGAAAGTAGGAATAAGGGATCTTCCGGAAAAGGGCTTATTTTCCGGAAAATCGCGTCTACACTGGCGCTTTTCTCCGGCAAAAACCCCGAGCCGGAAAAAAGCGGTAGCCATGTAAATGCTGCGGGGGATATTTAAATCCCCCGCGGATTTGCAATTCCAAAGTGTCTCATTAGCATCCCTTTTCCGGAAAGGGATGCCAATGTAGACACAGCCTCTGTGTGTTTAAGAACTCCTCCTAAACAGTAAGAGCAAGGACCATCACATTTGCTATGCAGCTTCCTCTTATCATAATGTAAAGCAATATAAGGGTTTGGTTGTGCTGGAAAAATGGGACTGCTTCTCAGAACACCATACAGAAAAGAGACAGAATCACCAGGTAGGTGAAAGGGGCTGGAAGGGGATGAACCTCCCCCTTCTGGGATTGCTCCAGTCTCAAGCCTCAAATCCCCCAGGCACCCTTTAGGGAGGGAGGGTGGGGCTGAAGCTCCTCCTCCGCCCCCGATTTATATGGGAACATTGCTAGCTGTTGCCCTTTGTCAGGGAGTAGGGTGGGAGAAGTGCAGTTTCCTCACTCTTGTTTGGGAGTAACAGGGGGCAGACAAACTGTGCACCTGTCCCAGCTGGGAGACATGCACTGTTCCCCTGCCTGTGCCCGCTGAAGCTGTAGCAGCCATGGAGAGGCGCTTCTCACCTGGCCTCATGCTGCTGCTCTCTAGAGCAGCCTGCATACTGAACCCCTCATCCCCAGACAATTTTATTTTATTCTCAAAAAAACAAAAATTAATCGAATTAC
Organism: Pelodiscus sinensis; assembly: GCF_049634645.1. Lineage (NCBI taxonomy): Eukaryota > Metazoa > Chordata > Testudines > Trionychidae > Pelodiscus > Pelodiscus sinensis. Next base: position 15,665,041 of record NC_134730.1, read on the forward strand.
CTGAACAACACAGAGTAAATTTTCTAGCTATCACTTTGAAAGCGTCCCATGTGTAGCAGGCCTATACAGAAAAGTCTCAGTAAAGAAGTATATCATTGGTATAGAATTCTATAGGATGACTTTAAAAATATAATTCACTCTTAAACACTATAAATATTCAGAATAGCTGCTAGAGAAACTTGTGAAATATACATTGTACTCTGTAAATTTAATCCCTACTATGTTCAGAAGGACTTTTTCTGTAAAGGGGGGGTGTTTAGACTCTACAGAGTTAGGCTTGATCCTTAGACAAATCTCATCTTTCAACTGATGGTTTTCTTCTTTTTTTAAACAGTCAATACAGTGAGGAAAATCCCCTTCAGTTTTGCTTTTGGTTTCAGGGCTCTTAAACAATACAAAATCTTGTTATATGTTACTGATTTCCTTTGGGAAGATTCTCCCACTAAAATTAATTTGCCATAAAACAATAGATAGTTGTTTTCCTTGAGCAACAGAAGTTCAGTTTTTAAGGCAGAGGAAGGGAATTAAGATTAATCTCTTTCATTTTAGTCAATGAAAATCCAAAATGTGTCCTTGTTCCATCACTCCCAAGACTGTGCATTGGACCAGAAGCGCACACAAAACTTTTTAAACATCTGAGGTTGGTAACATTGGGAATATCAGTATGAGCTGACTACAACAGATTAGGAGTAGTTTACTATAAGTATCCAAGGCACTGAATTGTTTACAGGCACTGCGGAGTCTGGTAAGGCTTCCACGATGCAGAATAATATATTGTTGATATTACAGACCAATTTCTGGCTAATGTGTGGGAAAGGCTCTAATTCTTTCCCCTAAGAATCAGGTAAGCATGTATATATATGTGTGCGCGCACAGTGGGGCTGACAGCGATAGCAGGATCTTTTTTGGGGGGGAGGAGGAAGGGGAGCAAGATGGAAGAGGGGAACAGTTCTGCGCCCTGGAAGAGGAGGGGCCTTAGGTTCCTCCTTCCAGCCCTTCAGTGCCATCCAGGGATCCGGCTGCAATTTAAAGGGTCCGGGACTACTGGCTGCCGCAGAAGCCCCAAGGCCTTTTGAATCACTGAGCTCTGGGCCAGCAGCCCGCTTTGCCCCCCTCTCCATGTCAGCAGACCTGTGTGTGTATATCTTTAAAACACTTATTTATTATGCACCTATATTTTGCCTGAGATAAGCTTGAAATATTTATTACATTGCTCATATGTTCACATGTCAGATGCAGTTCTTTCTGGGTGCCAAGAGATGTTCTGCTTGGGGATGTCTAGACTGCATCCCTCTGTCGGCAGAGGGATGCAGATTAGGCAGGTCGACATTGCAAATGAGGCAGGGGTTTAAATATCCCATGCCTAATTTGCATAAAAATGGCCACCACGTTTTGTGACTCAGCATTTTGTCGGCAAAAAGTGGCAGTCTAGAGGGGGATCTGTTGAGAAAGAAAGCCTTTTTCGACAGATCCTGTAAACCTCCTTGCAGGAGGCATAAAGGATCTGTCGAAAAAGGCTTTCTTTCTCAACAGATCCCCCTCTAGACTGCCGCTTTTTGCTGACAAAGTGCTGAGCTGCAAAACGTGCTGGCCATTTTAATGCAAATTAGCCATGGGATATTTAAACCCCTGCCTCATTTGCAATGTCGACCTGCCTAATCTGCATCCCTCTGCCGATAGAGGGATGCAGTCTAGACATACCCCTTGGCTGCGTCTAGACTGGCAAGTTTTTCCGCAAAAGCAGGTGCTGACCTGCCTAATCTGCATCCCTCTGCCGATAGAGGGATGCAGTCTAGACATACCCCTTGGCTGCGTCTAGACTGGCAAGTTTTTCCGCAAAAGCAGGTGCTGACCTGCCTAATCTGCATCCCTCTGCCGATAGAGGGATGCAGTCTAGACATACCCCTTGGCTGCGTCTAGACTGGCAAGTTTTTCCGCAAAAGCAGGTGCTGACCTGCCTAATCTGCATCCCTCTGCCGATAGAGGGATGCAGTCTAGACATACCCCTTGGCTGCGTCTAGACTGGCAAGTTTTTCCGCAAGCGGAAAAACTTGCCAGCTGGCTACGCTGGCCGCTTGAATTTGCGCAAGAACACTGACGATCTAATGGAAGATTGTCAGTGTTCTTGCACAAATAATATGCTGCTCCCGTTCGGGAAAAAGCCCACTTCCGCAAATGTATTTGCGCAAGAGGGCCAGTGTAGACAGCTAAAAACTGTTTTGTGCAAAAAAGCTCCGATGGCGAAAATGGCAATCGAGGCTTTTTTGTGCAAAACCGCATCTAGATTGGCACGGACACTTTTCCACAAAAAGTGCTTTTGCGCAAAAGCATCCGTGCCAATCTAGACGCTCTTTTCCACAAATGCTTTTAACGGAAAAACTTTTCCGTTAAAAGCATTTGTGGAAAATCATGCCAGTCTAGACGCAGCCCTTGAGTTTTCTTTTGATCCTATACCACAGTATGGATATCCGCATATCTCGTCACTTGGAATGCTTCCGTTGTGCCATCTGACCAAAATCACATGGCCAAGTAAGAAGAGACTGTTTGCTGTGCTAGCCTTCCGTGGCATCACAGATTTTATGGCTTCTATTCAGCAATCTTTTAAAAAAAAATACCTGTGAAATATGGTGGTTTAATCTACTGTGCATCTGTAATCCCGTGACAAACATTACAGCACTGCAAGGGGACAATAGAAGGTTCTTTAACACTGAGATATGGAGAAGTATTAGACTGATAGAATTTAAAATCCCATAGTCCATTACACAGAATGTTCTCCTTACTGCTGTGGGGAGTAATGGAAATAACCTTTGTTCTACTTGCAAGTGTTATAATTGAGTATATAACCATCTTGATTTGTAAATGACAAGGAACCCAAGGGAAGGGAATGACAGCAGGGAACAGCTAATCTGTAACTGTAACATTTTTTATTATACTATGCTGCCCAATAAACTGATGTCACACCTGATTTACAGAGTACACAGCACATTTCCAACCCAGCAGGAAGGGGGAAGCAAATTAAATTGCTCCGATAGATAAGTTAAGTGTTTTGATGCAAAATCTTTGCAGCAAGTAACTAAGATCTTGTTAAGGGGGGAAAAGATATATTTTGAATATACAAGGTTTATTAATAGTTAGAAGAACAGATTTAAATTTGAATTAATTGGCATTCATTAAATAATAGAAGTGTAATGAGTTAAAACCGAGATATAAAGTATTTGATGGTCATATCTTAAAATACAGATGTTGCTACAGTTCTTTTAAAACACAGCTTTGGAAAAGGGGAGGTATCAGAATTGTTTTGTCGCGTTCATTCTCTGGATCTGAAATCAGTTTATTGTTCTCGCTTTGTGAGAGAAATTCTGAAATTTTTCTGATGTCCATACACCTCACCCTCTACTTGTTTCAACAAGTTGTTTTTGGATATGGTCTAAATAAGTTAAAGAAACTGTGTCTTCCAATACATTATGGCAACTGGCCATTGAGTGTCAGGTATCGCTTGCTTGCTGCTCCTTCTTGCCAATATGACCCGTCATTTCAGAACCTGACAGTGATACGATGCAAAGTGCCATCTGGCTGATACTATGGCATAAGGACTAATTCTCCAAGGTTCAAGAGGTCCTAAACACTCAATGGCTTGAATGGGATGTGAAGATGATGTGTTATGTAGTCTTCCCTTAATCTTTGTATTCATGCCCGTCAGTGTGAAAGAAGCTATTTGCATATATATGCAACCACACTTAAGATGCGGCCGTCGGCACTCGGCAAGTGCTGTGAGCATCATTGTGGCCCCCGGAGCTTCCAAAGTTGAGTAGCCCTGCTCTGAGCTTTTTTGATGCCTATAGGGATGGCCATAGGTGTATAAAATATACAGAATCATGAGCTGCTGTGGGCAAAACCTACTTCATCAGATGCTCATCACAAAGCTCATGATACTATATATTTGGTTAGTCTCTAAGATGCCACAGGACCACTCATTGTTTTTAAAGTTACAGACTAACATGGCTACGCCTCTGAGATTTCATAGGTGTACAAGAATATCTGTATCTCTGACTCTTTACTATATAAACAACAGAGTCACTATTGGTAAATTTCAGGTCTTAAAAGTCTTATGGGTTTCTTTGAAGCACTGTATTCTTTGGACAATTTTTCATTTGTTACTTCAGTAAGCTCTTTCTTGCAGTGTGCTTGGCACTATATAAGGCACAAAGATCCTGACACAGTTCCTGCCCAAGAGAACCTGCTTTCTAGTATCATGAACAGCCAGCTTTTTGAAGTTATGTAAAACAGAGACAATATTTCAGATGCCTTTTCCACTAGATCAAAAAATCCACCCTGCTTGGTATAAAGGTGAACAAATCCTTAAAATATATAAAAGAAAAGCTAATGTTTTTGTTTATACTGATCTCAAAAATATTTGAGCCTATTAGCCAATAGAGATCATTCTTCCACCTTAGACCCATAGTCATCCTTAATGAACTGCCTTTTTTCTCAAGGAACAACTCAAAAGCCCTTGTCAAATAATGAAGATACTTTCATAGAGTCTTGGTAACTCCAGATCTACTTCAGAAAGGAGAAGGTACTTTACAGTTTGCCAGGCTGTCATAACCCGGAGCTGCATCTTAAGTAATATTTTTGTCCTGTTTTGCTGCTGCCTTGATCCCATTACTTTTTTAAAGAAGTAAAATGATAATTTTAAAAGTTACATACTCCTTTTTATAATCTTTTCATTGAGTGAAACCCTGGCTCTATTGACTCCAATGGTGAAACTCAAAATGACTTCAGTAGAGTCAAGATTTCACCCTTGAGGTCCAATCCTGCAACGTCTCTCCAAAGACAATTCTCAAGGAAATTAAAGGTTGTACGATTGGGCTCCAACTGGGTACTATAAAACACTGCTGACACCTGTATGTAGTTAAGAGTTATGATGCATGTTAGTTGTCTTTTTGTGAAATTGAAACATCTTTCTTTCACAGGGTGATCAACCAAGAAATATTAATGTTGGTCAAGATGCTATTATACACACACTCTTTATTAATTAATCCATACATCTACCTGTCTTTTGAGGTTTTTTTTTTTGCTAAAATCACAGCAGTGGTATGCATTTATAGTGTTGGTATATTAGTGAAATAAATTTTACATGACCACCTAGTCTTCCAGCAGCTTACTTCCTATTTTCATACTACTGTGTGGTTTCAAGATTAAAGTAAATTAAAAAGATTAATTACATTTAATACAGCAAAGAAACAGAATGCCAAAAACATCTGTTTCATATAATTTTATTTTATACATTTCTAGTACCTTTGGTATCCTCTCTGTATTAAAAATAAGGTTGGTTAGACTCTTGGTGACAAATTGTTTTTTATTGCTTTAGTCGGTAATTATGTGTCTTAAAAAAGCAGCCCCACAGAATGGCATCATTAACCATGGATTAATGGTCATCTCATCATCTAAGTACATAACCATATGCCACCAATTACCCTAAATAAATAAGAAATAATAGGATTCTAATGATTTTCCTTTCAAATAGAATAGGTCTAGAAACATGCAGTTAAAAGAGGACCTCTGTTGTTGATTAACTTTTGAAAGGACATTGTATAAATGTACTAGAAGATTTACCTGGAGTTACTTGGGTCCTTCATTCAATTTCTTTTTTAAATAAAATGAAAATGTGCATGTTTCTTTTAAATCATTGCTCTGAGGTGGGGCTGGGGCTAGGGGTTCAGTATTTCGGCCTCCCCAGGGAGAGAGAACTACCCCAGCCCTCTCTCACTGCAGCAGTTTGGGGCCAGGTGAGAAGTGCCTTTCCATGGCTGCTGCAGCTCCAGAGGGCACAGCTGGGGGAGGGATGCATGTCTCCCAGCTGGGGAAGGTTCAGGTTAGGCTGGGTGGGAGCAACAGAAGGACCACCTGTCACTTGGCAACGTCAGTTCTGGGGCAGCTCTGGGTTGGGTACCATAGCTGGGGGGAGATGCCCCCTCCTCTGTCCCCAGCATGGCATAGATGTAGCCAATTGGAGGGGAAAGGCATCCTCTCCCCATCCCTATCCCGGAGCTGCCATGACTGGGAGGGGGATGAGACATCCCCTACCGTGTCCCCAGAGTGGAATTGCTACAGCTGGGAGGTGGGACACAGCCCCCCACGGGCTCAGTACAGTGCTACTGTGGCAGCTCTGTGCTGGGGCTGGTGGGCAGAGGTGGCATTTTCCACGCCTGCCCTGAGCCCCTGCGTTTCCTGAGCCCTCTTTCAACGCTCGTTCAGTTGTGTCAATTTTGAGGACTGTCCTTAATTTGGTGATTCTGTCTCTTTTCGATTTGGTTTTATGAGAAGCAATCCCATAGGAAATGCAATAGTCAGTAATTAATTCTAGACCTGGTTGTGAAACCTACGCAAAAGAGCTATGCACTGGGAATTAATACTTAAGCTGCAGATGATATCTAAAATTTCATTACAGCTAAACTGTGATATGAACTCTAATTGTTTTTTTAAGCATCACCGACTAATGGATAGCAAGCTTTGTCTGTGATTCCCCTGTAAGGAACTAACCTGATGAATTACTTTCATCATGTACTGTATTATGACCATTTAAAAAAATTAACAGTTGTTACATACGTTGCAAGTAATTACCTCGTTATATTGTGACATACAAGGGAACAGTGAATAAACATCTTAAACTTTCTGGTGCATCTGTTTCAAAAAATTGTGAAGGGCTTTTTCATGAAACCATAAAGGCTAATAAAAGTGGAAAACCAATAGGATATGAATATAAATGTTGGTGACTTCCACATCAAGCTTTTGAAAATAGGCTGAGAACTACAATAAACAAACATTTGAAGCACAGCTTGATTAAAAATAGCCGACAGCATTCTGGAATGAATGTTTTATTAAATTATTGAAGTTCCTTTAGGGTATTAATATTGCAGCTGATGAGATGATATATTATGGAGTTAGATTTTTGGCAAGTGTTTTAAAACATTTCACATTGAGGTTTTGTGTTTAAGGTGCAGAATCAGAAACTACGAAGAGTGGGTTAGATCTACCGTACAGGATGCAAAACAATCAATATCCCTAAATAGTATCTTTGTTTGCTCGCAAGAAATGTCGAGGTACGACAAACTTTTTTTGTTTATGTGAAAGAGAGATTTGTAGAATGAAATTGTGAAGGCACAAAAAATAATTGGCACTAGAAACCAAAAGGACTTGATTCATTTACGGGATAACATATGAGAAAATTTAGTTGAAGGCAGACAAAGGTTGATTGTGTCTTACAGCAAAGAACCAAATAAGGGGGGAAAGCAGTTGCTGAATGAACTGGGTTACATTAGACTTACCAGGAAAGAAAACTGGCACTTAAAGAAAAATTAAACATCGGAGACTAAAAGCCTTAAGGTAGTTTCAGTAGGAAATGAAGTAGAAGGCTGAGATCCACTGCTGGAAGAATGCAGTACAGTATCAGTCAAAGGAGCTAAAACTACGTAAAACACACTGAAGCATTTGCTTATTGTAAAAACACATGCATCAGAGACACTGCAAGAGGGACTGACAATTGTCTTTGGACCTGAGACAGAAGGTGGGAAGAGACGTTCACTCCTGCACATTTTAATTAAAAAAGAAAAGGAGAGGAGTGAGGCCTTTTTGTTACCAAAAACTTCCTAATATAATTAATTATATCTCAGTGGCTCCACCTCATGCAGTCAGAGCACAAGGATTCTCTCTTCGGCCCCACCCGATGGAGCAAAGGGAGCAGTTGCCCTGAGGTCTGGTGATTTGCAGCAGTGGTGGCCAGTGCCCTGGGCTCTTTAAATCGCTGCTAGAGCACTGCGCCATGTGCTCCAAGCAGCATAAAGGGCTGGCTTGGGAAATGGGGGGCACACTGCATTCTGGACAGTGCAGAGGGCTGGCTGCCCTTGCCCCCCCCCCTTTAGGCCTTCAGCCCTAGCCCTTCCGGGAACGTAGAGCTGCTCCCCCCCAATCTTGTCTGGGGGCTGTCGGCTCTCATGGCTCTATTGATACTAATTCACAAGTGTAGCTGTAATTTTTAGTAACTGTATTGTATGCAAACTCCTGCAGACTGTTTCACATCAGCCCTCAGAACTCTCCATATGTCCACAGTAATGAGGCTGCTTCAACTTCTCGGTTTCCGCTAAATAAAGAATCCTCCGATAATGGCTCCAAAAATGGATTCATTACACATTTCAGAACAAAATTCACCTTCTTGCTGACTCAGTGATAACTGACTTCTTGGCTAACTCAACACCAATGCCTTCTGCTTCAGAGTTTATTCAGCTCAGGGTACACGTGCATGCTTTTAAACAGGAACCACCCTGAAATTACCTTCAAAATACTTTTGAGAAGGATAACAATATTTTTTTTACCTCCTTAAAAAAATCAGGAGTACTTTGTTTCTTCTTTTACTCTTCTGATGTTAAACTAAATGAAAAAGGATCAGCAACAATTAAACAAAACTATACAAAAAGTTTACATCAAAGTTTGCTATCTGATGTATTTACATATGTAGATCTGATCAATGAATAATGGGAAAGGTGGTCTAGATGGTTTAGAGGGAGGGGACTGGAAACAAGTTACACTTGAAGGCCTCATCATAAAAAACAAATAGCATTAACTGCCAGGGTCAGCAGAGATACCAATGGCTTAGTGGATATGGAGATGAGGACTTACCAAAAGTAACCTGTGAATTTCTTACATTGAGATTAGATCACCAAAACTTTCTTTACCTGGGCTAGCACGTGAGCTTGCTTTCTAAAGAGAGCAAGCTAGCATGAAATGCACCCAATTGGCATTCTGCACTTCACAATGACTGTAAGTTACATTTCAGGTCTAGTTCAAGGAGACTGTCCATCATTTTGAAAGACCTGAATGAAAAAGGGCTAGGCCCAATTGCTTCCATTTTTTGTGTGTTTAGTATGAACTGCAAAATAAGAGACAGATTATATATCCATTCAATCCTTGCAGACTCCACTGAGGTTGCCAGGTAATACAATTTATTCTTGTGATGAAATCATCAATGTAACTCACGGCCAATTCCCCACTCTCATAAATTCATAGCTTACATAGTCGAAAGTATGGAAGAATGTTGGATAGCGCAACTTGGCTTGAAGCAGGGTTGTTTTTCTGACATTCTGCTTTTCCCTGAATTTCATGAAATCTGGCATCTTGAGGGAGAGAAGAGATGGAATAATGCTGATGGTTTTTAAGCAGGTAAAGCAGATTTTTTTTAATGTTGAAAAAATGTCAAGAAGGTTTCTGTTATGCCAATAGGCAGGTGTGTCCTGATTTACACAAATGGAAGTAGAAAGGATGAACTGTTTTGTTAGTGTAGGAAACAGCTGTCACAGAATTAACAGGAAGAACTGGCCAATAATTTTTGTACTGAAATGTGTAATAAGTACATTTTTGAGACCCAATCAACGAGTCCTGTTTTGTTTTCTACATGACATTGGAATGCCGAGACAGGTTCATTTTGTTGTGGGCATATGGGAGGGCACAGGCATGTAACTGGAGCCAATCACAAAGGGAGTCTTTTGACTCTAATGAGCACAAGGACTATTCCACTAGAGACATCAGGCATGATAAAAAGAGGGTGGCAAAGAGGAGCAGGGAGGAGAGGAAGCCAGGTCAGCTGCCCCCACCCCATACTAGTCCTCTCTGCTGGTAGAATGCAGTGTGGTGTGCGGTCTCCACTCTTTCTGATGAGTGGGGCATGGGTCACACTTGCCCCGTGCACCTGGGAGGCACTGCACTCACAAATGGTAGGACAGGCTCTGCAACAATCTTAATTCACAATAGCCTCTGTACTCTGGGTGTCCCTATTTTGGGACTGTCACGTTGCTGAATTGGAGGGAAGCAGCCAGATCGCTGCTGCACCCCTAGGTGGGGGTGTTGGCCCCAGAAATTGGTGTGGGGGGAGCCATGTGGGGTATTGAATGGGAGATTATTGTTTGTTGATCTTATGTACGCTATTTATGTGAGTGTATAATGTCTATGTGTGTAGGTAGGAATCTGTAATCTGTGTGGAAGCTGAATATTTCTGTGAATGTGGTTGAGCATGGCTATGGACAGGCTGAGTAGTGAAGCCCTGTGGAACAATGGCCCTTGATGGCCCAAAGACACACCTAAAGCAGGAGGGCGGAGACCCAAGAGCTGCCAGCAGAGAGAGGCTGAGGACCAGGTGACCGGCTGAGACCAGAAGAGGCCAGGAAGGAGGTATAAAGAGGCCATGCGGTCGATGCCATTTTGTTCTCAGCTCAGCACTTCATCCCAGAGGCAGCATTGCAGGGATTGAAGAGCCCGGAAGACCTGTGAACCCATCCTGATCGTAGGATGTGCAATAAGAACTTTTAAACCAGCAGCTGCAACATCTCTGCTAGAGCCTGCATTGAGGACTGGGAGATTCGGTGCATGTAACGTACTGTACTTTAATAACCTTACTCTCATGCTTTTCTTTCTTGTAATAATAAACCTTTAGATATAGATTCTAAAGGATTGGCCCAGCGTGATTTGTGGGTAAGGTCCAGAAGGTAAATTGACCAGGGATCTGTGGCTGGTTTCTTGGAACCGGACAGGACTTGTTCGGGGTAGGTGGGATTGGGTGCTAGGACCCCCCACCTGTGTATGAGGCCCGGGGCCATCTGGGGCACGGATATTGCTGGGGCGTCGGAGGGGTTTTGCTCGTGAGGCTTCAGGCAGGCTGCTGAAGCGCTCTGTGAGACTGGTTTGTGGCCTGTGTGGAGAGGTCACCAGTCGGGGGCTGTAAGTAGCCCCGGATTCGAGCAGTTCGCCCTGAGCGGACGCCCTCAGCTGTGCCCAGACACGGCCCGGTCCGTCACAGGGACCACCTATGGTATGGGCCCTGGAAAGCGGAGGCGGAAGGCACTCTACCCTTTGCCTGCAGGCTGGGGCAGGCAGAGCTTGGAACTGCTCAGGGTTGGTTCCAGCACGGCTGGGTGCAGCAGGACTCTGGGGAAGGGGCTCCATGCCCCCACACACAGCCTGCGGGGGCATGGCCTGGTGCAGCCTGGACCCCAGCGTGCCACGTGTGCAAGCCAGCCAGCCCTGCTCCCTCCCAAAGCAGGGGGCACCCCCAGGGATGCACGTGTGCAGCCCTCCTGCCCCCTCCAGCAGGAAGCCAGAGTTGGTGCTCCAGCCTGCAGCTGCACATCTGAGGTTCGAGTCGCAGCACAGGCTCCCCACTGTGCACGGGGGAGAGGAGGGACGGAACTGAACTCCCGCTCAGCGTACTAGTAAAAATCAGCACACATGCTGGGGATTATTGACCACTGTGCTAGGTTGTAATGACAGTATATGAACTTGGATTAGTCTTTCCTTGAACTCAGATATTGTCTTCTATTATAATACATTTTGAGTTACGCAGCAATAGTGCAGATGCTCCATTATCTTGATAAAATATCTAATTATTTATCTACATACAAACAAGAATTCGTTTTGTATGAAATATAATATGAAGGGAGCCATTCGACATCTTCCATTGACACTGTACCAATGTCAACTGTTTGCTAGCCTGGTATGAAGAAAGAATCCTATGTAAGATTATGGCAGTGGGAACAGCATGTCATTGAACTGACATCTAACAAAAGATTGATTTCTGATGGAGGTGTGATGACATTAATCAGTGCAGTTTCCATGCAAAGCATATAGTTCACTAACTGTAATTCATTAATTATATTTAATTAAGCATTTACTGTGCAACAAAATTAGGTGTCACCACCATCTTGCCCTTTACGAAGAGAAAATTAAAGTAGCCAGTGTGATCGTAACCAGTTCATCATTGCAGATATAAAGAGAGAGAGAGATACAGAAGAACATTAAAGAAGAAAAGGATAACTCATTTCACTTTTTAAAAATTCTATTGAAACGTAAGCTCTGTTTAGAGACAGAATTTTGTGTCTGCTATGTTCTCTGATATCCCCAGGAAAAAGTTTCTGAATTGTGTTTAAAACTGCCAGGTTCTGAGCAAGCTGCATGAAGAGGTTTTTCTGGGAGAAAAGTTCAATAATTAAAGTGAGTCAATACCGACGAACAGGAGGGTAGTTTGATCTAGTTCAGAAACTGACACTTTCCAGGAGGAAAAAAAACGCAATATCTATGATAAATTATTTTGTATAAAACAGGAGTCAAGTAGAAGAAAATCATCCCGGAAGAAAAGAGGGCAGGTCACCACGGGAATTGGTTTGTTCAAATAATTGTGAGCTTGAACAAAAGAAATGAGATTTCTAGGACATTTCAAGATAGAATCTGTAAGTCTCCTGGGATGTGATGTAAAATTGTATTCCTAACTACTTCTGGTCATTAAAGATCTGATGGCACATTTTCTGAAAGCCGGGGTGTTGACCCTGGTCAAATTCCAGCTTAGGTAATGAATTTTCTGGTTAAATTTCCTCCTGTTGTTTCAGCTAGATATGATGATCCTCTTCACTCGTCCTATGCTTTTGTGCAGTGTTTATTATCACTATCTGTGCCTGAAAACTGGGGATGTACTTGTTAGTTTTACAAACATTAGTGCTTTGTCCTGTCCTTGTTAACCCACTACAGCAGCGGCGCTGGTGAAAATGACCACAGGCTGGCCTAGCAGATACGCGTATCGGGGAGTGGTCTCCATTAGTCCTGCAGTTACACAACACTGCATGAATCCATGACACAGTCAAACCCATTTGAATGGGTAACTGATTAACTGGTTATCTGTTAAGCATCACCCTTATGTGATGCTTACCACGTATTGGTTAATTGCGGGTGGAGGGCTGTCTGGAATCTCCTGCCACAATTTCTGGGGTAGCCCCAGTGCCCGCACAGAGCTTCTTGATGGTGGCGGCAGCCCCAGCCCCAGGGATCCTACTTAGCAGATTAACCGGTTAAACATTAGGTTAGCCCAACATTTAACTAGTTAGCTGATTAATTGGGATTTTACATCCCTAGTGCCAAGGAAGGAGAAGCCTAAGAGTTGCTTAGATCAGAAAAGGGATCTAATCTCTGAATCCTACCTCTCTCATGCACACTTCTCTTGCCACCAAACAGGGTTGCCAACTTTCTCAACTAGATGAACTGAAGGCCATTTCCAGCAAGATGTCCAGTCAGTAACCCTGCCTCCAAAACAATCTTCATGTCTCCCTTCAATCTCTCTTCTCTGTTTTGCTTTTGTTTTTTGTTTTGTCAGGAATATGACTTTGTAAATCTGGTTACCTTGTAAGAAAAAAAGTGCTCTGCATTGTTAATCAGCTGCCGGGCTTTGCCCCAGGGTAAGGATGTGTGTTTAGTTTATGTTTATCTTATAAATTACACATGCAAAGACTATTTTCTAGGAAGCTATGTGTGATCACATACTGCTACACTCAGTGTGTGTGTATGTGTAAATACACACATACAATATCATTTGCACAATAGAAGGAATGACCACAGAGTTACACATTAAAATTATTTTTATAGATCCAATTTGGACTAATCACTTGATCAAAGTCTACTGGGCTGAGCACACCAAATAAAACTAGGCAGTCAAGAATTCTTCTCTAGACACTATTACTGAATTCTGTTGTTGACCTCAGGCAACTCACTTAACTTCTCTGCCACAGTCGACATATTCTGAAACCATCATGCGGGATAATTGCTAGTTATAACACTGAGTTAATTAATGAACGTAAAACAATTTGAAGAAAAGTGCTTATAGTGTAAGCATCTAAGTAATTATAATGTATATGCCGAATGCCTGTTATTCTCTAGACCTGGGCTACTCAACTTGTTTGCAGCCCTCGGTGCGATTGGGTTTACGCAGAGCTCAACAAATGGCCCAAGGGTGGGATCCTTTGAACATGGCCTCCACTGGGAACACGCTCCACAATGGCACGGCATCTTCCAGGTGGGGTGAGCATTGAAAAACGCAAGCGGACGGGCTGGCTGGAACAGATGGGTACAAGGTATAGGCATTTCTAGCCCCCAAGGAGGAGGTGCGCGGAGCACCGGGACATTCTGGGAAGTGTTTTGTATTCATGCCTGTCAGAGTGAAAGAAGCTGTTTGCATATATATTTGCATGAATATGCAACCACACTTAGTTATGGCCCTTGGCATGTGCTGTGGGTATCATTGTGGCCCCTGGGGCTTCCAAAGTTGAGTGGCCCTGCTCTAGACCTACCTTCAACCAAAATTTGGAGGTTTTGGAGCCAGGTTGTTAGTTCAGGCTGATATCTAATCAAAGGGGTGACCAAAAAGGAGCTAGAGCTCCCTCCAGATTTCCACTACCTTTTATTCGTCACTCTGCAAACATTATGGAACAGATTCTCAGATGGATTAAGTGTAGCTTCAATGATTGCACTACCTTCTGCACCAATAACTTTTCCCTAATTTATTTTTACAACAACTTTTTAGATTTAATAACTGGTGATTCACTCTGAGCTGTTGACTGCTCCTTCCCAGCCATGGACCACAAAATAGTGACATTAAGCAAAGAATTAGTAACTGTAGTTCAAGCTGGCCAAAAATGGGTTGATGATTTTAAGCCAAAGTATTAATAGGTTTACGAGGCCACTTGTTCTTTTGGCCTCCAATTGGGCAAAAATGTTATTTAATTTCAAGTGAATGCAAGTTTTTGCATTTTGCAGCATATACACGTTTTATTTTTGTCCAAAGACTAACAAATGTGAGTGTATCATAGATGCAGCGTTGGTTAGTGTCCTGGGTACTGGGCTGGGAAGCCAGAAGTGTTTACAATATTTTTTCTCTGATGCAGCAATTTACAATTATTTATTAACCTAAAGGTTTAGCCCACATTGCTTGAGTCCTTAACTCGAATAAGTTTTGTATTTCTTCATTGAAATCATTGTTCTGGGGCGGGCTTGGGGATGAGGGATTCAGTATTGAAGCTGTCCTGGAGAGAGAGGCCAACCTCAGCCATCTCTCACCATAGTAGGTTGGGGCCAGGCGAGAAGTGCCTGTCCATGGCCGCTGCAGCTCCAGCAGACTCAGCCAGTGGAGGGGTGCATGTCCCCTGGCTGGGGGACAGACATACACAGACAAACAAGCAGACAAACTCTCTGAAATATATAGTAGATAGATGTCCATTTCTCCTGCCCTGGCAGCCCAATGGGGTCCCTTTCTGCCCCCCGTGGTCACTGTATAGTATAATTGTGCCTCCTACCAGACTCCTCCCATTCCATTTGATGAGAAACTAGGAGGCTGTACCCCCTGCTTGCTGTACTCACCAACCCCCCTCTCGCTGGGGGTAGGCAACCCTGGCTCTCTCCCCCATCCACCAGGGAGAACTGGGCAGGAGCCGCTCGAGCCTAGGTCCCTTCTCCTTCCCCCCACTCCGCCAGCCTGGGCCCCTTCTCCCTCCTCCTCGTCAGCCCAGGACATTTCTCTCCCCCCCAAACCTAACCCCCCGCTCCTGGCCACGGCGTGCACCAGGCCCGGCTCTAATCCCAGAGGCTGCGGAGGGCGAGATGCAGGTAGTGCTGTCTGCACCTGGTGCTCCGGACAACCTGCTGAGGTGGGGAAAGCTGTAGTGCGGGGAGCCACTGGGAGCAGAAGGGAAGGAACAGACAGGTCAGTGCGGTTGTTCCCTGGGACGGCTCTGGGGTGCTCTGGCAGCAGCGGTAAATGCAGGAGGAGGTGAATCTCCATGGGGGCAGTAGGGCACTGCACTCAAGCTCCCCAAGACCTTGGCGGTGGGGGGCACCCCCAATAGCTTGCTGCTAGCCCATAACCCCGGCTGGGAGCCCCATTCCTAGCGCCTATCTCTAAGCTGCATTCCCGAGCACCGCACACACACCCTGACCTGGCTGTCACAGCTGCAATGTGAGGTCTGCCAGCTACTGTGCCATGTTTCTTGGTGTTGAAAGCCCTGTGGGATGGGGGTGAAGGAAGGCAAGTAGGGGCTTGGTTTAAAATAGCAATTCCAGGGGGAGCAGGGAGGTCAGGCTCGAGCTGGGGGAGGAGGGAAGAAAGGGAGGAGGCAGGCGGGATGCAGAGTGACGTGATGATGTCACTCTGTCATCCTGCAGGAAAAACTTTAATATATAGAGAGACAATCGAATTCCAGGGACAACCCATTGTCCTGGCACAACCAAACCCATACTTAGTTTTAATTTATGATAAGAGGAAGTCGCATACCAAATTTCGTGGTCCTAGCTCTTACTGTTAAGAAGTTTTTGAACAAACGGACTCATAGATGGACAGACACACAAGTTTTCTTAAATATATAATAGATATTTTCTATACTTATTGAGGAAAAACAGAATCTTAGAGAGGCACCAATTTGCTCAAATTTAAATAGCAAGTCAATATCAAATGGAGGATTAGAATCCAGTTCCATTGTGTTCAGGATGCCTGATTAATATATTGGACTGTAGTGCTTATAGGACAAGTTAGTTAAACTGTCCCAGCTTCCTCATGTATAAAATTCCAGATTTTATACCCTGCATCTCATTAACAAATGCATGGTCACAGCACAATAGTCAACAACATTTGTTTTATTGAAATTCAGCTTTTCAATGTTCATCAAAAGAGTAGACCTACCAAAGCATTCATTAATGAATGGGAAACTTTCTGGAGACTGAAAAAATAGTGTGTGTGTGTGTGTGGGGGGGGGACTATAACAAAAATCAAGGCTATTCCATCATCAAATGTACTTCCTTTTGAAAAGTGTAGTTCAATGTGAATTATTTATAATAATTGATTTTAGGCTAGTAAATGTACATTCTGCTAAGCTATCAGTTTCAGCAATAGAGCATGCTACCATGTTCTACTGTTAGGTCTCTACCAAGAAGTGAAGTAAGATTATTGGGGTTTGGGGAATATCAAAGTTTGGCTGTAATTGCAAATCCCGTTATCGTACTCACCTGCAGCCACGGCATAAATGGACAATAGCAAATAATGTATCCTGCTACACAGAGAGTACTCATTGGGTATAACTGCCTCTAGTGTGGAGGGAATGCACCAGCTCCACATTCACTCAATATAAATCCAGTTAATGGTAAAATGTATTCCTAATACCACTTGAATGATTTAA
Organism: Pelodiscus sinensis; assembly: GCF_049634645.1. Taxonomy (NCBI): domain Eukaryota; kingdom Metazoa; phylum Chordata; order Testudines; family Trionychidae; genus Pelodiscus; species Pelodiscus sinensis. The sequence goes on from NC_134730.1 coordinate 15,682,071, forward strand.
GACAAAAGTCTAAGTATTTACACTAGGGATGCATTTGCCTCAAAGATTTAAGTACAGCAAATGGGCTTGCAGAAGCTCTCTGCATTACAATAAATGCTACCTTTTAGGATGTTCTGATGAGCTTGCAGGAGCAAAGCTTCTGTTGATTTTGTTACCAGAATCCCATCACAGCTTTTTGAATGCACAGTTCTTTTACTTCATATAATCTATGTTTCCAAAGGGTAACTTGAAATTGGAAAACCAGTAATGGTCAGCAGCTTTTTAACAATCCGGATTGCACTGGTGTCAGATACAGACAGTGGCAACCCTCATTAGTTTTATGGCTATCACATCAGCCCAAGGTCTTGCGATGACATGAATATCCACAGGTAGCGATAACAAGTGGTTACGGCAACTTGCAGTGAGATGTGTTATTTGTGCTTCAAAATTTTGTGACATAAGATTATAGTGCTTTATAACTATAGTTAGCATTTAGAACTGTCTGCTGATTTAGTATGAGTCCACTGAACTTGTGTTTAGATGCTGTAATCATTGAAAGGCATGTTGGGAGCAGCAGCCATCTGATGAACGTGACACAGTGGATTCAAAAACAATGAGGAGTCCTGTGACACCTTAAAGACTAACACATTTATTAAGGCATCAGCTTTGGTGGGCTTCAGTTACTTCATCAGATGCATGAAGTGAAATTATGCATCTGATGAAGTATGGCAGGGATTTATACATAAATATAAGGATGGAAGTGTTACATTGCTATGTGGAAGATCAGTTCAGTTTGTCTCTGTGCAAAAGAACAAATGGACACAAATCAGACATCAAGAATAGTAACATTCAAACACCAGCAGAAGAGCACGTCAGTCTCCCTGGGCAAACAGACTTAAAAGTTACCCTATTGACCAAAAATCCTTCAAAAACAGACTGCAGTGTGAAACTGCTTGAGCTGAAATTCATATGCAAACTTGGCAGCATCAGACAGATCTGAATGGGGCCTGAGGCTGGCTTGCTAATTACAAAAAGTTAATTTTCCCTTTAGGTATTCTCACCTGTTGGAAGTGGGCCACATCCACCCTGACTGAATTAGCCACGTTAACACTGATCTTCCACATAGTACGGCCGGTCGACGAGTTACGAATGGTCGATTTACGACCGTTTGTACTTAAGACCCAACCTCCCATTAAGTGGTCGTAAAGGCTGTCCCTGAGTTACGAATGTGATCCGTGCTTACGAACAGCACAGTCGCATGTAAATGAATGAGGCCCTACTTACAAACCCTTCAAGTTACGGCCAAGTGTTTGGTCCATAACTCGTTCGTAAGTCATGGACCGGCTGTAATATAACACTAGTTTTTGCTGAAACAGTCTAAGGCCTGGTCTACATTAGACCTGTAGGCTCGGGTTAAGGTATTCAACTCCAAATATGTAAAATACGTAACTGGAGTCATTTTACCTTAAGCTGAACTTGGCACCATATTCACCGAGGGAGGCTGACGGAAGCAAACGCTCCTGTCGGCCTCCCTTACTCCTCGCGACTGCGAGTAATACAAGTGCTGACTGCAACCACTCTGTGTTCAATTTAGCGGGTCTTAACTAGACCCTCTAAATCAAATGTCGGAAGTTTGATTTCTGGCACAGCAAGTGAAGACATGGCCTAAGAGGGCTACCTCTAAGAAACAGCAGATACAAGTTGTTTGTTTGGTCTGTCTGACTCTAATTCTGTTTAAAATTGACCTAAATCTATATGTTGTTCAGGATCAGCTTATTTTAACACCACCACCACCATTAATGTCTGGATATGCTGCAGTGCATGCCCTCAGTTCATTCACTTTTCTAGAATGACTAGCAATAACATAACAGGAAAATTTGTTTGCTAAAAAAAGGGCCTCTTCCTACTCATTTCAATAGGGCTGTTAGCATTGTATAAAGGATTGTGGGAACATGCCCTAACTTGGCTTATTAGAAACTTGCTCAGTTTGAAATATTTCAATATAGTTCTCTCTCTTTATATATAAACCCAAGGCTGGAGATTTAAAATATTTCAAACACATATATATTTCAAATAGGCCATAGCATAAAGGATACTTGGAACTTTAGAGACTGATTTTTTCCCCTTGTAATTTTTCCTTTTATTATCTTGCTTCATTTTTTAGAAATCCCATTAAATTAGAATAGCTGTTCATTAGAATCTGGGAGCAAAAGGGTAGATTTTTAAAATTAAGGGCCTCGGGGAACAGTTTTACCAGTTGTGTGGAAGAATAGTTTCTCTACTGTGCCGTTGGTAGCTGAGAAATTGTGGGGAACTGGGTCTGTAAATTGGAAATCTAAGGGGGCAAATTTTCTTAACTAAGCATATTCTTGGGCTTTACATGAACCAGGTTCTTCAGGAAACACAAGATGCTTGGGATTCATTAAGAAAGAGATAGATGATAAGACAGAAAACATCATATTGCCTCTGTATAAATCTCCGCTTCACCAGCTGCTGCCAGTGAATGCAAGGGGAGCCGTACCCCGTTGCTGGTGCTGGAACCCTAGGCTCACTAGTCTCCAGGGCCAAATTGCTTGGGGGAGGGAATTGGAGGAAGAAGCGGGGCAGAACAAGGGTGGGAAGAGGAGGGGAGAGGGCAGATCTGGGGCAGAAAGGAGGTGGAGCAGGCGCGAGGAGAGGCAGGGTCTGCGGTGGAGGGGTAATGTCCCAGCCCTTCCCTGGGCTGCAGGGAGGTGGTCATGTGACCAGCGTCGCCATGTTTCCCCATGCCAGTTGCCCCTGGTCTAGGATGTAAATTCCCAAATATCTATTAAAATCGTTTCAAGGGTGTCTACCCTACTTCTTTTGCTGAAAGTGTCTCAATGCTGCTACTGGTGGATTAGTTTTTTGGAAGGTAATACCATACCAAGAGCTAGCGTAGACACAGTTCTAGCAGAGCTCTCATGTGAACCAGCATTTGTGGGATGATTTGCATGTCAGCTAATTCAGGCAATATTCTGTAGAGACCAACTCACAACCCAAGGGGAAAGTACATAGTACTAGGAGCCAAAACTTCTTGTCTCATCTCTGACTGCTGCACTTAAAGGGCCCTCACTGAAGAACCCCTTATATTTAGCCTTAGTAGAGTAGTGAAGTGTCTCTCTTCAATTTTAGAAATAACTTAGAAGTTGCCTAAGGTCACTTCAAGCAGAGTTGGGATCTCTCATATAGTATCCACTGAGCTGTATCACTTTTCAAAAGTAACAGGCCAGATCTGTGAGTCTGGCTTACTAGTTGAGCATCCTCACATGCCAGAGGCATGAAGAGAAGCCAGAGCTCCTGAGCTGCAGCATTCTACTGCTGTGTTGCATGCTGGCCAACCATGTAGCTTAATAGCTCCCTTAATAGCTTGCCTACGTAAGGGATAACTACTCCTTTAACTTCAATGGTCCATGCCATGGATCTCAAAGTCCAGGGTTCAAACCCTGATCATGATCTTTTGGAAGAAGTTTTGTCCTTATGCTTGCACATAATGTATTCTGCCCTCCCAGTATTAATCCACAGAGGCTACGTCTAGACTGCTGCTTTCTATCAGAAAAAGCTATGCAACCTGCACTTCGCACATTGTAATCTGCAATTTGCGTACCTTTTCCCGATAGTTTTGTCGGAAGAGGCTTTTCCAAAATCTGGCCTGTCTACACTGGACCACATTTCAGTAAAACCTCCTCTTTCAGTAGATCCCTCCTTCCTCGTGGCAGGAGGAAGACAGCGCTTCTAAAAAAGCAAAAAAATGTCGGAAGAGCAGATGTGTTCCCTGGAAATGGCAGAGGTTTTCTGGGATACTCCATAGTCTAGACATAGCCAAAGTGAGAAAACTTCATTAAAAACTAGCTTGTTTATACTATTATGAAGTAAAAATCAATCAGCAGATTGCAACAAAATGGTATAGTTATTGCAGGCAGTCATGGATTCCACCAGCAAACAGAGTAGATGAAGCCTTTCCTATAAAACTACACACAAAGGTGAGTAAGTGTAAATGAAACTATTGAGACAAGCTAAGAACCAGACTATAAAAAATGGCAGAGTATATGCTTATAAAATGTGTGGATGAGACCAAGCTGGGAGGGGTTGCAAGAGCTTTGGAGGATAGGGTCATAATTCAAAATTACCTGGACAAACTGGAGAAATGGTCTGAGGTAAACAGGATGAAGTTCTATGCAGGCTGTCCTTGGTATAAGTCCAAGATACATTCAAAAAAACTTGGACTTTTAGTGAAACAACTTAAAGTGGGGAATTTTTTTCCCGTGGTTAGCTTCCATTTGCGCACAATGGGAGGTATTTTTGGTGTGATTTAAGAGTGGGGAATGGGAGGACTTATAATGCATGAGTTCTTACAAGCATCAACGACTTTAGTGAGGAATGGATATATACGGGGGCAACTTATAGCAGGGACACCCTGTAGAGATAAATGCAAAGTACTCCACTTAGTAAGGAACAATCATTTTCACACATACAAAATGGGAAATGATGGTCTAAAGAGGAGTACTGCAAAAAGGGACCTAAGGATCATAGTGGATCACAAGCTTGATATGAGTCAGCAGTGTGACACTGCTGCAAAAAAAATAAATAATCATCATTCTGAGATGCATTAACAGGAGTGTTGCAAACAAGACATGAGAAGTCTTCTGCTCTGCTCTCGGTTGATTAGGCCTCAACCTGAGTATTGTGTCCAGTTCTGGGCACCACATTTCAGGAGAAACTGGAGGTCCAGAGAAGAGTAACAAAAAACATGACCTATGAGGCAAGACTGAAAGAACTGGGTTTGTTTAGACTGGAAAAGAGAAGACTGAGATGGGACATAATAGCTTTCAAGTACCTAAAAGGTTGTTACAAGGAAGAGGGAGAAAGGAGACAAGAAGCAATGGGCTTAAATTGTAACAAGGGAGGTTTAGGTTGGACATTAGGAAAAACTTCCTCACTCTCAGGGTGGGTAAGCACTGGAATAAATTGCCTACGGAGGTTGTGGAATCTCCCTCACTAGAGATATTTAAGAGCAGTTTAGATAAACATCTATCAGGGATGATCTAGATAGTGCTTGGTTCTGCCATGAATGCAGGCAACTGGACTTGATGACCTCTCAAGTTTCCATCCAGTTCTAGCATTCTATGAAAAGATACAACTTGGGAATGTGTTTTACAGCTTCAGGCCAGGAGGTGTTTTTGGTAGAGCAATCCGTGACTTGCGTGACTGTAAATAACATATGTTGTATTGCTTTGTACTTCTATAAGTAATTATTTTTATTGAACTTATTTAGTATTAGAAACTTTAAATGAAAATTTATTGACCCTTCCTTTTCTTTGATGAGAAAAAGAGCCGAACTGTGCATCAAGAAGTTTCTCCTAAACCTGATTGATTGTCACAAAGTTCTTGGCACTAGTGAGCCTTTTATCCTCTAAGTCAGAATTCTTGATCTTGGACAAGTGCAGCAAGTCATCATTAATACATACTGCCAAATAAAGATATCTTTTTATTTGCTCCCTTATTTAAAAAGAAAAACACACAAGGTATATTCTTGCTTTGCTGGATAACGTGGTGGCACAAAGCATGTGACCAGAACTTAATTTGGAAAACCGTTCCTTTCCTTTTACAAAATAAGAGTTTTAGTGCTGGTAAAAAGGGGCAGTGGTGACTGGCTGGAAGAAAGTCCACAACAGATTTGCTAAGGTGTCAATCCTGACCTGAAGGTGAGAAAAGTCTAGAGGTGAGCAGAGGATTAGCTTAGATTCATGACCATAAATGCTTCAGGATCAAGTTTTGATTAAGCATGAAAACTGAGCTGCCCCTCTCTTCACCTCTAGACTCACATTGTACCCACATGCTTAGAGTTGAGCATGTATTTAAATTCTTATATGATTGAAAAAAAGAGTGCTCAGCCTCGATCAGTGATTGCTGGGAGGCAAATGGGGGAAGGGTTGTTACCGAACAGAGAAAAATGGACCTTTTAAAGAAATGCCCAGTGGATATCATGCTAAATCTGTTTTTTTAAAAAAGCAGAACGGCAAAGACTAACCTGAAGAATATCTGCTTGAAGGGAATGTGAGGGAGGCGATAACTTTTATTGGTCCAACTTCTGCTGGTGACAGAGCAGTTGATGCAATAATAGATATTACCTCACCCCTCCTTGTAGCTCTAATCCTGGGACAGACAAGGCTACAACAACACTGCACATGCTTGAAGGTCTATCACTGCAGTTGTGATTATAGCTGGTTCTGACCAACATTATGTAGGAAAACAGCTCCAAAATAAGTTATTCCATCATTGGGAGTAGTTTACCACCAAGGGGGAAGCCATGCCTTGTCTAGAAAATATAAATAAAAATAGAAGTGACAAGAGAGAAATTGGTATTGATGGGTTTTCCTTTTCTAGCTAAAATATTGAACTTTATTTGCCTTTGATAGAACTTTCTAAGTAACCAGTATATAATCCTTTTCATGTATCTCTAGTAAAATATCAGTGAGAACTTTTTTCTGTCACTCGGATTTTTTTTTAAAAAATAATATGTACTAAAGAGTGACTTGGCTCAGTCATTCCTATCATTGCTTTTAATCCAGATGTGTGCATTAATTTCCACTAGCTTACAGAGAGATAAGCATGTAGCTAGACAAAAGACAATGCAATATTAAGAGACAAATGGACAGAACACTGACTTGGAAGAAATTTGTTCTATGCTAGTCAACTCTAATCCTTTTATAATGTTATTGTGATGCTTGCTTCTTTCAAGTAATGAATAACCTGAAAAACTGATCCTTTACTGTAATCATTTTAGATAGGTTTTATTATTGTAAGTTAGCCAAAACTCAACTTTGCTCTTCTTTATTGGTTTGAAGAATTTCTTAATCCATAATCTTATATCACAGTTTTTGCCTAAAGAAACTGAGCGTCTTTAAAAAATCTTTTCTTTTTAGTTTTCAAAAAGTATCAATAAAAGTCAACTGGGTTGTAAAATAAAAATGCCTTGAAGGTTAAGTATATTGATTTTATGGTATGTAGTATCTGTCTGATTTTAATTAAGAGAGGAGCACAACAGAACTTGGATAAGTCTAGCCCGAGGAGAGTCAAACCAGCATGGCTTCTGTAAGAAAAAAGCGTAGCTCTGCAAACCGAGAGTTCTTTGACAAATGTAATGAAAAGGAAGATGCAGCTGACATGATTTACTTGGCTTTTTAATAAGCTAATAAAATCTCTCAGAAGAAACTATTAAGCACAAGGTAAGAGACAAGTATCTAGTTAATGCTGTTGAAATAAACTGAAAGTTAGAGACTTAACAATAAAGGTTGAAACCTAGACTGCTATTTATTAGTAAATAATTATAATCTGGAGGAGGGAGTGAATGAGGAGATTGAGGATTTAAGCAAGTTTTTGCTAGTAAAAACTATGGAACAGCCTGAGAAATTATGGATGGGTTTAAACATTTTAAAGTGCCCTATTCTCTCTCTAGATGGCATATTCACACTAGCAAAAAAATAAAAATAAAAATCCTTACTTTTCTCACTTAAAAAAAAGGTCCCTGAGGAAAAACTATTGAGTGTGTTCTCTTTTGTGATGTCCACTTTATAATGTATAATATTTGCAAAGATTATTTGCCTACCTGTTTAACTTACAAACCTCAGGAATATCAAGTCTGGCATCCTCTTAGGGCAAGGATGGTTTGGTGCTTAGAGGACTAGCCTGCTATTTGAGACACCTGGGTTCGAGTCCCTGCTCTGGACACATTTCTTCTGTGACCTCTCAACAAGTCACTTAGATTCTCAGTGTCTTAGTTCCCCATTTGTAAAATTGGGATAATAATCCTTTCCAACTTCACAGGGCAGTTAGGAGGATAAATCAAAGACTTAAAGATACTCACAATTAATAATGGAATTCTGTAAGTAAAATACCGTAGCTAAACAGATTGTTGGAGGATCTCTTGGGGCTGTAACGTTTTTAAATTACGGGGCAAGCAAAAGGTTTTCTATCTTTAACAAAGGCTTCCTTTATCAAAAATATTGGAAATAAATATGTTAGTAAAGAATTTTAAACAGTCAATTGTTCAACTTCCTCTCCCTTGACTTTTGCAATATCATCATTTTGCTAGCTTTCCAAGGCAGTTGTGAATTACTAATCAGAAAAAAATGGTGCCTATTGCATCTCTTTTTGCTTCTTTGTGATATATTAAGAAGGCCTGTAAAAATGTTTAATCCACCCCATATGGTTTGTTTTTCAGTTGTCTGAAGTTCACCTTTGTTGAAGCATCACAACAGAAATTTAAAAGCAAAAAGCACACACATGATACGTGAATGAAGGCAGATGCATTTTAATATTCTAACAATGGTATGTCCTTAACTGCAATTTAGTGTTTAGGTTTCATTTTCTCATTTTTTTCATTAAAAGAAAGCTATTATCCAGAGCATAGGAACAAAAATGGGTTTATCCAGAGCAGAGCAAAATTTGGCCCAGGTGATAGAAACACTACTTAGTACTGCCTGTAGTCAGCCAACAGATTTCACGGCCACAGGTCCTTGAGACAAATAATGCATAAGGCTTGCCACAATAAAAAAAATGTTGTGAAACATTTAAGTTATTTCCATTCAATTTTTTGTAATTCTTTTTTAAATAGTTTTGAATTATCAGTCCCTTCATAGTGCAATATAACAATGTCTACAAGTTTCCCCAAACACAAATAATGTTTCTATTCTGTGACTCTTCTGAACATCCCCAAATTTTGAAAAGTTACAGAGTGGCAAAAGTACCGTCTTTCTATTTCCCATAGAATAACTTTTCAAAAGTTTGGAAAAGTTAGAGTGGAAAAATTGAATAAAGAAAGGAAAAAAGTGGTACCCTCTCCCCTCAGACCTTCTCCCAACACAAACTCTAGCCACATTCAGTCTTTGGCATTCAGTGGTAAAAAAGAAAAGAGCTGAAACCAAAAATTTCAAAGTGAAAAGGAATTTTGGTTTAGTATTTTTCTATAGAAAATAAACTAAAAAGGACATTTTCCCTTTGAAATCTTTTTTCCAGTGACACTCCCCTCCACCTTTTTTTTTTTTTTTTTTTTCAGGAAAAATGTTGACCAACTCTCCAGACTATTAATAACACTTGTAGACATTTAGTTTAAGATGACATGGGAAATCAAAGTTTATTCATCAGGCTGCAAAGTAATCATCTGTGGGGGGGCAGTAAGGAAGTTCACACGGCATTAGCAGAATTACATGATTGACTATAAACAGTGCTGAGTGGGGGGTAAATGGAGTCCAGGACCAGAGTTCTGATTGGCAGAATTGTGCCTGAGGGTCCCAATGAAGAATCAGATAAAGATTACAAAATTCAAGAGGAATTTAGAATTTTATCAGTAATAATTAACAACTTAGTACAGGCAGTCCCCGAGTTACGCGGATCCGACCTATGTCGGATCCGCAGTTACGAACGGGGTTTGCTGCCCGTCTCCCTGGTCTGCTGGAGACCAGCAGACCAGGAAGACGGGAAGCAAAGCCTCTGAGGACGCCGGCAGCGGGACAGCCGCGGCGCGTCTGGGCTGTCCACTGCCCGCGTGCTCCGCGGCTTTGCTCCACGTCTCCCCAGACCAGGGAGATGGGGAGCAAAGCCGCGGAGCACGCGGGCAGCGGACAGCCCAGACGCGCCGCGGCTGTCCCGCTGCCGGTGTGCTCTGCGGCTTTCCTCCGCTTTGCTCCCCGTCTCCCTGGTCTGCTGGTCTCCAGCAGACCAGGGAGACGCGGAGCAAAGCCGCGGAGGACCCGGGCGGCGGGACCGCGGTGCGTCTCGGTCCCCCGCCCGCGTCTCCCTGGTCTGCTGGGCGGTGGGGGGAAGGGCGCAGCTAGTACGCCCCCACCCCAGTAGTCCAGGCTTTTCTCCGGATGCCTGTGGTAGAGCAGCTGGGGCGCTGCCAGTTGGTCCCGCAGCGCCGCTCTGGGCACTACTGGACCAACCTGGCAGCACCCCAGCTGCTCTGCCCCAGGCGTCCTAATTCAGCCGCTGCTGGTCAGATTCAGCAGCGGCTGAATCAGGACGCCTGGGGCAAAGCAGCTGGGGTGCTGGTGGACTGGTCCAGTAGCGCCGAGGAGCGGCGCTACTGGAGCAACCCAGCAGCACCCCAGCTGCTCTGCCCCAGGCATCCCCAAGTCAGCCGCTGCTGTAACTGACCAGCGCTGACTACAGGAAGCCCGAGGAAGAGTTGCTCTGCCCCGGGCTTCCTGGAATCAGCCGCTGATCAGTTTCAGCAGCAGCTGACTTGGGGACACCTGGGGTTCTTAAGTTGAATCTGTATGCAAGTCGGAACTGGCGTCCAGATTCAGCCTGTCGAAACTCATCAGAGGCTGATTCCAGGAAGCCCCGGGCAGAGCAACTCTGCCTGGGGCTTCCTGTAGTCAGCCGCTGGTCAGTTTCAGCAGCAGCTGAATCTGGACGCCAGTTCTGACTTACATACAGATTCAACTTAAGAACAAACCTACAGTCCCTATCTTGTACGTAACCCGGGGACTGCCTGTATTTAAATGACAAATCACACAGTCCTCTCTCAGTCAAAACTCCACTGATTTCCATGGAAGTTTAACTTGGGCAGAAGATGTCACAATCTGGTCCACTGTTTGCTAATGCAAAAACATGATAAAGTTTGCATGTGCTCCTTCCTGCATATTTACCTTCTGTTAGTTGTAAAGTGTTTTTGTACAAATAGTTCAGTAAAGACTTTTCCCCTTCCCTTGGAATGTTACATTACAGGCACTTAGGAAAAAATTTAAACTCATAGAACGTATTATGGCAATATCATTACCAGTTACTTAAAAAACACTGTAAAATGAATAAGGTGTTCTGGCTATGGAGGTAACTTGGCTGTTTAATTAAAGACATATCACCATGAAGCAAGCCAAGTTACCCCTAAGCAAATTAAAATAATCTAAAATCAGGTGAAATGAATACTTCATAAGAGACATGAGACGTTTAGTGTACTGAATGTTTTAATGCCCCCAAAGGTTTAAAAGAGCAAATCCTATGCAGCACTTCCATAAGCAGAAAAAACTTGTTTTATGATATTGGAGTTTAGAAATCAGTCACCAAAAGGAATTTAAATTATATGATGTGACAATCCCAGTCTCACTAGTTTGCTTGCCCTTCCCAGGAAGAGTTGGCTAATGAAATATATATTACTGAATTGATCTAATTAACTCAAAATAGTAAATGCAAAAGCTAGTGTTCCATGCAAGGGCATTTCACAGTTTCATACAAGAGACCTATATTCATTGCTAGCTAATATCGTTGCACTTATTTCTAGTACAGGCAGTCCCTGGGTTACGTACAAGATAGGGACTGTAGGTTTGTTCTTAAGTTGAATCTGTATGTAAGTCGGAATTGGCATCCAGATTCAGCCGCTGCTGAAACTGACCAGCAGCTGACTACAGGAAGCCCCAGGCAGAGTTGCTCTGCCCCGGGCTTCCTGGAATCAGCCTCTGATCAGTTTCAACAGGCTGAATCTGGACGCCAGTTCCGACTTACATACAGACTAAAGAACCCCAGGCGTCCCCAAGTCAGCTGCTGCTGAAACTGATCAGCGGCTGATTCCAGGAAGCCCGGGGCAGAGCAACTCTTCCTCGGGCTTCCTGTAGTCAGCGCTGGTCAGTTTCAGCAGCGGCTGACTTGGGGACGCCTGGGGCAGAGCAGCTGGGGTGCTGCTGGGTTGGTCCAGTAGCGCCCAGAACGCTCTACCACAGGCGTCCGGAGAAAAGCCTAGACTGCTGGGGGGAGGGTGTACTAACTGCGCGCACCCACCCCAGCAGACCAGGGAGACGCGGGCGGGGGACCGAGATGCACCGGGGTCCCGCCGCCCGGGTCCTCCGCGGCTTTGCTCCGCGTCTCCCTGGTCTGCTGCAAAGCCACGGAGCACGCCGGCAGTGGGACAGCTGCAGCGCGTCTGGGCTGTCCACTGCCCGCGTGCTCCACGGCTTTGCTCCGCGTCTCCCTGGTCTGTTGGTCTCCAGCAGACCAGGGAAACGAGGAGCAAAGCCGTGGAACACGCTGGCAGCGGGACAGCCGCAGCGCGTATGGGCTGTCCGCTGACCGCGTGCTCCCCGGCTTTGCTCCCTGTCTCCCTGGTCTGCTGGAGACCAGCAGACCAGGGAGACGGAGAGCAAAGCCTCTGAGGACGCCGGCAGCGGGACAGCCGCGGCACATCTGGGCTGTCCGCTGCCCATGTGCTCCCCGGCTTTGCTCCCCGTCTCCCTGGTCTGGATCCGCGTAACTCGTAAGTTGGAGCCGCGTAAGTCGGATCCGCGTAACTCGGGGACTGCCTGTATATCAATCCCAATTCTGCTCATACCAAAAGGAGTCCTGTGGCACCTTAAACAACACATTTATGAGGGTATAAGCTTTCATGGGCTGTATGAAAGCTTATGTCCTCATGAATGTGTTAGTCTTTAAGGTGCCACAGGACTTCTTGGTTTTGCTGAAACAGACTAACACAACTACCTTTCTGAATCCTGCTAATGGATGGACTGATACTCCTACGAGAATTAGGGGGAGTAGTTCTGCACACAAGAAAGTTTTGTAGCAGAGAACTCCAGTGTATTTAACAATAATGAAGCAAGTGGGGAAAAATACTCCATGCGCTTCTTGTCCAATCATCAGATGTTAAGAAGAATAATTTTTCTCCCTCTTCCTTGTAACAACCTTTTAGGCACTTGAAAGCTGTTATGACCCCTCTCAGTCTAAATAGAACTAATTCTTTCAATCTGCTTTCATAGGTCACTTTTTTATGCTCTTCTCTGGACCTCCACATCTGGTTTCTCCACATCTTTCCAGAAATATGGTGCCCAGAACTGGACACAGAACTTCAGTTGAGGCCTAATAAGCACAGAGTGGAAGAACGACTTCTCGTATCTTCCTTACTATAATCCTGTTAATACATCCCAGAATGATATTTGCTTTTTTTTGCAACAGCAACACACTTGATTCATATTTAGCTTGTGGTTCAGTATGACCCCAAAATCTGATTTTGAAGTTCTCCTTCCTAGACAGTCATTTCCCATTTTTGCCCCCCACCGTAGACAAGCCCTGGGGAGTCACCATTTGGGAAGCACAGCCTCCGCTGGTTCTTGCATCTCCTACAGCCCCAGCCCTCTGTCCTGAGCCGCTCCTCATCACTAACCCTGACTCCTGAACTCCCCCACGCCCACAGCCCCATGCCCTAAGTCTCACCACCACTCCAACCCCGACTCCTGCACCCACCACACCCCCAGTCCTCTGCCCTCAGCATCCCACATCCCCAACCCCTGCCCTGACTCCTGCCCCTCCCCCCATCATGCCCTGAAGAGTCCAAGCAATGTCGGGTAAATCTTTTAGTTTATAAATAAAGTGGGGCGGGGGAATGAAAATGAGAATATGGTTAGTGACCTGCACTGATTACATCTTTAGTTTTACCATACTCCCACAGCTGTTGATTTCTGGAATTAGGATAATTAAGAAGGCTATCATATCCACCAAAGAAAAGTGATTAGTCAGCCAAACAATACAAAAGGGAACTTACTGTAGAATCCAAACATATAATATATTAAAGACAAAAAAAATCCCACTTCCTAACATGGGACACTAAAATGCAGTTATTTACAATGACAGAGCACATGAATTTTGCTGTACTGTATAATATTTCATATTGCTGTATTGAAGAATGTTCCTGTCCCCATTTCCAGGAAAAGTAAATAAAAATTCCTCCTAATACAATGCAATAAGCTTGAAAGCAAAATTTTACTTAATCAGAAACCACAGCTATGTGCACTATTTCAATATTTGCCCTTTTGCTGCTTATTGAAGAACTGGATTTCAATACATTATTTTGGGATTGTTATTACTGCCACATATTGATAGATGTTTAGACAATTCACTTCCTGCATGGAATACCACTCATTTTCACCTTCCAGTTTGAAGAAATCTATCCCTCTGCAACCCTCTAGCATAACTTATTATAGGGCAAATAATCTAAAACCTCCCGCAACAAAGGACAGCAAAAATTAATGGAACATGAAATCAAGTAAATGGAATTGAATGCAGTAATTAGTTCATATTTTAATCTGCAGACCTGTTTATTATCCCTCAACAGACTAACAATTCAATCTGTGTTACTCAGATGCTTCGCTGTGTTTTAGGAAAAATGTTTATGGATATGTCAAAGCAAATTAACCAGAGAAATTTGGGAAGCCAAACACATCGTTTAGAGAGCTTTAATGTTGGATCTTACTGGGATATAGATTGTTGTGTGTTATGACATTTATGGATATTTTATACTTTTTTATAGTATTGTACCCATTGTATTAGTTATTCCTATATAGCCTGCAGACCTAAGTGCTGAATAGTTTTGCATGGGTGCAGTATGGGGAAACAACACAGACACATACACGGCTACCACCATGCAGCACTGCAGGTCACAGACATAATGCTAATCCTCCCTGTTTACTGGGAGCAGGATGGATGTCTGGCAAGTCTAACAGGGTGTTACAAAACGAACAAGAGGGGCAGAGCCACCTCATTCATTGGGCAGTTTGGGGCAACTGCCCAGGGCCCTGCATGGCACATGGAAGTTTGGCAGATTAGAAGGGGACCTGGCACTGGCAGCAGGATTGGTCTTGTCCCTGCACACACTGGTGGTAGAGGAAGCAGAGTGACTACCTCTAGCCCACTCTGCTCCCCCCGTTCCCGGCTCCCAGCCACATCGCTTAGAGGGGAGGGACTTGGGGGAAGTGGTGAAACTCTCCCCCTGTATTCACCAGTGCAGGTGACAGGTGAATGGTGGTGACAGGCAGGAGAACAAGGGAGCCAACGAAAGGATTCAACAACGGTAGTAACATCAACTCAAAGAGCAAGGACTTTCTTCACACTCCGGAGAGACGCAAGTTTTACTGACAGAAATGATAGTGTACACATGGTTTTAGTCTGCAACGTCACTTGGGCCATGTCTGCACTATGGCAGGGCATCTTAGGCACTGTACTGCTTTCTTCATGGACAGGTTTTCCCCCCATTGCTGTAGTTAGTTAATCCTCCTCTCCAAGAGGATGTAGCTAGGTCGATGGAAGAAGAATCCTAACAACCTACTGGTATCATGACTGGGAGGGTGGGTGGGTAAGACACCTAACTATAGTACTTAGGATTCATAAATATTCACACCCGAGTGACATAGCTACCTTGATCTACTTCTTAGACTGTCTGCAAGTCCCATTGTTTGTACATCTGAGAGAGTTTGTTCAAGAACCCCTCCTCAACTGTAAGAGCCAGAGCCACCAAATCTGGTATGCAGCTTCCTCTTACCCTAACTTAAACCAAGGTCAGGGTTTGGTTGTGCTCAGAAATCAGGAAGTGCAGGGAATGGGACTGTTTGCCATAACATGGAAAGGAAGGGGGCAGAGAGAGGAGGGATGCGATACTAAGAGTGGCCAATGGAGACAGATGCAGAACCAAAAGAGTGGCCAGCAGGGCTGGGGCTCCGCCATCAGAACCTGCCTCCATCCGCCCGCCATCCCCGTGGAAAGCCTGCAGATCACAGGGGTGGCTGCTGGAGAGGGGACAGCCCCCCCAGAGCCTTACCCCTCCAGACAGCCTTCAGGCTGTGGACAGAGGAGGGTCCACTGGAGGAGTGGAAGGTCCCCAGAGCTTGCCTCCACAGACAGCCTGCAGGCCATGGAGGGCTAGTTGGAGAGGGTCAGTCCTCAGAGGCTGTCCCCCCGACATACTGTGAGGGGGAGGCAGGGACGGCCCGTGACTATAGGTGGACTTGGGCGCCGCCCAGGGCGCCCGATGATGACATCAGTCCATTGATGGCCCTGCAGGCGAGGGTGCCGATCGCACGTCCCGCCAGGGGCGCCAGCTGCCGCAGCCAGCCTCGGCCTGCTCCTAGGGGGAGGAGCTGCTGGAGGACTGCACAGATCCCAGAGCCTGGCTCTCCCCCCAGACAGTGTGCACACTGTGGAGTCACTGCTAGAGGCTGGGGGCAGCCCCCAGAGCGTCGCCCCCACCTCACCAGTCTGCAGGCCCCAGGGAGGTGGAGGTGTAGCAGGCTGGCGGCAGCCCTTGCAGTCTTGCCCCAATATCCTGCAGACTGTATGGAGGCCCGTGGAGGGGGGAGCAGCCTCCGGAACCTGTTCCTCACAGACAGCCTGCAGATCGGGGGAAGGGGAGCCTGCTGGCATGGGACTGCTGCTCCTGCCATCTGGGAGGAGTCGCTGCCAGAGCAGCGCCACCCTTGCTGCCACGGGCGGCCTCAGTAAGCCCTTCTTACGTCCCAGCCCGCTATGCTGAGCACCTGCCTGAGTCCTGCACATCCCACCTGCCTTGTCTTCTGCACCCCCTTCCCTTGCCGAGCCCCCCACACCGCCCAACCCTCTGCCCCAAGCCAACCAACCCTGCCCTTGCTCACCTCTGAACACTCACTTCAGGCTTCCGTTTCCTTCATTTTTGAAAAATACAATCACTGAAAGAAAACATGCTGATTTTTCATTTATTTAAAAAAAAATTACTTCAAAAACCTGAACAATGCTGGGTACATCTGCTAGTTTTATATATATTTTTAAAAGCTTCCACTGTTTTGAAGATCTTTAAGCATTACAGTTCAATTATCTGCCCAGAGTCCACTACGAAGTGATAATTAGGTGCTAAAAGGCAACCAGACTACTGTAGCTCGCTCACTCCCTCTCTCTCCTTTATCACCTAATTAGACCACAAATTACAAATCCTACAGTGGTGTTTGGATCCTAATCGCTCTTCATAAAAAATTTTTTCCTGCAGGATGACAGAGTGACATCATCACGTCACTCTGCATCACCCCTCACAAGTCTTGGCAGAGCCAGAAGCAGAGGCCATGGCTCAGTATTCTCCCCACTCTGCCTCGGGGGACACCCTGGGTTCCCTGCTGGCCCTCAACTCCACTGCAGGAGGGTCAGGGGGTGACAGCGGTTCCTTGCTACGCTCTGGGGCCTTGGCAAGCAGCAACTCTAGGTCCCGGTACCACTGCCTGCTGCTGGGCTCTGGCTCCCACGGCCCGGTGCTCCAGACTCGTGGCCCGCCCCAAGATTAGAGCGCCAGCACCAGTTTCCTATGGGGGGAGAGGAGAGAAAGTCCCAAGGCTCCGCGCCGGATCCAGCTTGCAGGGAAGTGCATGCGCTGCTGCTTCCCTTCCCTCACCTCTGGCTGGGGACGGCAGTGCAGGGATGTGCTTACTGGAATAGTCCTCAGCAGTGTTTAACGCACGCAAAACTCTTTGGACTGAGGGATTGGGCCCTGAAATAGCAAGAAAATAGCCTTTGGTGGCAATAAAGACTTCTAAGCATGTCAAGGCTACAGTCAGGGTGATCAGCATTATTCCAACCCTCCACTCCCAAAACCAGCTCTGCTTTCACCTCACATCTTTCTCCGCACTCAATACCATGTGATGTCCAACGCTCAGTAAAGTGAAGGGAAAGATTCCCATGGACGTTAAAGGGGGCGGATCCGGCCCTTACTGCATAGAGCATGGCTGATAGCCCAACTTACTACGTTATCAGAAAAACACTTCAGACCATGCTCACTAATCAGGTGAGGTTTTCTTAAGTCATGGCATTAGGGTTGCCAGATGGTTGCCAAAAATACTGAACATCCCCTCCCCCACAAAAAAAAACCACCGGGGAAAAAATTCTGTTGAAAAACAAGGGGGGGGGACCGAAGATGTTGAGCAAAAAAATAGAAAGTAACTAATAAAACAGCATTAAAACAGCATGGCCCCTTTCAGAGTGAGTGCAGAGATAGAACAGGGATAGGAACAGGGGAGAAGTTGAGCACTAAGACCCAGGGAAGGCATTGCTTCCCCTTGGTCTTTTGGATTTTTGCCGGAGGCCATTTTGTGTTCTTGTTCAAGCCAGAACTTAGCTTCCCTGCAGAACCAGGTAAGCATAGGGTCGGGGGGGGCGGAGGGGGTGTCGGGGCCTGGAGGAGGGAGGCCGGGGGCTGGGCCCGGGCACTAGGGTAGCCAGGTGTCCAGTGTTTTCACCTCCTGGCTGGGAAAAAAAAACAGAAAATACCGGACATTTTAGGTGTCCGGTATTTTTTGAATTTTTTTTTACCAGAGAGGAGGTGAAAATACCGGACTGTCCGGGTCAATACCAGACACCTGGCAACCCTACGTGGCATCTGTTTTTCAAAGGGGAAGAAAATGGTCACAGGCATAAGTGATAGTTAAAGCTAGCCCCTAATTGTCTAGTGAGAGGTGCAACAGCGCAACTTCCTACCAACGGTTAGCACACCAACCTGCGTCTCCATGGCGGCTGGCAGCACATTTCTGATCTTACTCAAAGGTCTGAGATTCTGGGGAGCATTCCTTACACAGTTAAGTATTTCACCTTGAAAAACAGACACAACTCCTTTTTTACACTCCCCCAAACATCCAGAAACTAATTAACCTAGAGCTTAACTTCTTAAACTGGAAACGAAAGAGAACCATATCTCCAAAAAAAAGTGAGGAGCTTGAGTTCCACAGGAAAAAAAAATCCAACCCTGCACGGTTTTACAAAAGCCCTAAAACTAGAATATAAAACAAACATATCTATCTTCCACATCTTAAAACTGATGATAAAATAGAGACTCTTTCCCACTCAATACTCCCCCCAACCTTCGTTTTGTTGATATATTAATATTGTACTCTGCTGGGTGAAGTACAATGCAAAAACCTCCAGTGCCTGGGAGTGGCACACCACTCTGTGCAAAACAAGTGCCTCTCCAACTAAACCTTACACCCCCAGCACCCCTTCCCCCCACATCCTCAGCCTGCTCCTGCCCTCTCCCCTGCTCCTGCCCCCTCCTCCTGGCCAGGCACCCTTCCCCCAGCCTGCTTCTGCCCCCTCCCACCAACCAGACACCCTGCCCAATCAGGACCCAGCCCCCATCTGGCCACAGCGTCCTGTCCCAGGCCCCCATCTGGTTGCAGGAAGGGCTGGTGGCTGCCTACCTTCTGCTGTAACATGAGTAGGAGGGGAGGCCACAATCCCACTGTGGCAGACAGAGGGGGTTGGCGAGCGTAGCGAGCAGGGGGTGCAGCACCCTGATACATTTTAAAATAGTTTGGCATCACAGGAAGTCCCCGACTTATGAACAGGTTGTGTTACAAAAGTTTGTAAGTTGGTGGTTTGGAACTCAAAACACATTTTCCCATAGAAACAAAGTTGTAAATGGCAATTAGGTTCCCCGTCTAGCCCACAAAAGCCTATTTAACCCATAATGTAGGTGAAATACTGTATGTTTGCAATGAGAAATTGTAGAAAGTTTTTTATTTAACCTGGAATCCTGGTGCATGAGGCGAGGAGGTGGTAGATGGAGATTCTGAAGGGGACTTCTGGGCATCTCCCAGCAACTACCACCCCTCCCTTGCGTGCTCTGTGCCGGCTTCTACCCTGACATTCTCTCCCCCACTCTCTCCATGTGCTGCACCCAGCCCCCGCACACCAGAAGGCGGCGAGCAGCACGAGCGCAGCCCGGAGGACTCCAAAGGAGCAGGGAGGAGGTTGCAGCTATTTCTCTCCAGCCATTGGCTGTGTGACTCCCACTCCCATTTCGGAATCCTCTAGTCAGCATTTGTGCTGCTCGCCAACACCCGTGCCTCTTGCTTGCTTCCCTGAGGCTGATTTTGTCGGTGCAGATGTTCGTAAGTTGGATGTTTGTAACTTGGGGAGGGCCTGTAGTGGTTGAGGTCTTCACAACGGGGAGCGGGATAGCTCAGTGGTTTGAGCATTGGATTGCTAAATCCCGGGGTTGTGAGTTCAATCCTTCAGGAGGCCATTTAGGGATCTGAAGCAAAATCTGTCAGGGATGGTACTTGGTCCTGCTGTGAAGGCAGGGGACTGGACTGGATGACCTTTCAGGTCCCTTCCAGGTCTAGGAGATAGGCATCCCCATTCATTTTTTTTTCATTTAATTTTGTACAGGTTGGACCTCCCTGGTCCAGCATCCTTGGGACCTGACTGGTCCCAGATGAGAGATTTTGCTGGAGCAGGGGAGGTCATTTACAGACCCCCCTGCTGCTGGCTCCACTTCCTGCCCTGCCACCCTACTGGGCTTCCCAGCTCCTCCCTCCCCATCCCTCCCTGGCAGCCCAAATTAATTGTGTGCCAGGCTTCCTGGCTTCTGGCCCACCCCAAGCAGCCCAGATGAACTGTATGCCAGACACCAGCCCTGCCCCCTCCGCAGCCCAGCAAGGCCGCGTGCTAGGCTCCCTGCCTGCCCGGGCAGAGCAGCTTCATTGTGCTGCCCCCTCCCTTCCCCGCAGCATGCGAGGACTCTCTGATCCTGGAACCACTGTGGTCCTGCTGGACCATGAATGTTGCTGGACCAGAGTGTCCCGGTTTATAGAGGTTCAACCTGTACCACCCTATTGTTGTCAAGCTTGTCCTAAGTATTTGCGCAATTACATTGTCTTCACTAGAAAAATAGATGTGTTTGGACCACGGGGTATGAACACCTTTTTTTCCTGTAGTGTGGACACACCTGTAGGGTCTGATTTTTTTCGGAGATGTAAAGCACCCTCGTGCCAAATTCAGCGGGAGCTCAATCAGCTCAGCACCTTGGGGTTTTTGTCTATACTTAAAAGGCTGCAGGAGCACAGCTGCACCACAATTGCTCTCCAATGAAAATGCTGCCTTGTGTAGGTACTTCCCTTCCCCAAGAGCTGATAGTTATGTTGACAGGAGAAGACCTCCTCTTAACATAACTTGAAAGGTTTGCTACTATAACTATGCTGGTGTATGCTCCCAGCACAGAGACAGTTTATACTAGCAAGAGTCCTTTTATCAGAATAACTTTTATCAGTTCCCTGACAGAATAGGCTATCCAGGCAAATGGATCCCCATCACAACTACCAGCACTGCTAGTCCAGTGGTGGGAAAGATGCTCATAATGTATTTGTTGACCTGGAGTAAAGGGGGCTTGAAATTCATGGCAAACAGTTATTTCCTTCATATGGGCTCCAACGTAACATTTCTGGCTTCAGTGCTGCACCTTGATTCTCTGAGGAGTCTTGATGATTTCACTGGGCTTGCATTCGGACACAATGGATTAATGCGCTTGATGATCTGGTTCTAGGCTTGCATTTATTTTCTCTTAGAATATTCCCAAAACACATCAGCTAAGAAGTGCATTTTCTACTTACACTTCTCCTTTGACCCATATTATCCCATCACTATCATGACAGCTATGGGAAGTAGAAGGCCTGAAAGCATATGTAACCCCTGAAAGTTAGCTGGAAATTAACTAGAGTGTATTTCCGTAGTATCACTGCTGGGAATTGTAAACCTTTTAAGTATCTCTTCCTAGTCCTGAGAGCTTATCTAAGATTACTCTGCTATTATAAGTGAAGCTTGTTGGATGCAAGTTTACACTCCAGGTCAAATTCAGATTGCCCTTTGCTGAGAAGTTGTACCAATTCGATATAACTAGGTAGATTTGGCCCTCTCTTGTGTATTATGGGTAGGGTATAGTATGTGGGAATGAGAGTCAGCTACGCAATAATAGATATTTTATACAAGAGAGGTCCAAGTCCAAGCAAAGCACCAACTCCAAATCTTTACAGATTCAGCCCCATGTTTAATTCCTGATTGTCTTTCCTGTCGTTAATAATGACTGAGAGCGGTCATCACTTTTGCCAATAGTTTTCTTCAGAAAATAGGTGTTGTATCCATTGGCAACTACTGGCTTTAATGGTGACCTATGTATTAAGACAGACATATCAGGACTGTTTTAGAGCATTAAAAAAAAAGTTCTGGAGCTCTGGCTATTCTTTTTGTGCCCTTTTGCTTCACCTCTCTCCATTTCACTTCTTGTTTTCTGGTACTCAGACTCGTTAGTGCTGGTTGTTTCTTTTTTAACATGTCAGCAGTGCTCTTTATTTGTTGGTTCTCTCTGTCTCTAACTGCTCCATCCCCCAAGTCCCACTTAATTTACTTTCCTTCTCTCGTCTGTCAGCTGTACTCTCTCCTTCAGCTCTCTTATTTTGTCAAAGATGCTGTTGAATTTTTTTACCACTCTCCTCTCTCCCCCCCCTTTTTTTGCTTTTGCTGCATGGTATTAAATTTTGGGCTGCAGTGCTATACATTCTCACCTTTCATCTCAATCTATACTCTGTGTGACTTTTCCTTCCAAACAAATAATTTATGGCCGATATATTTCTAATCCATCAATCTCTCCGATGACTTTCTGAAACAATACTGATATGCCAAATCGAGTACAGGGCTGTGTTTCTTGTTTCAGCAACCTACTTTATATTGAATATTGTTTTTACTACTTAGATGCGATTAGCAAAATCAAAGCAAGGCCATATTTATTAAAACACTCAATGTTCACTTATGAGTTAAACATTGGATTCAACATACATGTCCATCTATCACAGAAAAACAAGGCATCCAGTAGTTAGTTATGTAAGACATGAGTAATTTTATGAAAACACTGCCACTGACTATATTATACATCTACGTAGCTTTATCAAACAAAGCAAATGATTATCATCAATTATAATAACATCGTTTGACAACCCTGCAATTAATCTGCTGCTCTTCAGATAACTGTTGTTGCACAATGCCAAAGAAAATGCCATGCATTAATTGACTCATCACCAGAGTCTGTGATAGATGGTACAGATGGTAATGTGATTATTCATCTTCAACAAAATAAATAAGTGCTTTGTTGCTGGAAACAATTTCTTTTGGTCTCCTAAAAGAATGACAACAGGGTATTTGAGATGCCTTTGAAGGTAACTGTAATATACCTATAGTGAGATGTAGTTCTTCTGAAGCATTATTTCAATTATTTACTTAGGAATCTGTAGAATGCCAGATATGCAAGGTGCTTCACAGACAGAAATCAAGCTAATGGGTAATGGGTATAAGCAGGAGCTGCTAAATTTCCTAAAATGAGAGGGGACAGCCCTCTCTCCCCAAACTCCTGCTTGTTCCTCTCCTCCTTCCTGTCTGTCACCACTACAGCCTGATAAAAAGCAATGAGACTATGGCCCATCCCCTCCTGTTCCAGAGCCACTAGATACAGCACAAAGTATGGATGGAAGAATAAAACTTTCCCATTCTTTCTGTGTACAAAGCAGCTGAAAATTGCTCCTTTAGAGCTCAGGCCGGTCCATCGTCTGTAGGCATCACCATGTATTCCAAAAATTTGCTCGAAACCAACTAAGGCATTGTCTATGCTAGCACTTTTGTCATTTGGGGGTGTGAAAAAACACCCGGCTGACCAACATAAGTTACATTAACAGAAGCACTGGTGTGGACAGTAATAAGTGGACAGGAGATGCATAACCATCGCTCACTGGGAGTGGTTTAATTACACAAACCAGAGAGCTCTTTTCCATTGGCAGGAGACACATGGAAGACCTTACAGTAGTAAAGTAGCATTGATACAGCTATTGTAGATACTAAGGGCATGTCTACACTACATGGAAGATCAACCCTGCCTCAGTCAATCGTCTGGGGTTCGATTTCACCAATATAGTATAGACCCACTAGATGGAACTCAAAGGGTGCTCCCATTGATGCTGGTAAACCTGCTCCTCATGAGGATTAAAAGAAGTCAATGGGAGCATTTGCTCCTATCGGCCTGCTGCTGTGTGGACGGCGTGGAAATGTACTGTAAGATATGTCGACACCAGCTATGTAATTTACATAGCTGGAGTTGAGTATCTTACTTAAATCTTCCCATGTAGTGTGGACCAGGCCTAAGATATTGATGTCTAAGAAATGTATGGGATTTATGAGAGACTAATGATAACCATGTATGAGATGCCAGGATCACTATTTTACAGTATCTGTTTGCCCACTAATAGAGACAAAATAATAAATCAGGTCCGGTCTCTGCAAAGATGTACTTGTGGGGCTAACTCTGCATCCCTTGAGCAGAAGCAGTGACATCAATAGGACTATTCACCAGGTGTAATGTTAACCATGTACATAGTCTTCACAGGGTTACAGTGTACAGTAGAAAAGATTTAACAGTGGTAAACAATAAAGGTAGAATTTCCTTAGAAACAATCAATCTCTGTTTTAAAGAATGAAAAATATTGTGCTACAATTTTAGAATATTCTTGGAGAGCTTGTTACTATTCTATTAAAGTTCCTTTGCAAATCCCAACCTAAGAAAGGTTGAAGTTCAATGGGATTTAAGCACCGAGGGTGAAATCTAGGCCCTATTAAGATATTGGGAGTTTTGACACTGACGTCAATAATGCAGAATTATACCACTGATTTTCTTAATCTCCTTGCAAACCCCAGCCTTAAGGCCCAACCTCCTAACTGCAATTTTTTTATTCAACATGTGAGTAGCGTGTATCTACTCACATATCCCCGTACTGCATCGTCCACCTAACAGAGAGCATGCTGTGCTTGAATGATACACATGTATTAAAATGCACCATTAAAATATTTCCCTTTTCATGAGCAGCAATTAGAACTCTTATAAATGGAGAGCAAGTATTTCATACTGGTTCATTTTAAACTTCAAGTACATTGACCTACCTCCCCAGAAAAAGCTTGTCCATTAAGTAGATGTTCTGATCCTTGGCTATCTTCACTTCCAAAGTGTAACCGGATCTCTTCCAAGCGGTGACTGTATGTCATGGGCCCTCCAGAGATGTTCACCAAATGCTCTTTGTCTAATCGTAGAGAAACATGTCTCCCCGTATTATACATTGTCCCACTGACCTAAACAAAATGAATAAACAATATAAAATGAAGACGTTTTCCCAAAACCAGTAGAAAGTCCTAGAAAATAATGTTGCAGACTTCGAGCTTTTGCTCCTTTAACACCTTCAGAACAATCCAACCATAAACCTTTAAAAAGCTAAGAGATGAAATACCCAACTGAAGGGTGTATTTCAAGTTCCACTTTTAAATATTATACTTTATATTCAAATATTTTGCTAAATCCTTATGTACATATTTTAGCCTCAGGCATGTGGTTAACACAATGAATATGATTATTATACCTCTAAATAAGTATACATGAGAAAATATTCTTTGTGAGATCTGAATAATGACTTCATTACAGAATTTCTGTACTGGGAAAGGGGAACATTTCAGCTGATGCATAAATAATTCACAATATATTTAAACAAATCAGAAATTTAACTCATTTTTTTCATACTGAAATATTTATAAGAAAATTTGTCTCAAAGCACAGATGCTACAAAAGCAGAAATATAAAATGTAGATAGAAGCCTTCAGCTCCCGTTGGAATCAATGGTAAAAACTGCATTGATCTGTTATAAGGCTTTCACTTTTCACAAGAATGTACTGTATTTTATTTCCCAGATGCATTAGTCACAATGATACAAAATTAACCTTTTGTGAGTTCTATGGCCCATCTTTTATAACTGATCTTTATTAAAAAAAAAAAAAAAGAATGCAAAATATGCTTTGCTTGTAAAATCTACTACAGGTTGAACCTCTCTAGTCTGGCACCTTCAGGAGGTCAACATTGTCTAGCAGTATTACTAACATTTCCACTGTTTACTGGGCTCTTAGAAGACATTTAGAGGTAAATTAGAGCTAAATAACAATACAGAAAACAGAGAGTCATGGCTGGTGGCTTTAAACAAACTTTATGGGACCAGAGGAACCCTGGCCATACCCATGATAAGTGGACATCCTGCTAACTAAAATCATGTCAGACTATGGATGTTGCCAGACCAGAGTGTGCCGGACTAGAGAGGTTCAACCTGCATATATTTGAGAGAAACAAAATACAGAACTATGTAGCACTTTAAAGACTAACAAGATGGTTTATTAGGTGATGAGCTTTTGTGGGCCAGACCCACTTCCTCAGATCAATATGTGGAAGAAAAATCGGCACAACCATATATACCAAACTGATACAATCAAAGAAACGAACGCATGTGAAATTGACAAATCAAATTTTAGAACAGAGTGGGGATGAGGGGGGAAGGTTAGTTTCTGTGAGGTAATGACATAGGGGTGATAATAGGGGAAGTTTCTGTGAGGTAATGACATTAGGGGTGATAATTGGGGAAGCTATCTTTGTAATGGGTGAGATAATTAGAGTCTTTGTTTAAACCCATACATAAAGTGTCAAATTTAAGCATGAATGACAATTCTGAAGCTTCTCGTTGAAGTCTGGAGTTAAAGTCTCTTTGAAACAATATGCATGTTTTAAGGTAATTGAGGGAATGATCAGTCTGGCTGAAATGGCAAGCAACAGCTTTCTCTCTGTGAGAGTCTTATGTCTGTTTTGTGTGCATTTATTCTTTGGAGAAGTGTCTGAGACGTTTGTCCAATGTACATAGCAGACGGACACTTTAGGCACATGAGGGCATAAATTATATTTCTTGATGAACAGGAATGTGTGTTCTTGATCTTGTAACAGGCATGGTTAGGTCCAATAATGGTGTCAGCAGAATAAATATGTGGACAAAGCTGGCACCAGGGTTTGTTGCAAAGGAAAGTTCCAGGGTTGGTATTAGTGTGATATGTCCTGTGGTTGTTGGTAAGAATCATCCTGAGGGTAGGTGGTTGTCTATAGGAGACTATGGGTCTGTCTCCCAGAGCCTCTCGGAGTGTAGTATCCTGTTCCAGTATAGGTTGTAGTTTATTGATAATGCGTTGGACGGGTTTAAGTTGGGGGCTTCCCCAATTATAACCCCTAATGTCATTACCTCACAGAAACTATCCTTCCTCCCTCACCCCCCCTCTGTTCTAAAATTTGATTTGTCAATTTCACATGCATTCGTTTTTTTGATTGTATAAATTTGGTATATATCATAGAATCATAGAATAATAGGACTGGAAGGGACCTCGAGAGGTCATCGAGTCCAGCCCCCCGCCCTCAAGGCAGGACCAAGCTCCGTCTACACCATCCCTGACAGATGTCTATCTAACCTGTTCTTAAATATCTCCAGAGAGGGAGATTCCACCACCTCCCTTGGCAATTTATTCCAATATTTGACCACCCTGACAGTTAGGAATTTTTTCCTAATGTCCAATCTAAACCTCCCCTGCTGCACTTTAAGCCCATTACTCCTTGTCCTGTCCTCAGAAACCAAGATGAACAAATTTTCTCCTTCCTCCTTGTGACACCCTTTTAGATATTTGAAAACCGCTATCATGTCCCCCCTTAATCTTCTTTTTTCCAAACTAAACAAACCGCTATCATGTCCCCCCTTAATCTTCTTTTTTCCAAACTAAACAAGCCCAGTTCATGAAGCCTGGCTTCATAGGTCATGTTCTCTAAACCTTTAATCATTCTTGTTCCTCTTCTCTGTACCCTTTCCAATTTCTCCACATCTTTCTTGAAATGTGGCGCCCAGAACTGGACACAGTACTCCAGCTGAGGCCTAACTAGTGCAGAGTAGAGAGGCAGAATGACTTCACGAGTTTTGCTTACAACACACCTGTTGATACAACCTAGAATCATATTTGCTTTTTTTGCAACAGCATCACACTGTTGACTCATATTCAACTTGTGGTCCACTATGACCCCTAGATCCCTTTCCGCCATGTTCCTTCCTAGACAGTCGCTTCCCATCTTGTATGTATGGAACTGATTGTTCCTTCCTAAGTGGAGCACTTTGCATTTCTCTTTATTAAACCTCATCCTGTTTACCTCTGACCATTTCTCTAACTTGCTAAGGTCATTTTGAATTATGTCCCTATCCTCCAAAGAAGTTGCAACCCCACCCAGTTTTGTATCATCTGCAAACTTAATAAGCGTACTCTCTATCCCAATATCTACATCATTGATGAAGATATTGAACAGTACGGGTCCCAAAACAGACCCTTGAGGAACTCCACTTGTTATCCCTTTCCAGCAGGATTTAGAACCGTTGTGCTGATTTTCTTCTTCTCTTGCAACAAACCCCGTTGCCAGCTTTGTCCACATATTCACTCTGCTGATACCATTATTGGACCTAACCAAGTGAGTTATCAGATCAAGAATACATATTCCTGCGCATCCAGAAATATAATCTATGCTATCATGTGCCGAAAGTGTCCGTCTGCTATGTACATTGGACAAACGTCTCAGACACTTCGCCAAAGGATCAATGCCCACAAAACAGATATTAGACAGGATCACAAAGAAAAAACAGTTTCTTGCCATTTCAACCAGAAAGGACATTGTCTCAATGACTTAATTACCTGCATCCTGCTTCAAAAGGCTTTTAAGACTGCACTTCAAAGAGAATCCTCTGAACTGTTATTCATGCTAAATTCGACACTTTACGCCGGGGTCTAGTTATCTTACCCATTACAAAGATAGCTTCCCCAATTATCACCTCTAATATCATTAGCTCTCAGACATTTACCTTCCCCCTCCCCCCGCGTCCTCCTTCTGTTCTGAAATTTGATTTGTCCTTTTCATATGTGTTCATTTTTTAAAATTGTATCCTTTGGTATATATGGTTGAGACTATTTTCTTCCACTATTTGATCTGAGGAAGTGGGTCTGGCCCACGAAAGCTCATCATCTAATAAACCATCTTGTTAGTCTTTAAAGTGCTACACAATCCTATATTTGAGAGAGTTTGTCTGTATGTCTGTTCAAGAACTCCTCCTAAATAGTAAGAGCTAGGACCACCAAATTTGGTATACTACTTCCTCTTATCTTAACTTGAAGCAAGGCAAGTGTTTGGCTGTTCCAGGAAAATGGGATGTGCCTGGAATGGGATTGCTTCTTGTGAAACCATACAGAAAAAGATTGAATCACCTGGCTGGTGAAAAGGACTGGCTGGGAGTGTGTCCCTGATCCGGGACAGCCCTCAGCCTCTCACCCCCCAGGCGCCCTTTAGGGAGTGTGAGGGGAGGGACTGAATCTTCCCCCACCCCGATCCGTATGGGGAAAATGCTGACTGTTCCCCTTCATCAGGGAGCAAGGGAAGTGCTCAGTTTACTGCATTCTTTGCTCTTGCTGAGGAGTGCACAGGTCAGACAAGCAGTGAACTTTGCCTTACTCCCTGACAGGGACAGGAAGGTAAAGAGCAAACAGCTCTGGTATGAATCTTGGGGGAAGGGAAGCTTTGCCCCCCTCATTCTCCATCCTTATACACACAAAGTCTCCTGCCCAGAGCCCCTTCTTACTCCAACCCTGATTCCTGTACCCTCACATCCCCCGCCCCCTCCTTAAGGACCTGAGCAATGCTGGGAATCTTTGCAAGTAAAATATCGACAAAAGTGATCCTAAAATTACAACCCAGATAATGTACAATGGAAGGAAAATAAATTTAGTGTAGAAAAGTTTTTCATTTTAAATAAAAATATGCTGTAAAATTAGTAACTATATGAAAAATAGAGTAAGAATATCCTTTAATTTATGCTATTGTAGGGAGAAACATTTATTTGAGTGCAGAATTGAACTGAGGCTGACTTACTAACATTCTGCAGCAATGCAAATAGTACATTTAAACAACATTAATATTAATTAGAAGGAAGTGTAGCAATGGTATGCTTTGTTGCACTTCAATTTAAAATTAAAAGCTTGACAATTATGTTTTATATCTATAGCACATCGGTACTGTAGTAATTAACATAGCTGCAGTGGCATTTTATCTTTAATACTAATTACTGTACTGTCTTTAAATGACCTGTTTTGTTACATAGTATGCTGTAAAAAGTTACATTATACAAACTGTGTGACAGAATTAAATGGTTAAGATTAAATAGCGTCTGTTTCTTTATTTTGATACAGGTGTTCTACATTATTTGGTGTTACTTCAATTTAGAATGAGGAAGAAAATATATTTCTCATGTAACGCAGCAAATGTGAATATTGCCATTTATTGCATGTGTCTGGAATTTTTAATATATTCCCTCCTGTGTTCTAGCTTAACTTTAGCACATACAGTAATTAAATATGAAGTTCAGTTTAATATTTAGAAGCAGGTCACTTTAACTGAATCCAGTTACAGTATACTACTTATGAATGACATAACATTGCTAATCCCAAGTAATGTGTGCTTTCAAATACAAATGGTGGGGGAAATTCTTTAAAGTCATTTTACTTGTTCTCTATTTTGGAAGTTCATGCTTCACTCAACAGTCAACTATTCTTAGTAACTACAAAATATTCACAGTCCATTTTCTTACTCTGTTTGATGCAAATCATAAATTAGGTTACTACGATTGCCTCAAGTAACTCTTTATAATATATATGTGAAAAAGTAAGCCGGACAGACTCCTGAAAGGGGATAACAGTCTTTTGTAATTCCATCTCCTTTCAAAAATGCAACACTTATAATGAGGCCATATTGTGAACACCTTGGAATGGAGGTCCTCTAAGCACATAATCGATGCAGCATGCCAGTAGCTCAGCAAACCTTTCTCATTATACCCTCTCTTTTGACTTAGAGGGAGTAACACTTAACTAAGGAAACTGCTGCATGGACATGTACATAGAAACATCAGCCTTATTAGGAAAGACAGAATTGGAGACCTTCAACTCCATATACACTTGCTCCTGCCACATGAACTACCGACTATGTCAAGCTCCTAGCGTTGCTGGGCACACACAGATATACTAAGCCAGTGTGTTACAACGGACTACTTTTATTATTGAGGATGCTGCAATTACTCTCAACTGTCAAGATGAGGTTCTGGGACAGGTACTTGCCAAGCAACAACTAGACAGAGAACTTGTATTCAATTACTGACCTGGAACACCTCTGAATATGTGACTGAGCTATTGACAAAATCCATGTTCCACTAGAGGGCACTTCTTGCCCTCTGGCTTCCTCGTGCAAGTTTCCGCTGTTCAACAGGCCATGTTTTATTGGTGGCTGGTTGAAAAATATGAAGCCAGCCACAAAATATCTGGCTGAAGCTGTTCGAGAAGAGAGAGGATGATGGTATCTGCCATCTTATGCTGCAGAGATGAAATGTAGAGTTCTACATATAGGATTCTCTCTCTCACACATACACACCCTCGCCATTTTAGCAGTATGAGTTAAGGACAGAAGTGATGCATATGAGTCACAATAACCTATTGCATGAATATTCTGTATTTTGGCCCGTTTGTATGAGGTGAACAAATCAATCAGTGAAACAAACAATAAACAGGAAGAGAAATGAGCTTATGTTTGAAACTGTTGGTGAGTACTTATAGCCTCCAGTTCTGTTTGAACCTAAAGTGTAATGTATGTATTTTAGTCTTGCAGAAGGATCATTTTGCTTCCTTAAAAAAGATTTATCTTAAAATTCATGTCAACATTCTGCCTAGATTGGGTTGCTGCAAAGACTGTGTATCTTTGAACAAATATCTTTTATTTAAAAAAAAAAAAAGTTTACACTTACCATTGTGGTAATAATGAAAATATTTCCTTTCTTAGATGAGATATCTTTTCTCATAACATTTTGAAGTCAGGTTTTTGAAATATACTTAGGTTAAACCATCCAGCTCTCCTCCCCATTTCATTTTCACATGGACCACAGAATATAAAATCATGGGGTGCAGAAAAGGAGGGTCTGAGGAATCAAATGTGAGGGTCTATAGGTAGGGTGTAAATCAAAGGGAACAAAAATTCATCCTCTCAACCACTTGCATATATATTCTCAGAAGCTGGGAATGGACAAACGGGATGGATCATCCGATGATTCCCCGTTCTGTTCACTCCCTCTGGGGTACCTGACATTGGCCTGTCAGAAGACAGGATACTGAGCTAGACAGACCTTTTGTCTGAGTCAGTGTGGCCATTCTTATAGACCAAAAGCACTTATGTCAGTTGGCTGATGCTTCAAAGGCATCCTCTGAAGAGCCAATAAAGATAGCATCTTGTATGGTCAATCTATAAAGACCCTTATGAATATGTTAATAGACCATTAAAAGTCTATTAACTCTCAGGACCTGACTAGTCCCGAACTAGGGAATTTGTCAGACTGGGGTTGTCAATGTGGCTGGTAGCAGAGCCCTGTGGCTACTGGGCTGCACTCACAGCTCCCACCTCCAGCGACATGGGCTGAGCCCCTGCCTCATGGCTGCTGCCAACTGCAGGACTCTACAACTGCCCTGCCTCTTCCCCCGAGTGCCTCCTCCAGTCCTGCCTCCTCCTCCTCACCAGAGCGTCTATGCCAGTGGTCCCCAATGCGGTGCCTGTGGGCGCCATGGCGCCCGCCGGGGCATTTATGTGTGCCTGCCTAGCACTGCCCCACCCCCTGGGCACCCGGCGCATGCGCAGCGCCCACCACCCAAAAAGGTTGGGGACCACTGGTCTACGCTGTGGAAGCCCTGGGTGGGGGAGGAGTTACTGAGCATGTAGCCCCTGGCTTTTGCCCGTGAGTGCTCCAGCTCTGATGTCAGACGGAGGATATTGCCAATCAAGGGAAGTACGGTTTAGAGGTTCAACCTGTCTTGCCAAATGATGCTGTTTTGACATTAGGATTCACTTAGTGTAGATTAAATCAGATTATAAGCAAAGAGCATCATTAGCATAAACATCATTTTTAAATGTAGGTTTTAGATCTCTATACTCTGTGGTGCAATGGGTTGGCTATGTTAGTAAAGAAGACTAGCTGTAGGGAAGAGGAGATCTACTTCACTGGTGCTGTGTTTTAAGCAACACTTTGCTATGATCAAAAGGTTCTAATCCCATTTGCTATAAATTTGAAGTCTGGGAAATGAAGGTGCTCAGCAACTGTTGAGATTCACAATTGAAACAAGGAGTGACTGTAAAAACTGACTGGTTCATTTCAGCTCTCCACAAAGTGAGCAATTATTTTGTGGAAAGCAAAGTCACACACATTGCCAAATTCACAACCAAGTTGCACTAATAACGCAAGATAGGAGGGAGAAAAGTGACATCTCAGCATGAAAGACAAGGTAAGTGAGATAATTTCTTTTCTTGGACCACATTCTCTTGGTGAGAAAGAAGCTTTCAAGCATATGCAGAGCTCTTCTTCAGGTGTGAGAAATGTTGTCAGAGCGCCACAGCTAAATACAAGGTGGAACAGAATGTTTAGCGTAAGTAGTTATTGCATATTTCAAGGGATCATTCAAGGCATAGGTGCCAACTAGAATTGTGCAGCACCCACAGGAAAAAAAAGTTAGTGGGTGCTTAGCAACAACCAGGGAGATAAGCTGTTAGCAACTGCCAAACAGCTATTTGGCATGTGCAGCAGCTCACATCAGCTTTTTGACCCTCTGTGGCCAATCAGCTGTTTGGTGCAAACTGCCTATCAGCATGCAGATGCTAACGCTCCCAGCTGTGCTCCCTGCTCCTGCCTCCTACTGCAGGCAGGTTGAGTGCTTTTAATTTTCAGAGCTAGGGGCAAGCAGCCAGGGCATAGCAGCTACCCTGAGCTAGCTGCAGGAGGTAGATGGGGTGGGCAGTTTCTTGTCTGGCTGCAGGGAGTTGCTGGTGGAAGTACCTGGAGAGGGGGTTTTGTGAGGACCAAGCCTGCTATTCTCAGCCCGCCCTGATGTCTCCTAAATTGCTTTTGTAGTTCATTAACCAGTTAAGATTCTTGTATCAATTTAGGACT
Organism: Pelodiscus sinensis; assembly: GCF_049634645.1. Lineage (NCBI taxonomy): Eukaryota > Metazoa > Chordata > Testudines > Trionychidae > Pelodiscus > Pelodiscus sinensis. The sequence continues at coordinate 15,715,559 of NC_134730.1, forward strand.
GAGTAAGGATCTTAACTGGTTAACGCACTGCAAAGGTAATTTCCCCTCTCTTGATAATCACATTTCCACATCAAATGCTGGGAACGAGACACACACACCCTGACTTGATTAGCCTCATTAACACTGGTCTTACACTTGATAAGCAACTTATTTTGTTGTTCTCATCTACACCCCTGCCTCTGTTATTTCAACTCCAACTCATCAGATGAAGTGGGTTTCTCCCATGAAAATCTGGGCCAATCCTTCACTCTGCAGAAGATCAACACTGCTGCAACTGATCTTCCGGAGTTTGATTTAAGGAGTCTAGTTAACTCACAAAATCAAACTCAGAGGGCACCCTGGTGGCTGGTACTCCTGCTCTTGCAAGGAGTAAAGGAAGGTGATGGGAGCATTTGCTCCTATTGGCCTCCCACTGAGGGGTTGCCACCAAGCTTGGCTTAAGGTAAGACAACTCCACCTATGCTTTCTATGTAACTGGAGTTGCGTACCTTAAGACGAGCTTCCAGGTCCAGTGTTGATCTAGCTTAAGATGCCTGTGATGGGGTGGCTGAGCCCCATCATGGCGGCGCAGCCTCGCCCCGCACTCAGCGCACGCCAATCCCCGTCTTGCATAGGGAATCGGACACGAATCCGCCCACCTGTGCTGCTTGCTCAGTGGCCGTGGCTCAGCTGGGTCATGGCGTCAGCTGGAGGCGGGGAAGCAGACAGCAGTGGCGGCGACGGCCGGGAGCAGCAGAGGGATGTGTGGCAGGACTGGGGGCAGAGTCAGAGAGCAACGTGCAGGGGAACGCAAGGTCAGAGGGGAGGGGCCGGGTGGAAGGACACCTGGTGGGAAGATTAAAAGGGTAAGCCTTGGGCACTCAAGGGGGGAGGGGTGTTTGTATGGCGGCGGATAAGTCAGGCCAGGACCCCCTGAGGTGACAGGGCTTCCCTGCAAGGACTTGCCTGTGCTTGAGGGGTTAGGAAGTAGCCCAGGGCAGGGCATTGGAATATTGAGCCCAATGACTGCTGCATTGCGGCTGGAGCCCCACCAGTCAGACCAAACCCAGCAGGCGTTGGCTCTTAGGGCCCTGGGCTGGGACCCGTGAGAGGGGGTGGGCCCGGGTCCCCCTACCCTCCCTCGTGAGGATACCCCTACTTTACTGAACTGGATTGGCCCCAAGGGCCCTGACTCGTTTGCAAAGACTGGGAACGTGAGATGTAGGTGGAGGGAAGCATGGGCAAGGGGGGTTTGACTAACGGAGCAAGGGGTTATGAGGCGTAAGCCCCTTACAGTGCCCCAGGACTCCTCATTGTTTTTGAAGATACAGACTAACACGACTATGCCTCTGAGACTCTTTCACAACTGTTATCTGGGTTTTAGTCACTATTATGTTACTTCCCACAGAATTTTAACATATTTGATGAGACCATTCATGATCTGGTTAACTGCTTATGATGAACAATTACACCACTGCAGACATCTCAGTGTGACAAAATCTTAATGAATGAGAAAAAGGCATGATTTAGCTAAAATAAAAATGCCATATACAAAAATCTCCAAGCTTTTGCACTGGCAAAGGGCTAGCCAGGACTATGACTTGACCACAAGGGTGACAGGAGTCTTGGGGTTGTCCAAGAGTGGCAAAAGGGATTTTCCATATAATTTTATATTATTTCTAAATTCAAAAGAACATTAATGTAAAACATGATTTATTATATTATTCAGATGCTTTTTAGATGAGTAACTTAAAGTATATACACCTACACAGATATTTTCTCGTCTTCACACATGTTCCTTCGAGATAAACAGAGATAGGGCACCTTCATGGAAAAGTCCTATACAATCCATGAAGGATTAAAAATCCATAGGTTTCTACAGAAATTATTAATCCATAAACCTATAGTATTTAATTTTTACACCATTCTCTAGCACTTAAGATTCTATCGGGTAGCTTTAAAAAACAACAGAAAAAAAATCATTCAGCTCTATAATGCACCAGACTAATCTCTGGTGCAACTCTGCCAAAGTCACGGCTTTTATGTTATTTCATGGCATATTATAGAACAACCTTATTTTATGCTTTCCTATTTGACTTCAACAGAGTTGTATAAAATTACGTATGTGCTAAATGCCATTAGGAAAGAAGAGTACCACTTCTGCAACGGAATGAATGACTACATCCATCCTATGTCCGATGGATAAGTCTGTAATAAATAAAAAATCAATAAGAAGCTGTCAGAAATTCAAATCCAATCACTTCAAAGTTAAAGATGAAGCCACATTTTCAATTCACCCCCATTTCATTTAGATATTGAAAACTGTTTCCCTACAGAGGTAATTTTACTTGTGATAAAATCCCCAGGCACAATGGAGCATATATAGGAGATTTTAACCTTAATTGTGTAATAGATGAGCTTTGATCAGTTTTAATTAAATTATTAACATTTTCCTGATACAGTTTTTTTAATTTAATCTCATTCAATTTAATTCTTGCTTCACGGAGCTTTGTGCACATAATTCCCCTGTTGCATTAATACCTCTCTTTATCTTGATGCAACACAGTGTTAGTGCATGCTGCCATTATATTCTACATTGCATTTGTAAATACAGTTTTAATACAGGCTGAATCTCTAGTCTGGCATGATTTTATTTAGCTGGATGTCTATTTATTGTGGGTGGGGCCAAGTTTTTTGGGCTCTCCTTACCTCTGTCTGACATTGGCAGCCGGGATCCCGGGTAGCAGCAGAGGGGCCAGCACCCAGGACGCCCTGGCAAGTGGCCAGTGGCTGGGACCCTGGAGCCAGCATCAGAGCCCCCGGGCTATAGCTGACCTCCCAAGGTTCAGCAAATTCTGTGGTTCAGCACCAGTCAGGTCCTGAGGGCGCTGGACTAGAGAGGTTCATCCTGTGTATGTACAACATCTGTGCAGTCAAAAAAGGTCCAAATTCTGCTCTTAGTGATAGATGTGCATAGCACAAATGAAGTCAGTGGAGATAAATAAGGCAGTAAATGAGATTAGCATTTAATCCACAGTTGTATCTAAAGATTTGACAGATCATTATAGCCATTACAAAGAAAAAAAATCAATTAATATTGTGCTATCTTGATCTTGTTGGACAACTCCCCCCCCCCCGCCCCCCAGCGGTTCCATGATTTAGCAGTTTTGCAAGTGTTTCTTCCTTAAGGAATTAAAACCTCTTAAAATCATTCTCCCCTGCCCTACCCAGTTCTGAACTAGTAACTTTTTCAGAGGAGTAGGCATGTTATCTGTTACTGGAAAAAACTTAAAAAATAATGAATAGTCTTGCAGCACCTTAGAGACTAACAAAAAATGTAGATGGTATCGTGAGCTTTCGAGGGCACAACCCACTTCTTCAGATGAAACTACTGTCAGGCAGACAGCAGGCTCCAGATCAGTTTCCAGCAACATTTCTTATCTAGTATCAATGCCTGCCGGTGAAATAGGAGTGAATATAAGCAAGAAGGAAAATCAGTTGTGTATGCCTGCCTGCTGTAATGTCTTTGGATCCTATCTGCAAGATCAGATTAATTTCTCTGTTAGAAGCTGAAAATTCAAAGGGCCCAGAGAAATCCCAGCACTGCATAGGGAAGCAAACTGTTGGAGGTGTGATAAAGTCCCACTTTTACATCCTGGAATATGCAAGTTTCTATGTCCTGCCACCTTGTTGCTAGCTCTTTTCCTCTGTCTTCTACGCTCCAGTACTACGAAGGGTACACGTCTAGACTACAGGGTTTTGTCGATAGAAGTTTTGTCGACAGATACTGTCGACAAAACTTCTGTCGACATAGAGCGTCTAGACTACATTCAGTTCTGTCGACAAAGCAAGCTGCTTTGTCGACAAAACCCTGTAGTCTAGACACAATGCTACATGCGATAACATCTTCTGTCGACAGAACTCTGTCGACAAAAGGCGTTATGCCTCGTAAAATGAGGTTTACCAGCGTCGACAAAACTGCTGAGTTCTGTCGACGTTATGTCGACAGAACTCAGCGGTAGTGTAGATGCAGGTATAGTTTTGTCGACAAAAGTCCACTTTTGTCGACAAAACTCTGTAATCTAGAAACACCCGAAGAATCAGCGTGGTCTATCCAAGAGGCAAAAGTCTCATTCCAGTAACAGCATCTAAACTACTAATGATACTTAGAGCATCATTAATTTTGGTTTCTGTCATTATACCTCAGGGGGCTGAGCAAAAGGAGTAGCACCAGGAGCTGGCCCACTGATGGCAGTATGGCTTAAGTGTCCTTATACATTATGTATTTACTACTCTAACAGTGGGCCTGGGAGGGGAACACAAGAGCTGGCTCTCTGCAGCATAGGTGTGCGCAGCACATTTCATTAGGGTGTGCACCCAGGGAATTTTATTTTTTATTATTTTTTAAAGGCGAACATTTATGAATACTCAATCATAAAGGACATGCTGCAAGTGAACACGGGCTTTCTATACATTTCTACAACATCTATATTACGCAATTCGGCGCTTATTGCATAATACAACAATCCATACTTTAAAACTAAAAGAGCGTATCATGCGATTAAATTAAAACACAAAGCCACTTTTTTTTTGAGACTTTAGGGTATGCCTGCACACCCAGCACACCCCCTGCACACTCCTATGCTCTGCATGGATGCCTTGAGATCTGCACACACTGTAAATGGGCTTACCTGTGGATTTTCAGGGCTCTATGCAATTAGGTGACTCTGCCTATTCTCCCTTTATCCAAATGAGGATTCCTCCTCCAGTGATAATGCTTCAGGAACTCCACATGGAGCTGCATCAGATTATCAGTTAATCGGTTAAACACTAACATCCCTAGTTGGGGCAAAGAAGGAAATCATGCCAAATATACAGTTTTGCTACTGTGAGGAGGGAGGGTGGGTATAAACATGCAACCTTTCTCCTCCTATATGGTTTTGCATGGAAGAGAGACTATTGTTCCAAGAATGGAGTGGAGCTCCGTTTTTCCATGTTGCAGTAAGACCAGAGGAACAGATCAGCATCCCTCCTAGCAGAGTATTTTTCAAGCACAGAATACACCCCAAGTGATACTCGCTAGAAATTCTCAGGGCATTGCAGGCATCTCCAACTATACAGTTAGCCAGTCAATAGTTCTCAAAGGCTTATCACACAGGGCTAATTTTAAATTGCTATTTCCTGATCTTGCAAGGCATTGATTATCATCTGAAAGATGGTAAGTATTCTCAACTCCCCTTGACTTCAATAAGGGTGGAGGGCAGAGTTCTCTCTAAACTAGTGTTTCCCCATTTGATGTGGCCACAGAACCCTTTTAAACTCGAAAGAATTTTGTGGAACCCCTGATAACGGTCACATATAGAGAGCTGAAAAAGTAGACCACAAATAAGTAAGGATAATAATAAACAAATGCTAAACAAGGTCATGAGATGAACATTTAGTTTAACTGCACATATTTAAAACATTCTTTTTTTTAAATCATAAAATGCTATTTTAATGGAATTTTCTCGGGGAACCCCAGGGTTCTGTGGAACACCATTAGAACACTGCTCTAAACTATGCAGTAGCACATTTTCCCAGGTGATTAATCAGTCCCACCCAGTCAGAAGCTCAGGGCTCAGTGCAAAGAGCTGACGGGGGTGGGGGTTGGAGAGGGGGTATTGTTAATCACTGGTGGAAGGCATTCTGCAACCTGATGCTGGAGCAAGACCTAAAACTGCACTGATGGGATTTGTGAGGCGATCCAGATAATATGTTGTTATTAAAATTATAGCTTTAATTAATACAAAACTGGACCCTTCCATCTGGGGGCAGTCTCAGATTGGTTTGCAAGCATAAAACACTGAAGAGTCACAATACTCACCACCCCACAGTAGGTAAATATGGTAAATATAACATGTAGTCACAGGACCACCCTAGGTTTTATGAAAATTGGCTTATGAATATGCATAACCCAAAGATGCTTTAGACAAAATACCTAATGTAGCATATCATTTTTAATGTTACAACATGCTGAATAGGTATATCCTATTTTTGTGCATGTATCATTCTTGCATGTGAAGTTAGAATATGAAGTGTAAATCTATTTATAATTCTATATGTTCTAATGAGGGCCATTACTGATGCCCCATAAATTTAATGGCTCAGCAATCAATGATCTGTGAAATAGACTTGTTTGTCCTGTAAGCCCAAACTGTGGTTGGTTCTAGAAAGACATGTGACCATATCACCTGGTAATGGAATCCATCTTGAACATGGTACTTTTCCATGGTGATGGAGGGAGGCAAAAAAGGATTTCTGCTCCAGAGGAAAGTCTATTTAAGCAATGGGAAGCCATCAGCTTTTGTCTTCAGCTTGCCTTTGAAACTGCCTGGCTCACCCTAAAAGGATAGGATGGAGAGAGGCTGTTCTCAGTAGTGACAGATGGCAGAACAAGGAGCAATGGTCTCAAGTTGTGGTGGGAGAGGTCCAGGTTGGCTATTAGGAAAAACTATTTTACTAGGAGGGTAGTGAAGCACTGGAATGGGTTACCTAGGGAAGTAGTGGAGTCTCCATCCCTAGAGGTGTTTAAGTCTCAGCTTGACAAAGCCCTGGCTGGGTTGATTTAGTTGGAATTGGTCCTGCCTAGAGCAGGGGGCTGGACTTGATGACCTTCTGAGGTCTCTTCCAGTTCTCTGGTTCTATGATTCTATGATACTTGAAGAACTCTGAAAAGGTCTAGACCCAAGCCAGAGTAAAGATCAACTCTGAATTGAAGCTTTTGCATGAGATAAGAACAGCAGTTTAGGGTAAGAATTTGCATGTAGCAAATTTCTTAGTGGATTAGAAGTAGCTAATTATTTTTTTGTTCATTTTAATTTAGTAACTTATTTTGATTTGTATTCACTTGCAACCATTTAAATCCAACTTTTTATACTTAATAAAAAACTTATTGTAAGCTTAGTGTAAGCGATTGTTACTTGTTGGGGGGAGGAGCAAGGAGCAGTGACTGTACATCTCTTTCTTTCATTAAGTGAACAGACCTTTTGAACTTTTACGGGGGATAAGATGGATTTGTTTATGGTTTTGAACTTGGTCAGTGTCTATGTTGCTCTGCAGGTAGGTGATAACCCCAGTGCTGTGCCTTGATTGAGGGAGACCAGAAGATGTGGTCCAGCAGGACAGAGTGGTGGAGAGCCCAAGAACAGGAAGGCATGTGTCAGTGTCATGATCAGCACAGCAGGGGACAACTGCAAGGGGATTTCTGTGATTCAACTCTATCACAGTATGTTGCTATTACAATTATAGCTTTAATATACAACTGAGTCCTTCCACCTGGTCTCAAAATTGCTTTGCAAGCATAAACCAATTAAGACACAATCCTCACCACCCTCAGGTAGGTAAATACAATTATGTAGTGTGTAACTTTCTCTCCCATATTAAGGCTAGAATGCCCAGTGCCAAATTTCATCCCTTTACTCTTTGGATTATCCCAATTTAATTCTTTTCTTCTCTGGTGTATACATGCTTAAACAGCTTTATCTCCCCTGAGCCAAACTGTGTAGTATTCAGTTCTTTTAATGTTTCTTGCATTTCTCAATTATTTAATTTTTTTTTTTACTGCTTTGAGTTGAGTATTCTTTGAATTGGCCAAGGTCCCAGTGCAACAAAGCGCTTAAGTACTTTGCTGATTCAGATCCCAGATCTGTACCATGTATGCTAGATGCACCCCAGCACGGCAAGAAATTTTCCCCTTCCAGGTGGACTGTGACATGGGACCTCTGCCAACATATCACATTGACTGCTTTAGTCACCAGTTCATACTGGAAACTTATATTCAATTTCCTATTACCTGTATTCATTTTCACTTCTTATCAAGAAATATTACTTTCCAAGTATCCCTTGCTCAGATTTTTATCTTATACTCAAGTAAGCTGCAACTCACTGTTTTAACCACTTGGTTATCCTTCTTTAGACTTCGTTCTGCCTTTGTTGATGTGCACAACACCTTCCAATTACCATTTATAAAATACAGTAAACTGAATAAATACTTATTAAAAGATACATAACATGAACTCAGGCCTAACATTGATTTCTGAAGCAACCCTATTGTATTACCTCACAACACTATATGACTGTTGTTCCAGCTATTCACTTATTACTCTGGTGCTCTATTACGGAAGTACCTGTGTTTCTCCCAATCATTAATGTATTCCTCTTCATACCATCCCTGTAAAGTAGGAATTATCTCCATTTTACAGATGCGAAGCAAAGGCACAGAAAGACTAAGTTTTGGGAGAAGCAGGGATATGAACTCAGATTCCAGTCTGTCCTCTGGGACCACCCCTCTTCTCATTTCCAATTTTTATAACCTCTCCATCAGATTTTAGGCCAGATTATAATATTCTTATCCTAGTCAAGCTGAATTAATTTTATTGTAATGAGTCCCTCATATACAAAGTTTAGACTGCTTGATGGCTTTATGCCTTATATAGGATTCAGTGTAAGGCTACAACAGCTGAAATCTGACAATGGGCATAGCAATGAAACACCATAACAACTCAAGTCTCAAACATAAAACTCTAATGCACTTTGCTCAGTTTTGTGCAACATTTCCTAATTTCAATGCCAAGATTATACACGCGTATGCTTTCTTAATTTAGGACCTATAGCCTCCAGCTGGTCTCAGAAGGAGTTTTATGTTTTTGTCTTGGTTTCCTAACATGTTACTAGGGGACCAAAATGGAGAACAAATTGAAATATTCCATGTTCTCCTTCAGAAGATAGGAGGTTAGGGTTGTAAAATCTTGTTTAATCAGTTAATCGGCTAAATGCTACATTTAACCGAGGTCCTGTGGGCACGGGGCTGCTTTAGCCTGACTGAAGATAAGCATTGTTGTCAGTATAGCAAGAACAAGTATAAGATAAGGGTAAAAGGCAAGAACGCATAAACAATTCTGTTTACCCTAACGTACTGATCACATAAACAGGGACAAAGAACAAGTAGAACTAGATCAGAACCAGATCAATAACGAACAGCTAAGCCTTACATCAGCACGTAATGAATAACCCCTGGAAATTTCCAAACTGCCAAACAAGGCAGGAAAACTGTATTTAAGGCTGCCTCAAAGTCTAGCAAATTGAACCTCACCGATGGGTCTCGGGTACTGGCGCCTCGGAAGCTGAGACAACCTCCCACTTCGTCTGCAGCCTACCTGGGCTTCCAGGCTTGCAGGAAGGGACGTAAGATATGCTGCTTCTTTGTTATATTGTTCTTCCATTTATGGGGCACAGCTCTTAGTTGTCAGAAAATAAACTACTTGTGTTTGACAGATACCTGTGTGGCATATTTTGTACTTTGAGAACCCAGTGTCAGACTTACTCTGTCCGGCTACAAGGTTGATGAAGAATGGGGTCCAAAGACTGCTACCATCTCGTTGGGGAAGGCTATTGCCCAAAGAAGTGCTTCCGTTCATGGGAGCAGAAGAACTGAAGACTGCCAGCCCTGGAGTCATCAGAAAAAGCTCCTTTTGCTCCTCCTGACAGTTATGCAGCATCTGGCCAGCAGCTGCTCTGAGAAGCAACATGAACATTTGCTCGCTAGTGCCCCAATCATGAGGTCCTTATTCAAGCAAAATTTCTATTAGGTGCAATCCTGAGTGAGGTTTATGCAATGGAGTAAGGGGCCCACAAGTCCCAGCAGGCTGCATAAACTACCATACACTGGCCATTGTGGAGTGGACAGAAGGGTGACTTAACCCAGGCCACACAACCCTCTCAGTCTGTCCTCAGGTGCCTGTCTATCATTCGGGCGGGAGCCTGCTGCTCCCCACTGCCAATGGAGAGGTATGACCTTACACAAGCAGGGTCGCAGTCTCTGGGGATCTTGGCATGGCTTTCATTCGGAGCCATGCCTGAATTAGGATTTCAGAATAGGATCCTGGATGGATATTTGTGATGGGGCAGCTGGTGCTAGACTCACAGGTCACATAAATGGCTGAATTTGTCAACTTTCTGAATTCCATGGGAAAGCAATTTAAAAATAAATACATTTTTTGAAGAACGTCTAAGAATCTTAGCCATTTAACCCTTATGGAAAAACCTAGAAGACTGTCAGAGAAAATAGTAACTTTTCTATGCATTTTCTAAACCATCTTTAAGAATGAGCATTTTGGGATAGGACTAGGATAAAAAGTGCAATAGAAAAATTAGTCTAATAAATGTAATCTACTTCAGATATTGAAAAACATGATTTACAGTACCTCTGGCTCTCAGTCTCCTTGGGCTCAGCAATTGAAATAAATGTATATATTCAAATTATTTTCCACTATGCATAATTTCATGCTTTTTAGACTCATTTCAGATATGTTGCCTGCAACTTTTAATTGCATCCAGCAGAGAGCACTGTGGACCCATTACATACTGCCATTAGGTATATGCCATCGTTAATTCCACAGCCAAGAAAAAAAAATTAAAGCACATCTTTTTGGGTGACACACTTAGAATCCAGGGCTTGCAGTTTCATAGGAGGTGGTATCATTGAGACCATAGTGAATTCTGACTCGTGTCATACACATTACTGGCCTGCAACTGTGTATTTTCAGGGTGCAGCCTCAGCAGGATGCTTGAAGGCCATCGGATAAATGATATACCCAGAGTTCCACTCCTGGCAAGAATCCAGCAGATCTTATGCTGTGTTTGGGAGGGGAAAAAACCCTCAACAAAACATTAAAAACTGCCACTTACTGGGAGGGAGCGCCAACATAATTGCTTAGCTTTGAAGAACAACAGGCAGCAGCATAAATATTTGATTTAGAAAAGGGCTGTGTGAAAAATTAATATGAAAGATAAATGTGAGGCTTAAAATAATCTTTTCATCTTTTCAGTTAGAAATTTTAAAAAAGGAATTGATGTTAATGAGCAGAATTAAACCATTTACCTGCCAAATGAAATGCATCATGTTTCGTAATATTTTTTTAAAAGCAACATTTGTGATGAGACTCTTTTTCCTACTCATTACAGTGCATTTTTGGCTGTTTACTTCCCTAAATGATAGATCTGAGAGAAATTTGGAACAAATATAATAAAATTCAAACTTTCTGGTCAACAAGCATAGCCTGTTAGTTTTCAAGGATCAAAATAATGTGCTTCTATGAGCCCTACTCAATTCTGGTAACGAAAATATTTTAACAGAGAAACCTCAAGGTTATCAAGATATAAATTATATGTATAAGAATTAAAGATACGAAACAATTCCTGGTCTATTGTAATATCTGATAGTGCTTATATACTAAATGCATTCTACCATGGATAACATTTTTTATTATACTTCCAACTATACTGGTACAATGATCTTTGCTTGTTAGTGAATATGAAGGCTAAATCCAATCCAGTAGAACCTGCAAAGCATAATCCCCTGACACAGTAGAAACATACTCTACCTTATCTAAAGCTTTCTAGTTATATTACATTAACAGGAAACATTCCAGAGATGTCACTTTATTTTTTCTTAGTATTGCAATATGCAAATGGGAATGTTAGCTTCCATAGGTATGCCGATGCAGCAAAACTGCTTATGGAGTAGCTTACTTGAGCTAACTTCTATATAGCTATCATGGGTTTCAGCCACAGTCGGGGTATGTCTATACTACAGCGCTAATTTGAACTAACTTAATTTGACTTAGTTGAATCAAAATAACCTAATTCGAAATAACGCATCTAGACCCAAAAACTAATTTGAATTAGAGTTTTGCTAATTCGAAATAGCGCGTCCACACTGATTGGACGCTGGGTTGCTTTTAAGGGCAGCTGAAACCGGTTCCGGCTGGGCAGCAGGTCAGTAGTTGCTTTCTGAGGCTAATCTGAGGCTCGTGCTTAAAGGGAACCCCTGGACAGCCGGTTCTCAGCTTTTCAGCTTGCTTGCCTACCTCGCCGAGGGACAGCAAAGCGTTTTCCTCTCCGCCTGCCTGTGTCAGTGGTTTCCATTGGGGATGCCGCTGCAGTTGGCACCATGGAACCAGAGCTCGCCCTGGGCATGCTGCTGCAAGCCTGCCAGCAATGGCTGGAAGCTGCCTGGCACCATCTGGTGCACATCAGCCCCCTGCCTCTCCCCCAGCCTCCTTGGGGGCCGTGGAGGAGCTGCAGCAGTGCCCGGACGCCAGCGTGCCCCGCCGCATCTGGCGTCTGGACACCAGCAACGACTGGTGGGACCTCATCGTCCTGGAGCGCTAGGGAGACTAACAGTGGACCCAGAACTTCAGGATGAAGAACACCACCTTCCTGGAGCTCTGCGAGTGGCTCGCCCTTGCTCTGCGGCAACAGGACACTCGCACAAGGCCCGCCATTCCCCTCCAGAAGCATGTGGCCATCGCCCTGTGGAAGCTCTCCATGCCGGACAGCTACCAATCTGTCAGGAACCAGTTCAGTGTGGGGAAATCCACTGTCGGAGCAGTGCTCAGGCAGGTACAGCACTCACTGCGGGGGGAGGAAGGCTGTAAGGAGGGAATGGGCCACCCCAGGGAAAACGGGGCGGCGGGTGAGGGGGAAGGAGGCGAAAGTGCCCTGCACGGGAGGGTTCGGTCTGTCCCAGCCATACTACATGCCACCCGCGGGGGTTGCTTCCGGGAGTGGGGCACGGGGCAGTGCCTGGGAATGAACACTCCCAACCACCTGGGCGCCCCAATGATTCGCGGTTTGCTGTCTCTCTCTGCAGGTGGTCAAGGCCATCAACGGGGTGCTGCTCTGCAGGGTGGTCCACCTCGCCGACCCGGACGCGGTCATCCAGGGGTTCAGCGCCTTTGGCTTCCCCAACTGCAGGGGGGCCATTGAGGGGACGCACATCCCCATCCGTGCCCCGGAACACCAGGCCTCCCAGTACATCAACCGCAAGGGGTACTTCTCCGTCTTCCTGCAGGCCATGTCTGACCACCAGGGCCAGTTCACGGACATTAATGTGGGCGGGTCAGGCAAGGCACACGACGCCACGGTGTACCGGAACTCCTCCGTGTGCCAGAGGCTGCACGCCGGGACCTTCTTCCCCAACCGCCACATCAGGGTCGGGGACGTGGACATGCCAGTGTGTCTGGTGGGGGATGCGGCCTACCCCCTACAGCCCTGGCTGATGAAGCCGTACATGGGGCACCTCAACCCCCCCGGCAGGCCTTCAATGTCAGGCTCACCAGGGCCTGCATTGTGGTGGAGGGGGCCTTTGGACGCCTGAAAGCCCGATTTAGATGCCTCCTCACCCGCCTCAACCTCGCTGAGCACAATATCCCTCCCGTGGTGGCAGCAAGTTGTGTGCTGCACAATTTATGTGAGTGGAAGGGGGAGGCTTTCCTGCCAGACTGGATGGCTGAGGCTGAGCGTATGGCTGGCCAGTACACGCAGCCCTGCACCACCGCCGTCCGGGAAGCCCAGAGGGGGCTGTTCAGATCCGGGAAGCCCTGCAGGAGAGCTTCCAGGTGGAGGAGGACTGAACTCTCCCTGCATGCCCCACTGGGGCCTTCTTCCAGCCACCCCTCTTCCCCTTTCCCCTCCCTAGCCCTCCTTCCTAAAGTAAAATAAAAACACCTGTTTTACCAAAAAAAACCCTCTCTTTATTGTATATAACTCGGGTGAGGAGAGGGAGGAATGAAGGTGGCAGAGGGGAGAGGGAAACCTGGGAGGACAGAGCTGGAAGGGGGAGGAAAGGAAGGGAAGGGAAAGCTCAGGGTTGGGGGTCCTCCTGGCTCTCCCGTCTCCCAGCACTGCGGATGCGGGGCCATCGGGGGGAGTGGGTGTGGAGGGTGGGGCAGGAGGGACGGGGGGTGCGGAGGAAGCAGGAGGGGGAGCCGGTGTGGGAGGAGGAGTGAGAGTTGGGGCGGCCGCAGGGGATGAAGCAGGAGGAGGTAGGAACCTGTCCACCAAGGTCTGGAGGTGACCTCTGAGGGCATGGCCCTGCTTCTCCAGCGCCTCCAAGCTCTGCTGATGCAGCCGCAGGTCCTCCCGGACCCAGTGGTCCTGGGTGCGGAGCTGGTGCTCCAGTAGCCGCAGGTGCTGCCGTTGGTAGTCCTCCAGGTTCCTGGTGCGCCTGCTGGCCCGGGTGCAGGTGGCTGTTGCAGGCGGGGTGGTGCGCCCTGCAGTCCCAGGTGCTGTGGCTGTGGTGAAACAAGAGCAGTGGTCAGTTCTCCCTGGGGACACAGTGCGTGAAACCCAGCTCCCCTCGGCAAGGCCAGGGCCCCTGCATGACACCCAGCTGCTGCTCCATGGTGGGCAAGGCCCAGGCACACGGTCCCTGGGATCCCTCTCCCCCCACCTCTCCCATACACATAAGGGGAGCATGATGGCACTCACATGTGGAGCCCTCCCCGGCCTCAGACGACACAGCCGATGTGCTCTGTGGGATGCCTCGGGGGTCCTGGGTCCTAGGCAGGCTCCTGGCTCTCGGCATCCTCTTCCTCCTCCTCCGTGTCCGGGACAGGGCCCCCTGCCCCGGGGTCGATCACCACCCGGGGGGCATTGACTGCTTGAGTCCCCAGGATGCGGTCCAGGGCCTCATAATGAGGGCATACCTCCGGGTCGGCTCCTGGCTGGGAGGCCCTGGAGTAGGCCTGCTGCAGGTCCTTTATTTTGCTGTGGACCTGCTCCTGGGTCCGCATGTGGCCTCTGGTGGCCAGGCTGGCAGCCATGCAGCTCTACACGGCCACGTTCCTGTGGCTAGTGTGGAGATCATGGACGTTGGAGGCCTCCCCCCAAACGTCAATGAGGTCCATGATTTCCGCACTAGACCAGGCTGGCGCCCACCTTTTGTGGCCTCGGGCAGGCTCCTGGGAGCCGCCAGCCTGGTCCTGGGAAGAGGTGGAGGACTGGTTGGCAGCGGGTGGCTGGCTCATGCTGTACCAGGTGCGGGGTCTGCTGGCTGGGTGCTGGCAGGCTTGCAACTGGCACAAGCACTGTAGCCAGACCATGCCCCTTTAAGGGCTCCGGGGCTGGGAGGGGGGCAGAAGAGTTTCCCAGGCAACCTGGGAAGGGCTAGCCTCCAACTAGTTCGAATTTAGTGGCTACCCAGCCCTTAATTCGAACTAAGTGTTACTCCTCGTAGAATGAGGTTTACCTAGTTCGAATTAAGCTCTCCGCTATTTCAAATTAAATTCGAAATAGCGGTTTGCGTGTGTAGCCCCTATGAAAGTTCATTCGAACTAACGGCTATTAGTTTGAATTAATTTTGTAGTGTAGACATACCCTCAGATTGGGATAGGAAGCCAAGTTCATACTCAGAATCTGTCTCAGGCTTGTATGACCTTTGTTGAAACCCATGCTCTGCCATCTTCACTGTTATTGTAAGGTCTGCTAGCTGGATTCCAAAAATGTGGCTAGGCTAGCTATATCTTTGATTGGACAAAATCAGGCTTATAGTTTGATTAGGACCGCAGTCCAGATAGCCATCAAAAGTCTGGTGTGTCATTAGTAAGCTATGAGGATTTCGGCCTAACTGTGCTGGCCATATGCACAAGGGTAATGTCACCCTGAGAAATTTGCTGCCACAGTGAAGTTTCCTTCCCGGGAGTGGGGAAGAGTTTAGATGATAACATTAACCAAGATCCATCAGTTTATCGGTTAATCCAGTGGTTCTTAACCTTACTGCAGCCTGCACCCCTTTGGTTCTCAAAATATGTTCTTGTACCCCCCCTTATTAAAAATCGTTGAAGTAGGTCAGTTTTTTAAACCTAAGATCTATCATAAAAATCTGGCATGTCTTGCACCCCCGGAAAGGGCATCTCACACCCCCAGCGGGGGTGCACCCCAGGTTAAGAACCACTGGGTTAATCGGTTAAACACTAACATCTCTAGTTGGGGCAAAGAAAAATATGCCATATATACAATTTTGCTACTGGGAGGAGGGAGAGTGCGTATAAACACTGCTGTGATGTTTATAATTTACAACCCGCACGTTTCAAGACAAACTAAAAAGGTTACATAGATCTGTGCTGGGTACAGGGCTGATGTGATAGCTCTCTCAACAAAAAAAGTGTTTATTGGTTTTCATCAAAATGAGACTAATAAACATCAGCTTCTTTTGTCATATGTATCTTAGTTCTGGTAGTTCCTCATCATACATGTGATCCTTTCTCTGTCTCAATTAATGAAGACAGCAAGTCAATTAAAATATCTGGTCACTATGCTCCTTGTACATGAGATCAAAGCTGACACCATTTTGTCTGAATTCTGCACAACCTCTTCCCTTTGCTTCTCTCTAACCTAATCTACTTGCCCTTGATAAGAATCAGCATCTAGGTGCCATATAAGGTTTACAAATATTCTCAGAGTTCCCTGGATTCACCTCTGTATGGCTTTCATTCTAACGTCCAGGTAATATTACTTAAACTTGTCAGGGTAAGCCATAAGAACACATTCCTATAGCATGTCTCATCCAAACTGATCTCCCATGCACTTTAAAGATTGTACAGTAACAAATTATATAGAAACTGGTTTGCTCACAACCAAAATACAGTCTTCTTTAGGATGAAAGCAAGTCATTGATCATCAGTAGACAACACTAAGTGTAAGCTATATGCATAAATAATAGAAGCTAATATAACTGAACAATTGCAAGCGCTCAAAGAGACATCTTAGGTAGGTCTACATTGCAAACACACATCCGATGCAGCCGGGGCAGCTGAGACAGGTTAAAAAATTGCTGTATAGAAACTCTGACTCAGACAGCCCCCTCGTGGCTACATGTTTACACCTCGATTTTTAGTCCCATGAGCCCACATCAGCTGACCTGGCCTTGCTACAGCTATGCTGTGGGTCTTTATTCCAGGGTAGATGTACTCATTTTCTCATTAAATAGTGAAAAGACAAAATGTGTGTTTTGCTGGGATGATTTCATATCTTCATCAGAAACATCAGTTGCCAAGAACCACCAACAGCTGGAGTGCCCATCAAACTGTATACCATGAGCATATTTTGTTCAATTTCTGAGGTCAACCTCTGTCCACTAATACTCTGTCAGCCATCTGAGCCACAGAATACAACTTCATACAACTTTCTGCTGCTAGATAGACTGACACCCCCCCAACCCAAAAACTTTTGCTCATGTGACAACCTAAAAGTTTCTGAGAGAATACTAGCTGATTTAAAACACTGCAAATGACTTATGTGTATGATGTGTACTTGAATTTCACTAATCTTGATTTTGAAATAGTGCTAAGTCAATAACTAATTGAGAGAACTGAGGTTGAAGAACTCATTAAGCTAACTTAGCCTAGCAATCAGTTACAAACTGTGTCAGCAGCAATAATAGCCTTCAGCACAGAGAGATCCATAGCATTTAGAATAATCACCTTCTTAGATATAGGAGAGAGACAAGCTAGACTGGAATTTTAAGCAAAAGATTTTAAACATATTTCCGAACTGTGATAAAATGGCATAGAGGCCTACAATACTGAGGAAAATGCATAGAAACTAGAAAAAGCTTTACAGTCTTTACCTCATTATATTTGGGGTCTGATGAGCAGTATTTGTGTGTTCCCATGCATGAAGGTCTCAGGGTCTGACTATTACCTTTGGAAAGGTGACCTGAACTGAACTGACATTCTTGGAAATGTAGATCGTTGTTTTATTACTAAGTTCTGACTTTAGAATTACAGTTGGTTGAACTTTATGAAAATCTCCCTAATTTAACTGGAACATAAGATTAATGGGAAACTGAAAAGGATTTATACTAAACATAAATGGTTGTTTGTTGGCATTAGTACCAAAACTACCTGTCAGGAATTATTCACAATAGAATGAGTGGAGCTATGTAAAAGGGATGTCATAAGACTCTGAGAATTGGTGTGATCTACTGCCTCTTGCTAAATTTAATATCCTATTTTGAATTCATTTGTTAAAACTTTCTAAACACTATCTTTATTTGCTTATTCTTATGTTCTCAAATTCTATTTTTGCTACTAAAACATGTACATTTGCAATAATTCTTCATTCAGAAATGTAGCTAATGAACAAAGTTTGAGAACCATGATTAATTGGCACTTAGGTGATGGTTGCTTAATTTTTTTTTTTTTGTAATCAAATGGTATTTTTACCTCATTGTTCTCACACTTCACTAGCAATAAAAGGTTTGTTAGGATACAGAGTAGCATCTTTTAAACTCCAAACAGATATAATCGGTGTTGTAGCAGAGCACATTACATGCAGGATCCCCACTTAATGAAAAGTATTGTTGCAGGTTAATATACTTTGGTAGGAAGAAAACATTTCTATGCCTACCGCTCCCAACTATAATAATAAGATGAAAAAAATCCTGCTGTTTTGCTATTAGAACATTAGATATGACTGAATAATGAATAAGCATATAGCTACCTGACTAAGGTAAGGGAAATGAACACAGTGTCCTTTCCTTTAGTGATGCAATAAAAAAAAAATCACATAGTTAATACTTATGCAGTTGTATAAAATGTGACAAAACAGGATGTTTTATTTCATTCTCTCTTGGAATAGTATCATAGAATACCAGGACTGGAAGAGACCTCAAGAGGTCATCAAGTCCAGTCCTCTGCCATCATGGCAGGACCCAGTACTGCCTAGAAGATCATCCCTGATAGACATTTATCTAACCTATTCTTAAATATCTCCAGAGAAGGAGATTCCACAACCTCCCTAGGCAATTTATTCCAGTGTTTAACCATCCTGACAGTTAGGAACATTTTCCTAATGTCCAACCTAAACCTCCCTTGCTGCAGTTTAAGCCCATTGCTTCTTGTTCTATCCTCAGAGGCTAAGATGAACAACTTTTCTCCCTTCCCCTTGTGACACCCTTTTAGATCCCTGAAAACCACTTTCACGTCCCCTCTCAATCTTCTCTTTTCCTAACTTAACAAGCCCAATTCTTTCAGTCTTCCTTCATAGGTCATGTTCTCTAGGCCTTTAATCATTCTTGTTGCTCTTCTCTGGACCTTCTCCAATCTCTCCACATCTTTCTTGAAATGTGGTGCCAAAACTGGACACAATATTCCAACTGAGGCCAAATGAGCACAGAGTAGAGTGGAAGAATGACTTCTCGTGTCTTGTGTGCCTGAATGTTCTGTAAGTTTTATTAAGCACTCTAAAATAATTAAATGACTGGTAGGCTTCTACTTTCTGAAACTATCTAACCGCTATGGCCACAAAAACAGACTCAGACATGTAAAATGTATTGAATCCCCTCCAGGAACCCAGTACATACATACCTGTTATGGCGTGGACCAGGACCGAAGCCCCCTGCCAGTATAAAGAAGCTGCTGGGCCTGGCAGTTCCTCTCTGGAGCTCAAACTAGGCAGACCCAGGGAGGGAGGGAGGAAAGGTCAGACTGACTGACTGACTGACTAGGCAGCGGTACCCTGGACAGCTCAGCGTAGGCTGGATTGCAGACTCAGCTGAAGCCCAGGACCAGCGGTTAAAGACCAGCTGTTGTAGGCTACAGCGAACTGCAGAACCCTACATAAGAATGGACATATTGGGTCAGACCAAAGGTCCATCTAGTCCACTATCCTGTCTGCCGACGGTGGCCAGCAGCAGGTGCCCCAGAGAGGGTGGACCGAAGACAATGATCAAGCGATTTGTCTCCTGCCATCCCTCTCCAGCCTCTGACAAACAGAGGCCAGGGACACCATTTCTATCCCCTGGCTAATAGCCTTTATGGACCTAACCTCCAGGAAAATTATCTAGCTTCTCTTTAAACTCTGTTATAGTCCTAGCCTTCACAGCCTCCTCTGGCAAGGAGTTCCACAGGTTGACTACACTCTGTGTGAAGAAGAACTTTCCTTTATTAGTTTTAAACCTGCTACCCATTCATTTCATTTGGTGTCCTCTAGTTCTTCTATTATGGGAACTAATAAATAACTTTTCTTTATTTGCTCTCTCCACACCACTCATGATTTTATATACCTCTATCATATCCCCCCTCCGTCTCCTCTTTTCGAAACTGAAAAGTCCCAGTCGCTTTAACCTCTCTTCATATGGGACCCGTTCCAAACCCCTAATCATTTTAGTTGCCCTTTTCTGAACCCTTTCCAAGGCCAAAATATCTTTTTTGAGGTGAGGAGACCACATCTGTACACACTATTCAAGATGTGGGTGTACCATAGTTTTATATAGGGGCAGTAAGATATTCTGTGTCTTATTTTCTGTCCCTTTCTTAATAATTCCTAGCATCCTATTTGCGTTTTTGACCGCCGCTGCACACTGTGTGGAAGTTTTCAGAGAACTATCCACGATAACACACATCCAGAGCCAGAAGGGGGCACTCGAGAGAGGGCGAGCCCCTTAAAACACCTCAATATGAGCTATATTATCTAAGTTCTAGCAAGAGAAATATAGCAATCATTAACCTGAAAATACAGATGAGGGGATTAATAGAAAAAAACCGTAAAACTCATGTTGCTAAGTTTTGTCTGGGGCAAAAATATGTCCATATTTCTAGAAAAACTACTGCAAGTTTCTGATAGTGATCCAGTTGCAAAACATTATTCACAAGTTAAATGTTTTATACTTCACTCTTATTTATGGTAAGCATTTCTGGAAACATGTAAGAATTTTGCTCAGTGACAAAAAGCTGCCACATGCAGAGAAAAAATTGTGAATTTTTAAGTTGAGTGCCAATTACACAGTTGATATCAAGCTGCTTCCAGTGCTACTGTCACAGAACAAAAAAATGCATAGCTAGCTCAAAATAATTTCCTGAGTCCGTTATGTCTGGAGGTTAACTAGCATTTAGATAATTTGAAATTTGACTTCAATAAAATTCATTGTGTGTCAAGACCAACCTTTTTTTGATTGAAAAATCACAAGCTATTCTGCCTATCAATGTTTCAGTGTTCTTTGAGTTGAAAGAGACCAGTTTAATAAGGCCATTTCCTAGTTCTTTAAACAAGCTGAAGAACAATCTATAATCACAAACATTTGAGATCCTGCGTATATAGGGGAGCAGCTGTATTGTTTTCATGATATCTACTTCAATAGCATTCATGTACCCTTTCTCTTGAGAAAATAGGGGAAATTCTGGTGTAAGGTTGGAAGAGACCTCAGGAGGTCATCGAGTTAACCCCCTGCTATAAAGCAGGTTCAATCCAACTAAATCATCCCAGCCAGAGCTTTGTCAAGCTGGGACTTAAAAACCTCCAGGGATGGAGATTCCACCACTTCCCTAGGGAACCCATTCCAGTGTTTCACTACCCTTCCAGGTAAATAGTATTTTCTAATATTTAACCTGGACGTCCCCACTGCAATTTGAGACCATTGCTCCTCATTTTGTCATCTGTCACCATTGAGAACAGCTTCTCTCCAGCCTCTTTGGAACCCCCCTTCCGTAGCTGAAGGCTGCTACCAAATCCCCCCTCACTTCTGTAGACTAAATAAACTTAAATCTCTTAGCCTTGTCTCATAAGTTATGTGCTCCAGTGCCCTTGGCTGGACTTTCTCCAGTGCATCCACATCTTTTCTGTAATGAGGGAGGGGGAGAATTGGACACAATACTCCAGATATGGCCTCACCGGTGCCACATAAAGAGGAATAATCACTTCCCTAGATCTGCTGGCAATGCTTCTACTAATGCACCCCAATATACTGTTAGCTTTCTTGGCTGCAAGGGCACACTGACTCATATCCAACTTCTCACCCACTCTAATCCCCAGGTCCTGTTTAGCCAGTTGGTCTCCAGCCTATAGCAGTGCTTGGGATTCTTCCTTGTTGAACTTCATCAGACTACTTTTGGTCCAAACCTCCAATTTGTCTAGGTTACTCTGGACCCTATCCCTACCTTCCAGCATATCTACCTCTCTCCCTAGCTTAATGTCGTTTGCAAACTTGCTCTGTAAGGCTGAACAAGCAATTTCCAAATTTTGAACTTATTTTTGCTTTCCCCCAAATTCCAACGCTCCCATCCACCTCAATCAGATCTTTGTAAAGTTCATCATCCCTAGATGGCTGCATAAGGGATATTTAAAAGCTTTACCAGTCACTTTGAAAAGCTATAAAAGAAAAAAAATGAAGAGCAAAGACTAAAGTGTAGCTTAATTTAGCATGTGTAAATCATATACACATGTGCGTAAAAATACAGATCTTTCTGAGACCACACTCTTAACATTATCTTTCCTGTTTTCTCGAGGGTCTTCCAGACCACCATCATGGGTCCTCTCTTCTGCTTCTTTCATACATTCACATATGCGCACACCAGTACAATCTCACCAATTCCCCTTGATTTTGATATTGTGTTTGGACTTCATTCCTGAATACACCTCAGGCCCAGCTTCTCTCCTGTGCCTAATGCCCATTTTTTAGGTGTCTCTTCTTGGATGTTTCACAATCACTTCAAACTCTACATCAGAGCTGTTCATGAAATGGCTCCTCCTTCCGCCTCCGAAAACTTTTGGCAAAAACATTTTTCAGCAACTGAAAAATTTTGGCTGAAAATAAGAAAACTTTCAGTCAACTTTCGGACCCCTTTTCAAGGAAAGCAGATAGAGGAAAAAGTCATTTTGTTGAAAATGGTTTGCTTTAGACTAAATAAAATATTTGAGCCCTAACTCAACTGATCTAATACTTACAATATCGATCATTCCCCCAAGGCCTCTTTCCTCTTTCTTTTTTCTCTAATACCATAGACAGTAAATTCTTCCTGCTTCTAAGCTCGGATTGGGATTCAGAAATGTTTTTAGGGGAAAAAAACAGTATGTTTGTTCTTTTGTTTACTCTTCTGTAAATTTCTTATCTTCTGTAATGCATCTAACACTTTGACAGTCTCCACACCACCCTCTTTCCTCACTCTATTCCACCCAAAATTTAATTGGCTAGATTATCTTCCTTTTTCTACCACTGAGAGCTTGGTGACAAAACTCGTTATTTCCTTCTCAATACTGGCTTCTTTTCTTCTCCCTATATTTTGACATGCTACTCCTCTTCTTCAAAAGACATTCTACATAACTGCCATCTATAACACTATATAACTGCCATCTTTTCTTCCTATCGAGCTACCCACCTATCTCTTCTGATCATTCCCTTTATCACCTGTGGTCTTTCTGAACTTGGTGCCATAAATGTGCAGCATCCTCTTACTAAATGAGTACAGAGCGGGATCTCCTCCTTCAATCAGAAAACTTTTGAAGACGACTAGCTCCCACTCCTGTGAACCATCCCAGCTACAACATGTTCACCACTATTCTGTGTTTGATTCCACTGCATACTATCCTTTGTGGCTTTAGACTTCAAGCTCCTTGGTGATGAACTTGTGTACCGTCTCCTAATCTATTGAAATATCTCCATGGCCATGGGAGATATGTAAATAATTAACGTATAATTATTCAACTAATGTGGAAGCCTGGTACACCAAGATGCTGTTTATCTTAAACCATTTCAAGCCTCTCTCTCCAAAAACAGAGGAATGAAAACACTTTTTTGTCCTGCTCACGCAATATATAAGTGCTGATTGTTTTTGTTTTTTTTTGGGGGGGGGCATGTTTTAAAGATACTTACAATTAGACAATCAATAGCATGATATGTAACCATCCGAAAAAGGCCTCAGAAAAAATATTCCCATGTCATATCCATTTGTTTCTTTCTCTTTTATGGTCAGCATATTTGACCAGAACACAGATTGTCCTTTACGCTTTTCAAGATATTTAGATGAAGAATGGAGCTACTTTAAAATATTCCAGACAACTTTGTTGCTTTAAAATTTCCTCCATGTCATTTTCATAGTTAAGTTGGAAGATCACTCATCTCAGAGTATGTTGCCTTTATTTTCATCCTTTTGGGAAAGTCAGCCTCTCTCTCAATTTAAGGATACGTCTTTAAAAAGCTGCATCTCCAATTCACTCTCATTTTACATAAAGAATGTTATAAAATGTCCTTTCATTAAAACACCTGGGTCACAGCACCGAGCACAATAACTAGTCAGATAGGCATCACTAATACCTCTCATTCTTACAAACTGTAAGATTATTTAAGAAAAGGGAGTTTGAGGATTAAAATGGTCTCATGTGGACATAAATTAGAAGGCCCTTGAACCAAGCTTTGAATTCAGTCCTGCATAGTAGGTTTAGAGTTAGATGAGGGAGATGGAGGTGGCATTAGGAATTATGGGATTCAATTGACCAGGTCTTTGACCTGCACAATCCAGTCTTTAATCAGATCAAGATGGAACTTTGGGACAGAGAGCAAGGGCACTCTGGATCATTCCAACTCAGCTGGATGAGAGAGCATCACTCACACATTTACGGTACAAGCAAGTTATTTGCAAACATGTACACAGAAAACCACAGGCTGGCATTTCACCTTCACCTGGGTGAGTGTTCATTTGGTCTTATTTTGCAGGAAGGTATATGCACTAACTGTGTATACCACATTCATAAATACTGAAATAAAGATATTGTACGGAGCACCAGATAGTATCTGAATTTTGACTTTCAGATTCACTTTTTTTTTTAGAAGTATCCACTTTCCGATGTAATGATGTAATGGGTTGAAAGTATGTTATGATTCATGTTTTATCATTTCCATCCCAAATCTTCCTTAAAGACTCTCTGATGCCTGATACACAAGGCATTTAATCATCTTTAAAATGTCAAACCTATTTGATAAATTGAATTTTCTCCTGCAAAATATTGCAATATTGATCTTGGCACACTGTTTTTAATAAACAGAAACTATGCAGAATTGTTTGCTATGACAATCCTGAAAGTAGGCCACTGACTGACTTAATAAGCAGCTGAATTTACAAGACTAGCTTTTACTAAAACACTAATCAGTAATCTTTTGTTGTTAACATTCTTGTGGAATGAAGTCAACCGTACAAATTCTGCTGTACTTAATTCAGTAAAACTCCCAATCATTTCAATTGGAAAATACGCTCTGACAGTAATTGTTAGAGTGATAGATTTAGTATCTTTAAAATAATGGATAAGTGGAATGAAGGTCCAATTCTTCATTCACTAGGCCTCGTATCAGCAAGGTTAAGCACTTATGTAGTCTCATGGACTTCTGTGAAATAACTCACATGTTCAATGTAGGCACAGACTTAAGTACCCTACTGAATTTGCTAAGAATATCAGTGACTGCAAGGGGAGCGTTGCCACGGTAAAGTGAGATTGTAGGCTTGCAACAGGCCCCTAAATGAGTTTTCACAGGTGATGTACAGTTGGGAGGGAGGGAGGATTTACAAAATTTGCAACTGGGGACATGGAAGGAATGTCATGTTTTCCTCAGTTACAAACAAAAATTTCCCTCAAATTGTTCTCTTCCAGTGAGGAGGAATCATTGGAAACATACATAATGTGTAACAGGGAGAAATATTTTTACCTCTGGAAGAGAGTATTAGTTACAACACGTGTAAAATTTCTAATTTATTTTCATGGCTCATCACATTACTCAAATGAAAAAGCCTGATTAAAGAACAGATGATATATAGACATAAGAGTTAAGAAGCAACCATTTGTCACTTTAACAGTAGTTTTCAAGTCTTATGTTTGAAATCATTTTGCTTTTTTGTGGATGTACGGAAGCTTGCCACATTTTATAGAATGTTTAAGCAGCTTCATATGCCATCTGTTCATATCACTTCCTCACGTGACTCAAAGAGAAACCAGTGCTTGTACAATTTATTTGCATCTTTCCATGATTAAATGGACTGAAGACTGATATTATGATAACATAGGTATTTATAAAGCAAACATTTACATTGAAAACAATATAAGATGCCTGTGCAGATATTGGATTATAATCACATACATGTGATGGTAAACTAGTATAAAAGCTTTAGCTTGAGAAAGAATGGTAGTTTTTGTTCTTCCATGCTAGAGTTGAAGTGAGTGTACCAGTGTAATAAAACAACACTGCACTCTAGTTGTGTATGTACAAAATGTGGACAATTATCCAACTACCCAAATGTCCATTTGCATGTCACAAAGTAGATGTATGTACAGGTACTGCATACTAGGGATGTAAAATCCCATTTAATTGGTTAGCCAGGTTAAGTGTAACTAGTTAACCAATTAAAGGGAGCACGCCGGTGCCACCCCTTTCCCCACTGCGGCCAGGCTGGAGTGGCCCCCTTCTCCAGGCAGGGGCTTCTCAAGCCGAGCTGAAGCGTTTCCCCTCCCCAGCCCACTGGAAACATAGTCTGCCCCAGATGCCCAGAGCAGCCCCTGCCTGCGACACACGTAGGTTATAGAAGATGCCTGGAGCAGCTCCTGTCCATGGCAGGATCCGTGGGGCTAGAGCAGCCCCCTGTCCATGCCTGGCAGGAATCTGCTCCAGCCCCCCACTGGTTAACTGGAACCTATAAGCATCATCCATTAAAGGTGATGCTTACTGGTTAACCTTTCACAGTCTTAACGCAAACTCATTTGGAAATTCAGCCCTTTGGCTTTTGTTTACTGACTAGTGTTCCTTCAACATGAAATGACTTGAAGCTTAACTTTATCTGGGTTAAAACATGTATCAGAGCCATCTAAATTATTTTTCAGCAAAATGGAGTGCTTGCGTTTCAGACATAGGCATGATCCTGAAAAGAGCCAACACAGCCATAACTCTCACTGAAGTTAATGGTAAGAACTTTTTAAAAGACACCAACAACATGGTAACAAGTGCAGTGTAAGCAGCTGAATAGGATTTTAGAAAACGCAATCTTATTTCTGTAAGCAGAATGATTCTATAGTTTAAAATTTACCTAGTTTAAACTTTAGACTAAAACAAATCTCAAATCTGTGGAAGTTGTGGTTGTTCAGGATGAATTAGGTGCTCCTAAAGAATAGTAATGCAGACAAAGAAGGGACTGAATCAAAATCTGTGTCCAAAACCGCAGTTGAGGGAGTTTGAGTGATATTCAAATATTCTTGCATGTTTTTTCTTTAATTTATATCTATAAAAATATGAGTATTTCTAAAAAAAAAAAAACCTCACTCAAACTCACAAGTTCCCAGCTCCCTTCTCTCTAAAAAGCTTCCATACTTTGTAAGACAGTGAGTTGTAGGCAACATTTTCACACTCAGGCTGTTTAATAGAAAGTCGCCTGATTTTAAGAGATGTTGAGCCATCATGACTCTGAAAATCATACTACCCTCATGTAGATGCCAGTTTTTGGAAGCCTATGTGTGAAAATTTTAGCCCTTGTGTTTGATTCTTTAATTCCATCATTTGTAAAGTGGTTTTTCCTTTACCCTAAAGTTACTGAAACTTGTTTAGCTTCCTTGCTGTTATTTTCTATAGATGTATAGTCAGCATGGTTATATTTATCAGTTAGTCATGTTAATGATTTTCATAGCACTCATGCCATGGTGCCCATCCACTTTCCAGGTAAATTACATTTATATGGTGATATCTCTAATGTATTTCATGGAGTTTTCTGTTCTACAGAATGTTAGTTTTATATATATTTATGTGACTTTGTGTAGGAGTCCCTCTGAACACAATTTCCCTGCAGTCTGAATACCAGCAAACACACACACGTTCTGATAAGAGCACTTGCTCTAAGTTTACCACACACAGCTGTGAAAGCACTTAAACTAAACACACCAACAAATCTCTCTGCTGATCAAAGCAGCAGCAAAGATAAATTCTTCCCTTTTAAAGATGTGGATCTGGCAGCGTTGCACAGTATACGGCAGGTCAGAGGAGAGCTAGCTTGGTTTCTGAGTTTAAAGCATATTGCATTGTACCTGTACTGAATTTTGTGCCTGATTCTATTCTCAGTTAAATCAATGGAAATGAAACCAGGTAGTAGCTGAATATATAGTGCCAGATATATTTACTCATCTTATAAAATTCCCAATGGAAAACTCCTATGGAATTTAACAGGGACAAAGCCAATAAGGTTTCTAAAGAATTCTTTGCATAATAATAATTAATTCAGAATAACAAAGGAAGAATAAAGGGATTATGGGTGAAAGCCTGTAAATACCTATGTGAGGAACAATATTTGATAATGGGCTCTTCACTCAAGCAAAGAAAGGTGTAACATAATCCAATGGCTGGATTCAGACATATTTAGACTGAAAATAAGATGTAAATTTTTAGAAGTGAGGATAATAAACCACTGGAGCAATTTACCCAGATTTGTGCCCTGTGCTAGATTTTCCATCACTGCAATGTTTAAATCAAGTCTGTACATCTTTCTAAAAGATCTGCTCTTGGAATTATTATGGGGAAATTCTATAGTCTGTGTCCTACTACAGGTTGAACCTCTCTAGTCGGGCACTCTCGGGACCTGACCGATTCTGAACCAGAGACCATGGGAGGACAATATTGTCTAGCACCATTACCAACATTTCCATTGCTTACTGGGTTGTTAGAGGACATTTAGGGGTAAGTTAGAGCTAAATAACAGCTCAGAACACTGGGAACAAGGACTAGTGGCTGCAAACAAACTTTATGAGATCACAGGAAACTTGACCACATTCATGACAAGTGGACATCTGGCTAACTAAAATCATTCTGGAAGAAGGATGTTTCCAGACCAGACAATTCTGGACTAGAGAGGTTCAACCTGTAGTACTGAGGTCAGACTAGATGATCACCATGATCTCTCTGGCCTTGGAATCAATAAATAATTACAGGATTTAATAGATGATGATACACTTTCTGTGAAATATTTAAAACAGTTATTCATCATTTTCTAGGAGGGGTAGAAGTCTGTCTGAGGTAGTTTTGAACTCTCCAAGAGAATTTAAAAGAAGTTTCTATCCTTGTATTGAATTGTATAGGATGATTTATAAAAAACTTCATAATAAAGTTATAACATCCTATTTAAGTCCATGGGACTGCCACAATAATGGTAACAAAACTAATTGTGTGTCCTTCATTGGTTTGCAACTATATTTTTAGTAATTGTTGACCCATTGATATGTTGTTCCTACCACATCATGTATCAAAGATAAAAAATATGTGATTTACAAAGCATGTTCATAGAGAGCTTGTAATGCCAGACCTTACTACCAAAAGGTAGATTAAAAGGATTAGAAAACAATTAAGAAGCTCCTTTGTGTTTCCTAATAACCTTTTGATCTGTAGGGTCTCCACTACTAATGAGGTTGTGTTAGTGAGCTTTCAAAATGCAAACACTATAGAGCTTTCCACTCTGGTGGTTAGATATTTGGGGTGTATTTTTCAGTTTTTGACTGTCAGATATGTTAGAGGGACAAGATGAATGGACAAGGTAATACCTTTTATTGGACCAGCTGCTGTTCACAAGACACGCAAGCTTTCAAGCCACAGATAGCATTACCTTTCCCAGACCTGAGGAAGAGTTCTGCATGGCTTAAAAGCGTTTTTCCTTCCAACAGATGCTGGTCCAATAAAAGATATTATCCCACCCACTCGGTCTCCTTAATATCTGAGACCAATATGGCTACCTCTAGACTATATCCATCAGCAGTGTTGTAACACTCAATGGAACAACTGGACTAGTGAGGAGGGACACTGGTAGCACTTGCCATGTTACCAGCCTCCCCCTACAGGATTCCTCCCCATGCCATTCCTAGCCCAGGGAGGGCCAGGACATCCTCCCCAGGTCCCACCTGTCCCCTTGCTCTGCCTTGCCCCTTCTCTCTAGCCTCACCTAAGTGCCATCGCTTGGGGGACTAGTGGGGGTCTGGCCCTGGCAGTAGGGGTTCTCCTCACACTCACTGGCAGTGATGGGGGCCAGGAAGTGGAGTGATGTGGCCACAGCCTGCTGTGCTCCCCCAGCTGCCAGAGCAATGGCTCTGCTTCCTTCTGGTGAGCGCAGGGGACAGTCCCTCCCACAAGTGATGCATCTGGCAGCTGGAGGAGCGGCCCTGCTTATGACCTTACTAAAGTGTGCAGATGGCCTGTGCTGCATTGCTTAAGGAATATATATATATATATATATATATATATATATATATATATATATATATATATAGTATCATGAGTTTCAGTGGGCACAACACACTTTTTGTTCCACTTATCTGAAAACTGGGTTGGGCTCATGGTATTTTATTTTTGTTAATTTCTAAGGTGCTACAGGACCACTCGTGTTTTTAAGTAATAGACTAACATGGCTACCCCTCTGAGACACTTAAGGAATGTAATGGACTTACCTTCCCACACTGCAAACTGCTGAAGCAGTGTGTCTCCTTACTAGCCTCAGCAGGGGGAAATGGTGCCTATAAATTACCACTAAGCCCACCCTGATCACTTTTCTGATTCACAACAGCTGGAGAAGGGGGAAATTATACTTTTTTTTTTATAAGTTACAGGTTCCTTAATATATCCTAAAGCTTCAAAATAAATATAAACAAAGAATAATTGGGTTACTTCTCAAGATACTTGTGGGAGTATTTAGCAACTTGTGATACCTGTCTATCAGTTAAAAATGTTCTGCATTTTTGTTCCTAGGGAAAAAAATTACTTTGAAAACCATTTCACTGAAAAATTCTAAGCTGCTGTATTCTACCCTGTGTAATGCCCCAAAAGCTGTTGCTCTCCAAGTATGATATATCTCCCTGCTTCCTTAAGACCACTTTAAGTGCTGCGTGGAACATTTTGCAAGTTCAGGGAGTAAGTTGGGGAAAAACTGAATCTGAGATGTTTATCATGCAGCCACTCCCTTATAGTCAGAAAATGATATTTTCCAAACCTGAAGATCAATTCCACTCTAAAATTCAGCCTTTAACTCTGTGAAAGCATAACTACTAATACTGTGTGTGGAATTAATAGTTTAACTTGCACACAAAAGGAATTAACGTGTCCTGTCTGTAAAAAGATATCCAATAAGCAGGACCCTTAAAGCTTCCCCCACAGAGGAAAGCAAATGTGTTTTATCACCTTTGGGAATATTTAGTTGTGAGAAGGATTCAAAGTAGCAGTGTATCATGTGGCAATGGTAGCCCTTCTGAAAATCAACAGTGACAAAGAACTGCTGAAGAATTCTTTTTGAGAAAGATGAAATGATGTGGTTTCAATTAAACCTCCAGAAAGATTCCAGCAAGTTGCATCATTGCTGACTTGCTGAACAGAAAAGGTTGTTGATTCCTAAAACATGTGCTCTAGCAAGAAAATGACAGTCCAAACCAGGCTTTTGACAGCCTACAAAACAAAATAAAGCAAATTGGCTAATGATAAGTATGCCTAAGTGTTGCTATACGTTTATACAGTATTTTTGAAAATGAATCTTTTTCTAATAATATTCCTAATATATATATAGTAGACAGCATAACCTAATGGATAAAGCACTGGATGAAGACTCAGGAGATGGGAGCTCTATTCCTAGCTTGGCCACTGGACTACTGGGTGACCTCAGGCAAGTCACTTCTCCTCTCTGTGACTCATTTTCCCCATCTATAAAATGGAAATAATGATACTGACCTCCTTGCTAATGTGCTTTGAGGCCTACCAATACAAAGTGTTATATAAAAGCTAAGTATCAGAGGGGTAGCCGTGTTAGTCTGGATCTGCAAAAGCGACAAGGAGTCCTGTAGAACCTTATAGACTAACAGCTGTATTGGAGCATAAGCTTTCATGGGCAAAGACCCACTTCGTCAGATAAATATTTATACCTGTCTCTGGAAATTTCTACTACATACATCTGATGAAGTGGGTCTTTGCCCATGAAAGCTTATGCTCCAATACATCTGTTAGTCTATAAGGTGCTACAGGACTCTGTCATATAAAAGCTAGGTACTGTTGTTATATATACCAATTACTATGAGTCATTCTACTATTGTACAAAAATACTACAGTCTGCTTTTTGATAAGATATTTTGAATCAGTGGGCATTTCCACACACATTGGGTGTGTCTAGACTACATGCCTCCGTCGATGGAGGCATGTAGATTAGACAGATAGGCAAACGGAAATGAAGCCGCGATTTAAATAATCGCGGCTTCATTTAAATTTACATGGCTGCTGCACTGAGCCGACAAACTGCTGATCAGCGGTTTGTCGGCTCAGCGCGCTAGTCTGGACGCTCTGTGCCGACCTGAAAGCCTTTTATCGACATCCCCCTTATGCCTCATAGGATGAGGTTTATGGGGGATGTCGATAAAAGGCTTTCATGTCGGCAGGGGAGCGTCCAGACTAGAGTGCTGAGCCGACAAACAGTGATTCTCAGAACAGTATCACTGTGTTAGAAACTGCACAAAGGAAGAGAATATGAAATCAAATACCCTAATCTGGCAAGTTGCTCTGAATGAATGATCCATCACTCCTTGACTTCAGTGTGGTTAGGTTAATCACATGGCTCAAGATTTCAGAATTTTTTAAAAAATGAAGGGAGGAGAAAATGGATACAGCATACTAACAATAGGCAAAGGGAAGGAGGGGAGGAAGACAGGCATTAGTTTTGGTCATTCCAGATGTTTATTCCTTTTAGCTCCAGAAAAAGAGACAGGTAGGGTAAAAATATCAAAATAAGGAGAATGTTACACACACACACGGCTTGCAAACAGCTGGATAAGATATGGTAGGAGTGAGTCTTAGTAGGAGTTTGAAGGACGTAACAAGACTATCATGGGACAGATGTTACATGCATGGGGGCAAATATATTTTACTTAGTTAGTTAAGAATTACACTGCCAATAATGCTACAACTATATGCCTACAAATCAACTAGACAGACAACCAGTGGACTATTTTCTAGACATACTGAGGGCTGTGAATTCTTACTTAAATCAATTGGAATGGTGGATTAGCAGCCCCTTTGAAAGTCAGGCCCCTCATTAAAATTTTGCACCTGTAATTCATTGTGGGCAAGAAGCATAGGCCCAATTATTTGCAGGTACAAAATTCCAGATGCATTAAAGGAAACAGAGTAATGGTTTAGGTAAACACCAAACCCAGAGAATGTTCTATTCATGCACGTTAAAGTCAGTTACAAACAAATAAAAATATAACAATGTGTTGATATGCAAGAAGGTTGCTTTTTACAATGTTTTTTAATCGTGCTTTTTGCTACGAACGGTTTCAGAAATATTTTAAGGCTGTATGTATTGCTTTGGAAGGGCAACTGATAACCAGGTACTTGTCTGCTTTATCTTTCTTAAGGGAGAATTCTACACTCTTAGCCATTTCACAGCCCTATGAGATATGGAATGGAATAAGATGGAATGAAATTTAGGTAAACTATATGAAAACTGAATTTAAGGAATATCTTATATCCAAAATAATGTATTTTAAATACAAAATTGGTGCAAATCCAGTATCATTTTATCACTTTACTACAAGATTTAAATTCCTGTGACCATCTTATTTATCATAGAAAATATGCCTAGCAGCTGTCACATTGCGCTCTTTCAACAGTTATGTTGCACTTGTGTATAAATAAAATGAATGTACATTTTTAAATTATCTTTTGTTTTAATTATATTTATGTTTCTTCTTTATCATCGGAGCTATTCAACTTGCTTAAATCTTTAAGCTAATGTTTAAAAAGGCCATCTGAAAATCTCAAACTGTACAGTTTTGCTGTGGTACACCCTCCCTCCTATTCTGACATATGTAGACAACTGGAGCACAGAACCTCATGTTTCATGCAGTAAACGAGTTTGTGAGAATTACCATATAAACATGAGGTGAAAAATGACAAATCAGGAAAGGAACTCATTTAAGTATATTTATCACATGATTTCTACTAAGTGGAAGAGACTCCAGGAAGTTTTTGCTGTTTATTTGTACACAGCTGGAGTCTGTTCCTTTTCCCACTGAATAGCTACTAGAGCTTGATCAACTGTTCAGTCAGACTGGATTTACACTTGTGTAATTACAATGGATTAAATGGAGTTACTCCTGAGTTACGTCAACGTGAGAGGAAAATCATGCACAATATTCTGTGTATTTTAAAATGGCCATTGAATGACCAAGCACTCAATATATATAGTTATACACTCCTTCCAAAGCTAAGCAGTCATTCTTTAGAACAGGATATTTCACTTTGTTTCCTGTTTT
Organism: Pelodiscus sinensis; assembly: GCF_049634645.1. NCBI lineage: Eukaryota > Metazoa > Chordata > Testudines > Trionychidae > Pelodiscus > Pelodiscus sinensis. The sequence goes on from NC_134730.1 coordinate 15,749,432, forward strand.
AAACACTTATTCAGTGATCATTTTAGGCAGGCTAGCATAAACCAGGCTCATCAAATATTAAAAATAAATATACGTGAAGAGTTAGAGTGGAGGTAAACTTTCTATCGGCCTTAGCTACCATGGCTGAAAAATTGTGTGTGTGTGTGTGTGTGTAAAACCATAATAAATTTCTACATTTACATACACAGCTCAGGTGGTCATACACCTGACTTTGTCATTTGCATATGCAAATACATGAAATTTGTGTTCAAATACATGTATCTGAGAATTGGGAGTCATTTGGAAATGTGATCAGATAGCTAGAGATGTTTTTGAAAGGAAATAGTAATCCATTGTATTAAAATATTCTGATTTGCTTTCCATAAACATTCCAGAATTCCTTGGTAAGCTAGTAGGAGATGAAATGACAAATGGAGTCCATCACATAACGTGAATCCTGGCAAATCTGCAATCAGTCTGAGAGATTCAAGGATTACTCCCACAACAGTTGGCTTTACAGTTCTCTGCAGTCTCTGAGAACTAATTAATGCCTGAAGGAGATTAGTTGCCATCAATTACTGCCATTGAAATAGGCCTCTAACATGAACAGGAAAAAGGAAACCCTGCTCTTGCAACCTCCTTTGTGTCTTAATTATCTAGAAAAGCAAGAGGATTCAAATGTTGCAAAGGGCCACATGAGGTAATGCAAAGACAACAGGTTACACTGTCCAAAAGGACTAAAGCAGAACCTCAAAAAAGTTGTTCTGAAAGAGTTGTGTTGGCTTCCTGACTGAACACCAAAGGGTCCAGATAGCAAGAAGTTTTATTCCACTGACCCATACCATGGTTAATGTTAACATTTTCAGAGAAGGCCATGCATGCTCTCTCAGGTCTCAGTCCAATCCATGTTATTGGATTGGATTAATGACGTAATCGTGCTCCGGTGTGAAATAAGAACATCCTTCTATAGATTCAAGTGACATATCACCTTTATTACAAAATGCTATCTCTATGGACTCGCCAGTGACAATGTTTTGTCCCAGCCAATCTGTGGGTGACATGAAGGTATCGGCAGTAGTCTGGTTTATTGCTTTTCATGGTACCTCATAAAAAAACCTGCTCAATCCCTTGTGACTTTATTCTTGAATGCCCACCTACAGTTACTCCAGGCAACATCTTATCAACACTCACTTCCAGAGTGGAGGGAGTTCCCTTCAGCTGTCTGATTTCCCCCAGCCTACTATACTCTCATCTTCTGCATCTTTCCCTAACTCAAAACTTTTTCTGTATCTCCCCCTCCCCCCCGCATCTTTCCTCTCCATGGGCTTTCTATTCAGCACTCATTTTTTCTTGTGTTCCTAACACCTCTCTAGCTATCATCTCCACATGGCTCTCTTTGGCATGCCATTCTTTTGTCGGCTTTCTTTGTTTTTTTTCCCTCCCTTTTTCTTAGAAGTTCAATAGTCAGTCACTTGTCATGCAGAGCAAAATCAAAACGTAATCCTGTGAAGTGGGTAGAGATCTGTCCTTTCTTCTATAGCCCTTACATATTTTAGGCAGTCACTAAGAGAATGTGTGTGTGCATGCGCGTGCGTCAATCTTTTTGAAGCAACACTGTGATCTCTGAGCCTTCTCTCTCTCTCAAAGCAGACCCCCCTTCCCACCTTCTCTCTTGGGAAGCAGCACCACTTCACCTAATCTCCATGTGATACTTTGAATATTAGATGCTTAAACACACCTTACACCTTTCTTCTAAATCTAATTCACTTTGTCAGAATTACTGGAGGGTGTCCCAAAGCATGTGATACAGTGTCCTAGGACTTTCAGAAAGCTGTTGACAAGGTTCCTTGCTAAAAGCTCTCACGTCACGGGTGGGAAACCTATGGCTTCCGACCACTTCCAGTCCACGCAAGTCCCCACACTGTGGGCCATAAGCTCTGAGCCGCGGTTTGCTCCCTGCAGGATTGGAGCTGTGAGCGCTGGCTCGCCCCACTGTGGAGGGAAGTCAGGTTGCCGGGCTGTTAAAAGTCTGATGAGCTTAGTGCAGCATCTGGAAGCATTTGATATGTTCCTATGCTGCCCCCACCCCCAGCACTGTCTCCAGAGCTCCAGTGGCTGGGAACCCTGGACACTGGGGGCTGCAGGGGCGGTGCCTGTGGGCACAGACAGCACACATCATGCAGAACGGTCTCGCTTCACCTCCACCTAGGGGCTAGACATTCAAGCTACTTCTGGGAGCAGTGAGGAGCCAGGTGGGCAGGGAGCCTCCCTCAGCCCCGCTGTGTCACTGACCCAGGAACCACCTTAGGTAAGTGCTACCCAGCGAGAACCCACGCCCTAAACTCCCTGCTCTCATGCTGCACCTGAACTCCCTCCCAGATCCTGCATCCCAAACTCCTGCCTCAGCCCCCGAGCCTGCTCCTGCACTCCAAACTCCTTAGCCCCAGTCTGGAGTTCCCTCTTGTATCCCTACCCCTCACATTCCCACCCCAGAGCCTGTGAGCCCCATCTTACCCCGCTGCAAGGGGAAGCCCTGAGCCCTCATGGGGCTGTATGTGGCATGCAATCTGTGGGTCAGTGGTCCTGACAGAAAAACAAGGTTCCCCACCCCAGTCTTATGCAAACGGAGCATAAGAGAGAATGTCCTCTCATGGTTCAGTCATTGCTTAGGACAGGAAACAATGGTTAGGAATAAAGGTCAGTTTTTACAATGGTTAACAGCAGGGTTCCCCCCCAAGAGATTTTATACAATTAAGATTGGGAGAGAAGACTGTCTCTTTCATCACAAACACAAGGAAAGTTGTCTGTGAGGTAATAGCTCCATTAAGATGAGTTCCATATTGTAAAGTTTGAGAACCCACATGGCGACTGCCAATGCCACATGTTCTGTATTGTTGGAGTTTGTTTCTGGGGTTTATTCCTTCTCTTGTCCCCTTGAGAACTACAAGTGGGTTAGTTTCAGGGAATTCTCAGCTTCCCAATGTTCATAAGACTCCATGTGCTCAAGGGCTGCTTCTGGAACATCCAAAACCCTTTCCAAGAGACAGGATTATGGGGAGGTTTTACTCAGTAGTGAGGCAACTTATGTCTACGGTCACCTAGCTTTCTAGGGTCACCTTCCTTTACCTATTGCTAACACTGCTGCTGTACCCAGAGTCTGAATAGTAACATTCTGAGACCTGAGCTCTCATCAAAGTCACATCCAGGTAAAAGAAGCAACACTGAAACTAGATTACAAGATTACAACACAACTAGATGGACTAGGAACCAAAACTTCCCAATTCCACTTCTCATAACAGAAGCATTATTTCTGTTCAAAGCCTCTTTCAAATTGACAGAGACCCAGCTTTTTTTTAATTTAACACCAGAAACTTATAACACTTTATAAAAAAAATTAAAAAACAAAGAATGGTCCTGTGGCACCCTAGAGACTAACCAAAAAATAGAGTATCATGAGTTTTTGTGGGCACAACCCACTTCTTCAGATGACAAATATGGAGCAAGAAGTCCAGGGTAAAAATATATAGCAGAAAAAGAGGAGAGAGGGGGGAGGGAAAAAAGGGTCAAAGCGTTTCTGCTAAATGAGACAGAGAGTGGGCCATTGTAGAGTTACATCTTTCTCTTTGTTCCCTTCCATCTCCTTTAAGGAGAAACTGTTGCCCCATCTCTCAGAGCTCTGACCTATTTTGTTGACCAACAACACTGACCTCCTGCTCCTGCCCACCACTGATCAATGGGAAGCAGAAATGAAGTCTGCTTCTTGCTGTGCAGCAGAGAAAAGAACGAAGAACCAGCTTGGTAGGAGACTTGGAGCGTGGGAGTTTCCCGGGAAACAGGACATCCAAACCTAGATTTACTTTATAAATGCATCCCTTTTTATTTCTGTGTTCATTTTACCAAGGAGCAGATTCCATCATACAAAAGATGAGCAAAACAAACTGCTCTCATTTCATCCTTGGCATACAACCAATGGAAAGCATTAAGTGGGCTATGCCCACGAAAGCTCATGATACCATCTGCATGTTTTGTTAGTCTATAAAGTGCTACCAGACCATTTGTTGTTTTTTTCCTAATATACAGTATTTCTCCCTGATTCTAGTGAATACTTGAGCATCACAGGTTTCATTTATAAACATGTAAACAAACAATAAAAGTAAGATTCTAGCTTAGGTGTGGGGAGAACTGCTTGAAAACCCAAATACATCCAGGTGAGGTTGGTTTTTTAAAATTTATTTTGTACCAAATACATCCAGGTGTGAGTTTGTTTTTTTCCATTTTGTAAGCTTTTGGGGTTTTTAGTCATGACTCGTGATTTTTTAGAAGGTCAAAGACCTCATTCATGTCACCGTGCTCTAGTTTATTCAATTTATGTGTCAAATGTCTAGAGGTGCCTTTGACTTCTATGATTAACAAAGATAATGTCACTGGCAAATTTTCCAGGTCCCTGAGGGACACCAGAGCCTAGATGAACAGATTTCTGAAATCAGCATGTTTGAAAACAGGTGTCTGAAAACAGACCCCTGAAATCAACCCCGGTGCCAACACTGTCCACACATCTACACAAGCAATTTCATCACTGTACCCAAACCCATCAGCCACTACATCAGGGGCTCATTCAACTGCACATCCACTAATGTGATCTATGCCATCAAATGCCAGCAATGTCCCACTGCCATGTATATTGGGCAAACTGGACAGTCTCTACAGGAAAGAATTAACAGACCCAAATCAGATGTCTGAAAAGGCAACACACAGAAAACTGTTGGAGAAAAGAACGGTTACTTACCTGTAACTGTTGTTCTTTGAGATGTGTTGCTCATGTCCATTCGAAGTAGGTGTGTGCACCGCGTCTTTCGGAGCGTTTTCCCTTGCGGTACCTGTAGTGCCGGCAGGGCGTGCTCTGGAGTGGTGCCGCCATGGCGGGGCATAAGTACCCCTGCCGGCGCTGCCCCACCTCAGTTCCTTCTTGCCGGACACTCCGACGAAGGGGAGATAGGGTGGGAGTTGAATGGACATGAGCAACACATCTTGAAGATCAACAGTTACAGGTAAGTAACCGTTTTTTTCTTCTTCGAGTGGTTGCTCATGTCCATTCGAAGTAGGTGACTACCAAGCTAACCCCACGGAGGAGGGGTCGGAGCAGTCATACCACCAGAGTCATGAAGAGAGGTGAACAATAAACGGATTTATTCGAACAATCCAACACTGATAAGACACATATTAAGAACAATAACAACAGGACATATTTACATTACAGATTCGAGGACTGCAGAGCCTACCCCTGCATCCTCTCTGGCCTGCTGTGGTAGCGCATAGTGCGCTGTAAACGTGTGAAGGGAAGACCATGTGGCCGCCCTGCAAATTTCTGTGATTGGTACCTGGGCATCAAAGGCCACCGAGGACGCCTGCGCCCTGGTAGAGTGTGCCTTCACCCTGGGTGGGGTTTTACCAGCCAGTTGATAACATTCTGTGATGCATTGCACCACCCATCTTGATAGCCTTTGTGTCGAAACAGGCGACCCTTTCACCCTGTCCCCAAACGCAACAAACAATTGTTATGATTTATGGAACGGCTTGGTTCTGTCAATGTAGAACACCAGCACCCGCTTGGCGTCCAGGGAGTGAAGCACCCGCTCCTTAGAGGAGGCGTGAGGTTTTGGGGGGAAAAAATGGGAGATAAATCTCCTGGGACAGGTGGAATGGTGATACCACCTTTGGGAGGAAGGCTGAATGAGGCCGTAGCCTTAGGTTGCTATGTGAAAAAACAAGGTAGGGCGGGTCTACAGTTACCGCCCTTAGTTCCGACACCCTTCGAGCCGATGTAATGGCCACGATGAAAGCAACCTTCAATGAAAGGTGCTGCAGGGAACACATGGCCAGCGGTTCAAAGGGGGGTAGCATAAGCCTGTGGAGGACCACACTGAGGTCCCAGGCGGGAAGCGGGGCCCTCACCGAGGGATACAACTTTTCCAAGCCAGTAAGAAACCTTTTAACCACTGGGTTAGAAAAAAGGGAGACTCCTGCCGTACCAACATGGAAGGCGGAAAGAGATGCGACATGGACTTTGATAGAGGAAAAGGACAGGCCACTAGACCAAAGCTGGAAAAGATAGTCAAGAATAGTTGGAATAGGAGCCGAGGACGGGTGTACTCCTCTCCGGGACGCCCAAGACGAGAAGCGCCGCCACTTGGCGGCGTACGACCATCTAGTAGAGGGTTTCCTGCTACTGAGGAGGACCATCTGAACCTCTTGGGAACATTCCCTTTCAGGTTGGCTCAACCATGGATAAACCAGGCCGTTAGGTGGAGAGACCGGAGATCTAGGTGAACCATGATACCCTTGTCCCAGGGTTGAGTTAGCAGGTCCCGGACTGGAGGGAGTGCTATTGGATCTTGGATAAGCATGTCCACTAGAACTGTCTGGGCCACCTGGGGGCTATGAGAATGATCGAGGACCGAAAAGTCCTCGCCCTGGTCAATACCCTGGAAATTAGGGGAAACGGGGGAAAAGCATAGAGAATGCCCTCTGGCCACATGGTCGTCAGGGCATCCCCCAGGGAATATTTCCCCAGCCCCAGCAGGAAACAGTAGTTCCTGCACTTGGCATTGTGTGCCGAGGCAAACAGGTCTAGGTGGGGATAACCCCACCTGCAGAAAACCTGGCGGAGAGCAGAGTCCTTGAGTGTCCGCTCATGGGCTCCAAAGGATCTGCTCAGCGTGTCTGCTAGCAGGTTTTTGCACCCCGGGAGGTATTCCGCCTGAGGTGTGATATCGTGCATGACGCTCAAGTGCCAAAGTCGCAGGGCCTCTTTGCAGAGGGGAGGCGATCGCGGCCCACCCTGCTTGTTGAGATAAAAGACTGCTGCTGTGTTGTCCATACAAACCAGGATCGAGCGGTGGGAGAGCCTTGGCAGGAAGGCTTCGCAGGCTCTCCTCACCGCCTGCAATTCCCGGACGTTTATGTGTAGGGCTCATTAGGAGGCGGACCAGAGGCCTTGAGTCCTGTGCCGCCCCAGGTGTGCTCCCCAGCCCAGGTCGGACGCATCAGTGACCAGCGTCAGGGAGGGGGGAGGGGCATTGAAAAGAACCCCACTGCGTACCACAGTTTCCTGGGTCCACCATAGGAGGGAGTCCAGAATTTCTGGGGGCACCGTAATTATCGAGTCCCAAAGACCCCTGGATTGGCTGAAGGCCTTCGCCAACCATGCCTGCAGGGGTCTCATCCTCATTCTGGCATGGCGGACTGTGTACGTACACACCACCATACGGACCAGGAGCCTGGAGCAGACCCGAGGGGTCGTGATAGGGGACCGAATTAACCCCGAGATCAGCTCCACTATGGAGAGGAACCTGCTCTTGGGCAGGAACGCCCTTGCCACCTTCGCGTTGAGGAGGGCTCCCACGAATTCTATCTGCTGGGAGGGAGTCAGGGATGACTTTTCGATATTTATCATGAGCCCTAACCTTAGGAAAAGGGCTCTTGTGAGTGCCACATGAGCTTCAATCTGCTCGTACGAGCGACCTCGGATCAGCCAATCGTCGAGGTACGGGAACACGTGCACCCCCTGTTTGCAGAGATATGCGGCGACCACCACCATACATTGTGTGAACACCCTCGGTGCCGTACATAAACCAAAGGGGAGCAACGTAAACTGAAAATGGTATTGGCCCACCATAAACCTGAGGAACCTCCTGTGGCTGGGCCTGATCGCCACGTGGAAGTACGCATCCTTGAGGTCAAGAGTCGCATACCAGTCCCCTACTTGTAGCACTGGGATGACCGATGCCAAGGTCACCATTCTGAACCTGTGTTTTATGACCGCCTTGTTTAAATTTCGGAGGTCCAAGATGGGGCGGACTCCTCCCTTCGGTTTGGGGACAACAAAATAATGGGAGTAAAAACCCCTTCCTCGCAGATGCGGAGGAACCTCCTCTATTGCCCCTTTTTCGAGGAGCGCAGACACCTCCTGGCACAGGATGTGTTCGTGAGGGGTGTCCCTTATTAAGGACGGAGAAGCGGGTTTTGAGGGCGGTGGGCCTAGGAATGGGATAGAATAGCCTCCATTTACTATGTTCAGAACCCAGGCATCCGATGTTATTAGGGCCCATGCATGGGCAAAAAGGGATAGCCTGGCCCCAAACGGGGGGCCAGGGTGGGAAATTGGTACGGGACTCTCGAAAAGGGCGTCAAAATTGGGGCTTGCCCTGATGGGAAGGACCGTGGGGACCTCCCTGCTGGGTATCGGTCCTGGGGCGATGACATCGACCCCTAGCCCCCTGGGGGTGCGCAGCTGCCCCGGAACCTCCATCGAAGGCCTGGGAGCGGTGCCTCCAGTAATCCCCCCGGGGGACCTGGGGCTGCGCTCTCCCCTGCTGCCTATAGGACAGCTGCCGACGCTGCGGGCCCGGCGTGTGGATGCCCAAGGACTTCAAGGTGGAACTTGTGTCCTTTAGGGTATGGAGCCTAGAGTCGGTGTGCTCCAAGAACAGAGTTTTGCCTTCAAAAGGCAAGTCCTGTATTGTATGCTGCACATCCGGGGGAATTCCCGAGACGTGGAGCCATGCCCCCCGACGCATAACGACACCAGTCGCCATAGTGTGGGCTGCTGAATCCACAGTGTCCAGAGACGCCTGGGGAGTGGTTCGCGCGATGACTTTACCCTCCGAGGCAACGGCCGCGAACTCCTGACGGTCCTCCGCTGGGAGTCTGTCTTGGAACTTTTCGACGGCCTGCCAGGTATTAAAAGCATACCTACTTAGCATCGCCTGCTGGTTAGAGATGCGGAGTTATAGTGCCCCTGTGGCGTAAACCTTACGGCCCAACAGGTCCAGCCGCTTAGGCTCTCTTGCCCTTGGAGAAGGACCGGGCTGAGGGAGTCTTTCCTTTTGGGCTGTGGCCTGCACGACCAAGGACCCCGGGATGGGTTGTGAGTACAGGTATTCATGCCCCAAGTGCGGGACGTAATAACGCCTCTCAACCCCTTTTAAGGTAGGGGTCAAGGTTGCCAGTGTTTGCCACAGTGCATTAGTAATTTTTGACATCGTTTTGTTAAGCGGTAAGGCCAACCGTGTAGGCGCATCTTCCGTGAGGATGTCCACCATTGGATTTGTGTCCTCGATGACAGGTTCCACTGGAACGGCCAGGATGGAAGCCATGCGCCGGAGCAGATCCTGGTGCGTGCGGGCATCCATTGAAGGCAGACTCGGTGCAGGGTCTGATAGTCCCTCGTCCGGAGACGACGACAACGAGGACTCCTGAACTGGCAGAGGAATGGTTGTCGCCAACTGCGGTGCCGGTTGGGCAACTTGTGCTCCCGATGGGTCCGCCTCCGGTGCCGGCGATTGCGGTGCCGCTGGATCGGGTTGCGGCGCCCGAAGAGGGGAGGGAGGGTCCTGGGACAGGCACGCCGACGGTTGGGAGCGGTGCCCTGAAGTCTCCGACCCCAGAGAAGGAGGCAGCTGACCTTACCACTGATGGTAGGCCCAGGGGGTCCAAAAGGGCAACTGCGGGTGCGGAGGCCACGTTTGCTGAGTGTAGTCCCTCCGATGTCTGGACCTGGACCTGTGGGCCGAGGATGCTCCCGAAGACCCCGATCGGATGGAGACAGCATCCGAGTCCGAGGAGTAATCGGACTCCGGCCAGGGTGAAGCCGAGGAAGAATGTGGGGCAAACTTGGCCATGGATTCAGGCTTACCCGCATGGGTACGGCGGGGCTGCGCTATCTGCGACACCAGGGGACCCAGACCCGGTGCCGAGAATTCTACGGAACCCAGTTGCGGCACCGGAGTGCTCAGGCCCGGTGCCGATTGCGTCGCCAACAGCTGCGGCACTGGGGCGCACAGGCCTGGTGCCGGTTGAGTTGTGGCCGGCGGTTGCGGCACCGGGGTACCTGGGCCCAGATGAGACCACTGCACTGATGCCGGTGCAGATGAAGGCACGGAGACGGATGCCGGCTCCTGGGTGACTTCCATGGAGGAGAGAGGTGTCTGAGTGGACGCCACATGGCTACAGAGATACGGCACCGGTACCGCCAGGCGGGGAGCTGGCAAGGAGCTCATCTGCAGCGAAGTCTGCGCATGGCTGGAAGCTCCCGAGACTGACGGCTCGGCGTCGAAAAGGGTGCCGAAGTAGCGATTGGTACTGACCCCACATGGGGTGGTCCCGACGCATAAGCCACCTTAGCATGCCGACCTGGGCCATGTGGGGGCGAAGCCGTAGCCAGCCGAGCCTCTGACGATGGTGACCTCGACCCTTCCGAGTCAACCGACGATAGAGGGGAGGTCGTGAGGCTAATAAGGTCCTGCGCCGCTTCAAACGTGTCCGGCGTGGACGGGCGGTGTGAAGGCAGGGGACCAGGACTATCGAGGCCTCCTTGACGCCGACGGTGCGCCGGAGGAGATACGTGCACCGGTGAGCCTGCGCCACGGTGCCCGACCGAAGTTGGCTTCTTTGAAGGGGACCTTCTGCGGGACTTCTTCACCCTCTTGGACGGAGGAGAGTGAGACCGGTGCCGAGACCTTGACGCCGACGCACGGTGCCTGTGTGGAGCCTCCCGCGTGGAAGCTGGTTCGCTGCACACCGCAGGCTGCTCCGGTGGTACCGGTTGAAGCGCTGTCTCCATGAGGAGAAGCTTCAGGCGGGAAACCCTTTCTTTTCTGGTACGGGGCTTAAAGGACTTACAGATCTTACAGGCAATAGCCAGATGAGCCTCACCCAAGCACTTAAGGCAACTGTCGTGTGGGTCGCCCCTGGGCATAAACTTCCCACAGTCAGCGCACGTCTTGAAGCCTTGTGGCCCTACAAGAACTATTTACAAACCAATGTGAGAACGGGAACCATTAACTAACTAAGAGACTAAGAGAGATAGAGATGCTCCAACGACCGTCACTGCGGTAAGAAGGAACTGAGGTGGGGCAGCGCCGGCAGGGGTACTTATGCCCCGCCATGGCGGCGCCACTCCAGAGGGCGCCCTGACGGTGCTACGGGTACCGCTAGGGAAAACGCTCCGAAAGACGCGATGCACACACCTACTTTGAATGGACATGAACAACCACTGGAAGAAGAACACTTTAACCTGCCCAGGTACTCATTAATGGATCTCAAAGTCACCTTGCTGTTTCAGGCCAATTCCACAAGCCAAATACACAGGGAAGAGTTGGAACTTAATTTCATTTACAAGTTTGATTCCTATCAGAAAGGAATGAATAAAGATATTGGCTGGCTCGCACACTACCTTCCACATCCTAATGTCTTAACCAACCAACCAAACAATGGGTACTTATAGAGGTGCAAATTGTTCTCTTGTAATTTGAACAATCTAATTCACTTTTTTTTTTCTCATTCTTCTTCCTCCCCCCCCCCAATCTTCCCTTATTTATTCTTGGATCTGGACTTTTAATACTCCAGTTATCAGAAGAAATGGGTTGTGCCCATGAAAGCTCATAATACCATCCTACGTGTTTTTTTAGTGTTTACATTGCTGCTAGACTATTTGTTGTTTTTTAAGTTTTTCTAGTTACAGACTAACTCTGCTTCCCCTCTGAAGACGTCTGAGATTTAAACCAGGCAAGGTGAAAGGTGCGGATGGTGGCAAGAGGAAATATTTTGAAAAACTGCACAAAAAACATTATTTTACCAACAACTAAGGGGCATCAGTTACTAACCTGCAAAATGGTACAGTAGGCTCTCTCAGGATCTTTTGCTGTGCCTAGACACACACTTTTGGATATACTACATAACAAAAGAGAAATCCTCTTTGAAGATGGAAAGTGCTAAGATGCTAGTTTTATCACCTTTGAATGATTAAAACCCTGCATGACATTGATTCTTTACTGACACTGAAGAAAGAGTTTCACCTTCTGAATCACAAACATGATTTCCTATATAAGACCTGCTTCTGGTCTCCCCTGCATGTGTTAACCAGGCATAACCTGGCTTTGCTCTGTGATAGCAACGGCTGAAGATTTATCAGGATCGTAGCCTGAGGTGGTAGCACTGCAGATCAGTAGGTATTTATTGTATATAACTTTGTTTGCACTGCACATCAAAACTAATTATTGGGAGGTCTAAGACAGCAAAACAAATTAATACCAATTAAAAACAGATGTTTTCAGCTCCAATTAGCAAATTATGTTTATCCGCAAGGGGTAAAACTGGAAAATTTCTAAAATAGACAGGTGTGCAAATTAGCTGAGAAGTATCCAGATTAGAGTTTCTTGGGGGGAAAAATCCTACATGCAACCAAAGCTTTTCTTTACAATACTGTGCTCTAGGGGCTGGTGATACTTCTATGCTTTAATTCACCATAAATCATGTAGTCTTGGGAGTCCACTGGCTTAGGAAAAAACCCCATTATGATACTAATTGTACAAACACCAAACCTTCAAAGCACAAATCACGAAAAGTGATTAAACATTAATGGCTGTGGAATCTAATTACTATATATTAAGACTAATCATATAAAGCAGTTGAATAGCCAGATTCCTTTGAGGAGTGAAAATAAAACAAAGTATTTTTGGTACTAAGCAGTAATTTGGTATTGGAAGGCGCCTGTTTGAAATGTCCTTATTCTAAAGTCCTATAGAACTTAATAGATCATGAGAACCTTCTCCCAAAAAGTTTAATCTAATCCTGTAGGATACTATTGCAGGATATAATTCTCTATTTAATTTTATAGACTGAATTAAACATTTTACAATGAAGATAAGATTCTATTAAAGTATCTATAAAGGAACTGCTGCAAAACCCTTTTCAATTTCTATCGATTACTATTGGTTTCATCCCTATTGCATTCTGCAGGAAGTTTTTTCCATAAGGAAAAGATCAGTTTTTCCACTGTCACATAATACATGCCATCACGCTGGTAGCATGTAAGGAGAATCAGAACAAATATTCCAACCTAGGGATGTGAAGGATGAGTCGACTATCTGATAAGCAAATGCTTATCAGATAGTTGACAGGATAATCGACTAGTTGCTCCCCCCGCATGCAAGAGGCAGCAAGGGTGGGGGGGAGTGGAGAGGGTACTTCAAAGCGGAAGCCGTGCTTGAAGCCTGGGGCCAGACCCTGGGCAGCACATGGCGCTGCCGCTTTGAAACGCTACATGCAGCCTGGGGTCATTTGTAAGGGTAAGGTAGCGTACTTCAGAGGCACTGAGGAACCTGGCTCTTCTGGGTTGCAATCTATTCGCCATAGGCGAGTAGATTAAATTCTTTGTCGAGCCCTGATAATAAAGATTAGGAACCACTGTTGTACAGGCGTATAGCTTTAGACCCTAAGGTTGCAGGTTCAATCCCTCCTGCTGACAACCAGGGACTGTTGATTCTACTATTGGGGGCTTGTCTGTGAGGTCTCAGAAGTTCAGGATGCGCTTCCTCAGCTGAGGGAAGTATGTAGCCCAGAGGCACTGAGACCACTGACAAGTGAGAGTGAAACCCAAGAGCCAATTGGCTTTCAGCTCATGTCAAAGAGGCACATGGCTTTAACCCCTAAGGTTGCTGCTTCAATCATTCCTGTCAACCTGGGTCTGTCAGCTTTACTGTAGGGCTCCTGCTGTGGCCATCCTATAAGGCTTGCCCCAGGGCACAGTAGCTTTAATCTGCTATCAAGGTGCCAGTGATACACCACTGATAGACTGCATATACTGAAGCAGCACAGCCCATGGCCATACCCTTTTCCCAGCCAGCATTGCTCCCTGCAGATGGGAAGCTGTTACTGTTTTCTACTATGGTAACATCTCTCTGGATCAGTATTTCTCAAAGTAGTCAGAGAAACCGCTTTGAAATCCTGCTAACTAGCTCATGTGTATTTACCACCTTCACATCCATGGAGCCTACGGCTCCCATTGGCTCTAGTTCGCCATTTGCAGCCTAGGGGGGCCCACGCTGCTTCCCACGGCTCCCTTTGGCTGCAAAGCGCGAACTGGTGCCAATGGGATTCACAGGGCTCTATGGCCATGAAGCCGGTAAATAAACATACTGGAGTGGTCAGTTAGCAGTTTTCTCAGAGTGGTTTCATGGACCACTTTCAGAAACACTGCTCTGGAGACTTCTCACTGCCAAGGACTTATCATTCTGGCAGAACTAGCATAAGACCGGAAGCCCAGACACCGTAAGACCATACAAATCTTGATGGCTACTTGGACCTTCTGTTTTCTCCTATCTGTAACAAGATATAGTAGAAGAAACTGTTGAGATTTTGTTGTTCTCTCTCAAAAACATGACAATACTGTATATTTAAAAGTGTGGAGACTGTGTAAAGACAGTCATGTATACATGGCAATTAAAAAGGTATTGTTACACACTCTCTAGGCAATGAATTACAGTAACCCAGTAAAACAGTGCAGAACTATTAAGGTCACAGAAGAAAACTGACAACAAATTTATGTAGGACTAACTGTATTAGAGTAATTTAATTCCCCTAAATAAAGAGGAAGAATTGAATTAATGGAAGCATTAGTTTGACAAGTTTGGCTTTGGTTGCTAGAGATATGCAAAGTCATTACTTAAGCATATCATTAATTATGATCAAATCAAGAGCAAATTGACTGATAGCTCTTAATTAGGCTTATGTGCACAGGCATACTAGAGGAGTAATAACATTAATGCAGTCTATAAACATGGAAGTGTTATGCAATACTGTTGGACACAAGAGAGGTGGGTGATGGAAAGGGTGTAATATATGTGAATGCATGAGCTTATGCCATTACATTGTACAGCCTTCACTTGTCTTCTGGGAAGTCTGAGGCTTGTATAAGCGAAAAACACCTTGAAGTGCATGCGATTTTCAACAAATGGGTGTGGTTGTGCCCATCACAGTCAGAGATCTCTTAGACCCCTCATGACAGGTAGCTTTGGGAATTGGGGAATTCATGAGAGAGGAGAGCAAGGTTCTGGCAAGTTTGCTGGAAGCTTAAGGAACAAGATGAAAGAAAATGAATAATCTGAATCGTATCAGAAACAAACACAATCCATTTTTACATTAGGATTTTCTTGATTTCCTACTGAGGTATATGCATCTTCCTATTCAATGCTTTCACTTCCCAAATTACCCCACCACACACAGACACTATACTTAGAAAATGAGAGATGAACTTGCATTAACTGATTGGTTTTATAAACCAGGTTGAAATACGCTACTACACAAACACATGCAAACTTCTTTATTGAACTCTTTAGGCAAGTGGATGCAAATGTAAAAGGCAAGTTCAGTATGATGCGCAATGAGCCTTATAGTATCAACTACAGCATCTCTCGTAAAAGTAAACAAACTTATTTGAACAGTGAGTAGAATTGAGTGGACTTGTTTGCTCTAACGTATTAAATTGTTTTGATTTTGAATACAGTTATGTAAAAATAATTCAACATTTGTAAGTTGCACTTTCATGATAAAGAGATTGCAGTACAGTACTTGCATGAGCCGAACTGAAAAATACTACTTTGTTTAATCTTTTTATAGGGCAAATATTTGTAATAAAAATGATATAAAGTAAGCATGCTACACTTTGTATTCTGTTTTGTAACTGAAATCAATATACAGTAAACTTCCGATAATCCGGCACCTTTAGGACCAAGGGGGTGCTGGATTATCAGATATGCCAGACTATCAGAAGGGGGAGCTATGAGGGGTCTGGAGTGGGGTAGGAGGGGATGCCACCCCAGACCCCTCATAGCCCCCCCTTACAATAGTCAGGCTCTGCCCCAGGAGTCCAATTCAGCCGCTGCTGGTCAGTTTCAGCAGCAGCTGAATTGGGGATGCCTGCAATAGAGCAGCTGGGGTGCTGCCGGGTTGGTCCTGCAGCGCCAAGGGGCAGCGCTACGGCACCAACCCAGCAGCACTCCAGCTGCTCTTGGGGACGCCTGGGGCAGAGCAGCTGGAGTGCTGCCGGGTTGGTCCCGCAGCGCCAAAGGACGGCGCTGCAGGACCAACCTGGCAGGACCCCAGCTGCTCTGCCCCAGGGGTCCCTGATTCAGCCGCTGCTGAAACAGATCAGCGGCTGATTCCAGGAAGCCCCGGGCAGAGCTGCTCTGTTTCAGCAGCGGCTGACTTGGGGACCCCTGGGGCAGAGCAGCTGGGGTGCTGCCAGGTTGGTCCCGCAACGCCAAGGGGCGGCGCTACGGGACCAACCCAGCAGCACTCCCGCTGCTTTGCCCCAGGCGTCGGGATTCAGCCGCTGCTGAAACTGACCAGCAGCATCAGTTTCACCAGCAGGCTGAATCCGGACGCCTGGGGCAGAGCAGCTGGGGTGCTGCCGGGTTGGTCCCGCAGCCCTGAGGGGCAGCGCTACCAGACCAACCCGGCAGCACCCCAGCTGCTCTGCTCCCGGCTTCCCCGATTCAGCTGTTGGTCAGTTTCAGCAGCAGCTGAATGGGGGAAGCCTGTCCGGCTGCCCCAGCACTTTCGGGTTCCTGATGGTGCCGGACCATCAGGAGTCCCAGAGCATTGGATGCCGGACTAATGGAGTTTTACTGTAATTGAATATGTAGAAAAACATGCAATATATTTATAATACATTTTAATTGGTATTCTTTTGTTTAGCACTGTAATTAAAACTGTAACTAACTGCAACTACTATTTTACCCTCATGATTACTTGCAACTTTTTTTTTAAAACTGACAGTCCTACACAAGAGTTGGAAACAGAAATTAGTGCCTCTGAAAAGCAGGCCCTAGGAATACAGGACTAACTAAGGAACAAGAAAAATTTAACACTGTAACCCAAATATTATGAAGAATAATATATTCATTACAAACTTAATCATGTTTTATAAACATTTGATACATAGGAGTAATTAATTCACAGTGTTCATATCACCACTACGGTAAAGCAGAGTGGAAGAAAATCTAGAATAATTATGTACAGCTCTGATTTAAAAAACAAAAACAACAAAGCAAAATACTCCAGAGAAGGAAATTAAACCAAAGGCTGAAGGGAAATGGACTAATGACTATATCTTACATTTAAAGTGAAACATGGGGATACAGAAATGGATTTTGAAATCATCTTAGGTAAATGCCAACATTCTTTCATTCAACTAATTGCTAAAGAAAATAAAAGTTTGATTAAGTAATGTTAATTAATGATAATGTCTGGTTCTTTAGGGGAAAGCAACCTATAGTCAAAGAGAGAAATTGCATAAGAAGTTGTCCACCTGCATTTATAACTGTTTATAAATATCATGCTGTCTTTGAAAAGCAATGATCCAACCTGAGACTGATTTAAATTATAGGAGCAGTTAGAAATGGGTGAAATTGTTAATTTTTGCACTCTTGGGCCTGATTTATGGAAAACCTGAGCACCCAGTCCGCTCGTGTCCTAAAATATTTGAGGCCTAGGTCTCATAGTCTCAAACAAAAGAGGAAGTATCCCACACTATTCAGCCAGCATCCCCCTGAAAGAAACTCAAAATAACACATTAGCAACCCCAACATGAGATGAATATACACTATTTTCACAGATGATTAGTGATTTTAGCTGCCTCAGTTTTTGGTTACCCAACCTCAGGCACCTTAAAAATATCTGATTTTCCGAATGAAGATGCTCAATACATGCTGAAAATCAGGCCTTTTTAAAGTGTCATTAGTTGAGTTTACTCAATCTGCGAAGCACCCTAATTTCACTAACCAATTCTGAAAATTTTGGTCACAGAGTAAGAGTTAAAAATTCTGGACAATGTAAACTTAAGTGGGATGAAATTTCAATGAACAATTTCAAGATGACTCAAACTAAGGAGACAAAATATTCAGAAAGTTCAGAAGAGAAATTGCAGCCATGGGGCAACTCCACAGCCCCAGTTAAAGAGAAAGTTTGGAATGAAGTAACTCATCACCATGAGTTCTGTTCTCACTGGCAACAGTTCTGCATACAAAATAGATTTTTTTTTGGTGGGGGAAGGGGGAAAATATCTGATATTGCTCTGAATGTTTCTGGGGATGGGTTTGCTCATCATGAAGCCAGCATAGTCTATATAGTCAGTTCTGCATGCATTGCAGGATGAAACTTTTTAAAAGGATTGAACAGTTCCAATGGAACAGTACTCATATCAGTTGTATGTTGGAAAGACTGAATGGTGCAATGCTAGATTGCAGTTACAGGTCATCAGATACTTCACCTGTGTGTTAATAAATTTCCCACAATGAATGCTTCATCTCCAGGAAATGGATTTTAAATGCCTAGGAGGTAGAGAAACACCGTGGGAATTATGCAGAAGCTATGCAGTATTTTTTAATCTAATTAACTATGGAATGATTTTGCTTCACTGAAACCACAATTGCACAGGCAGATGTGAAAGAAACAGTAGTTTGCTTTCTTGCTATTGATTTCGCAAAGGGAACTGGAGTAGTCAGATATTTTTACTCTTTTTTTTTTTTTTAAATTCACAAGTAGAGGGCATGGGCCCTGTAAAGAGCTTTCAGTGCTCAGGGAAGAAATCTCAAAAATAATGTTTAAATATCTTGTTCAGCTGTTCTCTCTATTCATACTTCAGGTTCCGTCAGTAAATGAGAATATACACTTAGCAGCTATGAAAACAGGCTGGTCTCTGCTGTACCGTTTCCTTTCTGTTCTGTCAGGATGAGTACTGATTTTGCAGAATATTCCATACCTAAATATGCTGTTGATAGAAGGTAACTAAGCCAGACATGCAAGGTCACCTGCATAGGTGTTCAAGAGCGCATTCCACCGCTTACTGTGCAGCCTGTTTCAGTTAAACTGTCACTATATTGTGAGGAACACTGAAAACATCTGCCAGTTTGTGCGCCAACGGGAAGGCCTTTTCACCCGGAACAGCTGCTTGTCTGTCTGACAATGATGCTAAAGTGCCCATACAGCAGCCTGCTAAAGAGGAAACTCCAGGAGCATGCAGACAAGGCTTCCATTGGCCACCACCTCTGCTGATGAGGGCTGACACTTCTATTCTTGCAGAGAATAGCTGCCAAGGGGTAACAGGCTGTACTGAATTTTACATGAATCTGTCAATACAGAACATCAAGCTATAATTTCAATGTGCCTCAGACTAAAACGCCAAGACATCCCCTCATTTACTACACAAAAATCTTTTGCCTTTCTAATATTAATCATATTCTGCTCTTATTTCAGTTCTGTAACTTTTATTTTCAGAAAGCTTAGTTTACTGCAAAACTAAAGTGTCTATGGATTGCCAAATAGCACTTAACACATTGATGGGCAATAATTTTCACGGGGGTGGAGAGGCACTTAATGAATTTTGCTACGTGGTCTCGAGCTGGCTCCACCCTTGGAAGGGGCGGGGCCTGGAGAGGAAGGGGTGGAGCTGGGGTCTAGCCTCCCCTCAGAGATGTCTGGGGCCAGAGGCTTTGAATTAAAAATATAGCAAAGTGCTTGTGGTTTCTGCCCCTGCCTTGCTGCTACTGTGTTGCCTGGCAACCACCCAGGACGGCTATGGCTATTTAAAAGGCTTATGGCTCTGGCCTCTGCCAGGGTAGCGCTGTGATCGGGAGCCATTTATATGAGAGCCAGCTGCCTGAGCCACTGCAGGAAATTCAGTGGCACGGGCAGCAGGATATAAATAAAAAGTGGCCAGATGAAATATGCGGGCTGGATCAAAGTGTTAGGTGGGCTGGATCTGGCGGGGCCACATTTTGTTCAGCCCTGGCTTAACCACTATCAGCACTGTTAAACACGGGAATACAGCCACTCCCCGACTTACAAACACACTGACTTACGACCATCCGTACTTATGACCAACCTCCCATTAACCCCATTATAATATTTTCGAGGTGAGAAACACGTACGTCAAGTTTTTCAAACAGCGTGGGCAGTGCATTTAAGGGTATTTCCAACTAAGACCAAATCAAGTTACGACCAAGTGTTCGGAACGTAACCCGTTTGTAAGTTGGGGACTGTCTGTATATTTCCTAGGGAGGTTATGGACTCTTCATGATTGGAGATAGTTAAGAGAAGGTTAGATAACCTGTCAGGTCTGGTGTAGATGGTGCAGGGGACTGGACTTGATGACCTTTTGAGGTCCCTTCCATTTCTAATATTCTATGATTGTTGCTCTAAAGTACACTGATGTAAAAAGCCAGAACAACACTGATTCACATGGCATTACTCTTGATTAGCACAGGTATAAATGAAGACAGCATTTGGCTTACCATGCTAATAAGACAAATAATATTGTTTCCCAACATACAGTGTATTGCATTCACTTCCTATGAATTTTAAATGGCTATATCTGCAGTTTAAAATATACAAATCAGTATATGTAGTACTGTCTGAAAACACTACAATATGAGCCACTTATTTTTTAATATACACATTTCTGTGTTTAACTGTGATATAAAGGTTGGTCATAATTAAGAGTTACCAAGTACGGAATGTGCCAAATTCTCTTCAAGCAGTTTCACTGACTTCAACATTATTTCCTAAGCAGAAGGCTTATATTCTTTAACCAATTTTCTGTGTCAAGTGAGAACATTTTTGAACCATGTTTCAATGTACTGCTCTACTGCCATCTTTTTCTTAAAATGGAAAATAGCAGAACAAAAACAATCTCACCTTCAGTGACACATACCAGTATAGCTGAAGAAAGAACATGAATCAGCAACTATATCAATATTCCTGGCTTCGAAGTACAAAGGATGCTTGGAAAGCATGACTGTTTCATAGCCCCAAAGGAGAAGGCTTTTTTTCTGAACAAATAATGTGTTTAATTTAATTTAAATTCAGTTGAATAATTAAGTTTTCTTCTGGTCTTAGACTAGTCCGAAGGGGTACAGCAGAACACAGCATGACCTATTATTTGTAGCAGGGGCAGATGACGATTTTGCGGGGCCCAGGGCAGCACAATTTCGCAGGGCCCCCCCCCTTTGACACGGCACATGCGTGGTGGCGCCACGGCGCATGCGCAGGGCTTCTTGAAGCGTGGGGCCCGGGGCGGCCACCCCGCTCGCCCTGCCCTATATCCACCCCTGATTTGTAGTGTGGTAGCATGGAAGAGTCCCAGTCACAGATCTAATACCAAGTGCTGTACATATAGGATAAAAAGGTGGCCCTGCCCCAAAGATATTTTTCCACCAAATATCATGCATATGTGCTCCTGCCATTAAGCCTATGTAAACACAATAGCATGGATCTATGTACTGAGATTGATCCATCAGTGAGCGATTTAGCAGGTCTAGTTAAGACCCACCAAATCAACAGCAGATCACTCTTTATTCAATCTCTCTACCCTAGACAAGAAGAATAAGGGAAGTCAACAGTTTCTCATGTGGGCCTCCTTGTGATGTAGACCATGCAGAAACATAACCTAAGGTGCATTGACTCTAGCTACGTTGTTCACGTAGGTGGGGTTGTGTAGTTTAGGTTGACTTTCTGCGATAGTATAGATGTGGCTTTAGATGAAAACAGGGAGTGGCTTCTGGAAAACCATCTGCTTTACCACCCTGTTCTCACAGCAGCCTTTCATACTGGCTACCAGACCAGCTGATTTGTGCAAATGGAGTTGGTCAAAGAACAGGACTTTTTTATGTACACATTTTCTGGGAATAAAGTATCCCTTATTTTTTATTGAAAAATTTCAGAATTTGTCACTTTTCAACCAGCTCGGTATTGGAGGCTATGGACTAAATGCCTTGGCACGAGATTGACAGTGTTGCCAATTGTCATCATTTTATTGAGTGTTCTTAGGGTTGTCTTAAAGCCCCAGATCTTGGAGTCCTGTGATTATAGGAGACTTTCAGCTTTCCTTACTAAAACAAAGTAAGTTTCTAAATGAGGAAAAATGCTTGAAAACATGATCTCTAGAGGCTTCAAACCCTAAAGGAAAACAAAAAATAACAGATGCTAGCACTGTTTAAAATCCTGCAACTTTTGGGGAGCTGATTCATGATTTTTCAGTCCTCTGAGTTGGCCATATTGCATCCCCCTGCATGACTTAATCATCACAGCAGTTCCAGGAAGCAGGATCTCTTCAGTTCTTACTCTGTCTAGATAGCAAGCTAACTTGTAAAGGGTATGAAGACAGGGCTCTTCCCTCTTCTGCTGAGATGATACATGGTACACTTAGATTGCATTCTATGCACTCCAAGCAGCTCCTTCATAGGTGGTAAGTGCAACACCAACCAGAAGACTCTTGTACATAAAAGCACAAACTTATATCAAGGTACTTGCCTATAGGTGCAACCATACTCTCAATTAAGGTGCAATGTGTGACTAAACTCATGGTTTAGAGTTTATGCAATGTGTGACATGGAGCAGCTATGAAAAATGTGGTGCAAGCTATTTTGAAACACTCATAAGATGCATATGCAATGTTGGCCATATAAATATGACCTGGCGTGGACTATACAAAGTGATATGATAATCAACTAAAAATGGTAAATCAGCAACACCACTTTACAGTGCATGCTACTTGTCAATCCAAGTCATCTCTTAATCCCTATATATCTGAGTGACAGCACAGCATTTCTTACTCCAGAGAGGTGTGGTTACAGTGGTGTAAACTCTGGTATGATGGAAACATCTTCTCTGGTGGCACCAGATCATTCATCTTTTATGCTCACTGACAACTATCCTTAACTAAGGATAGAATGACACACTGCGCTAAAATACTTACAAGCAGAAGAATATCCTGTATAAGAATTCCTCCCGTATGTAGCTAGAGAGTTTGGAAACTTGACTTGTTTCTAAATGTCCCTGGCTGAAGTTCAGACAACTCCAGAAGCATGAGTCTGGTATGGTATTTAAAAACACACCTTCTCACATAACCATCAAATGAATTCTCCCATAGTCTGACCAGTGAAATAATATGTTCATCCACAAATTTATTACAGAGACATATGATCAAATACTTGGTCTGCTGGGTCATTTCAGACAAGCAAATGTGACTTCCCTGCCACTTTGGGTGTATTAATTTTAATTCATTGCCTTCAAAGGTAGACGAGTACAGTCCCTCTTTTTGTTCCACGTGTTTTATGCAGGATATACAACTTTATGATGAAGTGAGGCACTTAAGAAAAAAATCATATTAAAACCCCCATCTCTAAAATAAAAGTGAAGACACAGTTTTGAGAGAAACATCACAGTAGTATAATATGGCCATATATCATGGTTTGGCGATTTGTAACAGATGAGTCAAGATTTACATTACAGTTTGAAGACATCTGCAAAATGATAAAAGAGCAAACATTTGCTTTAAAATGATCCAATATGTTACAATGACTTCTCTGGTGTCACCATAAAGTATTTCATAATAGTGGATCCTGGTGAATAATTTACACAATTTTGTTTTGGCTTGTAAAGAATTAGATTATTTTTCTAGACTTGAGTGAACAATAAATTTCAATTCTAACTAATGGCAATGCAGATCTAGGCTCCAACCCTACTGCAAGCACCTATGGATATAAGGGCAACATATATCAACATACGTAGGGCTCACATTGTGCTCACTTGGGCTATGTCTAGACTGCAGGCTTCTTTCGAAAGAGGCTCTTTCGAAAGATCACGTCTAGACTGCAGGCGGATCTTTCGAAAGAGAAATCCGCTTTTTCGAAAGAGAGCACCCAGCGAGTCTGGATGCTCTCTTTCGAGGAAGCCCTATTTACATTGAAGAATGCCTTCTTTCGAAAGAGGAACTTTCGTAAGAAGGCGTTCTTCCTCGTGAAACGAGGTTTACCGCCATCGAAAGAAAAGCCGCGTTCTTTCGAAATAATTTCGAAAGAACGCGGCTTGAGTCTGGACGCAGGGGAAGTTTTTTCGGGAAAAGGCTACTTTTCCCGAAAAAAACCCTGAGTCTGGACACAGCCATACTGTAGGTCAAACACACTACAATCACATTGCTTTTCAACAGGATATGTTGTACCAGTTTTATAACTGAGGCTGAGATTTTCAGTCACCTACAGTGATTTAGAAACCTAGTTCCCATTACAATTAAAAAGATTTATGCAAATTTAAAATCTCCGTTTTAAAGCACCTACAGGTGTGTGCAGCAAGCTGATTTGCTCAGGTGGCTGAATATACTAATGACAGATTTTCCAAAGAGAAAGTATCAGTTGCCCAAATTAGTCAATTAGCTTTCCCGTTTGTATTTCTGCAAACAGCTGTCAAAGCATTCTTTGTAATATAAAGTTTGGGTCCACCTAAGATAAAAGGGTACAAGAATGACATGATACCTCTCAGTAATATGGGACAGCATGTTATGTCTGATCTCAGTGTCTCAGTCTGCTTTTAACATACTGTCTGCAGGGTCTCTCTACAATGAAATACATGTCCTATTGTTTAATAATAGCAAGCAGATACTAATATTCTCTTTTTTGTTGCATGCAAATGTGTAACAGCACATCTGAATTGTGTGCTATTAGCCTAAAAAAAGAAATGGTATCAGTTTTTAAGTGTCTGCACATTTGCAAGATTAAAAATGCTCCTGATTGACAAGTACTATTGTATACATAATATCGTGGTAAACACTTTATTACTGTAATAACATTTACTTCTGTAATTTTAAAAACCTTTTATAGGCAAGTTTTTTTCATTGCTTAGCTGTTCAGAGTCATAAAGTTAAGAATGATCTGCAGCATGACTGCTGTAGAATAATGAAATACCTACACTGATTATATCTGTATAGGGAAAACAATTCACTTTTCATAGGCAGAGGCCTGGAAACTCTGATTCAATCCACTGTTCATGCCTACGTGGAATGGATTCCTAGTGGACACAAATCCAACTGTAGCATCATAGTGTAAATTAGCATAACTGATATAATCTAGCTGAAAGACAGATAATTGTGCACTTCAGTGCTGCTGTACACTAGCATTGTGAATATGAGTTTCAGCTTTTAATGCTGGATTTTCCCTAATATTCATAAAGGCATCATCGTCCCCAAGAAAACTCTTAAATGCACCATAAAAGAGTATTTAGAATCCAACCATGTCTTCCATGTGTACTTTAGGGATCCTAGCTAATCAGTTAACCAGTTCAACTTTAAGTTTAATCAGTTAACTGATTAAGCAGGATCCAATTCCTGCCCCCCTCACATGCATGGGGATGCCAAAAGCCCAGGCCATGGGGGCAGGAGAGGGGAGGGCAGCTCCTGCTCTGTTCACCTGTTCACATCCCTAATGGGTATATGGGGAATGCAGGATCAGGAACCATATGTGCCTCAACATTTACTATTTTAATTGATAGCAGTTGTTACTGTCACCAATCAGCTGGATGCTGTACAAGAATTAAAAGAAAACTAACGGATCCTGGAATAATAAACTGCTACCCCTTCCAAATAGAGATTTTGTTTTGCTTATTAAATAGATCTAACATTCATCAGCCAATCAATGACTTTAGATGTAAGGTATTTGTCAAATCAATCTTTGACCACTGAAGTGGCAGTTACTAAAAATAATTTGTACAGAGAGTTGTATACTAGGCTGCCTTGTGCTTATTGTGCATAATGACAGTGAAGTCTGCATTGGACACGATGGCCCCGATTCTCCTGCTGCAAGAGTAAACGGAAGTTACTCATATCAAGTAGTGAAAGAATCAAGCTTTGTTTGACAGTGTTACAAGAATTGTTAAATTACAATCTCTCGTAACGTCACTGTCATTAGCACAGCACTATTATTGCTTTCTAGCATGCACAAAGAAATATGCTGAATGGATTCTAAAACTATGTTGGCACAAACTTTTTTTTACTCCTCTCTAGTCATTTTCTTTGTAGATGTTTCTGTAACTTTTCTTTTTTTACGGATAGGCTTGTTAACCCTAAACCAATCACTTTTACCTTGGAGAGAGGTGATCCAATTTGTTTGGTCTCTACCCTTTGATCTGTCCAGTTTGGGTGACCTTTCCAGGAGCTATAGCTCCTGCTGGCATAGCTCTCCAGGTCAATGACGCACAAGCCACCTCACCACAAGGAATGAACTATCTGCAAAGACGAAACTGCGAATCTTCAACACAAATGTGAAGAGTGTGCTCTTGTATGGATGTGAAACCTAGCATACTAAAAAGTGTTCAAATCACAAGCTACAAACATTCATAAACAGATGCCTGAGGTACATCCTTCACATCAAATGGCAAGATTTTGTCACAAATGAGGAACTTTGGAACAGAGCAGGACAAGAACCACTTGACATTCAAATCAAGAGAAGGAAGTGGGGGTGGCTAGGCCACACTCTCAGAAAACCATCATCCAGCATAGTCCATCGAGCTCTTGCATGGAGCCAGCAAGGAAAACGCAAAAGAGGAAGACCTCGGACAATGTGGAGAAGATCTACTGAGACTGAAGGACAACAATTGGGGTACTCCTGGAGTCAGCTAGAAGTTTTGACTCAAGACAGAGTGAAGTGGAGGAGACTCGTAGATGACCTATGCTCTACTCAGAGTACAAAGGTTTAAAGAGAAGTAGTCACTTTGGATTACTTAGTTGCTTTAGTGTAAGTTAACAATTGCTGTAGTAAAGGCAGATATTATAAAATATTCAGTCACCCAAGATTTTACTATTAAATTGGGTTTCTTCCTGCTTTCACAATCACTCAAATCCCAAACAAGTCAAACTCATCTTTACCTGAACTCCAATGAATTTATTAACAGGGCCTATTGTGTCTTCTATATATTTTTAACTTTTCAATTAATCATGGAAGTCAAACACCTTTGTCAAAGATTATTAAGGGAACAGGGAACAATAAGTTCTGTACTCACTGTTCGTAATTAAAGTGACGGCTAAAACTGAAACACAGCTGGTGAGTTTCAACTTGGAAGAAAGTGCCCTCAAATAATGTTTTAAATTTGAGAAAGGGAACTGTGAATGAAGGAACGTTTTTTTTTCCTGATACTGTATTCCATGTCAATTTCACCGGCTCTTCTTCTATTACTCTGCCTTCCAGCATATTCTGACTGGCGATTTACATTTATCTTCTCTCTATGCACAACTCAGTCAAATGCATGTTCAACCCATGGATAATTTATTCCTAATTATTTCCAGATGTTCAGTCCATGCATTTGGGACCATGCTCATTTTCAATTGTTGTTCTTGGTGATTCAAAAATCATGCCATTTTTTCGTGTCTTTCAAATCAATCATTGCTTTGAGGGCTTCTTCTCAGATAGGCCAGAATAGTATTATTATAGTCAGGAATAATTCTTCCTCCAAAATTTATATAACTGAAATTTAACCTAGAAGGCAGTGACAATACAAATAAAATACTGAGGATTTGTCATTAACAGCTATTTAGGAAGAATGAGTGTAAGATCTGTGTGGATATGGATCTTAATAGTAAAGCTAAGAAGGGCATGGCAGCAAAATGCTATGGGACCGGAGATGAAAAAAACATTTATTACCAAGGAGCAAAGTACATCTTTATTACTAGATATGCACAAGTTGCACAATCAGTTGCTTTAAGTGAGCTTCAGCACTGAGAACGTTATCTAAGAAGAGAGAATGTGCTATCAGTCTGTCTGTCTATCTACACACACACACAGCTCGACAAATGAGTCAATCTACTCACCCATGGCAAGTAGATTTTAAGCCGGTGGGGCCGCGCAGCGCGGTCTGCACATGCGCAGCATGCGCTTCCGTGGGGCTGGCAAATGGAAGCCCTGTGTGCGTGTATGTATGTATATATATGCGCTATAAGTAAGGACTTCTGCATATTGACCTTGCTTCAGCAGTGTCATACTTGATACTTAAGTATGGCCATGTCTCCACTTACTGGAGGATTGACGCTCTGGCTCTGATCCTCTGCTCTGATCAATTTTCCAGGGTTCAATTTAATGGTTACAAAAAATACATGCTAAATCGAACACTGAGGGTTCCCCTATCGACCATGTATTCTTTGCAGTCATGAGGAGTAAGGGAAGTTGACGGGATAGTTTCTCCCATCAAGCTGTTGCTGTCAGGCTGGCCAGAAAACTGATTCCAAGTACATCAACACCATCTATGCAATTCACTTTGCTAGAGTTGTGTCTTGCATCGATTTTCTCTGCTGGTGTTGAGCTAGACTATGTGATTAAGCTAGCAAACAAGTAGCCTCATCAACATCTATAGGAACTCTCATCAGCATAAAGTTATATAATACTTAAATATCATGCTAAAAAGAAAAAAAAACTTAAGCAGTGAATGGTCCTGCAAGCACCTTAGAAACTAACAAAAGTATAGATGGTATCATGAACTTTTCTGGGCACAATTCACTTCTTCAGATGAATGGAGCAAGGGGTCCAGAGGTACAAATGAACAGAAGATAAAGAGGGGATGGGGAGGGAAGAGAAGAAAAAAAAGAAAACCTTGTCAATTAGAGTATCATGCTAAAGAGAGGCCTTAGAGACCAAGCCAATAATTGCTCTAGGAATGCTGTAAAAAGGTCAGCAGATTAGACAGTAAAACTGAAGATCAGACACATTCAAAACTGGCAAAGGAAAGTGAAAGAAAAAGATAGCCTGGCACTTCGGAATTATTGTTCTGGATCTGATTTTCAAAGACTCTCACAGCTCCTGTTTAAGTTGAGCTGAATCCTGGGTACACAGCACTCTGAAAATCAGACCCTGAGTATATAAAATAAATGACTTAAAATGCCTTCTTTAACATATGTGCTGGAACTAGAAGTATGTGGGGGGAGTGGTGCTGTAGCACCAATTGGCTTGAAGTGGTTTCCATTATATACGGAATTTACAGTTTGGTTCTATGGCTCTCAGTACCTCCACTGTACAAATTGTTCCAGTCCTGCTGTGCATTAATGATCACAGAACAGGGCAAGAAACAGCATTTGCTTGCTATTAGCATTTCAAGGCACAGGATTTCATTTCTGTGTCTGGTTGCTCAATATAGTATTCTTATTCTCTTCACCTTATTTGCTTCCTCCAGCCAGTGCCAGCCAGCAATGTGAACTAGCCCTTGCAACCATGTAAATGGAACACGTAACAACAATTATCAAACAGTAAAAATCTTTATAAACATGGGATTATAAGTAGCAATGGATGGTTCTATTTAAAGCCCATGTTACATGCTTTAATACGACCTTATATACTGTTTATGAAGAACCAACAGAAAGCAAAACATGCATTATGCTTTAAATCGCTCCCGCTAGTGTAGTGGTGGCTGTGTGCCCAATTCCTACGATTAAAAAATGGCATCAGGGAAAATCACTGAGAGTTTAAATCTCCTGGATTATCAGTATGAAATGTAGCTTTAATATTTTCCTTTCAACACAGTGTTGGCCTCTCGCGATGCAGAAAGAAATTCATTTAAACTTGAGATCTCACATAGTTAAGTTCAGTGTTCGTCAGTTGCACAGAGAATATCAGGTTTCAGGGATTTCTCTCTCAAGCCGGCATTTGGTTGTGATATCGGAAATGTTTTTGAAAAAAAGTGTATCAAATTATCCTGGATGATAAAACTGTTATGAGCCTTAATACAATGATATACCCAGTGCAAAACTACTGACCTCATTTATGCGGAAGGGGCAGGGGAGTAAGTACAGATGGTGCATCCCAAATGAGTGTTATTCTGCAGGCCTAAGCAGACTGCCTGAGCACAAGTAGGGATTGTCAAGCATGAGGAGAGCACAGTGGGTAAGCTGTGAACCGCACAGCACACATGCCCGGGGTCCAAAAGCTGACCATGGCTTTAAGCCTAAGCACCACACCCCCTTGGACACAGATGGGGAGATTTTCAAGAGGCACTTTGAGTTTCAATGGAAACTGTGATCTGAATTCACGTTTCTGCCTTTGACAATTTCTGCTGTCCATTCCCCAGCCTGGCATCCTCAGGTGCAAGACTGCAATCTTCACTGGCTGGTATGTGGGACAAGAGGATCCTTATGCTTTCTGCCATCACTAATACAGAGAGCAGGATTTAGCCTTTATTGTTTAATAGATGTCTCCTCTAATCTAAAGAGGGGTCTTTTAACCACTTCATATCTGGAGGCTGCTCATCTTGTAATTCTGCAGTTGTTTACTGAGGGAGGTAGACGCTGATAACTTCAGCTACAACTGAAAACAATCACCTACCCATATGATGTACACACATACACGTTGGCCAGCAGTGATTGGACTCAGCACAGACCATGGACAAAGCTGTGTTGTCACATGTTATCTAGTAGCAGAGTAGTCTAGTGAACTGCTCCTAGGATTTCCCATAAGGAATTCCCAAATTCCAATCCTGCCTTTGCTATCAACTCCTTCTGGAGACTTTTGGTCAACAAGAACTCAACCTTACTCCCGCTGTAGTAGACTACTGACCTCACTGCTAATTGGAAGAACAACCTTAATCTCTTGGGCTGTGTCCAGACTCCATGCCTCCTTCGACGGAGGCATGTAGATTAGCCACATCGGAAGAGGGAAATGAAGCCACGATTAAAATAATCGCGGCTTCATTTAAATTTAAATGGCTGCCCCGATCTGCCGATCAGCTGTTTGTCGGCAGATCGGGAGAGTCTGGACGCGATGCCCCGACAAAGAAGCCTTTCTTCATCGACACAGGTAAGCCTCGTGAAACCAGGTTTACCTGTGTCGATGAAGAAAGGCTTCTTTGTCGGGGCATCGCGTCCAGACTCTCCCGATCTGCCGACAAACAGCTGATCGGCAGATCGGGGCAGCCATTTAAATTTAAATGAAGCCGCGATTATTTTAATCGCGGCTTCATTTCCCTCTTCCGATGTGGCTAATCTACATGCCTCCGTCGAAGGAGGCATGGAGTCTGGACACAGCCTTGGACACTGGTACTGGCTCAGTGTGCCATAAATTCTCTATAGGAACCTGCTATTATTGGTTCACATCATTATATCCAAGATTTAAACGGGAAAGTTTCCTCAGGATAAGTTTTGTGAGAGAAGTGAGGCCTAGTATTCTAAGTAACAACACTCCACACTGAGAACAGTCTTATTTTTTGTCATTGGCCAGTTTCATAAGGGAAATGGGTTTTCTTAAGATCATGCTCTGCTTTAGTAGCTGAGTTGAGGGACTGATCTCGGCCATTTCGGAAAGGGGGGAGGGGGAAGCTCTGATAATAGGCATAAATCAAATCCTTGTCCATGGGGTTTGCAAGAAGCTCTGATAATGGGAAAGTGGGTTAGGTTCAACCATTTTAAAATTCAGGGGTGAAATCCCCTCCACACCAGTGTCCACAAGAGTTTTGTTGCTGATTTCAAATGAAGCCAAGATTTCACCTCCAGGTCTTCCAAACTCATGTGAGTGTGTTCTCACATCTTTATTTGCAAAACCTGCTCAAGCCAGAGGTGGTTTAAATGCACAGCTTTAAACGCAACATAGAATGTTTCTTTGGCAGTCAACTGAAGCTAGACTATGCAGTGTATTCCTTCTGTTTTGGCACAAACATGCCCTAAAGTCTGAGCAAGTGTCAAGCTGCATGAAGCTCCAATCTATCACAGTGGAGAAGTTTCCTGCACAAAACAGAGCTTTTAATACAGCTTTATGCACACTACCAATCTGAAGTCACCAGAGCACGTCATCGATTCTACATGAGCACAGCTCATCACTGCAGATCACTTTCTTAAGAGACCCACTAATTTTCATTAACAACATTTTATTAATGGTAAACAGAACTGTTGATATAACATTGTTGATTTTAATGTAAATGAGTGTGCATCATCTGCATATACAGGATGAGATTACAGCAGAGTTGATAGTATTTCTACAGTAAGTCATTTGTTCTAATGAATTTAATTTGTTGTTTCATCTTTTTCTGAATAGGATATCTCCTAACCTAATACAGCTGTCATACATTGCATTGCTTTTAATCTTTCATTGTTCTGTGGAGATTATTTGGTTTTGCAGTGACAGAGATTAAATCTTAAAATTTGAAAGGAGACAAAGAGTTAGGCACCAAACTCACTGAATTTCAGGTGGATTTGAGCACCTGACTCCCTTAGGTGACACTGCAGATCCCAACCTAAATGCTTTTATTGACTGCACTCAGAAGGATTTGGAATACAGTAGGTATATGTTTAATGTCTATACATTTCAGCTTACTCCAGGATATATATCCCTGAAGTATTTTACATCTAA
Source organism: Pelodiscus sinensis (assembly GCF_049634645.1). Taxonomy (NCBI): domain Eukaryota; kingdom Metazoa; phylum Chordata; order Testudines; family Trionychidae; genus Pelodiscus; species Pelodiscus sinensis. Next base: position 15,781,396 of record NC_134730.1, read on the forward strand.
TATTCCTGCAACAGCGCAGGTGACTTTCAATGGACATCCACCTCAGATGAAGAAAGTTCCCAGTATCATGTAATTTTTGTTGTGGCTTTGTTTTTAGTGTTTACTTTGGTAAAATCTAGCTTGCAAAACAGATGTTTATAATACCACACTAGGAATTCTCTCCACAAGGAGAAATTTGTATTATCTGCTGTGATTTCAATCCTTTGCAGAGTTGTAAATATAGTCAGGCACTACCAATACCACTCTGTTGTTCTGTATACAAATGTGTATACAACATCTATGTGCACATACCATTTTATTCTTTTCTTTTCTTTCCTTTTCTTTTTTAAAATCAGAGGTATTCCCTCAATTTCTTTGTATATTACTCTTTTGGGATCAGTCTAGATTGAACTGTCTCCAGTCTATGAGATTTAATGATGTGTTGCTCTGGGCTCAGGATTTAAACATGAGGAAGTGAAAAAAATTGTGTTTCATGGGTTTATATAATTTTTTTGCCATTACTACTCAAGGTCAGAGGAAACGTGACTGTTGTAAAATTACTCTCTCTAGACAGGTGAGGGGAGGTTTTCACTCTCTTGTAACATATCAAGGTTGGAGGTTTACATATCCATAATTAAAATACACTAGGCATAATTTATATATTTTAAAATATAACATCAAAACTACTGATTTTGGCTTATCTGTTTCTCAGTGTATATTGCCCTCTTCATAAAAGACTTCCCCCCATAAAAGTAATAATACAGGCATCCCCTTCTATCCCTAAACCTCTAATAGCCAACAAAAAGAAGAGTAAAGATGCTCTAAAAAAGCAAGAAAACAAAAAACAACTCTAACCCAAGCAAAATTTTGAAACCACATAATGAAAAGTGCCAGACATCCCATAAAGACCAGGAGGAACTTTGCAATTGCTGTTTATTTTAGGCCAGGGTGGCCAACCTGTTACAGGTGAAGAGCCAAAATAGTGGTGAATACAGTGCAAAGAGCTGAGGGGAAAAAGGAGGGGGGGGAGGTGCGCGTCGCGCCTCAGTCACCGCCCTTTTAAGAGCAGAGCAGGCATTACCCGTTTAAGGTGGCCATTTAAAACTCTGCATGGGATGTCGTGACTCCAGCTCTGTGTCTTTCAGCCAGAAACGCGCTGCCTCTTTCAGAGCCGTGAGTGCGGGTACGGGAGCCTCAATTTTTTCTTTGAAGAGCCACATGCGGCTTGCAAGCTGCGGGTTGGCCACCCCTGGTTTAGGCGGAAGGCACCTAGGTACTACAATAATGGACAGGAGCACAGACAGATGGACAGGCGTTTTGCTTTTAGAATTGTTAATATTCATTCTTTAGACACTACTGAATGAAGGCCGGGATTTTCAAAGGAGCCAGGTACTCACCTCCCACAATATTTCAGTGCAGAACCTGACTCCTTTTGGTTCCTCTGAGATCAACCAGCCTAACTTAGTAAGACCAGAAACAATGGTCAAGGGTTCATCAACTGCTCTACAATCTGCAGGTACCTCTGAGTTCTATCCATAAGGATTCCAAAGTTTCTTTCTTGAGTGGTAATAGCTATTTTAGACTCCATCATTTTTGTATCTATAGCTAGGATTTTGTTTTCTTATGTACATTACTTTTCACAACACTGAATTCCATCTGCCTTTGCCCAATCACTCAGTTTTGTGAGATTCCTTCATAACTCTTTGCAGTCAGCTTTGGATTAGTCGCTGTTTACCCCTTTTTCAAGAACATTTATGAGAAGTTTAACAGCAGGATCCAAACGCAGATCCCTACTGCACAACACTCATTCCTACTTCCCCCCACCGCCATCTTTTAAGTGGAGTAACCGGCAATGTTTTCATGATGATTTAATTACCTGAATAACCAGCCTTTTGTTATTCTTAATCACTTTGTCCCTCCCTCTTTTTATAACAAACCCCTTGCCCCAAAGGCAAAGCTGCAAGCTGCCCAAACTGTTGCATTTAAGGACAGCCTCTGGAATCAGGGCATGCAAACTCTAAGCAGACCTCAAGCATGAAATCCAGAGGTTCATACTGGGGGGAGGAGGAGCTACTGGTTCCCCACCCCCATAAATGGTGTTCCTTTTCTGCATCACCTTTTAATGGGCTCATTTGCATGTTCCTGTAAAGAGATGGAACAGATGCCTTTATTTATTACATTCCTAGAGGGAATTTGAGAATGAATTGTATTAAGAAGCTGTTGATGTCTTGTGGGAAATCTTTGAAAACAATTTATTTGGAAACCATTCTGAATGTGTCCTGTAGCATATTTCATCTATTTCGTCCCTCTTAGTTTGGAATTCTTATGAGAGCAATTGTTGCATTTCAGAGGTGAAGAGTTCTATTGCTGTCTGATATCCGCCAGGATTTCCATGCCTAAGCTGAAGAAGCAATTAATGCAGACTCTGTGCCCATGTCTCCTACAGGCTAGGAGAGTTGGGATTTTGTTGCTGTTTTTTGTACTGATGCAGAATGTTTGACAGGTTGGCTTCCATAGAAGTCACACTCATAGGGACTGGGGAAGAGCAGAAACATAAATGGAGGTTTGTTCCTTTCCCTGAGGACCCGAGGTATTTTATGAATAGTTCCTGATAGCCCTGCTTTGCACACAGGACTTTAAAATGAGGTTGTACTCTTAAATACGACAGTAAAAGTACATTTAAGTTTAAACAATGCAGAGAAGTACTCATATCAAGACACCAACACGCCGTACAAATCTTAACATTATACAAAATCATATTAGACTGCTTGGAGTTCCATATTCATTGCATCTTATTTTTGTTTGTAGACTGAGCAAGATAAAAGTGTTTAGGATGAGCCAACCCTGAAAATCCAACTTGGTATCTAAAACACTGTCTGTTTTTTTTAAACCTTCCACATAATCACAAATACTAAAGACATGGAATTATAAATTATATCTTAAGTTAACATATGTGCAATGCATTTTCTTCAAATTATAACACAGCCTTGTAAGTCCTCAGTTCAGTGGCAGAGAAGTAATTCTGTCTCTTCTGCAGTATCTTTATTACTGGTTGCTACATACGAAAAGGCAAGAAACCAGCTTGACTCACAACGCAGGGTGAGTTTCCAGGAGTGGAAGTTAGAATAAAACAATCTTTTTATTGGTAGATTAATTAAAACCAATATGGAAACCATGAGAAATGGTAAGTCTGAAACCTTAGAATGCCATTTTTACAGTCACTTTCCAGATATGAGCCGCACTTTAAAGTACAAAAAACAAAGCAAAGGAATTAGTCACCCATCCAGCAAACAGTGACATATAAGCTTATCTTTAAGAATCGGAGCAGTTCTCTTGAGTAAAGAGTGCCTATGCACATGTACAAAGTTATCTGTATGTGCAAGAGATTGCAAAATTGAGGCCCTAAAGCATATAGTAGCTACAGGGAATATTATCTTTTTCATTACGCTGACAACATCATCATGCTGATTTTTAAAATTATATAGTTAAGTTGTTGTTGGATATATTTGACCAAATTCTGCCTTCAGCTTCAACATTCGTGGAACCTCATTGCCTTGGGATTGCACCTAAGTAACTGACGGTAGAATTTTTCTTCCCTCTTCCTCCCAGCCAAGGATCTGGCAACATTCCCAATAGCTTCAAGAGGAGCAGGATTAGGCCAGTTGTATCTTTCAAATCCAATAAAAAGCTGCTTTAATGTGCTTTCTGTACAGATTTGATGAAGTTGAACCCAAAGATTCTGTAAACTTACTTTTGTTTCATAACGCTACATTTTATATAAAGATGCATTTCTGGGACTGTTGCTGATAGCTATTATGCAATGGCTCCCAGGGGAGCTATAGTGATAGAAATGTAGCCGTGTTATAGTCTGGTGTAGCTGAAACAAAATACAGGACTATGTAGCACTTTAAAGACTAACAAGATGGTTTATTAGATGATGAGCTTTCGTGGGCCAGACCCACTTCCTCAGATCAAATAGTGGAAGAAAATAGTCACGAGGGGAGCTATGGTTGAAATGAAATCATTTTTATAAAATAAATGGATGAGCAAATCAATATATAAAATAGGTTAAACCACACAAAGTTATACATGCAAGTTGTATAGCTAACTGGTCAAGCATTTAAGATTTACCCCCCTTCACGTTCAGAGTTGCTTAGTAACTTAAGTGTTACTGTGTGTTTAATAATGAATGCTTAAAACCACCAGGGATTCTATCTGCAAAGCACTGTACAAGGCTTATGCACATAATTTTCAAACTACTGCTGTGGAAATTTACCCCCTGGTGGTATTAGTGGAACTTTAGCGCTGCAAGAATATGCTGTTCTGATAAACAGAAGTATAGCTGTGCCAAGTTAAGAAACCTTTTAATTTGCAGAAAGGGATCCAAAAATATCCTTATAGTCACTGATTTCAGTTTTCAGTAACAAAGTGCATGCGCTGAAATATTTACATTATTTAAACCGTGCTGCCCAAGAATGGATTTGGCATTTTTGGAGCATTAATCTGCAACACCCTGCAGTTTTTCTCTTTAATTTTTAAGTGATATAATTATTATTTTTAAAGTTTATAGCTCTCAGTGGCTATAAACATTCATTATACATAAGTGGAATACATTAGATGCCTTTTCAGAACACAGTCTTGTATCCAGAAACAACAGTCTGCAAAAGTGTCTTCGCAGATTGGAAACGAGCAACAAGCAATAACTCACTTCACTGGTACAGAAAATATATTTTAATCTTGGTTTTTTTTTTTTAAAATGAATTCCAGGAGAGTTACAGAAATAAAACCAATAAGGAAACAAAATGAAGGAAAATGGCATTATTACTCCTAGTGATAAAAATGATTGTTTAACACAATATGAGCCTACAGATGAGAGTATAAAGCTTTTAAATACTTTGCAAGTTGGCTGCACCATGGGGTTTCTATAATCTAACCGCTATTTGTCAGTACAAATGTCTTCGATGTGAATGAATGTGACAGTGTAGGAGTAGAAAAGAATTAAAAGGGGGTCAGATTCTCATCCGCAACACAATATACTTGGTGCAGATGATCACAGACTGTGATGGTCCTGATAGAAATTAGAGCAACTTAGGAGCTGCTCTAACTTATTGATAGCTGGTCATGATCTCTTAGTGACTGAATATTGTCAGGGGAGTGAAGTGTGGCTCTGCCTCTTCCTCATTTCTATCAGACTATCACCAGTCTCACACGGAAGAGGAAGTTACTCACCTTGGTGCAGTAATGACAGCTCTTCGAGATGCATGTCCCTGGGGGTGCTCCACTGTCGGCGTCGGGCTTGTCCCAGCGCCGCAGATCGGAGTTTCCATGAGCAGTAGTCAGCCATGCCGCGCATGAGAGGCGCACGCCTCACTCCCTTCGCACCTTTTGATCTCTCACGCGGTCCTGCTCCCGCCAGTTGCTCGAGTCCACCCCGGTATCTGCAAGACATGAGTCTCCAAAGCGGGGAGGAGGGCGGGTAGAGGAGGGGGGGGGGGGGGGACACATTTCGAAAAACCGTCGTTACTGCACCAAGGTGAGTAACTTCCTTCTCTTCTTTGAGCAGTGTCCCCGGGGGTGTAGCAGTACTTGAGTATAAAGAAGGCGGGTAATGAAGTCACTGCTTATTCACAGTCAAGAGCATGGCAGATGCTACCACAGCGTCAGTAGATAAGTTGTGAGAAATTGCGTAATGTTTCATGAAGGTATCACTGGTGGACCATGTAGCCGCTCAACAAATATCCTTAAAAGGAACTCCACAAAGGAAGGCTGTAGAGATAGCTACGTCTCTTGTAGAATGAGCTCTAAGTGTCTCTGGCAGTGGTTTATTTCATATAGCATAGCACTTTTTAATGCAAGTATCCATAAGGTTTGAGATCCGTTGTGATGAGAGGGGTTGGTCTCTGCAGTGTTCCGCTACTGAAATTAGTAGGCAGTCGTGTTTTGCGAAAGGTTTGAGTTCTATCTAAACAGAAGGCAAGTGATCTACGCCCATCTAGTGAGTGAAGCTGGGCCTTGTGACCACTCGCGTGTGGTCTGGGGTAGAAAGATGGAAGTACGATTGGCTCATTTATGTGGAAGTCCGAGCAAGCCTTTGGGATGAAAAATGAGTGTCGACGCAGTGTGACTTTGTCCTTACTGAAGATGGTATATGGTGGCACTGCCATTAGAGCTGCTATTTCTCTAACTCTGTGGGCAGAGGTGATCGCCAGCAGAAATATAACTTTGAGTATCGTAATTGAGAGTGGAGCAGTTGCTATTGGCTCGAAGGGAACACAGGTTAGAGTATCGAGCACCAGCTCCAAGTTTCACACAGATTGGAGAGGCCTTTGAGAAACTTCCTTGTGGCAGGGTGTGCAAACACCAAAGAATCCTCAATTGAACTGTGGAATGCAGTGATCACTGCTAGATATACTTTCTAAGACGCTAGGGCTAATCCTGTTTTTTAGTTGCAGAATATAGTCTAAAATGATGTGTAAAGGCGCTGGACATGGATCCAGTCTTTCAGCAGCAAACCAGGACAGGAATCTGTGCCACTTGTGAAGGTAAGTGGATCAAGTGGATTGTTTCCTACTATGCAATAAGACAACTCTCACTTTGTCTGAACGGTGGAGTTAGCCTTCTTGGAACCAACAATGAGCAAGGCTGTCAACTGTAGCATTAAAGTCCCGTTGTTCTGGGTTAGGAGATTGGGCTACATGGGGAAGCGATAGAGTGGTTGAGGAGACATCTGATACAGATAGGGGAACCACGTTTGTCACGCCCAGAATGGGGCTATGAGAATCACTGTTGCACCATCTCTGTTAAATTTTCTAACCAACTCTTGGAATGAGTGGAGTAGGAGGAAAGGTGTATAAGAGAGGCCTCTCCAATGGAGGAGAAAGGTCATGGATCTTTAGGGCCTATGCCGGCCCTAGAACATTTTGTATTCTTGTAAGAGGTGAAAATTGAAAATAGGCTGGAGGACGTATCGATGAAGCTCCCATTTGTGGTCCAGGGCAAAATGTCTTCTGAGTAAGTCCACAAGTACATTGTTGATCCCTGGTAAGGAGGAAGCGGTCAAGGTAACCACATTATGGATGCACCAATTCTGTAGTCAAATTGCCTAGGCATACAGTGAATGAGTGTGGGTGCCCCCTGTCGATTTATATACTACATTGTGGAGACATTGTTGGTAATTGCCCTCACTGTGGTTCCTTGGATGTGCAGCAGAAAATACCTGCATGCATTTGCAACTGCCCTGAGTTCCAGTATGTTGACGTGCAAGCTAGGTTTCCCTGATGGTCCATAGACATTGGATGGACACATCTCCCATATGAGCTTCCCATCCCATGAGGGAGGCATCGGTAGTAATCTGTGTGGTAGGTTGATCCTGATGGAATGGAACTCCTGCTAGTAAGTTGTTTGGCTTGGTCAACCACTTCAGAGACGCTAGAACGTTGGTAGGTAGGGTCACTTGCCAGTGTACATCCTGCTTCCGACGGGTGTAAACAGAAGCAAGCCAGAGTTGAAGGCAGTGAAAGTGGAGCCTTGCATGAGCAAGCAACCACGTAAGTTGTAGCTGCCATATGACCCATGAATTGAAGACAAGTAAGTATTGACTCTCTGGGGCTGTTTGTGAGTGTAAATACAAGGTCTTGGATTGCTTAAAATCATCTCAATGGTAGGTACGCTCTTGCCGTGGTGGAATCTAGATGGACTCCAATGAACTCTAGGGTTTGTGCAGGTAGAAGTGTTGATTTCTGTTTGTTGAGAATGAGACCTAAGAGATTGAACATCTGTCTGGTTATAAATATCATATGGAGAGTGTCCATATCTGTTTACCCTTTTATTAGACAGTCGTTTAATAGGGAAAGATCATAATCCATTGCCACTGCAGATATGTCACGACAACAGCGAGTGTCTTTGAAAATAGTCTGGGCGCCGATGATAGGCCAAAGGGTAGGAGAGAGTGTTGGAAAGTTTAGTGATCTGAGAGAGCCCCTTGAGGGTGAGGGAGGCAACAAGGAACTGTATATCTCCAGTTTGGTCTGTGATGCCTATCGTGTCTGAGAGTTTGCATCACAAGTGAATGCAGTGAAGGTGTCAGTAATGATGGAGAGGATGAAAAAGCAAGCAGTTCTGGGCTAAGCTCATGTGTTCTTGGTGATTTGTGAGTTGCCTTCTTCAGTGCCGGGGGGCTAACAGCCTCATCCGGTGCTGGGAGTTCTGAGTCATGCCTCAGAGTCGGTGCCAAGTACATCGGTGCTGGTGTCTGCACCATTTGCATTGGTGCCGGTGCCTGTGGGGTCACTGCACGCGGCACCGGTATTGTGGGTGCCATAGATGATGGTGCCGCAGCTCGCAGTGCCGAATGTCTTGCTGCTGCCGCAGTTGTCAGTACCGTACATGGTCCGTGCCAAATTTTCGGTTCTGAGGCTGTTTTAAACTGCAGTTTTGTGGCACCAGCTGTTCCCAGTTTCTCTCCAACACTTATTCTACTTGTGGAGGCCAGTGGTAGTGAACGGGCCGGGGAAGCCCTTTTACAGGCGGGGGCCGCCATAGGAGAGGAAGCCCTCAGTTTTTCTTTTCTCCATGTCAGAGTCTGATTCCGAGGGCAGCAGGGCTTTGTCGAATAAAAACATCCTGAGCTTCATCTCTCCATCCTGCAGTGCCCTCACTGTGAATTTTGCACGAGTGGACTTTTGAGGCACATAGGATTTGCCCAAACATTTTATACACTCTGCTTGGCTGTCGGAGACTGGCATCAGCTCTAGACATGTGGCACACTTCTTAAATCCCAGCGAATCCGGCATGATAAAGGGATCTGTCGCCATGGTGTTGTCACTCTGGCTTTCTTTCCTTTTCATCTTCCTTTTTTTTGTAATTAAAACATTTAACAGAAAAACCTGTGGTTTTTTTTTTTTGAAGAATGAACTAACTAGAACTTGAACTCTGACTAACAATTGAAAAACTGACTGATTATGAACAAAAAATGAATACTAAAATCCAAATTTCTTCTCTGACTAGAGTAACTGAAGAGAGAAGTCTTGCTCCGTCTGTGACCTGGGGCAGCAACGAGGAACTGGTGGGAGATTGACCGTGTGAGAGATCAAATGGCACAAACAGCGTGAGGCATGTGCTGCACCTGTGCGATCCGGCTGACTGCTCATGAAAACTCCAATCTGTGGCACCAGGACGATTCTGCCACCAACAGCAGAGCATTCCCAGGGACACTACATGAGGAAGTAGTAAAGGAGTTGGCTCTGCCAGCTTTATGTTGGATTAAAATTCCTTTCCACCATGGGATTCTCAACTGGTCAATTGTGGCTAGATTACCTGTTTTGCCCTGCCCAGTGAGCACAAAGGACACAAAACCAGAATTGCAAACTCTTTGGGGACAGGGACTGTCTTTTTCTGTGTTTGTGCCACACATAGAACGATGGGGTTCTGATCCATAACAGGTGCTCCCTAGGTTATAGGACAATGCAAATAAAGAAACAACAACAGAATAAGTCCTGAGAATCTGGCCTATGATATTAAAACATATAGATGTAATATATGCATATGAACAAGAAAATACATAATATCTTCATGCTGTGATTTACAATGTTGCACTACCGTCAATGATAAAAAAAAAATCACACTGTAGTCAGGAATGATCTTGTTTATTCCATTACTGGGATAATTCAGTATCTGAAAGTGAGTTTCTTTTCTGAATATTGGGATTGCTCATAACTTTTCAATTATTTTAGATAATTTGATAACATTACCTCAGAATGTGCAAATACTCCCTGTCCTACATGTAGGGAATATTGAAATTAGGATTTGATTCAGTGCTCATTGAAATCAAGAAAAGTCTCTTACTGATTTCAATGACCACTGGAGAAGGCCTATAATTTAGTAACATCATCCAAGACAAAACTGAAAGGGTTTAGAGTGTGATCACTGTATTTGTCCATTACTTTTAATGGAAGTGTATCACTGGAAACCAGTTTTTGAAAAGTCTATGCATTCACGACAGCTACTGTTACTAATTGCATACTTTCAAGCAGTAATTATTTTGCTTTCTTTTCCAGCTGGTTCTGAGACAAACTTATGCTGTTTAAGGAGTTGATTTGTTATTGCTCTCAAATTCAGCAGAGTGATGCTTTGATGAGCATCTCAGAAGTGACTCTTGCTAGAAACGCTAAGCACTAGGCAAAGTCCAGTCCGCATTTGGAAATTAAAAGGTACTTTGCTGATACTCACTATCCAAAGCTTTTATCTTCAGAATAAGTATGCTTGCTTAGGAAGAGCTGTATTGTATCTTAACTGTAGATAATTATGCTGCTAGAGCCTCTGAGAAGAAGGAAAAACTGATCTCGCGAGGCAGTCTCATTTGTTGAGGAATTCACAGTGTAGATACGGAACTGAGTAGCCTGGAAATATTCCAATCTGGATGGCGAGATACACATGTCTCCTCCCAAAAGAGGTGATGTCTTGGGAGCCTTGGTAGATCATAAAGGGGAAATATATGTACCACTGCCCTCAACTATGACAGTATGTTTTAATAGTTTTACAAAATAAAGCATAAAGGTTAGAAAAAATACAAAAAAAGAAACAACTTAGGAAAAAAATTGTGTCTTAAATTCGTATTCAAATGTTACCTTCAATTACATGGAGCAGAAATGTATTTAAAGCATGAAACCATTAACATGTATTTTCAAAGGCAATTGTTTTATGGAGGGTGGAGAAAAACCATGAAAGAATGACAAGAACAAGCCCTTTCACAGAAGAAAAGTTTCTAAGTTTTGAACTGATTATTTATGATAAATGTCTAGTAACTATTATCTTAACAGGAATCATCTGTGCAACAATTATTTTAGCACAGGGTAAAATAATATTACACTTTGCTGACACTAATTTGTCTTGATTATTTATTCTAATGGTTTTATATTTTTATTGGTGCATTGGATTACAGAAAATGCAGTATAATTTAATTTTCACCATCATACAGGAAGAAATCACTGGAGGCATTATAATGAAAGAACAGCTATGCTAATACCACAAAAAAAAAAAGGATGGAAAATGATTTATGCTACTTTCCTCTCTTATTTGCAGTTCATTAAGTCACTGTCTTCTTATAATGACCAAGTGAAAATTAAAGTACTTCAGAGAAGAACTTTAGGTTCAGCATCATTAGAGGAAGAGAAATGGGTTCTTTGATGAACTTGACTGCAGAAATCTATAGAGCACAACTTAATCAGACTACACATTGATCTTTGATGCTAGAAGGCAGGCTTAAGATTGAATGAATCTTTTAAATGCATATTTTGGTTTTTAAAAGTACATATGATGCATGAGAATCATTTATATTTAAAATGCTTTAAATTCAAGTTAAAAAATGGTATATGGTGCTTTCCTTTGTCCTCAGTGTAAAAACAAACCTAAAGCAACCAGTTCCCCATACTGTAAGATGGTTTTAAGACAGTATTTGTGATCATGAAGAACAGCTACCTACCTAGCCCAAGAAAACAACATATTGGTTATTACTAATGAATTTCTAAATCACTCATGATGAACAGCTTTGTTCATCTGATAAATGACTTTGAGACACAGGAGAAAATAAACAGTATGGATAGTATTTTATACCTTATCAAATAAAAAAACCCACCTTTCTTTGGTCATCTTCCCTCTAGACAGATCCTTAGTCTTATATCCTTGTAATCCTACTGCTTCCACAAGATTGCTACAAGGGTGTAACAACTGAATTTGGTCCTCTGTGGTGGGATGCTCTAGTTATTCTGCTCCAATAACACTACACCACAGCAGTGAGCAGGAGAAAAAAATAACGTCCATGCTTTAAGATACAGAAAGAATTTGGGTCAGCAGAATATAACACCAAAATTAGAATTTTGGCTAGGACAGAAGGGTTAACAGTCCTCTTCTTCACTTGGAATGAATTAATGTTTTAGGACAAAATCTTCAAAGACATCGAAGGTCAGGTCTATACTAGACCTGGAAAGCTGGCTTAAGGCACGCAATTCCAGCTACATAAATAACGTAGCTGGAGTCAACATACTTTAAGGCTTAAGCCGAACCTGGCACAGTCTTTACAGTGGGAAGTCAACGGGAGCAAATGCTCTTTACTAGACTGGCTAAACCAAATGCCAGATCAATCAGTCTCTGGCATGACAAGTGGAGATGTGGCCTAACATAGGAATTAACATCCCAGTTCTGAAAAGGACTTAGACTAAACTCCACTGACTTTCAATAACACTGGTTCCCAAAAGCCAGATTTTTAAAGGTGTAGGTGTCTAACTTCCACTGAAATCAAACTGAGTCAGATGCCCAAATACCTTTAATAATCTGATTCTAAATCCCTTTTGAAAATGGGATTTTAGTAGATTAGCAGGAAATTTTTTCAAAAACACAGAACACCCTTGTATGGGATGGGGGAGTAGTTATAGGATAAAAGATCTAAATTCATCCACGCTGAAATGTTACTGACATCAGCATAATTATACAGGTGGAACCCCTCTAAAAGGGGACTCTCTGGTCCAGCAACATCCAAGGTCCAGCAGGACCACGGATGTTCCGGGATAAGAGAGTCACGATGGAAGGCTGGCAAATGGGAGTCCTGCAGGACTGCAAGCTGCCCAGCAGGACCAGGAGCTTGGAGCATGGCAGCGGGGCAATCCAGTGGGGCTGGGGAGTCCAGTGGGGCCGGCAGAGTAGGGGGATTGGTGGTGGGGCGGGGAGCTGGCAGCCAGGCCAGGGATTGGGAGGCCAGCGGCAGGTGGGCCAGAAGTAAGCTCCCTTGGTCCAGCAAAATCCCTCATCCAGGACTGGTCAGGTGCCAAGGGTGTCAGACTAGGAAAAGTCCAACCTGTACCAGGATCGTATTTGGCAAACTGAGTCTCTACTGATTCTTTTGGTTATTTTCTTCCAGGTTAGTTGTCCAGCTACACCAAAAGGAGGACAGGAAACAGCTGATGTGGATTTAATCAGGCTGCAACTTTATTATTGTGTGGATAGGGTTGCCAAACTTTCTAATTCCAGACTGAACATCTTTGCCCCTCACACTGCCCACCCCTTCCCTGAGGTCCCACCCCTTCCCGAAGCCTGGCCTCCACTCACTCTATCCCCATTTCTCTTCGTTGCCTGCTCTCCCCCACCGTTGCTCACATGCTCATTTTCACTGCAAGGCTTGAATAGGCATATTTATAGTTTAGACAGATGTAAGTTCAGGTTTTTTTTTCAGGAAACAAAAGTTGGCAGCAAAATAGCTTAAAGGGGCAATAAAAGAAATGAAATTTCATGAAGGTTTCCACAATTCTTGCCCTCCCCTCTTCCCATTTTTTTGTAACCAGATTCATGTTTTTTGGTCACTGAAGTTGTTGTAATTTTATGCATAGAATTAGGACCACTGTTATCATAGCTGCAATGGGTCCATTCAAGGTCCACTCCTGAAACACAAATACAAACCCATAGGGCACAACCACCAGAATGCACCTATTCAGATATCCTTAAATTTGTGGAAATTGATTCCCACACCTATTTGCAGATACATACATGTATTCATGTATACATATCTAGCATGCACTAACATATCCTTCCACATTATTAATTATTACATTTATTGTGTAGTGCCAAAAGACCCCAACTAAGATCAGGGCTCAAGGGTGGTAGGTGGTGGACATACACATAAAGAGTCTGCAACAAAGTTTATAACATAGCTAGACAAAGGTGATTTGAAATGTATGATACATTGGCTCTTCTGCAATTACTAGGCAACAACATTCACTTTAAGAAATTAATTTCTTTGAGTTCCCTTTTCTTTTAAAAAACTTGTTATAAAATGAACACACACACTTTGCCATTGTGCACAAGTCTGTAAAAGGATTAAAAATCAGAAGGGTAGGCTACCAATTTTATTGACACATGCATATGGCAATACACCCACCTATACAAAGCTACACAGTCTCTTACACACATACAATGCATGTGTACATTTGCCTTCAGAGAGACTTTTTCATACATTTTTCCAGGGATTATCACCTAGCCTGGAGGAAGGTGAGTTGGAGGGGAATGTTGAGGGGAGAGAGAGAAGATGGGGACTGATAGAGGCCAAAGACTTCAGCAGGATGGAGCAGAGAGAGGAGAGAGTGTGGGAGGTATATGGGGTGGATGGGGATTCAGGAGGAGGCTGAAGGTTACAAGCGTATGAGGATGTGTGTGGGGGGAGGGGGAGGGCATATAGGGACATAATGGAAGTGCAGCAGTATATGAAGATGAATGGGGTGCAAGAGAGAGAGGGGTGAGGGACTTGGGGACAGCGGTTCTGGGAGAAGGAAAGGATGGTGGGAAAGTGCTGTATGGGGTACAGAGTTGGGAGGACAGGATGGGATGGGGAGAGGTGCAGTGAAGGGGGTTACACACATTTCAAGCTCCTGAGTGCTGGCGATGGGGTGAAAGACTGAATGTGCAGACCCCACACCACAGCTTGAGCCCTGCCAGAATAAGAGCATGAGAAGATGGGCAGCAGTGGGAGATGTGCATGCCGGTGCCACTATGTGACCCCTCAACAGCCATCTGCTGTATGCTTGAACAGCGCTCCCTGCACCAGTCCTGACCCAGCCAATGGGAGCTGTGCCTGCGGGGCGGGTGTGGGGGGGGGGAGGGAGAAGGAAGAGGAGGAGAAGGACAAGGAAAGCATACGGACCCCTCCCTGGTAGCTCTTAAAGCTAGGAGCCAGATATGCCACCTCAGCTGTGGGCCCCACAGCAGCTAGCAGGGAGCTTGCCGGCAGCTGTGACCCACACATTCAACAGCCCAGTCAGCAGCGTTCTTTCTTGGACTAGATATTCTGGTCCGAAATGAGACACCTGGTCCTCCCATGTCTGGGACTCTCCCACAGATAACAGTATACACACTCCAAGTAATCTCATTTATCCTGCACTTACCCAGGGGGCTGCCACCAGCTCCCCCTCTTTTTCCATCCAAATCCTACAGCAAATCCATTGCTGGGACCTTATCATCCACTCTCTTTTTAGGAGGGGTAAAGGAGGTGTATAAAAGAGGGGTTTGGCTTCCTGCCATTACAACCACAGGAGCCCCAAACCAAACACCATTCCATTCCTTTAAACAGCATTTCCTTTTAAAGGCCTTTACCAAGCCACTTATCTGGTCAGTGGATGCCTTCATTAAGGAGAACCCACACAGAAAATCTGCTCCACATTTAATTTGCAACAAACGGCCTATCACCATAATAGGCTGCCCTGGCATCCACTGTGGGGAAGGCAAAAAAACCTCCACTCCACCAAAACCATTATGATGGTGAGGGGAAAAAAAATTCCTTCCCAGCTTCCCTAAAAAGGAGCCATTTAGCACAGTGCCTACAGCAGGTTCAAACCCCACCTAATTATCACACCCTCAAGGAGAGGGAGGCTGGGCGCTGCCTTGACTGCTCTGTGGAGAAAGGAGCTTTTAATGCCAGGACTTGCACCTCTAAATCCTTCTGCCCTTACAGTCCCAGGGGCTGGTGTTGCAAACCTACCCATCCCCCATCTTTCTGAAGCACTTTCTGACCTTGCACTCTCAACATAAAGCACCACTACCTTCCCCAGCAAACCTGTACCACTATTGGAAGCCTTCCTTGAGCTGTGGGTCAGTGGACACTTATGTCACCAGGCTAAAATAATCATGTTACCTCCACCCTTAAGTCCGTTTGACTCTTCTAACAAAAGCAACATGGAAAAAAAGTGTCATTCATAAAAATAAATAATGCGCCTTTTTTCATTTCCAGCTTCCCCAATTTCCCCATCCTGTTTGCTCAGAGCACACCCTTCTCCATTTGCACTGATGCCGACAAAGCAATAAAGCTGCTAGCTATTAAATAAAAATACAGTGGAGCATTTTTAATCAGCCTAGTGTGTTTTAATTACAGTAAATGAGATTATTTTTATTGCTTTAAGGTACTAAAAGTGCATTATTTGGGCTGTTTAAAATGGGAGCTTTTAAACAGTCCAAATCCTTTTGAAAACATAAAAATCTCTTATTTTTAGTGACGGTATATTATAGCTATGGATGCGCCGCTGACTATGTATCCAGCAGCATTTTTCTGACAAAAATAATTCTTACAAAGCCATTGAAATTCAATTTAATGCTTACCAAAGCCAAGCTGTCTAAACTGTACAGAAACAAAGAACAAACAGCATCAGTGGCATACTGAACCAAAGCATTCTTGTTCTGAAGATATGACACTAAGCTTCCATTTGGAAACTGCGTCCTTTCTCGGTTTACCATGGATTATGTACTAATATACAGCACACTGAGGATCAATCCTGTGATTGGATTGGGCATGGCTGGAACCTAACACCAAAGGCAGAGTCCCATTAACTTCAACTGGGCTCTTCGTGGGTGGCATCATGCAGTGGCAGCAGTGGTGTCCTGCACTCCCTGCAGTGGAAGGAGCTGCGGGAGAAGAGGAGCACACTGGGAAAGAACACTCGTTCCACTTCCTCATTGTGGCAGGAGGTGTGTGTGTGTGTGTGTGTGTGTGCGCGCGCATGCGCCCCTTTCCCCACCATGTCCCCAAAGCCGCATCGTGGGGAACTGGGGGCGACAGAGGGGAGGGGCGGAGTGACAGCAGGAAAGGGCGGGGTTTGGGGGGCCGGTAATGGACAGCCACTCTCCCCCAGAATTTACAATTGCACAGGCTGGGCCGGGAGTTTGAGACCCCCCTGTTCTAAATGATGTACTTGTCTAAAACAGCTGCATCTCAATCACACAAAAAAACCCACTTTGCCAACAGTGATACAGGTCTGCCTATGACACATTTCTAACCAGGAACACCACAAACCTTGGATCATTTTTATAGCCCTAAATTAGCCATTGAAAATACTTGATTTTTTTTTCCAGGTGAAGTTGGCTCTTCCTCTCCCAAGATAAAACTAACCAGCCTTGCCCCTTCATTTTCAATGGGAGGGGTTGTAGTACAGACATGAAACATAAATCTCAAGTGCAATTGGCTGGTGTGGGAGAAGGCGTTAACAAACCTCTTACTGCTGTTTAACAGGGATACGCTTGTAATCAGCTGAAAAGGTTTCATGTCTAGATAATGTACAATCTTGATTTGTGAGAAGCAAGATTTTTTTCAGCTAGAGTAAGTATAAGCCTGGGATTTCATGTATTATGTCTCATTTTGTATGTAAAAACCACAGATAAAGGGCTTTGAAGGCATAGAAAGAGGATGTGCCACTAGCACTACTAACAACTCAAGACTTTTTCCAAATTCACTTCCAGCTGGCACGTCAAACTGATAATCGTATTTCTATGAGGGGAGGCATGGCAGGAGGAGTAAAAAACAAGGCTGATTTATTTGAACAAAACCAAACCTGTTTAAAACGTACGAAGCATCTTTTTTCTTTAAGACATTACACACTAGGGAGGTCTGACGCGGAGTCATTCAAACACTAAGTAGCAAATATCAGCACTTCTTAGTAGGGGGTGTGATCCTGAGGTGAGTAGACTCGGTCCCATGCCCCAACTGATACCTGAGAATAATCTGCAATAGAGGAACACTGCAGGTGGGCAGCTGCAGAATTTTCTTTCAGTTTTGCTGAGGGGATGTGTGGGGTTTTGATCCTACTCTTCCCACAGAAATGAAGGAGGGCTCAGGTCCTCCCAATCTGCTTTGCTTCACCAGAGGCAAGGGGCATCCATGCAGAATGCTTTTCCCTCTGCACCAACTCCCAGCCCTGCCTCTCACCCTTGACAGCATGACTCCGAGTCCTGCAGGAGCTGTGATGTATGAAACTATCCTCACCCACCCATCCCCCCCAGAACAAAGAGTGACTTTAAAGGTCCAAAGAAGGGAATAAAATCACACACAAATTCCTGCAGACTTTGCACATCCATAATCCCGGGCTGTTGCCCCACCTACTCCTCCCCATCTGAAGATCTAGATTTCTGCAAAGGGGCTTCTGCAGGGCCATGGGAAAAATGTTGCACAAGTCTCTCCCTTCCTATGCTACCCCCTTGCCCAAGCTATGGGCTTTTGTTACCTCCTACACCAGGAAGCAGAGAGCAGTATTCAGATCAAGTTCTTGTTTAGTCCTTAAATCAGACAAGTTATTGACTATAAGAAATAGGGATGTCAGGAACCTGGCTCTGAGTCATTGCAATTTGCTGATCTGCTTTGGGTTAACTGACTGAATTGTGTCTCTCCATTACCATGACAAAAACTGTGTTTCCTGCTGAGGGCTAAGTCTTTGCCCCATTACCCACCAAAATCCGCACTGACATCAGTGTGTGTATTCACTGAGGAGGAACACAGCAGGGGTGTTAAAATTAAGCCCCCTAGGACAAACTGAACACTGGTTGGAAATAACAAGGGTTACAACCAGAACAGTGGGCAGCATTATTTTCTTTTTTCTTCAACTAAAAGAGAGGTGTTTATGGTTTTTCCCCACAGAAAAATTCAGACTAAATATGAAGATAAACAGGAAGATGATTTGGTGTTTAACATGCCTCACTTTACCCTTCTGTGAAATGGGGACAATTCCTACTACACATAAATGATGGGAGGTGCATTAACATTAGCAAACCGCCTTCAGATGAAACGTGAAGGGCAAACAATTGACTTTGTTACTTTATGCTATTAAGAAATGCAGAGTGGTTTTAATTTCTGTTAGTCTTCCACGACGTCTGTTAGGTGATAATTTTTAAAATCCCTGTTGCATTTGTCAGGCTTTGCAAATGTTTTCTTTCAGCAATTTACCAACATTTTCTTCAACTGGTATCGCTATAACTTCTCTACAACAGCAGACTGCATCTGCCTCCTATCTCCAGAGAGGTAGCTTTTAACAGCAAAGTACTCAATTGTAACTAAGCACCACGCCCCCATCACAGTCTTCTCTGTTTAGTGAACTAGAACTCTATCAATTTTTCAGAAATAAATCCGTCTGATTATAAGTCTCTGCCAAAAGTGGATTCTTGACATGGACCTCTGCCAGGATATTACTAGGACATGTGAAATGACAACCTGACAGAAAAATCGCTAATGGAGATTTATTCTGGGAAAGACATTTTTGTCATGATTCTTTTACACAGCAGCAAGCATGTAGAACAGGGATATTTCATAAAGAATCACTGAATACATAGGCAGATGAGTTCACACGAACATGTATCAAACATAAGCAAGTCTGGGAATTCCTCCTGACAGACAAGGCAATCAAGATGGGGAAAATCCACTTCCATCCAGTTTTTCTTAAAAGTAGAATTAACATGGTTCTATTGCATAAAGGGAGGAATGAGGCATACGTGGTATGTAAGTACATATACACAAAATCCTACTTGGCAGCACACAAGGCCAGAGTTTGAGCCACCTAGCATGTACAGACCCTTTGCTCCTTCCCTCACAACAGGGCTACGTTAGGTCACTCACTTGACTGAGAGGCTTGCTGGTTGCTGTTATAAAAAAGGATGGTGGTTGTCTACCCTGTGTTCCTGCAGTGCAGCAGAGGGAGTCCCACCAAGAATGCTGAAGTTTCTATGCAACTTGGTTTAGCTGAAGATAGCTTCCCCAATTATCACCCCTGTCATTACCTCACAGAACTTCCCCTATTATCACCCCTATGTCATTACCTCGCAGACACTAACCTTCCCCCTTCACTTCCACTCTGTTCTAAAATTTGATTTGTCAATTTCACATGCGTTCATTTTTTTTTATTGTATCACTTTGGTATATGTGGTTGTGCCTATTTACTTCCACATATTGATCTGAGGAAGTGGGTCTGGCCCACAAAAGCTCATCACCTAATAAACCATCTTGTTAGTCTTTAAAGTGCTACATAGTTCTATCTTTTGGTTAGCTGCAGTGAAGGTAGTTTCTCTTTAGTATGCTAATATTAAAAGCTGAGACATATAGGCCACTGGCTTGGGATGCGGGTTCTATTCCTACCTCTGCAGCTAATTTAGAGTCTCTTAGCGTGCCACTCTGCAAAATAGCAACAGGAGCACTAACTCTATGCAAACTAAAATGTAGCTGTAGTCACAACTTGGCCTCCACCACACAGTATTTGGGATCTCAACGCTCCCACCCTCAGCTATGTGAGGGGAGGTGAACCAAAATATGCAGAATTCGCTTGCAAGAGGCCTGGGTGATGGGCAGAGCTACCTTCACTTAATTTTCTCTCCCCCCACAGAAGCCCCTGTGCAGGAGCCTTGTGGGGATACAGATCTCTGAAGGAGAGAAGACAGATGAGTCACAGGTGAAGCTCTGAGACTCTGCCTCCTGAACTCTTTCTGCCGGAGCTGTGGATTAGATTAACTCAATTTACATCAAGTCTGAGTCTGTAATTTGTGAGACTCTCTCCTGCTTGATAGAGAGCCCTCAAACTGAGTGCGATTCCAGGAAGCAGCAATGCCCCAAGAGAAACACACACCGCAACTATAACAGCTGTGCTTTTAAAACACTGCAATGATGTGATGTGGTTCATATAGACCTACCCACGCTAGCTTTTATGTAGCTGGTACTGGGAGGAAGAAAGCTGTGGCTGAGCTACAAGAGCCAGACTGCACCCAAGGGGAGCACTAGCATGCTCTGTACCAAGCATATTTAAATGGTAAGACTTTGGGCTCAGATCCAGAATATCCACTGTATAGCCTCTGCTGGGTGAGCTATATCCATTCCTTGCAAGGGGATGGATTTGATGATCTTACAGTTCCCTTCCATCTCTCACTCTAAGATCCTATGATCCTATTTCACTATTGAGAACAACAGTGATGCAACCCACAGTCCCTCTCTTTTGTATCTGCTTTCCCCCACCGCTGTATGCATCTCCCTGTAATAGATATGACTGTATATTATTAACAGATTTCAATGAATTTGCTGGTGTGATCAACTGAATTTGAAAGAACAGAAAAATTCTGTTGCATAATAAAAGAGGATTTTTATAGGTTTTATGTGTTAGGTAATCAGCTTCGCAGATGATCAAAGATTAACTTTAAATGGATGCTGCTAAGAAAGAGCCTCAGTCTTAAATCAGCTTTCCTGCATTAAACCTTCCTCTTTAATCCTCAGCTCCAAGTAATTTTATAAATAGATAAAATTGAAAAATCTCTTAAACCACACAAATATAATCAGATGAATCCCGCTGCAATCCTCCTTTTTCTTGGGATTCCTTTAGTTTCTTTGGAAGGTAACAGTTTGTCCTCATCCGGGTTGCACTGTTCCGTAGTAACAAAATTAATAAACAGAACCCAGATCATAAAAAAAATCCCTTTCACCCAGTTCCATAATGTCATCATAGATGTTTGTGTATAGTAAACCCCAAGCACCCATTAGCCCACAAATAAAGCTCAGAAAAACATTCTAGCTGTGCAGCATTTCTGCTAAAATGACCACGTGCAATGCTGTATTTGTTCTGAATAGTATTGGCTTCAATTCTGCCCATACACAGTGAGCTCTGAGAACAGAAGCCTGTTATCTGTTTGGAACAACCATCCTATAATACAGCCCCGTGAATACTTCTGGAGCTAGAAAAATAAAGTTTAGAAATCAAATATGGGTGAAGAAAAGCATGGACTTGGGAAAACAGCTCACAAATTTGTTCCATTTCAATTGTTTTCATGATTAATTTGGAACACAGGGATCAGATCATGATCTCAATTATAGCGGTGTAAATCTAGAATAACGTCACTGAAGTTACCCCCATGGCCTCGCCACCTTGAAAGCTGACGTTTCATTTGGAATGTGAGAGTGTAACTGTGTACACGGTTAACCAATGAGCCTGGACTCATTGGTTAACCTTCACGGTTACACGCAGGCTCCTGGTACACATGTGAAACTGGCTTAAAAGGCGGCTTCCTGCGTGCGCCAGTGCTCAGGGAGCCACCTACCCAGCCTCCTGCGCTGCTGCCTCTATCAGAGGCAGCAGCGAGAGTGAGCAGGCACACATTGGGTATGCCCCTAAAAGCTGGTTCTCCACACACACTGGATCCCAAGAAGCTGCCTTCCCTCATGAGTAACCACGCAGTTTAACATCCCTATGTTTCATAAGATGAAACTGTTTTAAAACTTTTTCTCCTCAGTCCCCTGCCAAATTGTGTGACATGATATTTACACGGCCTAATTTTTATAACTCTTCTTTCTTGTTGCTGTGGGAAAGACCAACACAAACTAAACAGAAAGCTAGTTGAATATACAGGGGAAAGAGTAAAATTGATTACAATCAAAATGTTGTCAAAGACAGAGACAAACAAATTAGAAAAGAAGGTCCTACCTTTTTCAGTTATAATTACTTTTGGTTTTGTTTGCCACCATTATAGATGCAGATGCACATTTTTCAGACTGGAATGTGATTTTAAATTAACAGAATCTCTCTAGTAGAGAATCAATACAGCTGATTTTTATTGTCACTCACACTAGAGTTTGCCCTTGTATAATTCCACTGATTTCCACGGAGCTACATATAATTTGTACCAGTGTGAAAATCCAACCCTGCATATTTTTCTGACTTGACTGCATACATAGTCTCTCTCCCTCTTTCTATATCTATCTTTCTATATCTATATGTCTATATCTATATATATGGCCATATGACTTAAGGAGGAAACAGGATTTGATTACTTATATTCTTGTTACCACTCAGGAAGTCAAGGAACACTTTACTGGGAGTGAGATACAACCCAGAAACCCAGCAAAAAGCAGAATACGCATTTGGAGGAAAGATCCGTGTAACTGTTAAAAAGGCAGAGGGATAAACAACCTACCAGAGCTGCATGCAGTAATACATACAGTCACACCACACATTTGTATTTGGCAATAAAAATAAAGACACAGTAGGAACGGTCACATCATATGGTATATAGATCAAGAAATGTACACACATCAGGATGAAAATGTGCAGGTTTTGGAACATCCCTAGTAAAAAACAAATACATGTAATAAATAATATTGAGGATGGATGTGCGCACTTAACCTAATTTAAAACTCACTCAAATATCCTGGGTTCAAAAGTTCATCCCCTATGTTAGCAAGTCTGTGTTCTGCTTACCGGGAACTATAAATAAAGAAGCAGAGAGGAAATTCCTAACTGACAAACAGAGCACCCACATGTACCAGCCTAGCTGTAGGCACTTGCTTTAGTTAGTAATAATTGAATATGAGGACAAAGCAATGAATCATTTTAACTGATCTAACTCTAGCATTTTCTAATTTATTTTAAAATGGTATATAATACTTGCATGTGTTACGGGAAGGTGGAAAATAGGGGTCATATATCAAGGTCCCAATCCTGCATTCTTTGTACATTTAATACTCCCACTGAAGTAGAGGTATGTTTTGGATATTCAAGGATAGCAGAATCAGACCTAAGCCAATGCAGGACTGTTCCCTACAGTATACTCTATAGCACTTGCTTTGTCCAGTTATGTTTTTAAGTATATCAGGTGATAGAGTTTTGACTACTCCCTCAGGGAATTCTTTCAGAGCCTAGTACATCTCACTGTCAGAAAGTTGTTCCTGATATTCAGCCTCAATTTTCTTTTAATTTCTCCCCATAACTTCTGGTTATGTGGCACTTATACCCCCGTAGTGCAATGCAGGATCATAGCCCTCGTCTTCCCTACACAATTTTACTGCCTCGCCATAATTAACAGGTGGCAAAATTCACCCAGGGAAATACCATCTAAGAAGAGAAGACATTTCTCTATGTTGGGATTGTTACTTGAGTCAGAATAACCTTTAAAAAAAAAATTACTCCTTTTGGTATGGATATAGTGCTGGGCACAGGATCTGCCATCCTGTCTCTACTTTGCCCACGGGTAGTTTGAACTTTATTATGCAATACACATTCAGGGCCAAATAATACCCCAGTTCCCCATTACAGAGCTACTGGGAAGTATGGTAGAACCACAGAAATTGAATAGTGGTGCTCAAAGGTGTTCTGATGGCATAACAGACAGTTCACATTTTAATTTGAGTTTGGGTCTGAATCAGCATTTGAATCAAATTCACAGGCCTCAAAGTTTTTTAAACATCCCATGACTTTAATCCATGCATTTTTTTCTTTCCCACCCTCTGCTATTTATCTAGTGACAACTGATGCAAATCTGTAACCGTAAGAACATTGCTGTGGCAGCTAATTTAATTTATTATATGTACTTGAATCTCATATTGATGCTGCAGAATAGATTGGAACTGTAAGGAAATAAACACAAAACTAGAATGGAAGTAATTATTCATTCTGCCAGCGAGGGTTACTAGTCAGGCATTAAAACCAAGCAAATGGAAGAAAAGATTCTTTTGCAAAGTTAATACACTCTTGTGGAATTTCTACACTGCCAGGAACATGTTTGCACTGGCCAGTTTCACTGGCAGATAAAGCCATTTTATATGGTATCACAGCTGTCTCTCAGACTCTCACAGCACATACACATTTTAATTCTTTTCTTACCTAATAATAAGGAGAATACTAGATTAATTAGTATTACACATCTCTATACTTTAGTACATAAAAATAGAAATCTGGTCTGCTGCTCTCAGGCCTTACATTTTTGATTTAGTGCTAAATTTGTGATTCTACTATGGAACTTTTATCACTTTATTCATTAAAGTTGAACGCCCTGCCACTAAAGTATTCAAGAATTCTTTACTTAGACATGCTGAAGGAAAAAAAAAACCCAAGAAGAAAAATTAACCAAACCCAAGAAATATAAACAAAAAAGTCCTTGTGCAACTAGAGGCAAACAAAAAATGTGTATTAACTGCCGCTACATACAATGATTCTATGGCCTGGTGCACAGGGCACAGAATTGAATCTCAGGAGACCCAGGTTCTATTTCTAGATCTGCTACTGGTTTGCTGGGTAGCCATGGCTAAGTCATTTGGTGTTCCATGCCTCAGTTTCCCCATCGGTAACTTGGGGATAGTAACACCTCCTTTGAAAAGCACACAGATAAAAAGTGCTATATAGATAATAGAAAAGAACGGTTACTTACCTGTAACTGTTGTTCTTCGAGATGTGTTGCTCATGTCCATTCGAAGTAGGTGTGCGCGCCGCGTTCACCATGTCTTCCGGAGCGTTTTCCCTAGCGGTACCCGTAGCGCCGGCGGGGCGCCCCCTGGAGTACCCCTGCTGGCACTGCCCCACCTCAGTTCCTTCTTGCCGGATATTCCGACGAAGGGGAGGTAGGGTGGGAATCGAATGGACATGAGCAACACATCTCGAAGAACAACAGTTACAGGTAAGTAACCGTTCTTTTCTTCTTCGAGTGGTTGCTCATGTCCATTCGAAGTAGGTGACTACCAAGCTAACCCCAAGGAGGAGGGGTCGGAACAGTCATATCACCAGAGTCATAAAGGAAGGTGAACAGTAACAGATTTATTTGAACCAATAAACAGTGACAAGTCACGAACCCAGAACAAAGACAACCAGATCTATATATTTAAATATTCACAACACAGATTCGAGGACTGCAGAGCCCACCCTTGCATCCTCCCTGGCCTGTTGAGGTAGCGTATAATGTGTTGTAAACGTGTGAAGGGAAGACCAGGTGGCTGCCCTGGAAATGTCTGTAATAGGTACTTGGGCACCAAAGGCTACCGAGGACGCCTGCGCCCTGGTAGAGCGTGCCTTCACCCTGGGTGGGGTTTTACCAGCCAGTTGATAACACTCTGCTATACAATGCACCACCCATCTTGATAACCTTTGCATAGAAATAAGTGAACCTTTTCCCTTTCCCCCAAATGTGACAAACAACTGTTGAGATTTACAGAAGGGCTTGGTTCGGTCGATATAAAAAGCCAGCCCTCGCTTGGCATCCAGGGAGTGTAGAACACGCTCCTTAGGGGATGCATGAGGTTTAGGGAAGAACACCGGTAAATAAATCTCCTGGGATAGGTGAAAAGGGGAAACCACCTTCAGGAGGAAGGTTGGATGAGGCCGTAGCCTCACATTATCACGTGAAAAAACAAGGTAGCGCCCTTAACTCTGATACCCTTCTAGCAGATGTAATGGCTACTATGAAAGCAACCTTCAATGAAAGGTGCCTCAGTGAACAGGTAGCCAAAGGCTCGAAGAGAGGGGACATAAGCCTGTGGAGAACCAGGTCGAGGTTCCATTCGGGGTATGGAGCCCTCACCGAGGGGTACAATTTCTCCAAACCTGTAAGAAACCTTTTAACCACCTGGTTAGAAAAGAGAGAGGCTCCTGCCGTACCGACATGGAAGGCGGAGAGAGATGCCACATGGACTTTAATAGAAGAAAAGGACAGGCCAGAAGAGCGGAGTTGAAAGAGGTAGTCTAGAATAGCTGGAATAGGGGCCGAGGACGGCTGTACTCCTCTCCAGGACGCCCAAGACGAGAAGCGCCGCCACTTGGCAGCGTACGACCGTCTAGTAGAGGGCTTCCTGCTGCTAAGGAGCACCATCTGTCCTGTCGGGAATATTCCCTTTCCGGTTGGTTCAACCACGGATAAACCAGGCCGTCAGGTGGAGAGACTGGAGATCCGGGTGAACCATTATCCCTCCATCCCAAGGTTGGGTTAGCAGGTCCCGAACTGGAGGGAGTGCTATGGGATCCTGGGTCAGCATGTACACCAGGATGGGAAACCAGAACTGTCTGGGCCACCTGGGGGCTATGAGGATGATCGAGGACCTGAAAGTTCTCACTCTGGTCAACACCCTGGAGATTAGTGGGAATGGGGGAAAAGCATAGAGGACGCCCTTTGGCCACGTGGTCGTTAGGGCGTCTCCCTTGGAAAATTTCCCCAGCCCCAGCAGGGAACAGTAGTTCCTGCATTTCGTATTGCGTGCCGAGACAAACAGGTCTAGGTGGGGATAGCCCCACCTGCAGAAAACCTGGCTGAGGACAGAGTCCTTGAGCGACCACTCGTGGGCTCCAAAGGATCTGCTCAGTGTGTCTGCAAGCAGGTTCTTGCACCCGGGGAGGTACTCCGCCTGAGGCGTGATGTCGTGCGTGACACATAGATGCCACAGAAGCAGGGCCTCCTTGCACAGAGGTGGTGAATGTGCCCCACCCTGCTTGTTGAGGTAGAAAACCGCTGCAGTGTTGTCCATACGTACCAGGATGGAGCGGTGGGAGAGCCTCGGCAGGAATGCTTTGCAGGCCTTCCTCACTGCTCGCAGTTCCCGGACGTTGATGTGCAGGGACCGTTCGGAAGGGGACCAGAGGCCCTGAGTTCTGTGGCACCCGAGGTGTGCACCCCATCCTAGGTTGGATGCATCGGTGACCAGAGTCAGCGAGGGGAGAGGGGCATTGAAGGGAACCCCACTGCGCACCATGGATTCCTGGGTCCACCAGAGTAGGAAGTCCAGAATGTCCGGGGGCACTGATACTATGGAGTCCCATAGACCCTTGGACTGGCAGAAGGCCTTCGCCAACCATTCCTGCAGAGGTCTCATCCTCATCCTGGCATATTGCACTGTATAAGTGCAAGCCGCCATATGGCCCAGGAGCCTGGAGCAGACTCGAGGAGTTGTGAGGGGGGACCGGATTAGTTCCGAGACCAGCTCCACTATGGAAAGGAACCTGCTGTGGGGTAGAAACGCTCTTGCCACCTTCGCATCGAGGAGGGCTCCCACAAACTCTATGCTCTGAGAGGGGGTCAGGGATGACTTCTCAACACTTATCAAGAGTCCCAGCCTTAAGAAGAGAGCTCTTATGAGTGATACGTGAGCTTCTACCTGTTCGTACGAGCAACCTCGGATTAACCAATCGTCGAGATACGGGAACACGTGTACCCCTCGATTGCGCAGAAAGGCGGTAACCACAGCCATACATTTTGTGAATACCCTTGGCGCAGTACATAACCCAAAGGGGAGTACCGTAAACTGAAAATGGTGACGGCCCACCATAAACCGGAGAAACCTCCTGTGACCGGGCTTGATAGCCACATGGAAATAGGCGTCCTTTAGATCGAGAGTCGCATACCAGTCGCCCAGTTGTAGCACTGGGATGACCGAGGCTAAAGTCACCATTCTGAACTTGTGTTTTACCACCGCCTTGTTTAACAACCGAAGGTCCAGGATAGGACGGACTCCCCCTTTTGGTTTTGGGACAACAAAATAACGGGAGTAAAACCCCTTACCCGCAGGTGCGGGGAAACCCTTTCTATTGCTCCTTTTTCGAGGAGTGCAGGATGTGTTCGTGAGGGGTGTCCCTTATTAGGGACAGGTTGGGGGGTTTTGAAGGCGGTGGGCCCAGGAACGGGATAGAATAGCCCGAATGTACAATGTTCAGGACCCAGGCATCTGATGTTATTCGGGCCCATGCCTGGGCAAAACGGGAAAGCCGGGCCCTGAACGGGGGACCAGGGTGGCAGACTGGTACGAGACTCTCTAATGCCATGTCAAAATTGAGGCTTGCCCCGATTGGAAGGGCCGTGGGGGCCTCCCGCTGGGGATCTGACCTGGGACGACGACGACGTTGACCCCTAGACCCTTGAGGGTGCGCGGCCGCCCCGGAATCTCCTCCGGAGGCTCGGGAGCGGCGCCTCCAGAAGTCCCCACGGGGGATCTGGGGCTGTGCTCTACCCTGTTGCCTATACGGCAGTTGTCGCCGCTGCGTGGCTGGCGTATGTATGCCTAAGGACTTCAGGGTTGACCTAGTGTCCTTTAGGGTATGGAGCCTGGAATCTGTGTGCTCCGAGAACAAGGCCTTCCCTTCAAAGGGCAAGTCCTGGATGGTATGCTGGACATCCACGGGGATCCCCGAGACGTGGAGCCACGCTCCACGGCGCAAAATGACACCTGTCGCCATGGTGCGGGCTGCCGAGTCCACGGTGTCCAAAGCCGCTTGGAGGGCAGTTCGTGTGATGATTTTACCCTCGGAAGCCATAGCTGCAAACTCCTGGTGGTCCTCCATCGGGAGTCGGTCTTTAAATTTCTCGACCGCCCGCCAGGTGTTGAAAGCATACCTGCTCAGCATTGCCTATCGGTTAGCGATACGGAGCTGCAGAGCACCCGTAGTGTATACTTTGCGGCCCAACAAGTCCAGCTTCTTAGGTTCCCTTGCCTTCGGTGAAGGACCGGGTTGGGGAAGCCTTTCCTTTTGAGCCGCGGCTTGCACAACCAATGATCCCAGGATGGGTTGGGAGTAAAGAAAGTCGTGACCCGACTGCAGGACGAAATAACGCCTTTCTACCCCTTTTTGGGTAAGAGTCAGAGTTGCTGGCGTTTGCCACAGGGCATTAGTAATTTTTGAAACCGTCTTGTTAAGCGGTAGCGCAAACCGCGCAGGGGTGTCCTCAGTGAGGATGTCTACCATCGGGTCGGTATCCTCAATTATGGGCTCAACTGGAACAGCCAGGTTGGAAGCCATGCGCTGTAGGAGGTCTTGATGTGCTCTGGCATCCATTGATGGTAGCCCGGGCGCTGGGTCTGCCAGTGCCTCATCGGGGGAAGAAGACGACAACGACTCCTGGACCAACAGGGGTGCCGTCGCAGTCAACTGCGGTGTCGGTTGGGTGGCCCGAGCTTCCGGAGGGGCTGTCTCTGGCACCAGTGGTTGCGGTGCCGCAGGGTCTTGTGGCGCTCGAAGGGGGGCGCCCTAGACAGGGACGCAGAAGGACGAGAATGGTGCCCTGAAGCCTCCAACCCCATAGATGGTGGTGGTTGTCCCTGCCACTGATGATAGTCCCAGGGAGTCCAAAAAGGCCACTGCAGGTGCGGGGGCCACACCTGCTGGTTGTGGTCCCTTCGGTGCCTAGATCTGGATCTGTGCGTCAAAGAATCTCCCGAAGACCCTGAGCGCACCGACGCCGCGTCCGAGTCTGAAGAATAGTCGGATTCCGGCTACGGGGGAGCCGATGAGGAGTGCGGCGTGAACTTGGCCATCGACTCCGGCTTGCCCGCATGTGCACGGCACGGATGTGCCGTCTGTGGTGCCGGGGGACCCAGACCTGGTGCAGCGAACTCCGATGGCGCAGACAACTGTGGTACCGGGGTGCCCAGGCCCGGTGCCGGTTGCCCCGTCAGTAACTGCGGCACCAGGGTACCCAAGCCCGGTGCCGCTTGAGGCACCATTTGCAGCACCGAGGTGCTCAGGCTCGGTGCCGTGTGCACCAATTGTGGTACCGGGGTGCCTATGCCCGGTGTCGGCTGTGTCACCAGTAGCTGCGGTACCGAGGTGCTCAGGCACGGTGCCGGTTGTGATGCCTGGAATAGTGGAACCGGCGGCGCCTGAAGCTGCTGCACCGGGGTGCCCAGGCCCGGTGCCGGTTGCGCCAACTGGAGCTGCGGCACCGGGGTGCTCAGGCCCGGTGTAGCTTGCGTGGCCAGCAGGTACGGCACCGAGGTGCTCAGGCTCGGTGCCGACCGAGTCGAGCCCGACTGGAACGGTACCGGGGTGCCCATGCCCGGTACTGGGGTAGACCACTGAGTCAATGCCGGTGCCGATGATGGCATGGAGACGGACGTCGACTCTTGGGAAGCCAGATAGCCTTGGGAGTATGGCACTGGTACGGCCAAGCGGGGCTCTGGCAACTTGGAGAGCAACGGCCTGCCATGGCTCGAAGCTCCCTGGAAATGGCGACCTGGCGTCGTGCAGGGGCCCGTAGTAGTAGTGGGAGCCGAACCCACTGTGGTTGGTCCCGACGCATACACCACTGTAGCATGCCGACCCTGGTCATGCAAGGGCGAGAGCGGTGCCCTTCGGGCTTGCCCCATGGGCAACCTTGACCTGTCCGAGTCAGCCGACGACGGCGGGGAGGTCGTAAGGCTGATTAAGTCCTGTGCCGCTTCAAAGGTGTCTGGCGTAGACGGACGATGAGAGGGCAGGTGACCAGGGCTCGCTAGACCCCCTCGGTGCCGATGGTGCACTGGAGGGGAGGCGCGTACTGGTGAGCCGCCGGTGCAGTGTCCAGCCGACGCCGGCTTCTTGGACAGGGACCTGCCCCGGGACTTCTTCACCCTCTTAGAAGGGGGAGAGTGAGACCAGTGCTGGGATCTTGACGCCGACGCCCGGTGCTGGTGTACGGCCTCGTGCGTGGAGGCCGGTGCGCTGTGCACTCCAGGCTGGTCCGGCGGTGCCGGTTGAAGCGCCGTCTTCATGAGGAGAAGCTTCAAGCGGGAAACTCTGTCCTTTCTAGTACGAGGCTTGAAAGACTTGCAGATCTTGCAGGCAATTGCCAAATGGGCCTCACCCAGACACTTAAGGCAGCTGTCATGTGGGTCGCCCCGGGCATAAACTTCCCGCAGTCAGCGTACGTTTTAAAGCCTTGCAGCCCTGGCATTCCTTACCCCCAAGGGGGCAAGGAACAAAACAAAGAAAAACCTAACTATCTAACTACACAACTATTTACAAAGTGAGAAACGGGAACCATTAACCTATCTAAGCCTAACAGCTATAGAGAGATAGACGCTCCAACGACCGACACGGCAGTAAGAAGGAACTGAGGTGGGGCAGCGCCGGCAGGGGTACTTATGCCCCGCCCCGCCGGCGCTACTCCAGGGGGCGCCCCGCCGGCGCTACGGGTACCGCTAGGGAAAACGCTCCGGAAGACGTGGTGCACGCAGCGCGCACACATACTTCTAATAGACATGAGCAACCACTCGAAGAAGAACTAGATTCTATTATCATCATCATCATCATCCAAACTTCTCGAGAGTTTCGGGGTATTTGGATATAGCCTTTTGATTTGGGCCATATTCTAATGCTGGTACATGCCTCACATTGAAAAATGATGGATTCAAGTGGACCAAACATTCCCAGCTACTTATCAATCTGTATTTAGTTAAGCTTCATCAACAATTTATTTCCAAACAAGACTTCCCAACCCTAGAGTTTTCTCCCCAATCAAATGTTGTACAGTCAACTCT
The DNA here is from genome assembly GCF_049634645.1 of Pelodiscus sinensis. Classification (NCBI taxonomy): domain Eukaryota; kingdom Metazoa; phylum Chordata; order Testudines; family Trionychidae; genus Pelodiscus; species Pelodiscus sinensis. Next base: position 15,813,182 of record NC_134730.1, read on the forward strand.
GAGTATATCAGCATGTTTGAAATACAAACACATTCAATACACACTCTTAAATATGCTTCCCACTCCCCGTCTCCTCCCTTTTGTGGGATAGAAAGAGAGCTGGCATCGGGCACTGGCCTTGTTTGGCAGAGCAAAGCCAAAGTGACAGTATTACTGCTTAGATGCTCATGTTATACAACACAGCAAAGCAAGAGCTGCCTGAAAATAATGGAGCTTTGTTTATTTTGTGCAGGCAGAGCTGTTGCTGCTTTTCTGGGCTACCTCATCTAATTTACTCTGCATTTTGAGGATTAGGAGATGGTGGCAAAGGTGGGAATTATTTGGCTCTGTTTAAGCCTTTCCAGTGACTTGGGACGTGTGCAGGAGAGGATTCGCTTATAAAGGTAATTCCAATTGGCGGGAGATGCTGATCCCAATATCAATTGGCCTGAAATAAAACCTCAGATTCATCCATTCCCAAGCTTTACAATGCCACAGAGCTGGGGGGTTAAACTCTCCTTTGTCTTTCATAACAGATAGACCAGGGAAAACTCCATTAAGAGAACCTTTGCTGGTTTTTCCCCTCTTGCTTTACCACACCTAGCCAATAACATGTATTTGAAACAGGGCAACCTGATCCCTCACTGACCACTTAAGATACATCTACAATGGAAGTAAAAGCCCATGGCCCAGGTCAATTGACCCAGGCTCACAGCATGGGGCTCCAACGAAGGGCAAGATTCTGCTTTTATTTACAGCAATATAAAACAGGGAATAAACCCTTTATTTTCAGTGGATTTACTCTAAATTAACATCAATGTGAATGAAAGCTTTGGGGACACGATGTCTCTCTTTTGAAACACATCAAATCATTGTCAATTAAGCTACAGTGGATTTACAGGAATGTGGTAACCGAGAATAACTTAGCCCAATATTTTTTAGGGGGCGTTACAGTTTTTGTTTCCATATTTAGTCTCTGTAAATACACACAAATATTTTGCCTGTACAAACCTGGAGGACACTCTCCCAGAACAAGCATGTGCCACATAATAATGTGGCAGAATAGATTACATTTCTGAGATTGTAGTGACAAAGAAAGAAAACCCACCACACACCTATAACGGATGCTGCAGGGAGAAGGAATGGCAAGCTGCTCTTCAATCCGGTGTTTTGAAGTGCAGTACGCCTTTGTAAACACCTTTTTAGATATTGGGAGAACACATCATGAGAGGACTGACACATTTTCTGATTTAACTGGAAGGGCGGCAGTAGTTAAAGATTTCACACCATCTACTCCATTCAGAAAATATTTGTATAGTAGGCTGATAGGTAGGTCAGGCTGTTGACAATGTCCCCTCCAACACACGCAGAAATCATCCAATAAATTCTGTTGTCCATTTGAAGGGGCGGGAGGAGGAGGGGAAAGAGGGAGGGAATTAGCTCCCCAAATAGAGAAAACTGAGGGCTTAACTAGTGTTGGATGGGATGGGAGGGTAAGGGCAGAAGGGCAGGTTAAATCCCAGGTAGCACAGCAATAACCCTCTGCCAATAGCAGCGCCCCGTATGTGTGGTGCCAGTGTCTCTGAGCAGGGCCAGCTTTAGGAAGTGCAGGGCCCAATTTGAACCGTTTCGATGGGGCCCGGGCAGCCAGGATTTTTTGTTGACCCCCCCCCCCCCAAAAAAACTCCACCCACACACAAATTTTGGTTGAGCAAAAAAAAACAGCGCACACAAAAAAAGTCACAGCCCCACCAAACCCAGGGGCCAACTCCCCCTCCCGCAGCACAGGGAAACCCCTGCGTTCAACTCACCCCTCCTGCAGTGCACAGAAGCCGCCACACTCCTCCGGGGCCGATGCCCCCACCAGTAGCACGCCTGCACACTTCCGGATTTAGGGTACAGGGCCCTCTTGCTTTAGGGTGCGGGGCCTGATTCAGGGGCATCGGGTGAATCGGCCTAAAGCCGGCCCTGTCCTGAGGCTATGTCTACACCTCAAAGCTAATCCAGATTGGCAGCCTGGTTAGACTAGACCAGGTGTGAGCCTCCCCGCTATGCTACTGTATCCCCACTCATTCTGCAATGGCCCATGTGTGTCTGGGCACCTACCTTCTGGTTCTATGTGCAGACACATATTTGTGAGCCTTTCCCAGTCAACTGTATGAATTATGGGAGAGCTTGTCTGTCCTTCAGGGGAGACGGTGGTAAGAGAATTAGGGAATTATCAGCACTCAAGTGATTTTGTCTGAATCCTCACTGTCACATGAGTGGGTTCTAGCCAGAGTGAAACCAGAGTGCAGCATCTAATGAACCCCAGACAACTGGGCCAGCTAGCCAAGGCTTAACACATCCAAAACAGGTCAGTGTTTTTTTCCTGTGTGGGCTGTGTATTGTAGGTTAGTGCTACAAATTACTGTTGGCTGCAGCGCCACTCAAAAAAGGTGGTGACTGATAGAAGCAGGTCTCTTTCTGCTGTACCAACAATCCTGAACTCTCCTTCCCCAATACTCACCTCTCCTCCTCCTTCTACCTTTGAGATGTGGAGCTTGTTTATGTGTAACTCATGGCTTTCATATCTAGCTTTTCCCATGGGTGGGACAGGAGTGGACTGAAGCAGCAGATCCTTCGCCATCCAGGGACTGCCTTTTCACTGTGTGCCAGGACTACACAGAGACAATGAGCCATCAGCAAGGATCTCATTTAGAATCAGTTTCTCTATTGTGACCTAGCTCTCTTGGCATGCTCTGATTTATGGGTTGTGGCAATAGCATTCTTGCCCTCACATATTACCTGGAAGTGGTTCAACAGTTTGGTTGGGAAGAAAGACATCTAGCTGCTCAGGTTAAGAGGACTTGTGAGAGGCAAAAGGGCAGCTTGTTCTGTTGGGCACGTAGGTGTGGTCTTAACAGCTGTAACAACAGGATTGGGGAAACGTATAGACCAATGGCAGCAGAGCAGACATTGAAGGATTTCATCCAAACAAAGAGAGTTTTCACCCTTTCAGCTATGAACTAGATGCTGCAGCACAAGGCGATTCTCTGGTATTGTCCTGGACTTTCATCTGGATGGTATCCCCTTCTTAGAAGTGGGAGCCAATAATCCTCTAGTATCAGAGGGGTAGCCGTGTTAGTCTGGATCTGCAAAAGTGACAAGGAGTCCTGTGGCACCTTATAGACTAACAGCTGTATTGGAGCATAAGCTTTCATGGGCAAAGAGCCACTTCGTCAGATGCATGTGATCCTCTAGTTAGACAAAGTGTCAGGGAATGAAAACCAGTTGCAAGGTGTGCAGGCAGGACATGCTAGCTCAGCTCCAACTTAGCAGCACCTGAGGGAGTCTGTTTTAGCAGCTGGGGGCCAGATTCTTATGTGTAATGATAGTGTAATTACAGGATGGCAATTGGGCATTGGCATCTGCAGTACTGTCTGACTTTTGTGGAGCTGCGTCACTTCTCCAACCTTGAGAGGCTGGCAAAAGAGTCCAAGCCACAGCTGAACTGTAACACCCTGCAGTGAATTATTAAGTGTATTTTATTGCCTTCTTCGACTCTGGTTTCACTACAATGGAGCCTCAAGTGATTTGATTAGTGTAAACTTATACTTACTGAAGATAATAGGACTTTAGCTTAAGGATGATATCTTGTAAAGGCTAAATACATATATATTCTGTCCCACCTAGATGAGTATAAGCAGTGCAGAATAGATTTGAATGCATAAAAGCTGTTCAAGAAACCACCTTTATAAGCCAATCTCTTCTCTTAAGAGAGGGCCTTAATTTTTCTTCATCTAGGTTAGCAGATCAGCTCCATTAAACAATTGTTTTTTCTTAGTGTGCCAAATTAAAACAGGTTTTTCTGCATTTTTTATGACCGTCTTGTCTCTCCCTTCTTCCTTCTGCATTTTTTTTTACATTATCTTCCTTTTGTCCTCCCCGTCCCCTCCCCCCTTAACTTGTCCAGATGTGCTGTTAACTATGCCATGTAAACTCTTACCTCTTCTTTTCCTCCTCTATTTTGGAGTATTTCCGCTGGGCATGCAAAAAAGGTCCATATCTGGACAGGTGGAGTCTTCCTAAACAGTGGGCTTAATTTTAATGGATGATCTGCCTCTGCCCCAAAACATTAGGGACTGCACTTTTTAAACCAGAAAAAAACACTGACTATGCTATTTTATAATATCCTTCGCACCCTCCCTCCCCACCGCAGTTTCTAGAAGCCACAGTTAGAAGAATTCCTCTGATTCAGGGGGCTAGCTAGTGAGTTATCTACTAAAAAAAATGAACTAATCCAAGCAGTGGGCAGCAGAATGAATAAGAGAAATAGTGCACTGGAAGATGAAGCGTTTCCAGCAATAAAGTGGAATCTGAGAGAAGGTTTGGTTTATAGTGAACATTTGTCAAAAGCTGGGATAAGCCAGTTGACCAGAACAGTGGCACTGTGAACCACCAGAACTGTCCTCAAAACTCAGAAACTGTCCATATTTAGAAAATGATGGAGGATTTTGCACATATGTTGCTAATGATACAAACTGCTAATGCAAATTGCCAGAGGAAAGTGTATCCATGTAATCATCACTTCACAACAGTAGAGTGCACTTTACATTAGGAGTTTAAACATGTTTAACTATATTCATGCAATTTTACTGGCACAAATTGCGCTAACATACACAGGCAGTCTATTTCAAATAATTAGTTCCTGGATTTTAGACATATGAAGCTGATTGTGTTCTCTGGAAGATGATCAAGTACCTAGGACCCAGCTCTTTAATTTTTGAAGCATCAAGAAGAACTAGCCCATAATTTCTTCTCAAGTATTTAAGTTATATTCACCCTCCACTGACATCACAACTAACGATTTCTCTACTCACACGTAGAATTGCTAAGGGCAAGATCTGCAGATACATCTGTACAGGTTGAATCTCTCTAATTTAACACCCTTGGAATCTGACTAGCGTTGAACCAGAGAGTTTGCCGAACCACAGGAGGTCAATATTATCTAGCGGCGTTACCGACATTTCCTTTGCTTACTGGGCTTTTAGAAGACACTTAGTGGTAAATTGGGGCAAAATAACAGTACAGAAAACTGAGAGCCAGGACTGGTGACTATCAACAAGCTTTATGGGACCATGGGAAACTTGGCCACAACCAGGATAAATGGACCTCTGGTTAACTCAAACCATGCCAGACCACGGATGTTGCCAGACTAGAGAGGTTTAATCTGTATCAACATCCACTGAAGGCACTTAATCTGAGTCAGATTATCCAGGAATATAGCACAGCAACAATTCATGCTATTGAAAACCTGCAATATAGCATTAAAAGGGTTAACGAAGACGATTCATGATATTTTACATGACATTAAATGTCAAACTCTGACCAGATTACTCATTTGAGAAGTCCACTAAAGTCGATAGGACTACTAGGGATGTCAGCGTATAGTTGTGTAAACAATTAACTGATATGCTTACACAGGATAGAGAGGCGGCAGCGCAGAGGGTGAGGGGGCAGGCAGGAACTGGTACATGCAGGGAGAGAGTTTTTAAGCCTCTGTGGGAAGATGGAGCAGTCTCTGTCCACAGGGAGCTCTGTTCTACCATGGACAGAGGCTGCAGCCGCTGCCCTGCATCGCTACCTCTGTATCAGAGGCAGCAGCGGGATGGTAGGGGGCTCCCCAGGAGTGGGGTTGGGAGAACGCTGGCTGCCAGCCCCACCCCATGGAACTATCAAATAGTCGTGTAACTACTAAAATTTTGCACAGTTATACGATTATTTATTTAAACAATATGCAACATCCTTAGTGACTACCTGCATGAATAAAAACGAAGAGGATTTTGATCTAACAGTATATGTTCACTCACTTTCTGCAAATGAAAGTGCATGCTAAAGTTGATTAATCAAATTGAATACGTGGAATGAGGAGTTACGGTAGTTCAAATTAGGATCTTTAATTCGAACTACCTACTCTGGGCCGCATGCAGCTGTGGGCACGGAGTTCGGACTAAGGGGGATTTTAAAATGGCGGCGCCCGGGAACATGCAAATGAAGCCTGGGATATTTAAATCCCGGGCTTCATTTGCAACTCCGCTTGCCTAAATTACCCTACCTAGCTCGAACTAACGAGCTAGTGTAGACGTACCCATTTATAGTTGAGAGCCCAACCCTGTAAAAATTTGTGTCGGTTCTTCTGACAATTAAAAAAAAAAATCAGATATAAGTATTAATAGCAGAAACTCCACTAGCAGGGAGTGCCCTCTTTCATACTAATCAGTGACCAGATCATCAAAATCCCTCAGCATCTCCTAGTTACTTAAACAAGCAGCCATTTTTCAGAGGGTCAGAATCAAGAAGTTTATACTGTTCTCAGCTAGCTCCTCCATTTTCCTTGATTGCACTACATTTAAATAGTTAAAAAAAAGTAGTGAAACTCTCATTCAAATCATTGAAAGTTGTGCTTGCTTATTCCAAAGCTGAATTTGGTCCACCACATTAAAATATTACTAAGAAACTCACACATCATTTTTCTGAGAAAACCACTGACATACTAAACAAGAGAATAATAAAAAATTCATGAAAAGATTACCATCAGAGTCTTTGAACATTAGCCAATTAATCCAACTTCACTTTATTTGGTTCATGTTGGGGACCCAATTTACATAAAACAAATCTAAAATGAACAATGGACACATACAAGTAAAATAAAAGGCAGAATAAAAAATTACTTATGAGTTTAAGCCATATAGTATACTGCTAACCTCTTCAAAACCACACAGTGGAAGTGAAAGATGAATCACATAAAAAGAACTGATTTTTCTTCTGCTTTTCCATGAACAATCTGACTTTTATTCCTTCAAAAGTGCTTTAGCGAGCTCTATATATTTTTCTGCCAAGCAAATAGTTTATTAAAATGAACTGTGGATGACACACAAAAAAGTGTTTGGTTTGCAAAGACTGAACAGACCTCTTACTCCTCAAAAAGTAAAAGTAATATAGAGACAGGAACTTCCTATAAGGAAAGAAATTTCAGCGATAGTCTAGTCAGGGTTACTGATCAGGCAGCACTTCTTGATTTCATAACACATTATATTAGTACAACCTTCACTTAAATGTTTTTATAATAGAAGAATGATTCCTCCTAGTCATTTTCATCACTCACAGGACGTATATCCTTGCAGGTACTGGCAAAAGTTATCTTCAAGAAGTAACTTCTTATCTTCAAAGCCAAAGAACTGACAACCATTGACAGGATGGAGTTACTCTCACTAAACCACCCAGGCAACAGATGGCGTTGCAGAGAAATTCTGTTCACCAAAGTTGCTTCCCGCCCACTCCACTTTAAAATGAAACATGCATGGCAGCATAATAAAAATGTGTAAGGTAAGCAATAAATAAATAAATCATTAGTGTGAAAGAAAATTGTCCCCCCAAAAGATGGGGTTTGGACAAAAATTTTAAACAGTTGGAATTTTTCAAATAAATGTTTAAAAATGTTGATGGGAAATTGTGTAGCTTATTTCAAGGTAAAGGTGCTGTGTAGACACACCCTCATTACCATTTTTTAATTTTTCTTTCTAAGTGGATGCTTTCCTTCCTAAGTGGAGCTTGTACTAGGAAAACATTCATATAAATCAAGAGATGAGAATGAGGTAACAACAAGAGACTAGACAAATAATTAGAGTTATGCTCCTCAAGCTGGTAGTTACAAAATACTATGCAGTCAATAGAGAAACTAAAGCCAATATTTATATTTCTTACAGTTATGCAACAGCTGAAACTGACTATCTGAAATGTATCTAGAGAGTAATGACTTTGAAGAGGCATCCTCCAGCACTAGGGAAAACAGAGCAGCTTTGGAGCTTCCAGCAATATATGTTTATTACATACTATTGAAACAATAGCCCCAAACTATTTGCTGGCTTGTTTGTTGCTCCTTAGGAATAATTAAGACAAACTATTGAAAGAACTGCACAAATTACAGCTAGAGCAGTGATAACTTGGGGTGTAATGAAAGGAAATCAAAACAAAAAGATCAGTAGACTAAAAAATCCCCAACAAGCAACTACAAAGGCTGGTTTAAGCTGTGTTCTAAGATGCAAGTTACTGAGGCAATGAAAAGCATTACTGTGAAGGAGTTCTTCCTTTTCATCACTTCCATTAGCTTGTCATCTTTGGTTACTCTAGAAGATGATAGCCAGTAGCCACAGAAGAGAGGTGGGAAGTGATAAGGGGAAATGCAAAGGAAAACAAGGACAAATATTGTCAAATGAGTTTACTGGTGACTTCTCTGGTTTTAGTAGGGAATGGTTTCTACATTTAAATATCTGCATCTATATCTATATTTATATAGATATAGAGAGAGAGGTTTCATCAGAGTTTATCAGTTAAAACTGAAAATCAGAAGCCCTAATCACTAAATAATTCTCCTTGCCCCTACTACAGGTTTAAAAGGTGTTAACTAATGAGCTTAAAAGGCAACGAAATAACTTTTAGCATGGTGAGAATAAGCCCTAAATGGTCACATTGTTCCACTCACAGGCAAGGAATGCGTAATGTGGTCAGCTGGTGTAAGGTGTGGTGCAATGCTGAGGTTCAAGGTTACCTTAATTGCCTTTTTGGCTTTCTGCTTGCTCTTAGGAAATAAAGTAATTCTCCCATTTCTTGGAAAAATCTATTAATTTTAGTGCTGAATCCCAGTCCAATGATCATTGCCAACAATTATTTCAGTATCTGATTTGTAGCAAGATGGCTGAATTTCCTTTGTTTTCTGTTATACATCTGGACAAAAATGAGGCTAATGTAATTTGAAAATTAAAACACTGTAGTATATGTAGTGACATCAGACTGATTAAATTGCAATTTCAGTAAACAAGGTGGCTGGCCTCTGGAATGATTAGCAAAGGCTCACAGAGAAGAAGGGCATGCAAATAAAAACAGTAGCAGCATAGGTTTTAAGCAACTGAGCCTCCAAATGCTAACTGGTCATTGGTAATCCAGCCTACAGCACATCTGGTGTTGTTCTTCTATATCAAATTGTGGGTGTTTGTGTAAAGAAATCATACTGAGAGAATAAGAGAATCAAGTATAATGCAAGGTATTCAACTAATTTCTAATGAAATCGAAATATTCCCATTATTAACTGTGCAATTACAAGTCCAAAAACAGCTTGATGATCTGCAAGTTCTAAATCAATCAGGTTTTTATAAAGCTGGAATTGTTTGCCTTAAACAATTTAGTCATGTGATTAAAATGAAACAGGTGTAAGATGCAAAAGTCCAGAAAAGATATTCTGTTTTTTTGTTTTATCGGCAAAGCCAGCCATCTCATCTGTGGCACCCGCTCTTTTTTAGTAAACATTAATCTGCACAGATGGTGAAACACAGTAATCTCGGCTACCAGCTGCAGAGTGGAATTTTTAATGAAATGGGAATTTGAAGGTTTCTACAGAAAATACTAGACTCTCTTATATTATTTCCCGTGATGCCCAAATTACTTTGACTGTTATTTGACATATACTGTATCGTACACATAACAGAAGCACTGGTTCGGTCATAACCCAGGTATGGCTGTTTCAGCAAATACCTTTGTTGCTGTCAGAAAAGGAAGCTGAAAGCACCTATGTAAGAACAGCAAACTCTTTCACCATTAATACATCCAGCACAAAATGTTAAATTACAATCTGTTATTTAAAATTTTTGTTACCCTTTAATGAGGTTTAAAATAATTTCAGTCTATTTGTACAAAGTGAAATGAAATGTTTAAAGGAAAGGGAAGTGTGAAAAAGAAATTCAGAAAGTTGTCAGAATTATAATTTGGCTCTACATCTTGTGATTTAAAAGCGGATTGGAGAAATCATTTACATACTTAAAGAAAAATCTCTCTCAATTTAGAGAGAGAAACAGTAGTGGTCTGAGGGCTCAATACCCATTCTATAGATCAGGGGTCTCCAACCTTTTTAAGCACAAGATCACTTTTTTAATTTAAGTGCAATCCAAGATCTACCTCAAATATAAATACCCTTGCCCTGCCTCCTTCCCTGAAGTCCCGCTCCTGCTCACTCCATTCTCCTTCTCTTGCCCCTCCTCACTCGCTTTCATCAGGCTGGGGCAAAGGGTTTGAGGCACAGGCTCTGGTCTTGGATTAAGGGATCTGGAGTGCAAGAGGGGCTCTGAGCGGCTCTTAGGGCAGGCAGTTAGGATGTAGGAGGGGGGTTCTAGGTGCAGGCTCTGTGAGGGATGCAGGGGTGCTCAGGGCTAGGGAAGGGGTCGGGGTGCAGGAGGAGGTTCATGACTGGCATAGGGTTTCAGGATATGGACTCTAGCTGGGCCCTGCTTATCCCAGGTGGCTCCTGGGTAGTGGTGCTTTGGGGCTAAGGCAGGCTCACCCCTGCCCTGGCCCTGGCCCACTCCCTAAATCAGCCAGCAAACTCCATCCCAAGTCCTGTTGTGTCCACTCTCCGCTCTGTGGAAACAGGATACAGAGTGGGAGAGGGGGCACCCTGACATCAGCACCCTCCTCTCCCTCCCCTGTCCTGCCTAGAAAGTAGGAGGGTTCCCAGGGGGAGAGGCAGCTCCAAGGCAAAGGGCAGGTGATAAACAGCAGTGGAGGTAAGAGGCAGCTGAAGTACTCGCACGTGATAGCCTTTTGGCCAAAACAATCAGGATCACTTGCCAGAGGCTCCAAGATCTACCAGTAGATCCCAATCTACTGGTTGGTGACCACTGCTATAGATAAAGTTCTAATTCTGGGAAGTTTTCCCACTAGTGCCTGTTACGTTAAACATGTGCTTGAATTCTGTCCTGAATAAGGATGGATTTAAACATACACTTAAGTACTTCCATGAATCAGGGACTAACATTTTATCTGAATTTCCATTATGAGACCAACTTTTTCCCACATACTACAATCCACAAAGAAAAGGGTATTGGCTTAAAACTGGTAAGTGAGCTGCGGTATTAAGGTAGAACTTTCCTATTAACTGAAATGAATTTAGAGTAAGGGTTCTGAATCATGACACGAGGCATTCAGCAGAATTCAAAAATTTGTTTTGCTACTTTCTTAAGGAGAGAGATTAAATGTAATGTGCTCTTTCCTTCTGGTTGAAATCTCATAACCATAATCAAAAATTAGTTCATTAAACTCTAAATTCTAATTTGGAGTTACCAAAAATGTTAATTATGTAAATAGGGAACATCAGCTGCAAAGGATTTAACTGTCAAATGACTGACCAAATTCCCTTTACTAACAGACATCTCTTTGCTTTTCTTAGCCAGAATTTAACATGAAATCTGGACAGCTGTGAGGCTTGCCAACAAGAGCAGTTTTGCCACCAAAACGAATTTCATCTGACAACTTTGTTGCAAATCAAGACACTAAAAATAATAATACCCACCACAGTTTTTCTAATGTTTACTTTTTGTCAGATTCTAGCTTGAGAAAGGAAAGAAAGACTCACACAAGACATACTTTGAAGTGAATAGGAATTTGACACAGTTATGGACTATGGGAGATAGCTCCCAGAATGAAAGGAAACAGAATAATGGTTCTGATGTGCACTTCAGAAGAACTGCCCCATTTAGCAAGTGTTACTTCAGAGTTTGTTGTACCATGGGCTATGGCAGAAAGAGCTTAGAAGGCATAGGGGTTGACCAGTCTATTGGAAGAAGCATCTAGGATGCAGTTTGTAAGAGAGAGAGATTGCAGAATCCAGACTACACATGAATAACTAACATGCAAAAAGCATTCAGGAAGAAATTCTTCCAACTAAAGGAGATTTCTAAAGCCTCAGAACTCAGGAACTGCCCAAGACCAAACCCTGTAGTGTCTCTCAGGTCAGCACTCCCACTTTCTCTGCATATGCTAAAGAGTTTACAGGAGGGCCAAAGATCATAAAAAAACAAATGAAGCCAAGGTGGGCCTGGGTGCGACACAGGCAAAGGCTGCTACGGCTGGGCAGGAGCATCCCCTGCTTGCAAAAGGGGGGCCGTTCCAGCCTAGCTGTGCTGGCGCAGCTTTCCCGTCTATCCCACCCTTTAATCGGTTAAACATTATGTTTAACTGCTTAACCAATTAAAATGGATTTTACATTCCTAGTCATGATAGAACATTTTGTTTGGCAAATCAGTCATCAGTGCTGCAAGCTCTACTCCCACCTGCTCCTGGCACAGGTAACAGGTATATGGGACGTGGTTTTAAGAGACAGATGGAGGAAGGAACAGTTCACTATAGGTTCAAATGGTGGTTTCCTTATCACTCTGGAACTCCAACACAGTCCTCTCAGTGGAATTGGTTCCTTAGCTGGAGGGATGAGGTAGAAGAGACTGGAGAAGCCTCATCAGAATTGGGTGGGCAAAGGCAGAAACACCCCAATATGGGAGTGAAAGGCAGTGATAACTAAATGAATTTGAACAGAACTCAAGGATAATCCATGATTTTAAAATTGAATAAGTAATTGCATGTGTGTGTTATGTGAGACTTGCAAAGAAGTGACTGCAAAGAGTCTTGAAGCAGGTACATTTTTCTCATTGCAGGTTTCTTATGCTATAGCCTTGTCTGTACCTCTAGGGAGCAGTCTAGTTCTATATAAGAGAGCCACTTAGTAACCATGTTCTAAGGTGATGCACTAAGATGCTTGGGTAGGTGATGGATCTGGACTACTAAGTGAGAAGATTCACAATCAGGAAAGGGAAGAGAGAGTCACAGAGACACAAACCAGCTCTGGAAACCACACCTGTCTCGGCTACAGTCATAGAATCATAAAATACTAGAACTGGAAGGGACCTCAAGAGATCATCAAGTTCAGTCCCCTGCCCTCATGGCAGGACCAAGCATGGCCTGTATCATCCCTGATAGATGTCTGCCTAACTTGCTCTTAAATATCTCCTGTGATGGAGATTCCACAACCTCCCTAGGCAGTGTTTAACCACCCAGACAGTTAGGAAGTTTTTCCAATGTCTAACAAAATTTCCTTCCTTCTCCCTGTGACATCGTTTTAGAGACCTGAAAACCGCTATTAGGAGGTGCCATGAGGATGGCTACTAATGTTCCTTGTTTCATTTGCTCAGAACCTTGAGCAGCAGAGGAGTCAGGAGAGAAGCAACCAGCAGTGTGTGCATCCAAGGAATGATTAGGACACATTCTACTGAGGTGCAACTATGCTTACTCCCATGAGCTGAATCTTCTCTTCTTCACATTGGATGGAGTTCCAAGAGCTCTCTCTGTGGATGGCCCCAAGTAAAACATGTCTCCCAGAACACCCTGTTCTCTTCCCACTCACGGTTGATGCTGAAATGTTGACTAAGGGATTCTGCCACCATGTTCTGTAACCTTAGAAGAGATTGTAATTGCTGAGATTGATATGCGGTGTTGATATGCTCCAGTTCCACAGTTTTATGGATTTGGTGAAGGCATTTGCTTCTCCTTGTTGACTGATATACACTGTTGCTCTGTTGTCCATGTTTATAATGGAGCAGTCCCTGACACATGAAAGAAAGAGCCGGGAATTGTAATGAACCATTGTGAGCTACAATGTATTGATCTGGGTCTACTTTTACTAAGCTGTGAAATTCTGAAACCATGCGCCTCATCCTATCAGGGAGACATTGATGGTGATGAGCCTTAAGGTAATGGACTGTAATTTCAGAACTCAGACAAATACTTTCTGCAGATCCTTCCACCAATGTAGAGAACTGAGAACCCTTCACGGTGCAGACAGCCACTGAGATAGAACCATCTACAGTTCCAACAAACACAATCTGAAGGCACCAGAAGTGCAGTCTTGCTAAAGGTGTCTCAAAAAGTACACACTGCCCTATGGTCCACACGTTGAAGGCAAGCTCTTGCTGTGGTTTGTGGGCTCTGTTGTATAGTTGAGATGAGGCTGGATGTAGAGTTGAATCCAGCCCTACGCTAGTGTGCTCTGGGAGTAGAGGAGTCCAGAATGGCCTCGATGAAGTCTGATCTGTTCATTGAGTGGGTGTGAGAATAGAATTTTCCACATTGAGACAAAGTGAGTGGTCTGTGGGCTGCTGTATGAGCTCCAAATGACCAACCTTTCAGGAACCAGTCATCCAGATAGGGAAAAACAATCATTCCCATGTGACAAAGATGCACTGTGGCAACTGATAAGACTTCTGCAAAAACTTCTGGAGCAGTCTAAAAGCAGAAAAGGACACTGCTGGTGGTCTCTGCCCACCGCAAAACACAGGAAACATCAGTGCAAAGAATACGTGTCCATATGGAAATAAGCATTCCAGCGGTCAAGAGAGACAAAACCAATCTCCTGGGGCAGAAAGGACTGCTTTCAAAAGCACTGCTAGAGACAGTTCCCATGCGGGTGGAGGGGGAATATATGCAGCTTAGAACCGAGATCACGCGGGAGACACTGATCCTCAACCAATGGGCTGAAATGACAGTTTTGAGGAAGTCCCCAACTGGAAGGTGGCAGTAGAGGACAGTCCTTTCCTAATGAACCTACGTTTCTTCCTGGTGGACTCAGTCCTCTTTGCGGACTACTAGTGTACTGGATAGGGTGACCAGATAGCAACTGTGAAAAACTGAGATGGGGTGGGAATAACTGGTGCCTATGAAAGAAAAAAGCCATGACTACCGGGACTGTCCCGATAAAATTGGGACATCTGGTCACCCTCAAACCAGGTGAGACAACCAAGCCATCTGTATTTTTTCCCCACCTCATGTGTATAGACACCAAAATATTGCAGCAGCACCCAGGAGTTCTCAGAAGAGTGAAGTGATCCATCTGTGGCATCACTGAATAACCCGGGTCCCTCAAAGAGAAGGTCTTCGACAGTATTTAGTAAATCCCGAGGCAGACTAGAAAACCACAGCCAAGAAGCTTGGTGCATGAGAGCAAATGGGTCAGCGACATCTAGTGAGGGTTTGGAGATAGTCAAAACTTTTGTTAGGAGGGCCTGAAATTTCTCCCTTTGATCCTGTAGCAGATGTTCAATAAATTTCAGAATCTGGAATAGTCTATAAAATCATATTTAGCCACCAGGGCTTGGTAATTGGCTACTGTGAGTTGTAGTGTGGCCAAAGAGTAGCTGTTCCATCCCATAAAATCCAGACTTCTTTACTGGATGGCATACAACAGAACTGGCATTGTCTGTTCCGGATGTTGATTGCCTTTAATGACCAGTGACTTGTATGAAGGATGGAAAAAGTAACATTTTGATAATTTTGGTAGGAACCAGTTTTTTATATCAGCCTAATTACATATAGGTGGCATTGTAATTGGGGTTTGCCACATAGAACATGCAGCACTAACAGAGCATCACTTATTGTCAACGCGATTTTGCCATGAGGAGATGTATGGAAAATCCAATAAGGAGCATTGGGGTTCCTGTATATCTGCCAGTGACATATACAGGGTTTCATCTGTATGTTTCATGAGGTCCTGAAAGGCCTTGAAATCATCAGCATAAGACGGCATTTCTTCTTCAGGTAGCTCTTGGCTCTTTATACTTTTGAGGGTACACAGAAATATTTCCAATTACTACCAACTCAACATCCTTACTGACCTCTGGCACCAGTGCAAATACAGGACCCCCTTTGGCCCTCATTCTTTACTCAATCACCACTATCAAGATAATTGAATTGACACAGAAGATAATAAATAATAATATATGGAGATATACCTATCCCATAGAACTGGAAGGGACCTTGAAAGGTCATTGAGTCCAGTCCCCTGCCCTTGGGGCAGGAACAAGTACCATCCCTGACAGATTTGTCCCAGATCCCTAAATGGCCTCCCTCAAGGACTGAACTCATAACCCTGGTTTTAGCAGGTCAATGCTCAAACTACTCAGCTATCCCTATCACTTCAGCTGATTCAGAAGCATCTCTACAAGGTCTGTTACATGTGTATAGGCCAGAACCCTGAGGTTCTTAGTCAGTCAATAAGAATTTGACCTGAATAAGGATAAAAACATTTGACCCAGACCTTATAAACTCTGTAAAAGAGTTAGTACTCAAAGCTTTCATCTATAGGGAATTGGGACTCGCAGACAACAACAAACATGCTTGGTTAACCTGATCAACATCAAAAGACTGGAAGTACACAACAATAACCTAAGGGTAAGATAAACAGTTTTGAAACAAATCAAGTAAATGATTTGTGTGGTGTGCATATGCATGCCCTGCATGGGAAAGGGTCCATCAAAGTGCTGGTCAAATCAAATCAATCTGTTAAAATGCTGTAAAATATAGATGCAGAAGGAATATATCAGTGCTCCATGTGAATAATAAAATATACTGTAAACTAAATGAAATAAATCAATCTTCCTTTCATGCATCTACTTCAAAGCATGGTGCATTTCATATGAACGGTGATGAGTACAGTGCAGATGAAAACACAAGTGAAGAAAATGAAGAATAAAGAAAATATTTACAGTAATGAAAGAATGTTACATAATTTAATGGAGGATAAAACTGCCATCAATGATTAATTACTTCACAAAAGACTAGAACTAATTAAATTTTTTTGTTTTCAAAACATTTTTTATGGAAAATGGGCTTGTTTTCCAAAGGGAATATTTTCATAGGAAATGGAGATAATTTACTTGTAACTGGAGACTCTTTGAGAAACATGGTCCCTCTGTGTATGCCATACCTGGGAACTCATGCGCTTCATGCACTTGAGACTAGGAATTTCCAGCAAGTAGAGTCCCTTAGTGTGTATTTCTGTAGTTGCTTCCATCCAAAGGTACATAAGTTGGCACAGACCAACATCTCTCCAGTTCTTCTCTTACTGCAAATCAGAAAGACTCGAACCACTAGGGAAGGAAGGTGGGTACTGGAGTAGTGGAATAGCAACACACCTCTTGAAGAACCTCCAGTTACAAGTAACCTATTTTGACTTCTGGTCTCTTTGTGTACTTCGTATGTGAGTGATTGGCAAGAAGTATTTAAAGCTATGGAAGGAAGGGAAAGCAAGGTTGTAATGGGTAAAGGTAACCGTAATACTGCCCTCCTGACAACTATATCCACTGAAGAGCCCTGGACCAAGGCATATGCGTAGAGTATGCACAGAGATATGTGTAGAGTTCCAGTTAGATGCTTTACAAACAGTCAGTACAAGTAATTCTCAGAGATGCTACAGATGTTGCCTATGGTCTAGTGGAATGGGCCTGCACATTGTGCATGGGAGAAATATACATCCGCTGATGATAAAGGAGGATATAAGCCAGAAATCCAAGTAGTCTCTGAGCAGATGCTTTTTTCATGCCATAGTAATGAGCGAGTGTTTTCCTAATCGATTTCGTTCTTTGCAAATAGATATCAGATGGCTGTTAGCCTTCAAGAGAACAAAATCTCTTCTCCTTTGGAAGCACATATCTATTTAGAGAAATGTCTCTATTTGGCTAGGTAACATTTCTGATAAAGTCTAGGTAACAGGCTCTGGAAGAAGAACATTCTAGGTCACTCACCCATTCAAACACCAGGCTGTGAGATGAAGTGGGTCACCTTTGGGATCTCTGAACTTGACACTCACCTGAGTTAACAGATCCAGGAAGAGGCAAATGATAAGACGACGACATTCATAAGAAGTCCAGAAACCAGAACGGTTTGGGACAGTTGGAGGCAATGAGAATAATCAAGCCCTCTCATGACAAATCTTTTACGGGATTGGTGGTAACAGTGATGTGAGGAAAGGCATACCCTGAGATTCTCTGACCAGGATAACAAAAGGGCTTTTGGAGTCCCTGCCCAATGCTGCTCTGAGCAATATAGATGGAACAACTTATTTGTCCAGGAAACAAACAGGTCCCAGCATGGCATTCTCCACTGAGTGAAGATTTTTCTCCAGGATGGAATTGTGAGAGTCTCTGGAGAAGAGCCTGCTGAGACTGTCCGCCATACAGTTCTGTACACCTGATGGCTGTGTCTACACTGGTCACTTATTCCGGAAAATCAGCTGCTTTTCCGGAATAACTTGCCAGCTGTCTACACTGGCCCCTTGAATTTCCAGAAAAGCACTGACGATCTACTGTAAAATCATCAGTGCTTTTCCGGAAAAACTATGCTGCTCCCGTTCGGGCAAAAGTCCTTTTCCGGAAAACTGTTCCAGAAAAGGGCCAGTGTAGACAGCACAGATTTCTTTTCCGCAAAAAAGCCCCGATCACGAAAATGACGATTGGGGCTTTTTTGTGGAAAAGCGCATCTACATTGGCATGGACGCTTTCCCGGAAAAAGTGCTTTTTCCAGAAATACTTATAACGGAAAACTGTTCTGTTTTAAGCATTTCCGGAAAATCATGCCAGTGTAGACGTAGCCGATAGGTATATTGCTATGTGTGAGATATGATTCCTGATTCACCAGTTCTATAAGCTGACCACTGCTATGTATAAAGGAAGAGATTTCATCCTGCCTTGTTTGCGTGTGTGACAGTCACAATATCTGATGCTATCTGGAAGTGACGGGGCCATATGAATGGGAGGAATGCATAGAAGATTAGGTATATTATCCTGAATACTAGTAGAGTGATATGCATTTCTCAGTTCAGACCTTCTCTTAGGTATACAGCACTTATATGTCATTTCAAAGAGCATCATCTGTTTTAGACGTAACATCACCAACATTCCACACACAACTGGTGCCTTCTCATTTGTACTGCTGAAATTATTTAAACTGGAAACAAAGAATTACTAGAAATAAAACAAAGAAAATAGTTTACTTACACTAAAGGTTTGACCTCACTGCATTTTGAGTTTTGCAAATGAGCAGATGTGTGTTAACCTTTGGGTCTTTGATATGTATCACAGCCAACATCTGTATCTTGGAGGAGTGAGAAGTATGTCTAGGATTCGGTGGAATAAGCTGGAGTTTATAGAACTTTTGGAAGTAGCTTCTCAGAGGCTAAAAGTTCTCAAAAATTCACCTGTACAGATCTTACCGCATATTAGGCTGATAGTATTCACACTACCTATGCTTGTATCTGGGAACAGGTGGCTTCAAATTTCATGGGAAGAAATGTATATTTTTGTACCACCACCATTATTCAAGTCTTTGTTTCCACAGTTCACCACACTATTCTACCTCTTTAAAATGTATTGTTTAAATTGTTCTTCCTAGTGGGAATTGAAAACATTTTTGCCACATATAGTGAATTATTGTCTATGTCTGAGGACTTAGAGACTATTGTTTTAAAAGCTGGTTTCTTTTTTCCAGTGTGTTATGGTATATCTACAACTTGATTATTTTGGAAAAAAGAGTTTATTTTCACTGCTTTTTGTCAGCTTGTTATGAAATTTATTCTCAACTCAAAGGCAGTCCATTTGTTTTGTATATATTGAGTCTCAGATCTCCTGTACTTTTTGTGTAGATATTTTTCTATCATCTGTTTTTTCTTAGCAAACTAATGAGAGCAGTGAAGTTTCTGTGAGGGAGAATAAGATGTTACACATATCTGCATTCAGGAAAACTTCAGTACATGTTTTGAAAAGAGGTTCTTCAGTTTTCTGACCCCTTCTTCCTCATTAGTGCTTTCGACTGCATGTAAACTTTAGTATTGTTATTTTTCCTTTCCAGGCGATCATGAGATTATTATGACACCACTAACTGGTACTGTATATAAAGCGTTCCGCGGAAGAGACTGGAGAAGGGAAGGGATAGCATATACAACTCCTACCAAGACTTTTGGGTGTAACATTTTTTGATTGAAGATGTTGTGAATCTTCAATCAAAAAATGTTACACCCATACGTCTTGGTAGGAGTTGTATATGCTATCCCTTCCCTTCTCCAGTCTCTTCTGCTGAACGCTTTATATACAGTACCAGTATATAAAGTTGAGAAGGCTAAAAATATACCGGGGCTCAAAAGAGAACTACATCCAGTCCATGAAGGATAGATCCATCAATGGCTAATACCCAAAATGATCATGACATAATTGTCTCTACACTAACTGCCAGAAGCTAGGAGAGGACATCAGGAGATGGCTCACTTGATGAGTGCCTGTTTTCTTAATTCCCTTTGAAGCACCAAGCATTGGCCAGGGTTGGAAGACAGGATACTGGGCTAGACAGACCACTGGTCTGACCCCTTATGGCCATTCTTAGGTGAGATCTGTGTACATTAAATGTTAGGAAAGCCCTTCAAAGAGAGGTTATTGAGCAAATATCCAACTGAATACACACACTCTGCAGTTCAGCAAAGCAAGGGTCCATGTAAATGTATATGGGCTTTCCATTAATATTCCAGTTGGAAGCACAAAAATGTGTTTTGCATGAACTATGGTGAGATATTTACGGTGAGATATCCCTTTGCTCTTCAATATTGTGGTAGACTATTTCCATTCTTCGTGTAGGGTCTGCAGCTGGTGTGTTCATATTAATACTTTTTCTAGGGTCATCGATGAAGCCATATTTAATGAAATTGTCAAATTTAATTCTTCTCCTCCGCTTTTATTTAAATCCTCTTTTAAGCTGTTACCCGAACACGTAATTGTTCTAGTGATTATAACGTTAGAAGGTAGGTGTAGCTGATTAGAGCAGCTGTTAATCAAATCTCCTTACAAAACTATTTCCATTTACATCAGCTCCTTGAAACCCTTTACATATGATCCCTTATTAATAAAGCTGATTACAGTAACCTTCTCCTGATGATTAAGTGTGTTGGAGACTGTTACTCTTTAGTTGCATTTTTGCCTCCCATTACAAATTGCTCACTACTAAAAATAAAATTACCATAATATTAATGTAATTTTCATTTAAGATAAGGAAAACTGAACTGCGCTAGCCATTGGGGCAATATTATAATACGTAATATGCTAATTAATCGTTTTTCACATTTCCGCATTGTTATGATTCTAGGATGTGGAAAAGTATGAACTGACTTGAAAGTAAAGGGCATTAAAGTACCTCTTAAAAACAGCACCCAGCAAATTTTATTAACAATGGAAAATGCTACAGCACTGGCATAAAACAAAGCAATTTACATAAGACTGAATAATTCAAAACATTACATCCCTCCCTAAAACCAGTAGTTCACATTATTTTAAGATACAAGGACTACATTTACTAAAGCTATCTAAACATGTTTGTTACATGGTCAATTCAGTGCTTTGGAAAAGTCATTTTAGAGCAGCAGTATAAAGTCTGACGATGAACCTCAGAAAGGAAAAAAATTAGACCCATCTATAGGTCTGTTTATTAGTACCAGAGGCACCTTGCTGGATGAGGACTTTTTTCAATCACTATTACTGTCTAAGCAGGGGTGTTTTGGTTGTACCAAGTGCCCAAGACAGGAGGAGAGAAGGAAGAAGAGGTGGACAGGAAGACAGCCTGAGAATAACCCCAAAAGTAAGAGAAAGAAGCCACATATGAATACTGTATCTGCAATTAAAAGCAGCTTCTCATCCACTGCCCATTCTCCCAGAGCAACTACCGGCAAGAGGAAGAACAACACAGACAGTCACCTCAGCCATGTTGCAGCTATTTGACATCAAACAAGAAGATGCATGTCACATCTTGTTCTTTTCTCTACAAGTGTCAGCCAAGAAACAAAAGGTGGTCAGGTGGTCTACCAGTACACAGATAATATCTACATGGATTAGACTATGGTACTGTAACTATAGAAAGATTAAATGTGGAAGACTGGAAGTGTCTCAGAGGTGGCAATTAAGCTAGGAAGGTCATTATTAAACTAGGAACACAAGGGTAAAGAAACCAAAAGAACAGAATTTAATTAAAGACCTTTGTCTGCCCGCAGAACACAATTTACTATGCAGAGGCCCATATATTCATAATGAGAACGTTTCCTTCTATGTGTAATCCTATTCAAAATCCTAATGAAATCTTTGGAAACACAAACTTTACAGTGACACCAAAAAGAAGCCTTACCTCCACTACAAAGGAAAAGCAAAACAAACAAAAGGACAAGGACACACACACACACACACACACACACACACACACACACACACACACACACACACACACACACACACACACACACACACACCCCCCCCCCCCGAGTGCCCTTTTGGTTTGTGGCTTATTTTTCACTCTATGGTTATCAAGTGGGAAAGGGGCAGTATCAAGAGAGCTCATCTCCTCACTCTAGTGCAGGGGTGGGGAACCTTTTTTGAGTCGAGGGCCAGTGACTCTCAGAAAAATAATTTGGAGGCCACACATGAGTGAGAAGGAAAAAAAAACCCTCTCCAATCATAAAAGGCAGTGAGAAAGCAGACACACCAGTTCACCCCAATAGCTGTAGTAGATGGCTATCCTCAACACCCAGTTGGGCAGATATCAAGATCCTCAGGTCATAGAAACTGACATAGCTGGTCGACACTGCTGAGGCTTCCCAACTTAGGGTACAGCCACACAGCATGTGAGAGATAATTCCAAGCTCAGGTAGAGAGACGCATGCTAGCTCTGTTCAACCTAGTGCCTAAAAGTAGCAGTGTGGCTGCAGCAGCATGGGCAGCAATTGAGGCTAGTCCCTGAGTGTAACTCCATCTAACCCCCATTGCTACACACTTGGGTGACCAATTTGACCTGCTGCCCATACCACAGCAGTAAAATTGCTATTTTTAACAACCTAGCATGAGCTGAGCCAGCTTTCATAGGTCTTTCCTCCCCGGTGAGGTGTAGAAAAATGCTTACTCTTTGCACATACCCCTTTCAGCTTGATCCAACTGTTCTGGATCATGCTTTTTAGCTGAGGTTAACTATGCATAATGTGTAATTATTATACACTCAGGCACCAGATCTGTGTCTCAGTAAAATTGGTGCAAATCCAGATTTATGCAGCTAACCCGAGACAAGAACGAGTGACAATATTTTAGTGACTATTAGAGAAGCCTACATATGCATTGTTGTAGATTAGTTTGTACAACATATATTGCTTCCATAAAACAATAATAAATGAAAACAAGATGAAAGAAAGCAATTTAGTTGAACACCATTTTGAATCTCTGACCAGTCTTTTGTTCAGACTATAACTTGATCTGATGACTGGTGTTTTAACAATATATGGTTTGAAGATATCCTTCCACTCTGAGAAATTTCTATTACTCTTTTCAGATTTGCTTTTGATGAAAGATATAATCCCAATGACTGATCTATAAACAAGAAACTCTTCAATGCAGTTCATAGAGCTATATAGCAGAAATGCTTTGTATATGTGAAGCACCATGAAATATTAAGGATTCCATCTTTTTCTGGTTGTAAAATTTCCATACATATCAACAGAAAAATCAGGATCTGATTTTGTAAAAGGCCTTAACTTGGTATCTATTTGTAGAGCCACAATTTTGTACTAGCAGACAATTGTGGGCACAAATAATATCAAGGTGGTGTCTAAACTATCTGACATTTCTACCACCTGACTTATAGAAATAATTGTGCAGACATTTGAGTGCTAGTATTTGTGCCCATAAATAACTTAGGATACAACAGTGCAGCTACAGATATGAAACTATTTTTCATTTTCACCTTTCATTGAAAATCAACAACAATTTTGCAGTAGAGTTCATTGGGAGTATGATTAGATGTCTAGTCTATACATTCAACGAAAAATGAACACATGTAAAAGACAACCATTATATTTAGAAACCATTATATTTCAGGTAATCAGTTAATAATGACAAAGAAAAAGAAAAGGTTGTTCGTTGGTCAGAGATCAGTTATGTTACAGAAATAGTGAAACTTGTATAGATAAAGGTCTTACAATAAGAAAAATAGTGTGCCCATTCCCATCTCCAACTTATTCATATGTGTCTGAAAGCCTCAGGCTCAAGTATTTGTCATAAGACAACTTTGAAGTGCTGAGAAAAGTAAAGGCAAAGAGAATGTAAGAAAAAGCAAAATATGAAGCATAGAGAATTGTAGCAAGAGCAGAAAAAAAGTTGGGAATAAAGGGAACGCTTGTGGAGGAAAAAATGACTGTCATGAACTTCCAAATTGATTTAAAGGGAGAGGTTTCACTGCTTTTTATCCAGAGCAATTACACTGGAACTATCTCCTGCTCCACCAGAAGTGACACTGTGTAAAACACCCACTTTATTAAAAATGAGAAGGAAAGATTTATTCAGCCAATTGAAGGAATGTATTAGAAGGCAGCACTGCAGAACTTGCCCAGCCCTCACAAGGCCAGGCAAAGGAAAAGCTTTTTATTTAATGCTGTGTCTTGTAGAGCCAGGCTTATCTTTGTGGCACTGGACTATACTTACCACAAACAGTTTTGGGGTTTCTGAGATGCCTTGGCTTTGCTTCAGTGTGTTTAATCGCCTGCAAAAGCTGTTCATTGCTCTGTGTACTTCTTCACCGTGAACATTATCTCTTAAGCATAAAGCATGATCTGTAAAGACTGGGCAAAGCTGGGCCAAATTATGTATGCTGCAGCACTACTGCAGTAATATGCCTGCACAAACAATACCTATCCTAGGGACAATGGATCATGAAATGCATTCTGTATTCTCACAAACAGAAAGAAGCAACAATAATACAATGGTGTGCTTTCCTAGGCACACTGCTCTCACATTCTGCTTAGCCATTAAAAAACCACACAGGCTTGTTTGATGAAAGAGCGACAACTTCAGATGAAACAATCAAAATAGGAAGAATGTGTTCCACAAGACAGCCATAAAGGGTCATTGAAGATAGATCCAGAAAAGTCATCATGGAATAAATGCTGTAAACTTCAGCTCAGCATTGTTTTAAAAAACTGCAAACAAGACAAAGATGCTATAGCAGGGAGAGAGAATATAAATCAGAAAGGTGATACTATACAGAGCACTGGTTAGATCCAATAGTCTGCAGGTACAGGAACCCTATCTTAAGGAGGAAAACGCTATAATGTGCAAGGCACTCTACAAACACAACAAAAAGACAGTTCCCTGTTACGAAGTAAAGGCTGAAGAAGTTGGGCTGAAATTCCTTCATAATGGGAGGGAGGGGGAGAAACGATAGTTGGAGTCAACTTAGTGTTTTCAAAGTTACAAAGCAGATTCATTTGGATAAGGGACACCGATGAATCTGGATAAGAAGTAAAAAGAAAAAAATAAGAGGCACGTTGACCTCCAACTGCGTGATCTGCCTCTCACTGAAGTTAATGGAAGTATAGCCATTGTCTTCAATAGAAGTCAACTTAGCCCAAAGTGCTAGAAGAAGAAATACGGAGAGTGACTAGCATACCAGAGAAGGTCATTGAGATTGACATGCAACCACATAAGCATTTCTAAATCCCATCTCTATTATATTCCAGTCAAATTGATGGACTTCACTGGGGTCAAGATCTGGCCATCTTTTAAGAGGAAGGGAACAGAATAAATGTGGTGAGCAAGATGGAGGCTGCAATTGGGATAACGTTGTTGGACTACATGGTATTTCCTTCTCCTGTGTATTGCAAAGTTCCCAAGCAGAGCTCACTGGCTTCCACAGGACACAATATGGACCTAGGGTCCATCCTAATGGAGAAAAAAATAAAATCCAGCAATCCTAAATGAATCTTTGAATTGAATGAAAAGTCAGTCCTAAAGGAAAGTCCGCTAAGGTTATCACCAAGATCTATTCTGCTCCTCTGGCAGCTGCTATGCACCATAGTGGAAAGCCTGCCACACAGGTGAACATCAGTGATGAGGTCTAGTATGGGGGAGAGAGCAGCAAAAAGCTTCAACACTGCCCAGCTGTTGGAGCCTTTCACTGCACTGAGGAAAGGTTAGGGGTGAGAGGAAGGCAGCAGGGAAAGGCTGAATCCAAGGAAGGGTTCCAGAGTGGGGAAATGGGCAGTCTTTCCCACTGCCTGAGCCTTTCCCTGCAGCAGGGAAAAGCTTCGCAATGGAGAGCTGCCCAAGCCTAGCCTTTCTGCCCCTATCCAAGCCTTTCCCTATTTACAGAGTTTTTTCCTGCAGATGGGAAAAGCTGCACTGCAAGAATGCAGTGGAACTCTGCACTGCTAAAAAGGACAGCACTGGAAGAGACGCAGAGTTTAGGTAAAAAGAGAACATGCAGGGTTATGCACTGGGACATACCCACCCGTTTTTGGCATGCTCTACTCCACTCGTGTAAGTTATATCTCAGCGGCTACAATCTAGTGTACGGTATATTTGAGTGAGTTTGTGTATCTGTCTGTCTGTGCCACTGAAACAATTTCAATAAAGAAAAACAAAACTTATTTAAGTTAGGGATCTGAGCAACGCTATATATTCCCATGGAAGGGGGACTATATGGAAATGTATATGACAGCCAATAAAAGAGATGTGCAGTGCAGATATGCCTGTAGAGAGTTAAGTGTCAAAAAAGCACTGAGCGTATTTTAGCTTGTGCTTATCAAGAGGGGTGTAATTTAAACAGTCTAGGCATAAGAAAATAAAAGCATCACAAGGTATTATTGATGATCAAGGCTATAGCAAGGATTTCACCATCTGATGCCAGCTCTTCATTTACATCAAACTTACGGGTTTTAAATTAAAAAATAACTTACCGCAAAAGAGTAAAACCCAATAAATTCTAGTCAGAGAGGATGTCAAGCTTACAAGTTGAAACAAAAGACAGGACTATGCAGCACTTTAAAAGACTAACAAGATGGTTTATTAGGTGATGAGCTTTTGTGGGCCAGACCCACTTGATCTGAGGAAGTGGGTCTGGCCCACAAAAGCTCATTACCTAATAAACCATCTTGTTAGTCTTTAAAGTGCTGCATAATCCTGTCTTTTGTTTCAGCTAGACCAGACTAACACTGTCACTAGGCTTACAAGTGGATATAGATATTGATACAGAGATATGAAAATTCAATTAAACAAAAATTATCAGGAAATAATACTGAGAGCCTAAAAGTGCAGAAAACGGAAATCCGGGGGGAGTGAATTTTTTGCATCAACTATGAACTATTTTTGAGGTATCAGGAAAAGCAGAAAGATGCTTTTAATAAACAGTAGTTTAACTGGTTAATCCCAGACCTCTTTTATCCTTGGATCTTTGTTGTGTGATGTTACAAAAAAATACTCAGTTGCAGGTTAAAACAAAAATATTCTGCAAAACAGATTATTTAAGGGTCTAAAATACAGTTTTGCTTTGTTGACAAGAGAATAAATTGCCATCAGCAAGCTAACAATGGAACTTTAAACTAATAGTGTCAAAATACTCAAAGTCTGAGTAACTCCAGATTAAATAAAGTTTTCTATAAATCCTACTCTGTGGTGATGAGAAGTCCAGTCAGATCCGGCATTGCTACTATTTTTTGTGAAGGAATCCTTAATCTTATCAAACTCACTGAATTTTATCTCCATCTGTTCATAGACACAGTTTTATTTGAAACCGTCTAATTTTGGTTAAAAAAATGTCCAACAGTCTGAAGTGTTTTGACTGCAGAGAAATCTCTCAGTTTGAGAAAACAGGCGTGTAATGCAGCAAAGAACACAAATCAGAATTCTGCTCAGCTAATGCAATGTCTTCTAGTGCAGGCAATGAGGATCATGGGGAGTAAAAAGGGAGAAGAACGAATGGCAATTTCTGGCCCCAACTGTGAGGCATAACACGGCTTGTAACCCTGCTCTCTCTGTCCCAGAGACCTTGGGGGGCAGATCAGGGTGCTCATAAAAGCAACCCCTTGCTGGTTCCATGCAGAGGAAACAACTGCAGAATGAGTGATGTTTTTTAAAGCTGCTCGCAGGGTTTCTATGCACCACCTGGAGAGAGGGCGATAGGAAATGGCCCCACCTGTCCTTTTCGCCATCTTTATTCAGGCAAACTCCCACTGGTTTCATTGAGGATGGAGCAAGGGCCTTATTGCTGTGGCCTTTGGGTTGTACTTCTAATAATACTGCCTACGTGATGGGCATAATTTTAAGGCTTGGAGTGAGGTGGCAGGCTGACAACCCTAAGGCCTGAAGTTCTGTGATTAACCCACAAAACAGAGAGAGATGGCCAGGGGCAGTGCCTCAGCTGAGACCTGAATAATAAAATCCAAGAACTGGAAGGGACCTTGAGAGGTCATCGAGTCTAGTCCCCTGCCCTCACAGCAGGACCAAGCACCTCACTCAAGGCGTGTTTCTGGGAGGCTATTCAGTTTTTTGGGGCTTGCAGGATCCCTGGCACCTATACTGAGGCTGCTAAAACATGGGACCAGTTGTGATAGAGGTATCTGTGACACTTGTCTATTAGGATAGGACTTAGCTGTAAGATTCATTTCACACAGACTACTGAATGGTTATCAGCCAGCTACAGCCTTTCATGAGAACTGACCTCATCTGGATTCAGGGGATTTTGACTGCCCTTTTAAAATCCATCAGCCGTGATAAAAGAATAGGCATCTGACAAACAGTAATGCCTGGTTAATATACCTTTGCTCATTAGCTGTACAGTACTTACTTTCTTCTTTGCTTATAATTAATACCGTTAAAGTCACATTTGTTACTTTGCCTTACTAGAAATGAATTGAATTTATCACTTAACTAAGCATGAAATTATCTTTTCAATACTAATTCAATAGGTGCTGAATAAGCTGGAAACAATTACATATCGCATAGGAGGATCAGTTTTCACGCAAAGGTATCAAATTCTAGTCACTAAATACAGTAATTGTCCAACTACAGCATATCATGACAGAGAGCTGATAGCTAACTTATCGGCAATGAGTCACTGGAGGAGGAGTAGAGTTATAAAACTTATTGATCGGAATCAAAATAATATCAGCAAAAGCTAATGAAATGTAACAGACACATAATGCCTTGCTAAATATCTGTATAATCCTCTGTACTACAAGGGCACAAGAGCCCTCCCACCTCACTGAAGAGGCATATTCCATTTAAGGTGCAAGATTTATGTCTAGCTGCTGTGTGGGTGTGCAAGGAGCATTGTCCCTGAAATAGGTGTCACCAGTATAAAGGGTGTGTCTAGACTACAGAATTTTGTCAACAAAAGTGGACTTCTGTCGACAAAACTATACCTGCGTCTACACTACCGCTGAGTTCTGTCGACATAACGTCGACAGAACTCAGCAGTTTTGTCGACGCTGGTAAACCTCATTTTACGAGGCATAACGCCTTCTGTCGACAGAGTTCTGCCAACAGAAGGTATTATTGCATGTAAGGTTGTGTCTAGACTACAGGGTTTTGTTGACAAAGCAGCTTGCTTTGTCGACAGAACTGAATGTAGTCTAGACACTCTTTGTCGACAGAAGCTTTGTCGACAGTATCTGTCGACAAAGCTTCTGTCGACAAAACCCTGTAGTCTAGACGTACCCAAAGACAGGGCTCAGTCTTAGTCCTTGTGCTACTCTGCAGTTGCCTTTCATATAGCTAAGGGGGCAGGGAAGAATGTGGCTATGTCTAGAGCCCTATGCAGATACAAAAATGGTCTATGCTTCAAAAGGGCCTGAGGCTCCTGGCCTCTGCTATTGCAGCAGCTGGAGTCCCAGGCCTTTTAAATCTCCACTAGAGCCTTGGGCGGCATGCTCTGGATGGTGCTGAAGGGCTAGCTAGACCCCACCCCTTCTGCATGGAGCCACTCCCCCCCCCCACCACCACCATCCAGCAATTCTGTCAGCTTCACTGCTTGATATGAATAGATTTTGATGTCTCTTGGCTCATCCACAACCAACCCTGCTGCTTCTTCTGCAGGGACCAGCCCCACCCACTTACTCCCTCTTGTCTCCCCAATGGGATAATGTGGGAAAATCTGCAAGGAGCACCTTGATGTTTCTGCCCCAAAGGGCCACTCCCCAGGAAAGATGGAAAATGCTAAGCTGATAGACGGACCAATGGAGCAAATAGTTGGTCCTCTTTCCAAAAGGATTGGCCGCCTAAAAGTCATAAGAGCCAATAGAACTAGGTAAAAGGAAAAGCTGAATGGGATCATTTTAATGTTAAGGACTGCAAGCAAAGTTGGACTATTTGACTAAAGGTGTGATGCTGCACTGATTTAGTTAAACTGGAGGGAAAGGGGGGAGGAGAGAAAGAGAGAGAGAGCGTGAGTGTGTACAGGAATTCCTATCTACTATATATTTGAGTGAATCGGTTTGTGTGTCTATCTGTGAGTCTGTTTGTTCAAGAACTCCTCCTAAATGGTAAGAACTAGGACCACCACATTTGGTATGTGACTTCCTCTTAGAATCATAGAATATTAGAACTGGAAGGGACCTCAAGAGGTCATCAAGTCCAGTTCCCTGCCCTCATGGCAGGACCCAGTATCATCTAGATCATCCTTGATAGATGTCTAGCTAACCTGCTCTTAAATATCTCCAGAGATGGAGATTCCACAACTTCCCTAGGCAACTTATTCCAGTGTTTAACCACCCTGACAGTTAGGAACTTTTTCCTAATGTCCAGCCTAAACCTCCCTTGGTGCAGTTTAAGCCCATTGCTTCTTGTCCTATCCTCAGAGGCCAAGGAGAACAAATTTTCTCCTTGAGACACCCTTTTAGATACCTGAAAACTGCTATCACATCCCCTCTCAGTCTTCTCCTTTCCAAACTAAACAAGCCCAATCATAAAGCAAGGTAAAGGTTTGCTTGTGCCAGGACAACGGAATGTGATGGTTTCTTAGCAAATAGAGATGATTGTGATAGCAGAGACAGTTATACTCCAGAATGACCACAGCTGGAGAAGCCAGCATGAGGGACAGTTATACTCCAGCGTGATCACTGCTCCCACTCCCTGCCTTGAGCCACCAGCCCCCCGTTCTGATCCCTGCCCCACCCAGCTCCAAGCTCTGAGTCTCTCACATCTCCAGCCCCTTGCTCTGAACCCCCCCCCCCACCACCAATTCCCAAGCACCTACTCTGTGCACTGGCCACATCTCCAGCCCCCTTCTCTGAAGGACCCAAACAATGCCAGGTAGATGTTCTAATATCTGTATAACGTTGACCTTCACAGTGTCCCATTAACTAAATGAACATCACTTTTACAGCGATCACCATCAGTATATGCCAAGTCATATGTCCTATTCTCTGGTCTAATAATCTAACCTGTTGTGTTGGGAGATGTTTAAAACCTGCTGCAGCCACCTCTAGGGTGAAACATATTGTAATGATGAATGAAGTAATTCCAGTATATAGTTTGTATCTCATCTTGTAAACCCATTAAGGATGAAATTTGCTGTATAAATGAGGTAATTATTATTATCATCATCATCACGGCTATTCTATTTCTGAGTTCTACGCATATGTAAATGCTCCAGTACTTGTGTATTTCACTTTACTATACTAACATGAACATAATTTTCTCTTCTATCAGTTTTCTCAAAGAACCTTTGCAGAAGTGACACCAATGATTCTGTAAGGAGTGTGTCACAGAGTATAATTAAGGATTTTTATATTGCAATGCCTTTATCCATCATCAAACCCTTCAGGGGAATCAAAGAAATCTCAGAAGTAAAATGCTTGATAGCTTTGCCATTATGGACAGGCAACTCACCAAGGCTGATCTTTTTGGTTGAACAGGACACATTCTCTTTGTCACTTCCAGAGACGCACCTGCATTAACTCACGCTCTGGCAACATTTTTTATTTGCTGATCCTCTCCTCTTCTCATGCTATCAAACAATGCACCTAAGCTAGCAGGAATATTCATAAAATTTGTTGTAATAGTTTGGTAGATGCAATATTTCATACAGCACAGAGGTTATATTCCTCCATTACATACATTAAGGGTATGTCTAGACTACACGGCTCCGTCGACAGAGCCATGTAGATTAGGTTTCTAGACATAGAGAAATGAAGCAGCGATTTAAATAATCGCCACTTCATTTACATCAAAATGGCTGCCACGCTGTGCCGCCAAACAGCTGATCGGCACAGCGCGGCAGCCATGTTGATGTTAATGAAGCGGCGATTATTTAAATTGCTGCTTCATTTCCCTCTGTCTAGAAACCTAATCTACATGACTCTGTCGACGGTGCCATGTAGTCTAGACATACCCTAGAAGCCATAATATTGTTCCTAATCTATATATGGAGTGTTCGGTTAAAGGCTGCCACATACTTTCATGTAACGTGGAACTGGCATGTGATTCAAAAGTGCAAACCCCTCTCCAACAATATCCTCAATACTATTCATAATAAAACAATATACCCAAATGTGCTAAGGATAACAGATTATATCTGTCATAGGCATAAAGAAATGCAAATTCCCTTTTCCACAGTAATCCCTCTTTCTTTCAGTACAACCCTTAAAACATACCACCCTGTAGTGAGGATGATTATATAAAGGTCATAAATGTACACAGCATCAGAAAATAGGTGACCCTGTGTCAGACGCACAGACAAGTCTCAGCATGCACTGTCTTATGTGCTTAAATGGATATAGAAAGAAAAACATATTGGGATATGGTCTTTATAGCTGACGTGCTCCCAGGAACAGGGGGAGTGAAAGGAGAGAGGGAAGACACTAACAACTATGTGCATGGATATCTGATGTAAGCATCATCATCTTAGAGTTGCAAATGAGTGGATCAGGACTAATGTTTATGGAATAAGAGAATCTGAATGCTTCTTGATTTGGTGGGCTGAGTTCTGGGGGAGAAACAAACCTCTGGACTCCCATTAATATGCATTTTACAGTTCTATACTGGTGCCTACGACCACAGTCTCTGAACTACTAATCTGGGGCTCATTTTGAGGAGGAAGCACACTCACAACTGGTATTATTGTTAGCGCTCTCAGCCGAGATGCCATGACCCAAACAGACAGGGTATGTCTACACTACAGAGTTTTTCCATAAAAACAGACATTTTTGCGCAAACACTTGTGGAGCGTCTACACTACAAGCCCGTTTTTGTGCAAGAAAAAGTACAGTACATTGTAAGAACACAGGGCTTTTTGCGCAAGAGTTATTCCTCTATCTACGAGGAATAAGCCTTTTTGCGCAAGGGCTCTTGTGCAAAAAGGCATGTGAGGACAGGCAACAAATAGCCATCAGAGCTTTCTTGCACGAGAGAGCATCCAGAGAGCATCCACACTGCCATGGATGTTCTTGTGCAAAAGCACATGGCAGTGTGGACGCGCTCTTGTGCAAGAACTTTTTGCGCAAGAACTCTTGCACAAGAAGCCTGCAGTGTAGATGAAGCCACATGGAAACTGAAGAACCTTCACAACTGAAGGGTGGGTTTCTCCATGCCCAAAGTCATGCCTTCATTTTAGTGAGGAACATCTGTAGCAAGACAGGCCTACCACCGCCTCTTGCTGCTCTTCCATCATATTGCTCAGTGTAAAGCGGGAAAGGAAGATGATAAACCACTTGGTATACAGAGATGCTAAGTGGCATTTGATGTATTCCAGGGGGCATGAAGTGAAATCTCACTTCAAATAGTTTAAAAAATGTTGCATTTGAAAAATATTAGTCTACTGAAATACCCCGTGAGTACCCAGGACATTCACTCCACCACTGTAGAAGCTTAGCTACAGCCTATTTCAGGATAAGGCAGTACAATATATTGTATATTACGCCACACATTATATTAGTCCTTATGGGTACAAGTGTCCTCACACTAGAATTTACAATGCCTTTCAGAAGATTTCACACTGCATGTTCTCCATTTTGAGTTGATCACACACTCTTCAGATAACAGCAGTGTGTTTACATTCAAATGTTGCCAGTATTTCCACAAGCTAAAAAAAAAGCACCTCATTTGCAGAAATGCGGGTCTTACATTCTATTTTGTTTTTGAGCCAGCACTTGAACATTCTTATCAGTTTTACAGAACTTTTTGCTTACGATATTGAATTTTCAGCAATTCCTCTCTCCCAGAGATAATAAAAATGGTAAATTTCAGCTGTAGAAAGGAGCAGCCAAACATTCAAATGCAGAGCTATGGTACCATTGCAACCTATAGGGCACATTTGCACTATGAACATGGCAAATGTTTTTCTGCAATAGCAACCTTAACCTTTAATGCACGTCTAGCTATGCAATTGCACATTTCGTACACCACACCTTCTCCTCTAAGGCTCCTGCCTCTATAGGAACATGATTAAATAAAATATGCCTATGACAAAAGAGGCTACAATTAACATTCACAATAGTTTCCCATTCCAAAGGTCCTGCTGAAGTGTCACAAACTGGACACTGGAATCACTTATCACTGAAATATTGCTACCTTTGCTACTGAGGAAAATCTGGGTGATAACAGACAGGAGTTTTGCACAGTATGCTGTGTAGTATTTGAGGACTGGTGAATTTGAATGATAGCCAAGGATGCTGGTGCATACCCCTGTTTGTTCAAAAATATACAGTGGGATTTTTTAAAAATACCCACGCAGAAGAATTCAGCACATGTACCTTAGACAAGGATACAACCGATATCCTAGAGATGAGCAGGGAACACGTTACATTGAATAGATTACGGACAGAAGGTATAAAGAGGTGACACTTGAACCTGCAGCTCCGGGCAGTCTAGATACAAGTAAACCTGATGATTAGACCAACAGGGCATCATCTACAAGCTAACTGGGAAAATTACATCAGAAGAATGAAGTGCTGAAAAAAATCTTTGCACTGCTGCATGAGCCATAAGAGGCCATTGTGTCAGGAGGTCCATTACACAACATTTCTATACTTCTAACTGACACAAAAAATTAGTGACAGCTCCAAACTAGTCGAATGGGGATTTACCTGACAATCTGTCAGGGTGCCAACCGAGTCTTAGCAGTGTACCATTGTTAATAATACACATTTTTTTTTCGAAGACTCTATACAGTATGTGTATTCATAGCAGACACTGTGATGGCAGAGAAAGAGCTATTAGTGTCCATCAAAGATATAACAGGAGTTAAGAAACCAGACACAAACATTTACACAGAAGAGTTGTGATGGAGTCTGAAGGGGGCCAGCGCATGTATGTGATGAGAAAAATGTACATTTTAAAAAGTAGCTGCATGACAGACTGAAACAGCACACTGGGTAAACAGATTTATATGAACACTCAGATGGAGCAGAAGCTCTGCTCAATTCTCTCCTCCACTTTTTCTGGAGAAAGCATGGGGAGTATATGGGGACGCATTATCCTTATCCGGGCACCCTCTTTCTTTCTGCACCTTTGACACAAAGCGTTCAAGTGAAGTTTAATTTAGAGAGGGCCGATTCAAACCTTGATCTGAAAAGCCCTCAATTTGAGAGACATTTGCATGCGACTCCAGATCTAGAATCTGCACTTTGGGATGCTTACATCTATAATGGGCTAAATCAAAATCCTGGACAGGAAATTCTTTCAAACAACTTTGAGTACGTTTTTACCTTGCCTAAAACTTTGCTACTAATGGCATCAAAAAACATGAGAATTTAAATGAGAGCTCCAAAAGTTACACATAAAGGATACACCATCCTGTAACTACTGTATATGGTTGTGGGCTAGTCAAAAGGATTTATATCAGTGGTGGGCCCTATGCAGCCCATTGGGATTCTGTGTGTGGTCCAAAAGACATTTTATTTACCATTGCCCACATGCAGGGTTGCAAGACTCCGCTGATTTCCATCCATGTAGGTTTTTCCCTAGTGGTATTACTGAAGTGACATGCATGTAAAGCAAGGGCACGGGAAGTGAGTTGAGTGCTGATGGCACACAACATTGATGGTGAGAGCCCTGCACTCCCTCTGCATCCAGAGCACTGCTCCGGTTCAATTAGAACACCACACAAATTCTAGGTATGGCTGTGCAATAAGCAAAACCACCCAATCCCAGGAGGCCATCTTGGTTATAATAATCTTGTGGCCCACTGAAATGAAGGAGGGCTACTCATGCAGCTCATTCACTAGCCTAGGTTGTCCATCACTGAAGAACAACATGGATCTTTGAGGTATGATGCACATTAAAATCCCTTGGGCAGGCACAATTTGCAAAGTATATTGAAATGCTCAGATAAAGATATAAGTAGTGCAAAGTATTATTAAAATCATTATTTCCTTGATGTTGTTCATCCTAGTCATAGCACAATTATCATGGGAGTTATAATAAAATAATGTGAGATTTATTGAGAACTATTACAGTCTGACAGATCAAACACATAAGTGGATAATTATCGTGTATTAACACTGACTCAGGGACTTCAGAAAAGCCATTTATTTGCCTACAATATTTGCAATATTAGATAAATTACGGTTTGTGTTTCTATTTTACCTCCGGACTCTCTCGCTTTTTTTCCTGTTTTAAATCGAATAATGTTATTTTAACAGATTTCGGAGTGTGAATTGTTTCTTTTTTCTGCTGCCCTAGTATGGAAACGGATATTACAGACTAGTCTATTTATCATTCTGACAGCTCCTGGCTGCCAGAATAGATTTAGTTATGAAGTTTGGTCCCTCTGAAACAGATAAGCTTCGGCTCTCCTTACCCTTCGCCTGTGTTTCAGATACTTCTCAATACTCTTCTGCATGGCACCCCTGGAGTTGGCATTGGTCTATGAGACTGCTGAAGGGCTACCATACATTTAAGGTTTAATCCTGCACAGTGGAAGGAAGGAACATTACATAGGGAGATTAAATGGAAAAAGTTAGAGATTAGTGCAAAGAGCAGCAGAACCTAGTAAGAGTGCAAAATTATTTCTATCCAAAATGAAGCAGGAGGAAACCAGCCAATGGGAGGTACAAGGGCGATGCAGGTGCAGGCAGCATGTGAGGATCCACTCCTCAAGGGAAGCCCAGGCAAAACTTGCCTAAGTAGCCGTCTACTTTAAGCAGCATGTGGGGGTATGGCAGGCAAGCAGATTGCCTGAGCACCCTGCTGAGTTGCTGGCCGGGAACCACAGTAAGTGCCTCCCGGCCAGAGTCTGCACATGGCACCCCTTCTGGCACCCTAACTCACCTGCTATAGGTCAGAACCCCCATATCAATTCCCTCCCAGACCCCGCATGCTCTCCTGAACCCCAATCCCCAGGCTGGAGCTCCCATACTCCCCTAAAATTCTGTCCAACAACCTGCACCATCTCCATTAATCTAGTAGAAAAGGTGCCACTCATGACCACGTACCAAATTCTTGCCAACCCGTCTAGACTCTTGTGGGGTATAATTCTCATATCTAATTCCAGTAGTTGGGTTTAGTGTATGGGCACAGGGGTGTAGGGGTCCCGTGATACATAGACGATCAGACTGGATGATCTAATTTTCCATTCTGGTTTTAAATGCCGACCAGAAGACTGTTTTTAAATAATGATTCAGGAAGTTTCATTCTTCCATCCACCTGCTTAATCAATTAGCAATAATCATTTGACATTGTATGTAATATCAGATATTTATCCTACAGGGGAGAGGATGAAGCTGCAATTCTGTTGATTTTCTATACTGATTTCACTAGAATTGAACATTTTAATTGGATACAGTTCTCTAGCTTCCCAAAATAAATGTCTTGGCTTCCCCTCAAACTTGTGTTCTATGAATGCCTTGGCTTCATTTCATTTTATACGCAGGAGATCATTATTCAGTTACACACCACAGAATATCAATACTGCAATCTGTATTCATGCCTCAGTGGGACTACTGGTGTGGATAAGGGTTCACTGGGCCCCATCTTATTTGCTAGCTTTATCTCCTCATGGGCACACATTATAAATGTGAAGCTATTTTCAAACAGGCAGGTCAGATAAAATACAAATTCAATAGTTTTGGTATCTCTGGTTCATGTTAACAAGAATCCGAATGCAGTCTACATCCCAGCATCAGTTTCAAATTTACATGACTTTATGTATTTATTCCTCCCTAGAAAAATCTTGAAAATAATATTTAACCTTCCTCTGCTGTTTAAATATTTACTTATTGAAGTATTAATCCATATTTGGTATCTTCAGATCAAGTTTATTTTTCTAATAACAGTAAATTACCTTTTTCAAGCATCTGCCACACAGCATATTTATCATCTGTAATATTCACAACCATTATATGTAGTGTTTATTACATTTTTAAAGGCAGATTATCCAGTGAAAGCATGGGAAAACATAAAGAGCTCTAATTAGAACTGGAGGAAAGCTGGAAGGCATGCTATTTTCCATCTATTCATCCTACTTATGTCAACAGACAATAGGATCTGGAGAAAAACAGTACATATTTTTGTAAGAACAAAATTATAGTGCAGAGAAGAAGAGATGGAGCATATAATTTTCTAATATCTTCAAGAAAGAAAACTGATGTTAGCAGAGACATCAGCTTTTTGATATTTTATAAGGCTGCCCACTTTCTGAGTGGGTCTTTATATGCCTAGATGGTTATCCTGTAACTGTCTCTTCTAGCAATGGATAAATATTTCAGCCGGTATTTTTACCTCCATGATTCTAATGAGGATAATACATCTAACAAAAGGCCATATGATCAGACGCATACTTCTATAATGTCATATGGGGAATCAATGTATGTGAATCCTGTTGGACATAACTGGGTTAAATGTTTTTATTTATATGGTTGCCATTTTGGCTGAACTGCCATCTTGAATTGGTAAAAGGACAAAATGGCCTCCATCTTAGTTCCCCTTCTCCAGGCTTTTGGCACCCTTTACCAGTTTGGCGCCAAAAACAGAGGAAAGGCGGGAACATGGAGGGCCACATGACAGTAAATCTGCCTAGCTACTGGAAAGTATATAGGGGAATGTCTGTCACTGACAGGGCTGTGTCTCCTTGGATGCTGTGCAAGCAGGTCATCCCAGTGGGGCACAGAGACCTCCCACAGTGAGCCAGCCTTGTTCAGAGCTAGAGTCAGGGGAGAGAACATCTAGAAGGGACCCTTTAACTTACATCCATGCACAAAATCAGATGGGGAGTGTCCACATACCACACATAGGACCATGTGTCAAGAACAGAAAACAGGTTAGAAGATCGAGGGAAGTCCACTTACTTATTCCAGAGGTTCCTGGAATCCAGTTCCTGGTGTGTCTGTATCCTCCCATGTCATCCCAATATCTACAGGACATGGTATAGTCCTTCCGTATTGTCTTGCTTCTCTATTGTAAGGGTCTAGCTCTGGAGTTCATCTCCTAGGGTAACATCTGTGCCATTATTGTTATGTTGCAGGGAGTCCTAGATCATTTATTTGCGTTATCTAATAAAGATCTTGTTGTTTTATCTCACCTTCCTGCATCTCAACTACACTA
The DNA here is from genome assembly GCF_049634645.1 of Pelodiscus sinensis. Classification (NCBI taxonomy): domain Eukaryota; kingdom Metazoa; phylum Chordata; order Testudines; family Trionychidae; genus Pelodiscus; species Pelodiscus sinensis. The sequence continues at coordinate 15,852,175 of NC_134730.1, forward strand.
AACACCAATGATAGATGCGGAGAGGGTAAGATAATGCAGACAGCTCATCTTCTGATCAGTAAAGCCATAGATCTAACTGTTTTGGGCTCACAAAGCCCATTGAAATTGGGGATTGGGAATAAGGCTGAAAAACCATCCACCTCATTTAACAGCTAAAAGACCCTTGTCTGCAAGAACATCACCTGATTTAGACTGCACTATTGGGGAGCGGTTTATGAGGGGGTGAGAGGAAGCAGCCACTACAGGAAGCAAGCTCCCACGCAAACCTACCTAAGCTATGTGGCATTATCCATGTAAGACAGTGGTGTACAATGCAATATTCACTCCTGATCAATGGCTTCTCTGAGACACAAGGTCATGAGCAGCAACAGTACTGTAGCAGTACATCCAATAGAAGGTTTTGGTCCGTGCAGCAAGTGACAGATTAGGTTCCAGAAAGGCTTGTATTGATAGGATGCATATGATTAGGTCCTGATCCTGCTACCTGCTTCAGATGGGCCATCTCCTGCACACCCACAGAGCCTCACAGTGCAAGCAGGGGGGTTGAAAAATTATTTTCAGTTGAAAGTTATCCACAGTGAACAACGATTATAAATCAGGCACTCATGCACCTGACAGAGAGAACTGGCATACAACTAATCAATACGAGGATGATACATGGTTTTCTGTCACTCTTTTTTGTATAACAATATACTCAAAATAAAAATGCAGAACAGATTAGGCATTCAACTTGTGTTCTCCTGATCTACTTGTAATTCTTACTCCTGCAGCCTCACGACCGGATACACCATCCCTCTCGTAAGTACGGTTTATTATCCCAAGTGATGCATATGTTCTTCCCATACTTGTTATCTACTGATGTTTCCTTTTTGGTTTTGGAGTGACACTGAGCTCAAATTCAGCATCATTTTACCACCAGAATCTCTTACTTGAAGGGTAGCTGCTGATCCACAGATCTGTGATTTGTTTTTTACTATTAAATGCAGTAGACTGACCACCTCTTCAGTTTTATCCTTAAGCTTCTTTCTAGTTTCTAATCCCACAATACATAGTTTAATTCTATCTATAAACATGCTCTGTCTCCCTCATCTGCAATCAGTGACAGACTTTCAGTTCTTTCTAATACCATGATGTTATTCAGAATATTGAATGGCACATTCTACAGCTACAGCAATTTGTATTCCACACGGCCAACTGTGGAATTTATTCCCAGCTTGTTTTAGCAGAATTGACATGTGTTCATTATCAAGTAAAGCATTCTAGTTGCAGAACAGGCAAAGAGCTTTGACAAACTCCATGTGCTTTCTTGATACAAATAGAGAAAATTAACAGAAGGAGCCCTGACCAAGAGAACAACTCCTCAAAGCTGGAGACCCAAAATCCACCTCATCACTTAGGGCCCAGGTCCACACAGACCCGCCGACAGGAGAAAGGGGGCACGACAAAGAGGGCAACTGCCCCAGGTCTCAGTGATTCAAAAAGGCCCAGGGCTCCTGGCCACCAGTGCTGGCTGTCACTGCTCCCACCCCTTCCAGCTGAACCCCTACCCCTTCCAAGAGCACAGAGCCAGTCCCCCCCACACCTTTCCCAGGGGTTGTCAGCTCCCCTGGTTCCACATGCTTGATTTCACGCATATGTAGCTCCACTGAGGCCAATGGGAGTAATCAAGTGTGTAAAAGAAAAGCACAGGCCTAACTTTGTAGGACTGGAGGCACAAGGCCTGATTCTCCACCACTGATATCAAAGTTTTTCCACTGTCCTCAACTGGTGCCAGACTGAGGGGGTGGTCACTATGCCACACCCTCACTTATTAACAAGGATGGTGCATAACTCAACTGTTTCAATTGACATATCACAATAAAGCAAGGTCAAAAGAACTCATAAGAATTACCGTATTTATCATCAGTATGAAATACTATGTACAATTTCAGAGTGGGATCACATTGATGACACTGAGCTAAAAATATAAAAAAGCAGCTTATAGAACGTCTTAAGGTTTGTGTAAATTATTCCTAACTATTTTTGAAACTGTTAAAATGCTGGCTTGCAGCATCTATGGAGTTAGCTATTTTCATTTGATCTTATTTATTGCCTGCAACGTGTCATTGCCTCAAAGGACAAGTGCTTCATTCCAATAATCAGAATATCACTAATATTTGAAAATAGGCAAATTTCATATACCTTTTTCAAACTTAGTGAGAAAACTTTTCATCAACATTCAGTCAATGATTATAAAAAAGTCTGTTTTAACTCTGAAATTTGCTTCTCACATTAGCCTTTTTCCGACAGCTACCCTCTATGAAATGACAGAATATTGTCATTCATTATGGCAGGTGTCAGTATAAAAAAAATTTCCTTGATATTGAACCTAAGAGATCAGCATGCACAATATAATTGCACACCCTTTGTAACAAAAGAGTAAAGGATGAAATATCCATCTGAAACCCATGACGTGTTTTAATGATTCTGAAATTCAAATTATAATTCTATTTGAACCACACATTTCTAGAGACCTATTCACTCTTATTGTGAGATCAGAATCTATAAGAAAGAAAAAAAAATCCTCAATTTTCTTCCATCTTTCACTCAGACAGAATCAAATGAAAATAATAATAATAATAATAATAAAACAGATTTTATGTCAGAGTGTTAAAATAAAAATCTGGACTTGTGCACAGATTTAAAGCAGGATGGAATAAACCCAAAAAGCATATTATCAAAATACTGCATCATGTATGATGCTAAACAGAAAAAGGGCATAAAGAAATAACAATGTGATATTTGGATCTTTTTTATTCCCATTCACTGGATTTTTTAAAATATTATTTGAAAATGAGAACATCCCCTTTTTTTGGTTAAGTTACCCAAACATGGTTGCATTTCTCATTGATATAAAAATGATATAAAAATGACTGCTAGGGTGCGTCTACATAGCAGTTATTTCGAAATAACAGATGTTATTTCGAAATAACGTGAGTCTACACAGTAATTCCATTATTTCTAAATGAATTTGAAATAACGGTCAGCTTATTCAGACCTCTGTAAACCTTACTGTACGAGGAATAACGCCTATTCTGAAATAGCTATTTCAAAATATGCCCCACTGCTGCTATTTTGAAATAGCTCCTCCCTAGGGCCATTCAAACTAATTACTCCCCAGTGCCTTTTGGGGCTCTAAATCGAGGTAGCATGTCCACATTAGGGAAGCCTGCCTCGGACTAATTTTGAGGCTTTCCTGTAGCGTAGAAGTGCTATTTCAAAATAGACTATTTTGGAGTAATTCTTCTGGAATAGCGAAATAAGTGCAGAGTGTAGACAAACACCTAGAGTAACATCACCATCAAGTACCGCAAAACTATATAATGACAAACAGAAATATCCAGGGACATAAAAAATGGTCTTGATCCACACCTTCACTGACGTCGATAGGGCTATGCTGATGTATGCTATTTTTGGATGAGACATGATATTGTTTAAATTCATGTGGGCTTCCTCAACTTCCAGTAGCTCCCCTGCACAAAACATATGGGAACGCATTGCCCTCGTGTTTCAAGTGGACTAACAACTGACATTTTATGCTGCCTTTCACCCAAGAGAATCAAAATCTATGAAAGACACAGACCGATGAGTATGTGAGGATGAAACTTCTGCCTGCAAGTGCAAGTCACTTCAACAGAGCCACTGAAATGTTAACATTTTGCACAGCTAGGGCAGATTTGGTTCTGACCTGACACATGCATATTAATATTTGTTATTTGTATTATTGTAGCAGCTAAACCCATTGTGTTAGCTGCTGTACCACAACAGAACTCAAAAGTCTCAAAGGGTTGTAACTGCGTTAGTTTGTAACTTGAAAATCAAGGAGTTGTCCTATAGCACTTTAGAGACTAACAAAAATATGTATATAGTATCAAAAGTTTTCATGGGCAAAACCACTTCTACAGATGAGCTAAAGTGGAGAAGAAAGGGGGGGACCATCAGAATTAATAACAGAAAAAGAAGGGAGAGGAGGGAAAAACTCCCCAAAAATGTCAGTTGTAGTGCCGATGCTAATGAGGCTAATTGACTGAGCTAGAAGTATCTTATACTTAGCTTTTGATGACAATGAGCTGTTCTAAGGAAAGCTGGTTTTATAATGGGCCACCCAGTTCAAGCCTTTGTTCAGGCCGAGGGAAACAGCATTAAATTTGCATATGAAGGTCAATTCTGCACTCTCTCTCTCTCTTTCTGTAGCTGGCTTGTGAAATTTCTTTATAGAAGAAATTCCTTTGCAGAACTCACAGACAATCCCTGACCCAGAGAATTTGCAATTTAGGTGCAAGACAAGCGGTTAGAAATGGATACATTCTGACTAATACGGGGAAGCCACGATAGGTTCTGATCTCAGTACACTAGCAGTATAACTATTGCCAAGCTCTGCTTTTTAATAGGCCTCATGGCAGAGGTGAGTTTTTGAAGGAGGATAATGAGTTAATTTTGCAGGTGCTTGTGGGGAGTTTCTCTGAAGAGCAAGGGACAGCATGAGTGAAAGCACAAAGGTGCTGGCTTTATAATTTAAAAGGTGGCCAGTGGAGGCCAGGTGCATAGGTGGATCAAAGATGGGAGCTGATTTTGAGATTCTAGATGAGAGATAGAGCAGGGACTGCTCATGAATGACCCTGGAAGTGAAGATAAGTAGCTTGTGTCTGAGAAGATGGAGCCAAAGAGAGATGTGAAATGGCCAAAGCAACAAGCTAGGGAAATGCTCTTTTCTGCAGTCTTCTGAATGGATAGGAGTGGGGAAAAATTGCCGTTGTCAAGCAAGATGAGAGAAAAGGAGGCTGCAGTCATGAATATATGAGATGAGAGCCTAAACAAGGTTTAACTGTGTGGATGGATGTTATTCAGAATGAATCTACAAGATTTAGAGATAAATTAAGCTATGTTTAGAGATAAACAGGGAAGGTTTAGCAAGGAAAGTGCTATTGACAGGCAAAACTTGCCAAAAGTGAAAACCAGTCAAACTGGTTTTTCTGCCTAAGTAGTCTGAGGGGAAATAAAAAATGGCAACCAAGACTGTTCAGCCTAATTTTGCATCACTGGGTATTTCTGGATTTACACAGACCATCACAGATTAGGAAGAGAGATCTGAAGCGTTAAAGAACAAGAGAACAATAGAAGCCAAATTCAGCTGCCTCTTTTTTCAAGTCTCCTAAATTTTGCCTCACTCCCATGCAACATGATTCAATTTGAACCTTGTTTCCTTTCAAATATTCATTTTATTAAGGAAGTCATATTTAGTTAAGGGATCATAAACTTGTACAATTTATATGCCATGAGGCTGTAACTGTGGGGTAACAAGGTAAGTAATGAGAAGATGCTACACACTGCAAGGTGAATATATTAGGTGTTATCTTTGCATTTTACTTCAAAGACAATGATGCTGGGTCTTATGGAGGCACTAATCTCAAAAAAGATTGTATATCTAAACATCCTGTATGCAGAGAGCCTGATCCTACACACCAGGGAGGCAGAATTCTCAGGACCAGGCTCTGTACTTTTAAATGGATTAATCAAGTCACCTTCCCTTTTTTAGGTTTTACAAGTCCTCCTAAAGTTGTCAAATTCTCAGAGGCTCCAGGCATTTCCAGAACAGGATTTGTTTTAGTGAGTATGGCAAACTTATACAAATCCTCCAAGTCACTTAAATCTCAGTTAAGGATCATCCAAGTGATAAGAAAATAGGACCTTGAGGATATGCTCACAAATATTCCTTCAGCATGCATTTTCACATATTTTACAAATAGTAGGAGTGAGTTTAAAAATTTCTTACTCTCCTGTAAAATAGCAAATGACTTAAGTCTGACATGCAAAATTTAGTTTAACTTGCCAAATGTATTTTATACTCTTATGAACAGAGTTCATACATTGCTGTAGGTGTATTAAGGAAGATACATTCTTTGTTTAACTAGTGATAGGATCTCATTTACATTTTTTATCCATTTAACTTTCTGACAGTTGTATTATACTTATTAACTTTCCGATCACACTATACATCAAAGCATCATATTATTAAGTCCTCTAAAATTCACACAAATCAGTTTACAGATGACACTGATGTCTTATTGCTATTCGTTCCCCCTGGACCATTTCTAACAGTTAGTTTTTCATATTTCTACTGTGCTGAAATATGGTTCAAAACAGTATCTGTCCTTTTAGTAATCAGCAAAGCAAAACTTGGCATTTGTCATATATTACACTCTTGAGAAAAATGCTAGTAATACTCAGAATTGATTGAACAGCATGGAACCAGAACCAGCTGTCAGGGAAACCATTTCACTGATTTCAGTTTCTCTCCCCACCCTATTTTAGGTTAGAAAACTGCTAAATAGTATCATTATTTTGTAGCATGTGCCAAATGAATCAATTATTTATAAATATATTATTTTAAGTATACACAATTGCATTTCTTAACGTTCTGTATAAAAGAAAAGATACAAGGGATCCAAGTGAAAATGTTTCATTTACACATATTGCACTACAGAGTTTACATAAATAGCTTTAGGCCAGTATACAATGACTCATTCATTCCCAATAGATCAAAATCAGAGAAAGTAGTTTTTAGCCAACATAAGAAGGCATTTTGCAATAGAACATTATGTGCTTTTAAAAATAAGTTAAGTTTTAAAGCAGGACTTAAAAGGACTAGTAACACATGGCATCACTAAACTGACATGGTTTAATTGGTTAGGATTCACACTATGGGTGTGTTTAGACTACAGGGTTTTGTCGACAAAACTATACCTGCGTCTACACTGCTGCTGAGTTCTGTCGACATAACATCGACAGAACTCAGTTTTGTCGACGGCTGTAAACCTCATTCTACGAGGAATAACGCCTTCTGTTGTCAGAGCTCTGTCGACAGAAGGCGTTATTGCATCTACCCTGTCCTTTGCATCTGCTTTGTCGACAGAATTGGATGTAGTCTAAACGCTCCTTGTTGACAGAAGCTTTGTCGACAGTATCTGTTGACAAAACTTCTGTCAACAAAAGCCTGTCGTCTAGATGTACTCTGTGTGTCTAAAGTACAGGTGGGACCTTGCTGGTCTGGCACCCTTGGGACCAGAGAGGTCCTGAACCAGATTTTGCCTGACCAGGGGAGGTCAAAGCATCCTTCCCAGTTGTCAGCTCTGTTCCCTGCCCCCAGCTGGGGCTGTGCTCCTGCCCGGGTTCATGGCTGCACTCCTCACCACCTGGGGCACCAATCTAGGCTGCTATCCTGGCCACAGGCTCTGCTGTCTCATGCTAGGCTGGGGCTTCTCTTCCTGCTGTGCTGGCTCAGCTAGCGCTGGGCTCCCAGGCCTCACAACCTCCCGCCTTGGGGGTGGGTGAGGTCTGATCTCTCGGGCACCAGCTCTGCTGCCCTCAGCCCAGGTGACACTGCCCTTCCTCTCACAAGCCCCAGCCCGGGCTATGATCCTCACAGCACCAGGCCCTGAACCTGACCAGCTGGGGCTCCTGGTCCTCCCAGACTACAGATGTTGCTGAAACAGCATCCCAGATTTTAGAGGTTTAACCTGTAAATACCATTATTCTAACATGTTGTTAGGGGAAAAAAGGAAAGATGGCAAATGGTAATTTCAACAGCTGGCAAAACATATGGTCTTATGAATTCCATCCAAAATTAAAAAGCACATCAGAGTAATAAAGAATTCTTGAAAATGGGCACTATTAGCAATATGAAAGGCAATATACCCATGCAATGTCTAATGCCAAGAAATTAAAAAAAAATCAAAGTAGAGGAGTGAGACTAGGGACCAGAAACAGTATGAAGGTGAGTTAAAATATATAGACACATCTCTCTCACTCAGTAATTAGGCTGCTACTGTGACCACCGCCAACCACCAGTACTGTCTCATTGGATACAGCCATATAGGGGTGAACAATCTCATTTAATATTTAGTGCTAGTTGCTTGGGGCAGAGACTATATTTTTGGTCTGTGCATCTATAGAATTTGCACAGTGTAGTGTGGCCCATGATTGGGGTCCCTAGGTGCCACAGTAAGATTCATTCTTTATGATTATTAAACTCCATCACACAATGCTCGTTTGCTGCTCAGCCTGGCACTGCAAGGCACTGGGCATAATCTGTGCTATAAACTATGATTTTAAAACTATTTAAGACCCTGGTCCTGAAGAAAAGGGAAAGCTCATGTGTAAATTTAATCACCTGGATAAATGTTGCAAGTATTTGCAGGATTGAGGCCTATCATTTAATAATGGTATCATTTGCATTATATTGTCATTTGCTGTTGACTTGCAGATTATACAAATTAGATATCCACTTGGAGCCAGATTCTCAGATGGTCTAAGTCAGTTCAGCACCACTGGCTTCAACGGAACTCAACTGGTTTAACTAGCTAAGGATCAACTTTTCTTTTTCTTTCTCTTGGCACTGGGCAACTGTATACTTGTTTCTAGTTCGGGCAAGATACCGTGTCTTAAAGTACAGGCAACTCTGATTTAGTAAAAAGCTACCTTGATCACTGAAATTCTACTGATAGTAATTTTTCCTTTCACTTCAAGATCTGTATAGAATAATGGCTTTGGCTTAACAAGCAGGACCAATAGAAGTGTAATCATCAAAATAAAATATTCTAAAGTAACCTCTCTCTAAAAACAATATAAACAAAATAGACGGTGTGTAAAGGTTGCATAGGCACTTGTTTGGGAATCAACTCCCAAGCTACTGTAATTAACAGCAGCCTTTCCTTTAGAACGCCACAATTTGTAAATTTTGGAGAAGGGGCAACGGTGTGAGAAACCACTAAAAAAAAAAGTTTCTCAAGCTGAAAATGTAAGAATGGAGGAAAACTCTTTTGGATATAATATTGGCCAGCACTTCCTAGCTTCAGAAAGATCAAAGTTTTCGATTTAGTAGGCATAACACCAAGTACTATTTCCTCATCTTATTAAAAAAAAAAATCTGAGTTTCTCCAAGGTCTGGCTTAAAACGGCAAAATACGTCCAAGTATCCCAACGCCTTTTCCTTTAGCAAGGCATCCCTGATAGCAATAGACCAAATCCCCATAACAGAATTGAGATGCATAGATTTTTAAGGCCAGAATGAACCTTTATGATTATGGAGCTGAACCTGTTGCATAACGGACTAGAGAATACCACTCCTCTTACAGGTTACTTACTCCCACTCACATTTTAGCCATCTGATATCTTGTTAAAAGAGGTGGATGGCAATGTTCTCTCTAATCTTTTCCATCCATGTGTGGATTTTTTCCCATCCATGTGTGGAATACATTTTGTTATGGGCACTGAGGCATGTATGACTGTGCACCACCAATAGAAACAATAAAACCTAGCTGTGGGTGTGCTGCTAATCAACTGGGCGGCATTTGATTCTCTCCTGAATGGCCACACAAACACTCAGCTTGGGTGGTGGAGTCCTGCTGTCAACCTGCTACACAGGGTCATTCTGTTTTAATGAGATTTTGTGGCCCAAAGTGCTTGCTGCATGAGTGACACCAGATTACACTAATCTCAGTAAAATTATTTTGTTCTTTTGCTGATTGCTGCAGTGCTTATGTGGAGTGAACATAAAGAAAACCAACAAGTGAAATAATATATTTGCAGGAGAGTGGAGGAGCGCGCGCTGTGTATTTAATAAGGGTTTGGATTGTCTATTAAAATGGATTTTTTTTAATCTCCAAAGGGAGATTGTTAAATTCACTAAAATTTATAATCAAGAAACAAAGCCAGGACTATGAAAGAATTGCAACATGTGAAGTGTCTGCAACAACAGCATTCTTACTGGGGCATTCATCTGTATGTAAACTCATTAAGCAACTCAAGCTGAAATTCTGGATCTTGGAATCCAATTATCTATACTAGTGATATGCAGCCTTTTGGAGCTGGAGCCCTGCTTTGCCATGAAATAGAGTAACGGAGAGGACAAAATAACTGCAGAGTGATGCTGGGACAATACCTTGAGATGTCCACATCATGAGTTGGTCACAAAAAAGTGCTCTCGTGCATACAGAGCCATAGGATCATTCAGAGCAGTTGCCTCAGGCACTGTGCTTTGTGGGGCCCACGGTACCTGTCTCAACCATCCTACAGACAGGGCCTGTGGGGCCCAGGGTGGCCCGAGGGATTGCTAGGACGACGTGGCACGAGGTTATTATAGCCAGTGTCTCAGCCTGCTATGCTCTGCAAGAAGCAGGAATGTCCCTCCCCCAGGGTGCTCCATGTCCTGCCGCCACAGTGAAGTGGAGTGCAGTGGCTTGGGAAATGAGTGGCGGGGTGGAGCAGAGCAGGCTGCTGGATCGCTCTGGCTCTCATTGCATGAGGCCGAATCTTGCTACTGCCCTTGCCAGGCCTCCCAGTACTTCCCCAGCTTGTGGTGCTTGGGGAAGGGAATTTAGGGCAAGGGGCACAATGGGAGCAGGGCAGGGGTGCAGCTTAGAGACGAGGTGCAATGGGGCAGGGCCTGGGCCTCTCACCCCCTAGGGACAGTCCTGACTGCAGGGCAATGGTAGGACACCGCATAATGGATTCTTTTTGTGGCTCATGAACATCATTTGAAACAAGGAGCCACATTAATCTTTGGAATATCTCCCCGGGCGCTGGATCATCCATGGCACATCCCATTGACTCCCGGATGCTGGGGGGGGGGGGGGGGGGGGAGGGTGGGAAATGAATGGGAAGATGCACAGATGATCTGTGCTTGCTTATCATGGATGAGCACGACCCCGGAACAGCTGGAGTGATGAACCCCACAAGCAGCTACCCCCACCCTCCCAGTCCCTGGCAAGCAGTGACCCCTTCCTGAAGTTGTTCCTCCTGCCTCTGCCTCTCCCTGCTCAGCTCTGGCTTAGCTAACTTTCAGGGAGAGGGGGCCTGGCCACAAGATGTGACAGAGCAATCTGGGGAGAAATATGACCACTCATACCCACCAGGTGTCGCCTCTGGAAAATGCTCCTTCTCCCACATCCTCTTCAATTTATTCGGTCATTTTAAGGAGAGATGGAACCTTTAATAGCATCTCATCTGCTTTCCTATATATCACAGGTGTCTCTTCACCCCTTCCTGTATCTTGGGAAAGACAAGAGGGAGGATGTTCCTCCAGTCTCCCTTCCGGCTGTTCCTTTTATTTAAGAACAGGAGAGTTATCTTAATGAGAAAGACCTTTTCCGGATGAAAAAGAAAGTCCACAGATGCTGACTGAGCTGTCATACTCATAAAACAGCCGGGTTGTATGTCCCAAAAAGGAGCTAGGACAGGAGAGAAATCTGAAGTGAAGAGACTGCCTGGAGCAGAGGAAAATGTCTGGATACATCTTAAGTGGAGGGGGTTGGAAAACAGTGAGAATTTTGTAATAAAAACTTTTAGAAATATTGTCACTTTTATTGGTTATTAAAAATATGGAAACCTTTTGACCACTAGAGCTAAGCTACACAGTCTAAGTCAACAAAGCACTGAAAGGACAAAGAAATCCTAACAGGTAGAGATCCTGAGGTGAGAAATCCTATGCTTTTTTTACTCAAAGTCCAATTAGTCTTCTAATGATTTTCCAGTTATAAAATAAATAGATCAGAACAGTAGATAAAAAGTGATTGTATTGTATTCCAGACAAAACATGGACCAGGTTTTTCCACTGACTGCAATGGAGTTATTCCTGAGAGGAACTTAGCTCAATGTGTTTGTTCAAAAGCTCTAAAGTTTTTGAAAAAAGACTGAAACAGTTCTTGCATAGCCTACAATTCCTTTAGCTCTCCCAGGCATAATGAAAGGACAAAGTTTGTTAGGAGGAGGCCAGGAGATAAACAATTCTGTGTTAAAAGTGAATTCCTTAAGCTTGTCTAGATCAACAGTCAGTGCATGGCAAAATGTAGCATAAAAGCTACAACACGCTAATGGTCTGAATGGACCATACTACGGCATGCTGAAAGAGGAGTACAGGATCTTTTGAAAAATTGCCATGTTGGAAAAACCACGTCTAAATCGTGGTTTCAGTTTTGAAATGGTGCTTGTTTGAAACAGCGCCAGGATGCAATTATGCAAATGAAGCATAGGATATTTAAATCCCCGCTTCATTTGCACTTTTGATGTGTCTAATTTACATCCCTCTGCCGACAGAGGGGTGTAGTTTAGAGACACCCCTAGTGAGCAGTAGCATGGTCCGTGCAGACAGTTATTGTGTGGCATACCAGTGCATTATATAGCTTTACACCTCAGCACACACTAAACAAGCCCTTAGTTCTAAAGAGAATTTAATTGAATTATTTTAGAGCCATTATGGTCTCATGCTTCTGAATCAGATCAAACAGGCATGTAGCTTCGATGGTTGTGTGAACAAACTAAATTTGCATTTAACAATGGAAGATGTCAGGAAATAATAACAGCACGCTCAAATATGTTACTGGAATTGCTGCAAAAGCGGGACCTGAATCATGTTTCCGCTATGCCAAATTCTCAGTTGATTTCAGCCTTCCTGAAAGCCATCTTCTTAAACCTCCCTTGAACATGGTTGTCCCCCTATAAAGTTTTTAGGCCTAGGATAGTTTACTGTATTTTTTAAAAAGTAATTACAATGTTTCTTCGATTTTAAAAGTACAAGAAAATCAGTTGCCCTTTTACATACCTGAAAAAGACCAGCTATGTTCCTGTTACAAGAACTGATAACTTCACCTGAACCTTCCCCTCTCTAATCTACATCCATGTACCGTAACCGCTAGTTTTTGAAGATTGTATTTAATTATTTTAATTTCACTGCACTACTAGTAGGTTTTCTGGTTCGCTACTATGGGTCTAAGCTAGTGCTTCCTTATCTTAACTCGTGGTTGGAACTACGAGAAATCCTATTTATGATCTCTTGTTATTTGCACTTAATTTTCTTAGTATCAATTCCATAAAATCCCCTACTGCATAATGTGATAATCACAGTTAAGTGTTCTCAAAGCAACTCCTTGGCTGATATCTGGGTTCATTGCCCTGTAAGCTTAAGTGCTACAAGCCACATAAAAGCCACCTTTTTCAACACGGAAAAAAAAAAATCTAGCTCCTGCCAAACTAAATCCTCTGCGTAAAAGGACCATGAAGACTTAAGCAACAAAATCTGTTGAAATATACACTGTGAAAGATAAAACCTTTCCTCCCATCTTAGAGCAATGACAATCAATTCAGTGAACAAAGTGGAGAACTGTTCAGGAAAATGTCTGGATTTTTCCCCAATCTTAAAATCTGAAACCAAAAGGACTATTTGTTATTCCTTTTGCTCAACATTTTTATCACTCCAAGTTCTCACAAACAACAATACTCAACGCAAAACATATCAGTGGTTAAGAACTGATGTATTCCAAGCCCCAAAACAGTAATTCAAGCCAATAAATAGGAAAAATAAATGCATGGAGTTTACTCCAGTTTCACATTTGGACAGCATCACACCAAAAAGAATGCTAGATACTTCAGCTTCTGCCTTCCAACAGAAAATTCAAGCAAAGATTTCTAGCTTGACTTTTAGCAGCTTCGGACAAGCATCAAATCCCTTGGTAGAATTTCAGTAGAAGAACTGCACAACTCACCCGGATTTAAAATACTATGAGAGCTAATGCTCAGATTCAAAGGCAAGACATACTCTTCTGGGTGTCAACCACAGCACTGCTAAAGTAGCAGCTATGCCGGGGTTGGGAAATAATTTTTTGAAGGAGAGCCACTTCATGAACTTCAGAAGTAGTCGCAGGCCTCTGGCGGAAGGGGCAGCTTCAGGAGATTTCACATGCTCCCCCCACCCACAGACTCTTATTGGCCTGGGGGTGGGGGAGCACATGAAGACTTAGCCTCCTCTCCCGCACCACGGCAGGGGAGCGCAGTGGCTTGAGAGAACCATCAGCTGTGTTGAACAGCTAGCAGTTTCCTCTAGGCAACATGAGCCCATGGCAGCAGGAGACTTTGCATGCACCCCCTCCCCCAGGCAAATCAGGGTCTTTACCCCCTGCCCTGTCAGGGGCAAGTGGCACCTAGAGATAACTGCCAGCTGCTGAAAACAGCTGGTGGCCCCCTCTGGTGCCATGTGCTCCTGGCAGGAGGGAGGAGACTTCGTGCGCTCCCCTGTCCCCAGGTGTCAATTGGCCTGAGGGCGGGGGAGTGGCAGAGAGGCCACAGGCTGAATCAAAGGCCATGGCAGGCCGGATCCAGCACACAAAGGCTGTCTTGTCCACCCCTGAACTACTGTATTTTCCGGAGTATAAGGCGACTGGGCGTATAAGACGACCCCCTAATTTTCCAGTTAAAACATAGGTTTTGGCCTATACTCGCCGTATAAGACTACCCCCCCTTCCGAGGCAACACCATTTAATAACATCAGATTTGATTTAAATAATTTTAATTAAAATGGTTTTGACTTACCGGTACTTAAAATCCTTCAAAATCCTCATCATGTTCATACAAAGCCTGCTCGGATTGGCAAAGGTTGTAATAGCCCGCCTCTCTGACTCAGCCAATCCGAGCAGGCTTTGTATGCATTAATAGATGACACCGCTTGCCGTGATTGGCTCAGCGCGGTACATACAGTATCAGCACAGGGACATTCTGTATGTAGCCGAAGCTACAGTACCGAATTAGGGCACATCCAGCAGGCTAAAAGGTAATAATAGGAACGTTCTGTATGTAGCCGAAGCTACAGTATGTTTATACCTGGTGTATAAGATGACCCCCAATTTTTGGGGGATGTTTTTTAGTATAAAAAGTCGTCTTATACGCCGGAAAATACGGTATGTTGTAATTCCCAATGCAACTTCTTGAAAGTCATCAAGTTTTCTAAAACATGAAACTGCACTAGGATTCATATATCTAGAGTCATGAGGGGAAACTATGGATTCTGTGAATCACAATTTGTACTGAAGCTGGATCAATGCAGAGTCAGATAAACATGCCCATAGCCGGATGCTTCCTTCCCTATACATATAGCTTTCCTTTATTTGCCAGTTCATGGGTGTGGGTTTATGGATCAAGTCTCCTTCCTGCCCAATGTAACTTTCATGCCATGGGACCTGAAGGCCCACCATCCCCCCAAGTCATGAATACAAAAACCTAGTCACAATCTGGCCCTGAGACTAGAGTTTCTTTTCTACCTTCACAGTTTGCCCGTTTTAGCAGTTTTTTGTAGAGGCGCGCACGCACACACGCACACACACGCGCCAAATGCTGATCTAATCCATGATAGTAGCACATATTCTTATGTGCATGAGGCAAGCACGATTTGGCCCACTGAAGTAACTCCCATGACACTACTTCTCCTACAGTGTTTTATTAATACCAGAGTTGGTCAAATAATGTAATTCCCATCCTGTAGAAATATCTGAGATTGCCAAATTTTGTGGTGTTATGAATTAGGATGAAAAGTAGAAATTTTGGAGTTTTTTCATTAAATGAAATATTTTGTTTCAGCATTATGAAGCATGTTGTGAAATTTAGATACAACTGTTTCAACTATTTTTTATAAATTGTAGCAAAACATAGAAGTAAAAATAAACATGCAATCTTTTGACTGTAACAAATGAAGAATTTTCATGATTTTGTATAGAAATTTTTGATGAAATCAATACATTCCCTGAAACATTTGCTCTAGTCACAGCAGCATTTTTCAATGGAGAAAAGTGTTCCAATGGAAAATTTCTGACTAGTCCTAATTAACTGAATTGACATAATTGAGTAGTGCATTTTCTCATAATTTGTCACAGATGAAATTGATTTTCAATTCTGTCCATATAAACATTCAGAGCCTCTATGGAAATATATTAAGGACAAATTTAACATGTCCCACATTGTTTCCAACAGCAATGCGCAAAAGAAAAATCACTGCCCAAAACAAGAGGTGAAGATAAATCACTTCAGAATATCTATATCATTGGTTAGAGACTCTCCATCCTCTACGATCTTGGTTGTTTTATTACCTCACATTGTCTATTCATCCATATTATTCCATGCCACTAAAGGTCTGAACAAAATAAGAGAATTACTGTACCGATGTATGTCATGAAATATTAAAATACCATTTTAAGCACTCTTCTGTTAATGGATAATTTATTCTTTCATAACATTTTATTTCTGTGATTGCCAACAGGCTTTACCACATCAATATATTTTATTTTAAAATTAATCTTGAAAAGCACCATACCTACATTTGGTTATTTCCTGTGTTTTTCTTAAACCTTTAGCTGAATACACATTTCTTAGGAGCAATAATTCATTCAGAGTAATCATTAAAATCAGTTTCTGCCTGAGATATGCTTTCAAATAACTACTCACTTTTGAATGGCAATTTTGATAAAAAAGACATTTTTAGAAATGAATTGAATGTGGCTCAGACTTCATCTATGCATTTTTAAACATGTCTGTTCCCATTTGCAGAGTTTTGGGGTGGGTTTCTTTAGTAATCTATGTATATTTATTTTTGTTCTTTTAACAAATGTAAAATGGAAAGAATCAGATAACACATCACAGCTTCACCTAGAACTAAGTGGACGCTATTACTATAAAATTTGTATAATAAAAGAAGTCCTTAGCTATGTTACTAATACCACATTAGATTATTAAAACTGAAATGATGCTTACAATGTAATTTACTTTTCACTTTTTGCATTTGTCTCATTTTCTACGTCGCACATAAAATAATTTCATTTCAGCTTAAAGGATTCAGTTCAACAAAGCACATATGCAAATGTTATGTATTTTGCTGAACTAGAATCGTAAATAATTTCTGACAAATTTTACTTCAAAGTTTTTAAACATTAGTAACAATGCTATGCAGGGCTGTCCCTAAGGGGGTGCAGAACCCCCCCCCCCCCCCGTGCCCCAGGCACAGGGCCCTCCCAGCCTCTTGTCCACCCTTACCTAAGCCTCTCCTTCTCCACCTTCTTGACCCCTCCCCTGAGCTGCAGGAGCCAAGGTATTCACGGTTGCTTAGCACAGGATAGCAGGAGGGGTCCCCTCCCGCTCCCCTGCGGCAGCAGGAAGCCAAGCCAAGCCAAGCCAAGAACTTTGCTTTTTGCTGTTGTGTGAAGAAGAGCACAACGGGCAAAGAGAAGGCAGCAGGACAGAGTGGAGCAGGCTGCCAGGCCACTCCGGCTCTCACCAATGCGCTGAGTGCGGGAGCAGGGGAGTTCGAACCCCTTCTTCTTCCCTACGCCAGGCCCCAAGGTAATCCTCTGTGACCCTTCCATAGGAAATTTAAGGCACCTGCAGCAGGGCCCCCCAAACTGTGGGGCCTGGGGTGGCTGCCACAAACCATCCTATGGACAGGACACCCCAAACCGCAGAACCACAGTGGGATTTGATCCTGGCACAAGCCGGGCTGCCTGCCTAACGAACAGCAGTCCCTGTCTGTGCGGGGTTCCAACTCCCCACTAGGATCCTCCTCTGACCCCTTTGCTGCCTCTAAGAGAGAGGCAGCAAGAGGGGGGGCAGAGACTATGCTGAGGGGAACTGGCTTTTAAGCCGGTTCCCTCCAGCACTGGCTCCTGCTCCCCTCCCCTCTGCTGCCTCTGATATAGAAGCCGTAAGTGGGGAGAAGTGCGAGTAGTCAACTCAACTACCCAGTAAGCCTCGGCTATCGGATAGTTGTCTAATAGACTACTATCTTACATCCCTATCTGTACCCCACCCCCTTGCCGCTAGCTCCCTTCTGCACCCAACCTCAATCACAGATCCTGCACCTCCTACATTAATATCATGAAAGAGTGTAGTCCATGACCACTTTCAAACTCTTGGAGTGGCCTCCAAAATCATTGCCCACCCCTGAGCTGAAATCTAATCCAAGCAAGCTTGATCTATTGGAGTAGGCATGCCAAACACTCTGTCTCAGGCGGAGGTGAATGAGGAGGACTGAGGGTGGTTTGCCCTTGCACCTCTGTATAGCCTAAGCACAGTGCACAAGGATATGTAGGGCACATGCTTGGGTTAAAATGGGCATTGTTACCTCAAATCTCCATTTGAATGTGCATGCACACTAACTGAAGGAGGGAGTAATACTGGAACAATTTACTGAAGATTTTTGAGGTCACCATATGTCCCTACAAAGCGTCACTGTTTCTGTATCTGCATAAGTAATTGACATTATAACATCTTAATAAGGTTCACAAACCCCTCAATAGTCATTCTGACAAAAACCCAGCGCAGAAAAAGAATACACCACTTGTTAGTGATATTGAAAACCCAATCAAATGAAAATAATTATAGATAAAAAGACAAATCAACCTGATAATGAAAAAAATTAATACAATAAAATTCAACAATCCCTCAACGAAGCATAGAGGGTTCGAATGGAGAATCAGGTCTATAGTTTTTAAAATGTATGCAACGTAAAAGCTGCAATTTATTAATAGATTGTGTAGCCAACGTTACCAACACAATGAAATATCCTGACAGAGATATTTACCAATTGCCTCTGATAAAACATGTTTCCCTTAACTATTTTATATTTAAATTGAGATGAAAGCAGTTTCAACCATATCTTCTAGTAAGCATGAAAATCCTCTTAAATTCACAACATTGAAATAATGTGTAAATATAGTTCTCTCATGGGCCTGCCCTTTTCATAATATCTAATCATCATGCAAAATAAATCAAAAGATAATACAGAAGAATAAAAGGCAATGCTAGAAAAGGTCAGGAGGTGACTTACATTACCAAAACATACAACCTGTGTTATGGAATTGTTAGTAGAGACTCTGTAGCTAAGGCTACATTGAGATTTGCACTAATATCTGTCCTGTTTCATACTTCAGTAACACAGAGTGTAATCTCCAAATTGGCAGAATAATATTTCAGACAGCAACTGAATTTCCATGTAAATCATTTTTTGTTTTTGGAAAAATATTATAAATTGCTAAATTTGCAGATTTAGATTAGAAAACCAAGCTGTTCTAGTAATTACACTGCAAATACACCAATGGGCCAAATCTTGCTCATCTTATTCATGAACATAGTCTTCTTGAGTGCAGGTAAGTAAGGTAAATTGTCATTGACCCATCTTTTCCATCGGATCTAATGTGTCCTAAGATTTATTATACATACCTGTGTATTTTTTCTAATCAGTGTATGGCAGAGATTCTTTGCTCCAGTGTAATTTGGTTTTAGGAGTACAAATTCCGATAATCTCTAGAGTATTTAGGAGAGTAGACTGTTTTCTTAACAGACTTATAAGCCTGCCTCTTTCTCCCCAGCTTCCAAAGTGAGCCAAGTAAAACCTCCATTTCATAACATTTAAAACTTGAACCTTCTTTCCTCTTTACTTACAGAAACATTACTACTCTGATTTCAGTGAGTTACTCCTCATATACACCAGCAAAAGAGGAAAATCAAGTTTTCTAAGGCAATATTTGTACTCCTGAGGCTTGAAAATCCTACTTCTATTGCAGGGCAAATACCACTGATTAGAAGCGAGTTTCTATAAACGACAAACACACTACTCACAGGTGACTTTAAAGGAATCAATATTATGTAGCAATTAAGAAGTGTGTCACGAGACCCAAAAGTGTATGGTTTTAATCACTGGTTTTGATCACCCAAAAGTGTATGGTTTTGATAACCATGTGTAATTTGCACAGCATTACATTTGTTAATCATTCTGCCTAAGAGCTCATTGATATTACAAAACGCAAATACTTTATAAATACAGGGAGTGGCACATATTCTTCATCTGTTAATTGTGTTTTTATATCAAGACACGTCAGAAAATTTACCTTTCTGCCTCCTGTGTTTATACGAAGTGGAGTTAAGAAAGGGTCAAAGATCATATGGCTGGTTTCTATATTGACTGGTGATTGCCTTTTTCCAACAGAGCAGAGATTCCAGGCTGAGTTCACCAATCCCCAAAAGGAAGGAACTATAAAAGGGAGAAAAAAAAAGTTTAAGAAAGTATCTGGAGTGAGGAAGAAAAATCCACACAAAACAGATGTGGAAACAATTAAATAGCTTCTTGTATTGTCTGGACTCACAATATAATCAACACTCAAGAAAATTAATCAAGTAACTGAATTTTAATGCATGATGCAGACACTCAAATCTGAGATGAGACATTTTAATATCAACAAAGGAAATTTTCTTTGGCCTCTCTTAAGCTATGTGGAGTTAATCATGCCTCATGTACCTGTAAATAGTTCATCATCATTCATGGTATAGAATGTTTGCTTTTTCTCAACAGGTACTTGAATATCTCATGTCCTTGTGCTCATTTTACATGCATAGACTGCACTTATTCCTTGGACTGAGGCCAAATATAGCGACTAAGAAAATTAAAACAGGTTTCAATATTTAGTACATGTTGACAATAAGAATAATGTATTAGAAAAAATAGGGACATATCACTATTCCACAGAATATTAATGTTCCATAGAGAAGATTGATTCAT
Organism: Pelodiscus sinensis; assembly: GCF_049634645.1. Classification (NCBI taxonomy): domain Eukaryota; kingdom Metazoa; phylum Chordata; order Testudines; family Trionychidae; genus Pelodiscus; species Pelodiscus sinensis. Next base: position 15,872,579 of record NC_134730.1, read on the forward strand.
CTCTTTTTGGTTCACACAGTTCACATACACTTCCCTATCCTCCCCATTTAAGGCCTTAATTTTTGAAAAGACTAGGTTAGAAACATCAGATCTCATTGGCCAGGATGTGCATAAGATCTCAGACTGGCAGCTTTACCACTTGCTTCCCTTTATTGAGTTTAGGACAACATTCATGAAACCAAAGGCCAGAAGTCACCACTGTGATTGTCTTATTTGACTTCCTGTATAACACAAACCATAAAACTTCCCCAACAATTCCTAGACAGATCTTTTAGGGCTCATCTAGAATACGCTAGAGTGTCAAAAGAGGATATGCAAATTCTGTAGTTTAGATGCAGCTTTCTTGGAGACCCCCCCCCCCCCCCCCCGCCTTGTCAAAAAGCCACATAAGCCTCATTTTTTAAGGAAGAGCGGCTTTTCGACAAGGGGGGGGGGAGTCACCAAAAAAGCCGCATCTAAACTACTTTCACTTTCAAAAGTGAGATTGGAAGAAGATATGCAAATTCCCACGGAATTTGCATATCCTCTTTCGACACTCTAGCATAGTCTAGATGAGCCCTTAGAAAAATATCCAATCTTGATTTTTAAAATGGTCAGCGATGGAGCCGTGCTGGCCTCCACTTCCCAGAGCTCCCATTGGAAACAGCAGCCCCTAGGAGCTCTGGGGGGCAGGGCTGTGGAAGGTCAACGTCAGACCCTGGGCTCCACACGGCGCTGCTGCTTAGAAAAGCCACGTGCAGCCTGGGGCCAGCTGGGGTGTCCACTGGCTGCACGCGACATTTCAAAGCGGCAGCACCGCATGGAGCCTGGGATCAGCTAGGGACTCCCTCACTGCCCCCAAGCTCTGTTCAGCACTGCTGCTTTGAAATGCAGCATGGAGCCTGGGCTCAGCAGGTGAGTCTCCAGCTAATCCCGGGCACCACAGGACACTGCTGCTTTGAAGTACCCCCTTGTTTTCCCTCTACCCCTTGCTGCCTCTTTCTGAAAACACAACTCTGCTACCAACTACCTTTGGCATGGGAATCAGAAGACTGAACAAGCACTCTGAGTTTCCAATTCCCTGCAACCAATTCAAGGAAAGAGGATGGCCTATGACTTACAATTTTCTTCCTCAGAGAAGTTTGGCTCAGATGGAAGAAGGCTGTTTATAACTGGTTTGAAAAGTCTCCCCAAATAAGTTTATAATCATACTTTGGCAGGGGTTGGCTCCTTCCTGACTATGAGAACACAGGTGCATCATCCCCCCCCTTGGAAGCATTATTTCTCTCTGCCTTCTCTGTGCCTCCCCAATTTTACATGCCACAGAAGAACTCCTAATTATACTAATGACTGAGGGACCGCTTCAAATGAACGAATTTTACGAAGTAGCAAAATCAGGAACAAAATGTACTTGTACAAAATATATTTTGGAAATTGTAGTTTAGTTTTAAATTAGGTGTCGTGCTTCCTAATTTACTATTAAATGCGCTGTAGCATAATTTCTGGGAAACAAGTGACATTTTAGTACTACAAGGCCTCATTACTCTATTTAAGTTGTCTGGAAGACAGAAAACTCTCATTTTTTCATGCGGGTTATATGCATTCAAGTTTAGCCAAATTCTCATTGATATATGCTAGTAGTATAGCAACTAAAATAAGACTTTTTGCATTACCATGTGCTAATGCAAAATGCATTAGTACTAATGGCGGGACTTCAAACCTATAACTTCAAAGGGTTGGAATATTCATTAGGAGGTTGTAGCTATTGGAATGGCTCCTCAGAATTACTAAGATTTCTGAAAATGAAATGCAGTTGCTAAAGGGATTAAAGACTATACAATGAACACGGTACAATTTTTTACAAGCTTTACAAAAAGGTATTTTATAGATGATGGATAATGCAGTAAAGAACAGCAAGCAAAGTACAGAAGTGGTGGCTTTCATGTTGGCCAATTATTTCAAGAATTAATGATGAACCTAGGAACATCCAGAAAAAAAGAGCATGGAGGCACTATGAAAATGGCTACCATAAGTGCTTATTTTATTATGCTCTTTGTAATTTTGACAGGGCAACCTTGCACCTTATATGCTGCCCGTCACAAAAATGACACCATGCTTTATATTAGTGTGGTGCTCAGCAAAGATTGCGTGCATCACCATGACATTAAATCTGTCTTGCAATTTCTGATTTTTTCTTTACTGCCAAGATGGTTCACTCCTAAGAGCCATACTTATAAATGTATATAGCTGCCTCTATTTCATTTACCATTGCCCTGTCTTCTTTATTTACATTCCCAGGGAATAGAAGGTTGCCCTGGAGTCCTTTCATGAGTACAATGACAGTCTTAACTGAGCAAGTAGTGCTCCTCAAAGGGCAAATCCTCCATTCTGGGTTGTTCTTCACGGGATAAACATAAGAAATGGAGCCAGGACTCCCTGTGCATAATGACAGCAACTGCCATCAATCTACAGCAGTGACTTTCAATCTTCTTTCATTCGCAGACCTCTAAAAAGCTTGGAATTGACAGGCAGACCTCTTCTGACATCTTAGTCTGCGGACCCTTGGGCTCCGCAGACTACAGGTTGTAAACCACTGATCTAGAGGCTGTATTTGTTGCAGCTACTGTAGCTTGCAGAGATGATCTGGCTATCATACTGCCTTCATCAATAAGGGCTTAGAACAGTACACAGTCTTCCTGAGTGTCTGTCCAAAAATTCCAAAAACTTAAGGGTAACTAAGGAAATCATAGTTTGCAAGATGCACCTGATAACAGAACTATAGACTGAAACAAATATTTCTCTCTCTCTGTGGTCCAAGTATTTGGCCTGCTGAAGAGGTACATCTTCTCTGTCTATTCCTTTCTATAGCAGCCTGAACAAGCAGGGAGTTGGGACAGTTGTGTGAAGAAAAACTGCTCTCTGGGGCAGAATAAACTATTTATTTCCCACCCAGTAAGTTGTGAGAGCATTTGATACTGAAGCATGCCACACCACTTTGGCTCACTCTTGGATAGCCTTGTTGCCTACTCTAGCAGGCCTTGTATTCTACAAACCATCCAGGAACCTTTGGAATAATTCTTGGATTTCTTTCAGGGGAATCCAAGGGGTTTTAACAATCCTTCTAAACAACCTCTGAAAGTGTTTGTGATTGTTCAGTGACAAATGTAATGCCGAGGCAATTGTCTTGTCAGGAAAGAGAAGACTAAATGTCTGATAATTTGCCGCTAAATCTGGCTTTTACTTCCTCCTCCCATGGGTTCCAGAGAAAATTCAGGTTGCCTCTCAGTGGAGAGGGATGGTAAGATTCTCACTGAGTAAGTCCACATTAAGGATAATACCTGTATGGTTTCACAGGCCCCAGTATAAACAGTGGGAAGAATCCAGTAGGGGTTTCGGTGGACCCCAAGGCATAGAGTACCAGGATTCCCAGGGAGTGAGGTAACCCAGCTTCCATGGCTGGATCAGGCCCCAGAAGATTCTAGAACATCTATCTGTGCTGCTGGCTCTTGGAGGAGAGGACAACTGAGGAAGAAACAACCTGATTAGTAGAGGGAATAGGAGACTGGCTTCTTTCATAATGTTCATGGGCTCAGGGTGTCATGAACACCCTTGTAAGAATTGTTTCTGATAGTGACTGATTAGAGAGTCAAGATCTGGCAGGGTGGTGATGTCTTCTAAAGTGTCATATTTGTGGGGTCATTGGGGGTCTTCTCCCTTTAAATCCTCCATGTTCGTGCTGATGATATATGGAATGTCAGTCTGCCCTTTCCTGGTACCATCAGTGTTCCAATTTAAGCTCACAAAGCATTTACTAATTTGATGTTGGAGAATCACGTCTTGGAAAATAGAAGGTTCCATCTCAGACCATAAGATAATAAGAAAGTGCTCGAGATGGTCCATGATTTTTCTTATGCTTTTGGATCAGAGCACAGGCACAGACCAAGAAACTAATACAAAGAATTTTTAGTCTCCGGCACAAGGAACACATGCATATCAGTGGAATGCACAAGGAGAACAGCACTTGAAGAAAGGACTGGGTGGATATTGGAAGGCTAGGTAGCAAAATCTATGACTAGCGCATGTTGTGATGGCATAGTCAGGGTTCCCCCGATCCTGCACCCCTGTAGCAGCCAGAACAGTCTCCACCAGCCAGCAGAATAGAGAAGGGTTTATTGATTTTCCAGAATACAGCACAGCATAGATGTGATATGGCAATAGGAGGGGGGCTAGGATACTCCAGACCCCTTAAGGCGGGGTGCCTGAGGCCCTAGTCTCTAAGCCCCCTCCCTGGGCTGTCTCCATCATGTTTCCAGCCCCAGACAAACTCTTCCTGCCACCACATACTTCCTTTGTTCCAACCTCCTTCCCTCCCCCGAGTCAGAACCAGTCACGGCAGTGTCTAGCTCCCCTGCTGGGCTGTGCTCACAGACAGGGCCAGAAGGGGACAGCCCAAGCGTAGCGACCAGCAAGATGCCCCACTACATCGCACGTGTATATTACTGCCCTCTGCTAGACGGAATAAGAAAAACTCAACTGTGGGAGGTAAGAGGAAGAAGGATTTTCCATTATACAACTAAATATTTGTGGATATGCATTTGGATCAGGAAGATCTATTTCCTCCCCCTGTTACTATTATGAATAGTAATCTAAAAATAAAAAGTCATATAAAAATGGAAAGTAGGACAAATTACGAAGGATGAATATAGGCAAACAACACAGGAATGGAAGGGCAAGATTAGAAAGGCAAAGGCACAAAATGAGCTCAAACTAGCTACGGGAATAAAGGGAAAGAAGAAGACTTTTTATAAATACATTAGAAGCAAGAGGAAGACCAAGGATAGGGTAGGCCCACTCGTCAGTAAGGAGAGAGAAACAGTAACAGGAAACTTGGAAATGGCAGAGATGCTTAATGACTTCTTTGTTTCCGTCTTCACTGAGAAGTCTGAAGGAATGCCTAACATAGTGAATGCTAGTGGGAAGGGGGTAGGTTTAGAAGATAAAACAAAAAAAGAACAAGTTAAAAATCACCTAGAAAAGTTAGATGCCTGCAAGTCGCCAGGGCCTGATGAAATGCATCCTAGAATACTCAAGGAGCTGATAGAGGAGATGTCTGAGCCTCTAGCTATCATCTTTGGAAAATCATGGGAAACAGGAGAGATTCCAGAAGACTGGAAAAGGACAAATATAGTGCCCATTTATAAAAAGGGAAATAAGAACAACCCAGGAAACTACAGACCAGTTAGTTTAACTTCTGTGCCAGGGAAGATAATGGAGCAAGTAATTAAGGAAATCATCTGTAAACACTTGGAAGGTGGAAAGGTGATAGGGAACATCCAGCATGGATTTATAAAGAACAAATCATGTCAAACCAATCTGATAGCTTTTTTTGATAAGATAACAAGTCTTGTGGATAAGGGAGAAGGGGTGGATGTGGTATACCCGGACTTCAGTAAGGCGTTAGATACGGTCTCACATGATATTCTTATCAATAAACTAGGCAAATACACTTAGATGGGGCTACAATAAGGTGGGTACATAACTGGCTGGATAATCACACTCACAGAGTAGTTATTAATGGTTCACAATCATGCTGGAAAGGTATAACTAGTGGGGTTTCGCAGGGGTCTGTTTTGAAATTGGCTCTGTTAAATAGCTTCATCAACGATTTAGATATAGGCAGTCCCCGGGTTACGTACAAGATAGGGACTGTAGGTTTGTTCTTAAGTTGAATCTCTATGTAAGTCGGAACTGGCATCCAGATTCAGCCGCTGCTGAAACTGACCGCCAGTTCTGACTTACATACAGATTCAACTTAAGAACCCCAAGCTTCCCCAAGTCAGCTGCTGCTGAAACTGATCAGCGGCTGATTCCAGGAAGCCTGGGGCAGAGCAACTTACCTCGGGCTTCCTGTAGTCAGCGCTGGTCAGTTTCAGCAGCGACTGACTTGGGGACGCCTGGGGCAGAGCAGCTGGGGTGCTGCTGGGTTGCTCCAGTAGCGCCGCTCCTCGGCGCTACTGGACCAACCCAGCAGCACCCCAGCTACTCTGCCCCAGGCGTCCTGATTCAGCCGCTGCTGAAACTGACCAGCAGTGGCTGAATCAGGACGCCTGGGGCAGAGCAGCTGGGGTGCTGCCAGGTTGGTCCAGTAGTGCCCAGAGCGGCGCTGCAGGAGCAACCGGCAGCTCCCCAGCTGCTCTGCCCCAGGGTCCACAACAAAAGCCTGGTCTGCTGGGGGGAGGGGCACACTAGCTGCGGCCCCCCCCCCAGCAGACCAGGGACACGGGGAGCAAAGCGCTGTCGCGCCTCTGAGGCTTTGCTCTGGCAAAGCCTCAGAGGCGCGGGACCCCGCCACGGCTACGGCTTCGCTCCCGGTGCCCCTGGTCTGCTGGAGACGGCCTCCAGCAGACCAGGGGCACCGGGAGCAGCTTTTCTCGCACCGGAGGTCGAGGTGGCGGATCGCTGCCTGCGAGCTCCGGGGCGAGAAAGCCCCGTTCGTAAGTGCGGATCCGACGTAAGTCGGATCCACGTAAGTCGGGGACTGCCTGTATTGGCATAGAAAGTACACTTATTAAGTTTGCAGATGATACCAAGCTGGGAGGGGTTTCCAACTAGTCTGGAAGATAGGGTCATAATTCAAAATGATCTGGACAAATTGGAGAAATGGTCTGAGGTAATCAGGATGAAGTTTAATAAAGACAAATGCAATGTGCTCCACTTAGGAAGGAACAATCAGTTTCACACATACAGAATGGAAAGCGACTGTCTAGAAAGGAGTAAGGCAGAAAGGGATCTAGGGTTTATGGTGGACCACAAGCTGAATATGAGTCAGCAGTTTGATACTGTTGCAAAAAAGCAAACATGATTCTGGGATGCATTAACAGGTGTGTTGTTAGCAAAACACGAGAAGTCATTCTTCCGCTCTACTTTGCGCTGGTTAGGCCTCAGTTGGAGTATTGTGTCCAGTTCTGGGCACGGCATTTCAAGAAAGATATGGAGAAATTGGAGAGGGTCCAGAGAAGAGCAACAAGAATGATTAAAGGTCTAGAGAACATGACCTATGAGGGAAGGCTGAAAGAATTGGGTGTGTTTAGTTTAGAAAAGAGAAGATTGAGGGGGGACATGATAGCAGTTTTCAGATATCTAAAAGGGTGTCATAAGGAGGAGGGAGAAAACTTGTTCATCTTGGCCTCTGAGGATAGAGCAAGAAGCAATGGGCTTAAACTGCAGCAAGGGAGGTTTAGGTTGAACATTAGGAAAAAGTTCCTAACTGTCAGGGTGGTCAAACACTGGAATAAATTGCCCAGGGAGGTAGTGGAATCTCCATCTCTGGAGATATTTAAGAGTAGGTTAGATAAATGTCTATCAGGGATGGTCTAGACAGTATTTGGCCCTGCCATGAGGGCAGGGGACAGGACTCGATGACCTCTCCAGGTCCCTTCCAGTCCTAATATTCTATAAAGTCCTCAATGGTAGGAGCCAAAGAACTCAGTACAATGACAAACATGTCCAAGATGGTCATAGCTTTTGGACAGTAGCAGCAAAACTTTAATCAACTGATCACTCACATTATTAGTGTAATTTTAAAAAATGAAAAATGATTGACAGGATTTAGCAGGATATACACAATATGGAAAAACAAGACAATAAACTTGCATTTTGCTCACAAACCAAGTTACTATGTTTCACTAATGAACTTGAGTTTGTCAACGGTATTTAACAGAGAAATAGAATTGCATAGCTCATGTAAATAAATTTACATCACCCTCTTTATAGGAGAATATTTTAAATCTATCATGGTCAACATCCTGAAGCACACAACACCCTACTTTGCATAAGGGCAAAGCTACCCTCTCATGCTAATTTGTATGCAGTCCACACAGACACTGCAATCTCATTTAAACAAGGTTTTCTAGATATTGGTAATTCTGCCAAAAGGTTCAGTATACCAGTCATGTCATCCCTGCCATCAGCTATAAATCCCAGTAAATTCCCTTTGCTAAAGATCCAGTTTGCCATAGAAATGCGCCAGGCATGCATAATATGTTATTCACTTTTCCAATGCAGGACCCTGGCCAGCTCAAAGTATATCCATTTTTCAGAACTGAGGAATAAAATGGAGAAGTTAAGAGTCTAAAGCTGGCACAAAGATGACTGGTGATGATTTTGACAGTCTTATTTGAATACTGGATGAAAGGGGGAAATCATTTTTATTAGGCATATGCAAAGATGCTGGAGACATTTATCCATGGCCTGCACTACACTGCAGCTGCTGTTTTGATAAATTTGCTGATAGCATATTACACTTTGGGATCAGCATACCACAACAGAATTAAGAATTCTGATCCCTTTTACCAAATTTGAACATGATGTGGATGATGGATCAGTGTCCAGAAAACTAAATAAAGGATAAATTGCTATTCCAGTAGTGATGTATAAAGGAATACTGACTAAGTAATGCCTCTCTCCCCACCAAATGGCAATCAGGGAACAGAGTCAGGTACTTCTACTCCTTTTATAACTATAACAAATACCGAGCTAAATATAATAGCCCAAGTTTTTGGCACCATTCAGGTATGGCCACAAACCAGGAGCATATTGATAGCACACATACAACACTGTGCCTATATTCTGGCAGCCTCTTTCTTTCCCTCCCAGTTATTCCTCTTGGGGCTCAGAAGAATATGTATTTGGACTCTGATTAAAAAAAAATCCAACTTTAAGCCAATGTTTAAACTTGGTTGATTTCAATAAGACTAAGCAAATGCAAAAGTACACTGCTGAAGCGAGGTTTCAAATGTCCAGGTCACAGATGTCTTCAGACCCCTAAGCCCACTCCCAGAATCTCTCTCAGCATCCATGGAGCTCTTACAGACAGTTTCTGGAGGAAATCAGCAGGAGCTAGAATTAGAGCAGAATACTTCCACCTTGTGTTCCTCTACCTGGCTACTACTTTTAGAGCATACCAACAGGCAACCTATAGCTAGAATTTGGCCCATTGAATCCAAGAAAGTATTAGAAGCACCCTGCACGGATTTGTGACAATGAAATACTTGTAGACTGAAATGGACATCCTGACACAAAGGGGAATGGATTCTATGGCAAGTTCATTTTGCGTACGCTGCTCCAGACACAGCTCTCCCTAGAACTCACAACGGGACAGTGCACCCTATCCCAGTTCCAGCTTTGGACTACATTTGTCTGCTACATTCAGACCCTAAATATAAAGTTGCCCATTAAGTGACCAGTGTCTGCTGTGAAAGCCTTGAAGGACATACTCTACCTGGTAGAAAAGTCTCACCCCATCACCTTCCAAACACAAAGCTCTCAACTTCACAAGCTATGGAGAGACGAAAGATATTTGCAGTTACTTTGAAGTATGCCTGCAGCTGGTGAGATGCTGCTCTGCGGGGCTTCTGCATCAACAACATAATCCTCACTTCTGAGCCATAAAACACACAAGTTTTTATTTAAAATTAAAATCACATCTCTCTTTCCCTCCCATCTGCTGATTTACAGTCCCATTCTCAGTCATGATTAATACCTGTTAGGACACATTAATAATATGTTTCAAGTCTAAAAAGAATCCTAATGTTCCCTCCCTTAATGTTCCAGCTCACTGCTCAGATTCACAGCCCTCCCTGTTTTCTGTCCCACTTCATAGCTTACAATTTTTATTAACCCTTTCACCCTTGCTCTGCTGCTGACCTCTTTTACACCTCCCATAAATGCTGTGTCTCAGTGTAAACATTTCATAAGTGGCGAACCTTGTACATATGATAGCAAGAAAGAGAGAGGTACTTTAGCCAGCAAGGAAGCATTTATAATTTATAATAAATACATGTTGTGCAAATGATGTCTCATTCCCAATAGAGCACAATTACATGACAGCTCCAAAATATTCCAAAATCTCTCCATGTTGATGCCAAGCTCACAGTTCAACACCATTTTTTACATGAAGTAAAATAGCATATTTCACAAAGACTGCTTTTCAGGATGCATAAGGGGGGGCCTTGAAGGGAGGGAGGCAGGCAGGCAAGGGGGCTCCTGCAGTGGATAAGGTACCTGCCTTCAGAGCCAGAGGTCAAGGGTTCAAGCTCAAAGAAAGAGCTAGTGAGGTAAAGAGTAGCACAGAGAAATTAATATTGAAGAAGAAAGAAATTTAGACATAAGATATGCTGTTAGAGGAAGGATGGCCCATTTGTTAAGGTGCCAACATATGTATTTGCATCCTTTTTCCACCACAGGCTTCCTGCGGGACACTAGGCAAGTCACTTAGCCACCACTTGCCTGTTTCCTACTTGTAAAAAAAGCCACAATAGCAGCACTGCCCTATTTCACAAGGGTGGTGGTGAAGTTAAGCACATAAGAGTTGTGAGGCACTCAGGTATTATAGCAAAGAGGGCCATGTAACTACCTACAACCATGTCTTCACTACACAGTTAACTCCACTTGACTCCTCTCACATCAGCCTTATTTCAGTGAGAATGGTCACAGTGTCAAAGACCACAAGCAGCAGAGTGATTCAGTAGCTGACAAGTTAGGGAATTCACAGGCCACAGTTCGATGCAGCCTAACAAGCCATGCACTGAGAGGTAAAACCAGCCATATATGCACAGTAAGGGGTTTTGTATGTGTATAGGACTCACATTAGGGACAATTCTCAAGTTAGAACCTCAGGTTTACTAAGCAGCTGTAGCCAGCCAGGAACCCCCCCGTAACATCCATCTTTGCTTGCCTGGAAGCATACAGGGCACACACAGCAGTAAAATCAGCTTAGTCTTTGAAGCCTTGACAGGAGGCCCAGATATGCCAGCTCACCCAGTGACCCTGGACAACTGTAAGCAGAGATAAGAGGGTGGTCGAATTAATAGCTGAGCAAGAGGATGCCGAGGAGTGCCCTTGACTGAAACCCATATTGATACGATAACACACTCGTGCGGGGGGAGGAATCTCCCACCCAGAAAAGAATGTCCAGTACTCCTAATTTAGTTCTCTCTCTCTTAAAAGTGTAAATTATTTGAAACTCTCTTGTAAGAACTGGTGCCACAAAAACAGACCAGTACAATTTGGCATCTTAGATAAGAAAGAGGATACGGGCCCCCTAGGGGTATAAAGGTGGGTCCAGCAGCACACTCACTCTGAGCTTCGATCTGCCATCTACCTGCTGATCGGGTTAGGTGTTTGACCTCCCGAGGTTCCATGGGGACGCCCACCTCGTATTTATCTTTCTGAGGAATTGAGGGACCGACACTGGCCTGACCCACTGGAGTTGAGAGGCACAGAAGGGGGTAAAAATTGTACCTGGATGTGTCCTTTGTTTAAGTATATACATAGTGTTAGAGATCTTTAAAGATTAAGCTGTCACTTGCTACCATTATTTTTTATCTTCCTTTTTCCTTTGTAACCATTTTAAAATGTATATTTGCTAGCAGTTAAGAAGCAGAGCAATAGCCATTGTAACCACATGCTTTATAAGCCTTTTTAATAAACCTATAACTGGTTAAGTTTTAACCTGACTCCTTCAGTTGCTGTAACAGAACCAAGCACAATTTAAAAGAACTCCAGCCAGTCATAAGAGTCAGGAATAGGGAGATCCGGGGCGTTTGGATCGTGTCGCTTCCAGAGGACAGATCCGTGGGGCATCTCTCAGCCTTCCCTAGGCTGCCTGCTGCGAAGGGATCATGTATCCTAGCAGTCAAAATCTGAGGTGTAATAAGCTCTCCCTGTAAACTCTGGGGCGTCTGTCAGTCTGTTGGCCCCCCGGTCAAAAACACGGATGTTAAACTTCTCGGGGCACCCGTTAGCCTCCCTAGGCTGCCCGCTGCGATGGGACCTTGCGTCCCAGCAGTTGAAGACTTGGGTGTAACACACACAGTGCCCTGACCATCAGCTGACAGCAGCACAGACAGTCCATTAGATAAGTCTCAGATAAGTGTTAGACAGATGGATATGGATGGTACATTCTATAAGGCAGAAAGGTACTGAACAGCCTTCTGTGTTGTGGCAGCTCCGGGGGAGAAGGCCGTTGTACCTGAAGTGCCCACCGTGGAACTGAGAAGGAGCTAATGTGAAAACATCTGGGTTGTCATTTCTCTCTCTCCTGTGCAGTCCATTGATCAGGCACTGCCATCTCCTTGTGTCAGAGGATTAAAAAGAAAGTGAATTTTGGGGCAAGATTACAGGAGCTCACTCTCCAACTGGAGAGGTGCAAAATTTCTGGTCTTCGTTTTGTGAGGTTTTGCAGCATACGTGGGACCAGTCTCTCTCCATTCTCCTCTGTACATGGGAGGGACCATGTGGCTCAAGCTCTCAATTTCCAACCCAAAAAGAGAGTTTAAGGGTACTAGTTATTATGCTAAAGTACACCTATTCTTGTTGTAATAGACTTCTGCTGCGGCACTGCATTCTTTACTGTGAATACAGAGGATCAATACCTAATGCCCTCAATGCCAGTGCGCAAGCATGATGTCTTGAAAGAACTGTCAGATGGTACCATTCTCCCTGCAAGTACGGGAAGTGCCACTATCCCCATTTTACAGATGAAGGAACCAAGGCAGGCGGACTAAATGACTTGCCCAAGGTCACCCAGTATGTCTGTGGCATAAGCAGGGAAATGAGGTCAGGTATTCTGGGCAACAAGCAAACACCACAGACATAGGATCATTCTTCCTCTTCGCAGCTGAATTTCAGGGGGAGGTGGTGCATTCTAGCCTGCCTTGAGGATGTGAGATAAAGGAACATTTGATCATCATTATGAACAGACCATTATTGCCATGTGCATCACAAAGCATCAAAACTGATCACAGAGTGCAAATATTGACTTCCTTAACACAGTGATGTGCTGTGTGTTCTCTTGTCTCTGCTGGTTTGCTGTAGGTTTCTGGGAGACGATAGAGCAGACTCTTAAGATCACCATGTACAAAAATTGAAACAAATACAGGTTGAACCCCTCTAGTTTGGCTCTCTCGTCTGGCAACATCCGGGGTGTAGCATGATTTTAGCTAGCCAGATGTCCACTTATGATAGATACAGCCAAGTTTCCCATGGTCTCAAAGTCTGCTGGCAGTCACCAGTCGGGGCTCTGTGTTCTGTGCTGTTAATAGAAGATATTTAGCGGTAATTAGAACTAAGAACCCAGTAAGCAGTGGAAGTGTTAGCAATGCTGCTAGACAATATTAACCTCACGTAGTTCAGCAAATTTTCTGGTTTGGTAATCGTCAGGTCGTGAAGGTGCCAGACTAAAGACGTTCCATTTGTAGCCCACTAACTTCAACTGTCTTCTTGGCATTCTTTGGTTTTCTCTCTTCTCAAATTCACAGCAGCATATTTTTGGGCTATCCATTGAAGTTCTACTCATGAGCTGAAGGCATCAAGGGCTTTAAGAGACACTGTGGGATTGCCTCGTTATCTTTAATGATCTCACAGGGTATTTGTCAAACCCTTGGTGACATGCTTTTTTTTTTATAATTAGAGAAACCCCTTGAATCAACAGCCTAAGTTTTATCTGTGATCAGCTGTCAGGCTGTGGGCTCCCAGAACTAAAGGGACACAGAACTATTATGCTGAGTCATCCTGGTAGGCTAATCAAAGGAGTTTCATTAGGTACAAGTATCAGAGGGGTAGCCATGTTAGTCTGGATCTGCAAAAGCGACAAGGAGTCCTGTAGCACCTTATAGATGTATTGGTGCATAAGCTTTCGAGGGCAAAGACTCCTTATCTCATTAGCTACAGTTCAGGAATATAAGCAGCCAGGAATAACTCGGACTCTAGATGGAAATCATTATTTGGAGAGACTTAAGGACAGGCAGCTCAGCCTCAGGTTTAGGCTTTTAAGTGTAGTCCTAATTCAGGGCTTTGTTACAGAAAGACAACCACCAGAAAAGGGGATGTATTTGGACCACAGGCTTTGGTATGTTTGCTGCATGGACAGCCTGGTGGGAAACACCTGTTTTATTGCTGTTTACACCAGCAGTTGTGAACTCCCAGCAACAACTATCTAACCTAGCTCTGGAATCTGACCATGTACTCCAAGGATGGTTTCTCTAGACTGCAATTACTGCCTGGTTTGAATACTAGTATCAACTTCCTCCCTCCTTCCCCATCTTTCTCCCTAAGTCCACAGACCAAAACTGCAGCAAAGGACAGCAGGGGAGAGAGACATGTTTCATGATGGCTACAATTAATTACACTCCAGGGACTGCAACATAATGATTTCAGTATAGGAGCTAGATGAGGCTGTTTTGCTGCTGTCAGTGTGACAGGTAATAGCAGTGTGCCAATGCCAGAACATAAACTGTGTGGAGGCTTAGAGCAGAGAGAGAAGGAACTGAAATAAGAAAGAAAAGATAAGGTAAAGGTTGAAAGGAGAAGTAGGAGATTAAATCCCTTCCTCCCCCCAAGAGAAATGTGAGCACAGGATTTTCACTTCGCTACCTGACACAGAGGTTTAGGTATCCTATTGACAATGAGCCAAATGCTGACCTCAGCAGCGAAATCTGTAGGACTTAGATGCATGTATCAGATTGCAAAATTTGGCATTTGCAGGAGAACAATATATAGTCATGTATTTTCCTAGCATAGCATGTTTTATTTTAGGGAAAGTTTTTAGGTACAGAAGTTGGCATTAAAAAGTTAGTATCTCCCAACAGTTACTACACAGTGATATCAGAAATAATGTAGTTATTCAGCTTTACAGTGCTAGACCATTCCATTCTTCTCATGCTGCCCTACAGATGAAATGCCACAATCAGACTGTATCTGTGCATCAATTATTCTTGCCCCATGTTGTTATTGGTCCCTTAGATAAAACCTGAAACTAATTTATTGAAGCCAAGAATTGAAACCACAGATAGAAGAAGCTATCTATGTACATCAATAAAGCAGTCCACTAATTATTTCCACCTACTCAACTTGACGAAAATTACCATGCTAATGCCTTTGGATAAGCAGATGACCTGCTCTGCTTTAACAAAAGATAAATGTGAAGTCAAGACAGCCTTAAATTGGGGCACCGAGGAAATGACAGACTGTAGAATGGCATTCATAAAAGTAATTTGTTATAGAAATCTCCAGTGTACAGCAAGACTAGATAATGTTGCCGTAGCTAGGAAATTAGAGAACTCAGAGAAGGAATTCTGATTCCTTTGTAACAGTCCAAGAATTGAAAAACAGTCCAGAAAGCATAAGAACAACATGCCTCTTTCCACCTGTGCACCTTGCACCAAACCAAAAAGGGGGAATATATGTACCACTATAGCTGTACCATATTGTGGATTTTGCTTTCATTCAGCCTGGTACAAATATTTAAGTTCAAATTTGTGCACAAAAATATTTTTTGGTGGTGAGCTGGGTAAGATGTGCAGAACAGAGAAGGAACAATTTAATCACCTTTTTAAAAGAAAAATGAGGAACAGAATTAGCATTGCACTTTAAGAGATGGTAATGGGGCCAGTTTGTGAAAGAGCCAAATACCTTGCAGAAATAAAAACTTGCTGAAGAATGCTGCTAGACAATTGGCAAAGGAATATGAATGCCTGCCTGGAACAGTTACTTAGCACACAAAGAAAACAAGAAGAGGTCTAGGTTTGTTCAGTGGCATTCAAAATGCTATTCCATATAATGCATTTATAATTTATACAACATGTATTATAATAAAACTTTGATAATCTACAGTTCCATTTAGCCAAGGATTTTGAGGAGTTCAGCAAAGTCAAATACCCATCAATGATAGGTAAGAAATAAATGTGAACAGAAAGAGTAATTATTTGACAAGCATCATGCAACAAATCAGTGTTAGTCAGGAACAGAAACCAGGGTCCAAATTCAGCATTATATAGTTTATATGTTTTCTGATTCAGTGTCCTCTTCTGAAACTACTCTGATTCTTTATCACAAGCAAGTCTTAGTGCCAGATATAGATCTTTGACTATGTTTGTTTAAATTAGAAAAGAAAAATAAGGGGGGAAAAAAAGAGTGGAGAAAACAGAAAAGGGAAACATTTGCCAACTAATATGCTAAAAATGTACATGAAAAAGTATGCTCATTCTCTGTTGTGTAAGAAAGAAATACACACATACAATGGAATGTCCTCTTGACTTTAACTTTTAATTATACAGAAATGGTAGTTATAATTAAGAGCATTACCTGGGAAAATATTTAATCATCACAATAAGTGATCTTTGGCCTTGCAAAGTATGTGCTTGTTTTCATCTATGCATTGATGCTTCCAATGTAGAGCACAGAAAGAAGCATTTCTTCCATTATATTGATTGAAAAAGACTAATTCCCCTTTATAAATTGTGTTAATCATGGAAGAAAAAAAAGCAGTTACACAACTTCATGTAATTAGAATGCTTGTGCCTCAATATGATTAGATTTAATTCAACATGAAGGTTAGTATTTGTAAGATTACTTTAGTGAATTCCAACAATTTAGGACAATTGATTCAAATTTTCTTGCATTTTATTTAGAGGAGCCTGTCAAAATGGCTACAGGGAAGAACCATCTATTATGCATTCTCTCAGTACACTATACTGCCTGATATGCCAAGTAGTGGTGGATTTTCCCACAAATGGAGAGGAGATCAGATCCAGCTTTGAATAACTTTGCTAAGAATATCTCTTTTTGTGTTGCCATTGCTATTACTTTGATATTTCTAACATACTTGTCTCCAATTCAGAAATATACTAATCAGAAGGCAAATTTAAGTATCTATTTGAAGAATTTCAGAGGGGTAGCCGATTTAGCCTGTAACAGGAAAAACTTTAAAAACAACAAATAGTCTAGCAGCACCTTAAAGACTAACAAAATATATAGATGGTATCATGAGCTTTCATGGGCAAAACCCACTTCTTCAGATGACCAGAGTATAATAAGTCCAGATCCAAGAATAAAGAACGGAAGGGGAAGGGGAGAGAAGGAAAAAAGGGAGGGGAGGAAGAAAGAGAGAGACAGTGAGTAGATAGTGCAAATAGTTACAAGAGGCTGTTAACCACTAGCACCTCCATTGTTTGGTTGGTTGGTTAAGTCATTAAAAGGTGGAAGATAGTGTGCAAGCCATCCCATATCCCAGTTCAGACCATTAGCATAAGAATTAAACTTGTGAATGAAGTTAAGTTCCAGTCCTGTTCTGTGTATTTGGCTTGTGAAATTGGTCTGAAAGAAAACAGAGACTTGGAGATCTTGGCGTGACTTGAGGAGTGTTATTATACTCGGTTCCCAATAGTTTTATCACATCTATTGTGATAAATTGAAATCGCAGTAGAAAAATGCCAACTCCTGATGGGACAAGTTTGAGAGACTTTGATTTAAAGATTAAAAAGCAACTGAGATATTCAGTGGAGCTAGCACACACTGGTCATCAGAGAGTCAATCTCTGGTGGAAAAACCCTCTAGGTTCAGACAGACAGAAATCTGGATCACATCTCAGTTCTCTAGCCAGTCACACATCAGGCTCTCTTAGTATGCCTGCCAGCGCCTTGGATGCTTGAATTAGCAACTAGCCAGATCAATGACTTGCCACTCAGCTGGCAGTTTCTAAACAAGTATGGTCAACCACTCAGCCATCAATCACTGACAGGGATCAGAATGAGCCAATAATTGATTTGGCAGCTCAGCACCATCTCCCTGTAAGAGCCAAACAACAAGCTGGCAATCACACAGAATACATTTGCCTGCCATTCAATTTAAGGGAAGGGGAGAAAAGAGGGTGAGAAGAGATCATTGGCAAGAAAAGTAGATTGAAAGGGAAAGAGAAGACATGGAAAAGACTCAAGGAGGCAGACTGGCCTGGTGAATACAGCAAAGCACTAGGACATAGGGAAACCTAGTTTCTGTTTCCAGCTCTTCCACTGACTTCCAATAGGAGTTTTGGCAAATCACTTCACTGGTTTATTTCCCCTTCCACCCTTTCTTTGATTACACTTTAAGTTCTTTGGGGTAGAAAGTCTCAGCAGGGGCACCTGGTCGCTTCTACAATAGGAACAACAACAACATTATTCTGTGGCAAGGTAAAGAGTATATTTTTGTAACTGGGGCATGGGCTGTGGGCAAAGAAAAAAGATGGGCAGGGGAAAAAGCTCAAGAGTAAATAAGAGCCGTAGAGACAGGAGTAACATGAGTCTTTTGTTATTTAAGGAAAGGAGGAAGATTGCTCATCTGGCAGACAGTAGTGTCCTGTAGGTTCCGCTTTATTCTGATGTATTTGGGATAGTTATTCCTTAACTGAAGAGTATAAATGAAAGGAGTGAATTTATTCTGGTAAGCACACTTATTAAACTACTATGTTCTCACACCAAATCTTCTCAGGGCAACAACAACTATGTTAATAATCTAGAAAGCCCTCCATAAGAGGTTTAAAATAGGAAATTAACTGTCTGTAGACCAAACCGAATTTAAGTGAGGCATCTTTCCAATAGCATCAACAGTATGAACCTCCCATTCATGAGACTGTAGGAGTTTACAAGGATTCAACCTGGAGAAAGCAGGCATAATCGGATAAGGATCATTGGTTTTGGCATAATCGGATAAGGATTCTTTCCAAATGGCAGTGAAGTATTATATGAAACAAGATGTGTTATAAATGTCTTGCACTCCAGAATAGTTGGTAGAAAAAAGTTTATTAGAGAGTCCTCACAAGTTTCCCATGAGACTCTAAGAGGTACTGACATCAAGCAATGCATAAATTTCCTGGCTCTGTAGACTTGCCATCTCTTAATTAGGTGGTACATACAAGCAGACACAATGAGATCTTAGTTCATCACTGAGTACTGGAGTTACCTTCTGTAATCAGAGGACCTGTCAGTTTAAAATGGCAGCCCTGAAATTCTGTAGTCTGATATTGTCTGGAGTATTCAAATTTTCTTGACCCTTATCTACTGAGGCTTAGAGCTGGAAAGAGGACAGGGCCTGCATTGGTGTCTTCAGGAAGGTGATCAAATCTTTGTGATAGATGGTCATTTTGCAAGTGAGCCAGCAGTTTTGTAGTAAAATCAAGTAAAAGGTATTGCTGGCTCACTGATAGATCCTGATATGCAGGGCTCGACAAACAGCAAAGAAATCCACTCGCCAGTCCCGCACTACGCATGCGCCAGACCCGCATTGCGCATGCAGGCACTGCCGGTGAACGTGTCGACTGGTTGAAATCTACTCACGACAGGTGAGTAGATACACTGATTTGTCAAGCCCTGCTGATTTGTCAAGCCCTGCTGATATGATTGAGAAAAATTGTTTGAGTAGGTTTCTTCTCAGAGAGGTCCCACATTGAGGTGCTGAATATCAGTTCATTTCCCCGAAGGCTGTGTAATTTTAAAAAGGCTGCAATTTTTTCTTGTCTGAAGCAGATCCTACCACCATTATTGTGCTCCAAAAAGACTACAGCGGCTTTCTTTTCTGTTCTGCTTGCATTTAAAAATATTTATTAATTAAAACCTACTGTGACAGGGTGCACAAGCCTGAGGCCCCCTGCTGGAGGCCTTGTGGTTCTGCCATAGTCTACTTCAGAAAAAAGGCAGTCGAGAGGTCCTCCAATCGGGCTAGAGTGGCTGCAGAAAAAGCAACCAATTATGGTCCAGGAAGGCCATAGAAAATGAGCTGCAGAAGAGTGTGGCAGTTAGTTGCTGTGTGCAGCTCAAGGAGTGAAAACTGGCTGGCTAGAAGAGTAGCAGCGTCATGGATAGCTCAGTGAGGAGAGCTCATGGCAAAAAGACATGCCATGAGGTAAGGGCAAAATAGACACAGGGCAGCAGGGAAGTGGCCCAAGGAATTAGAGCAGCAGTGGAACAGACATAGCAGACAGCTGCTACCTACAGGTTCCCTGGGCTGGGGCCCACAATAGAGGGCAGAACTGAGTCCCTCTTAATTCCCCTGGAGGAAGTGGCCTGAATACTGAGGCACCCTGCCAAAGAAATGGAATCAGAAGAGCCCTGAGAGGGTGAAGACCTTGCCTCCAAGAAGGAGCCCTGGGGAGCACCACTCCGTTCCAGGGTGGGAACAAAGAGAGATTACAGAGAGCACCAAAAGTGTGTCTGTTAGACTGGTACCTGGAAGAGTTTTGTTTTATATTTTGTGCACAGATTGTGAGAGACTCGGGCAAAGGGCTGAGTTAACAAAGAGTTTCCATAAACAAAGACAGTGCAGGCGCACACACTTGGCCATGGGATGTTGATGAGGGATGAGTGCAACCCTGTTCCACCTACATGATTAAAGATAACTTTGCTTTTTATATTTTTGTGCTGGCTGATTCAGATCAAAGGAGATATTCCAGGGAATAGTCCATCACTTTGTGTACCAGAAAGAACAGAAATCAGATGTTCTTGGTAAGGCACCATCTACTTTTGAGTTTGCTTTCCCTATGGTTCTAGGTGAACCCATGCTTATATTAGTGTTTGAGTTTATCTACATACTTAAATAAACAGCCTCATTTTCAGAAATATAAGAAACGAGGTAGAGATGCAAACTTAGCTTCTCGAATAAATTGGCCATTTATGTAGATGCCTCAGTTCAGGTACTCTCTCAATTTCCTGGACTAAAGTGTGATAAACTATAAACTATTCTACTGTAAATGGCAACCATATCAATCAATAATGAATTATTCAAAATGTAAAGGAACTGGGCTGGTACAAATCAATCTGAAAATCCCAAAAGCATCTGAAGAAAGATTATATACCACTAGCAGATTTACCCAGCATTGCTCAGGTCCTTAACTCAATATATTTTTTTTATAAAAGGAAAATTTACATTTATTTTTAATTGATTGTATTTTTTTAAAATACAGTGTTATTTTTATGAAGTTAATTTTAGTAATTTTTTAAAATGGAAATTCTATCAAGTATATTCTTGTCTTCATCCCTATAAACTCTTATCATTCACTATATTTTAACAAAAAAGGGCTATAAGTCAATTTGGTTTACAATAACACTGCCTTCTAGTTTTCAAACTTTAAGCATTGATTTAGCTGAGCCAACAAAGAGCATTACTCCAAATGTCTGTTTACTGTAAGCTTCATTGAGAAGAAATCCTATTCCAGGTTCATCCTATTTTTCTGGCTCATCTTGGCTCAGTCTCTTTCAGAATTTGCTCAGTGATGTCAATTTCTGAGGACTGTACTTGATTTGATTATTGTTTTCTGTTTGGTTTTCTCAGAAGCAATTCCATTCCAGGTACATCCTGTTTTCCTTACACATCCAAACGCTTATGCTGCTTTAAGTTACGGTAAGGGGAAGCTGTATACCACATCTGGTGGCCCTAGCTCTTACCATTCAGGAGGAGGTCTTGATGAAACAGACAAACTCTTTAAAGTAGACGTCTAGAAGATTTATCTAGCATTGCTCTGGTCCTTCGGGGTAGGAGGCCAGGGGTGCAAGAATCAGGGGAAAAGCAACTTACCTTAGAAGCTATATTTTCACATGACAAATGGGCAAGTTAAAACAAGGCTGAGCCAGTCTGGGTGCCTCCAACTCTTATTCAGCATAATATGGCAACATCTTGATGACTTTTGTACCATATGTGAATAGCTTTTACTCAAGTGAAAGCTCCATATGTTGTCACAAATATATTTTTACTCACCAAGTCAAGCAGATTTCTTGGTTTTCTTAACCTTTAGCAAACAATGTGGTCACTTCAAGGAAGCCTCCCCCTGCTATTCAGACCTTTTATATTTTAATGTCCATATGTATCTTTCTGAAATATACCAGAGCACTAACAGCTACAGGATTGTGTTTCACACGATATTTGTTCCAATCCACTGAAGAGACTCTGCTCTGATGAATAGGTTTTGTACCCAAATGTATATTTAAGCTTCAGGACAACCTTGCTAAAGTCGCAGAGGCTGCTTTTGGAGAAAAACAGAAACTGCTCAGTTCTTCTGCCAAAAAGGAAACATTTTGCAAATACATTGGCTCTCTCATGGACACAGTGCAATTTTTAAAATACCTATCTACTGCTATATTTAATAGCATGGGTATGCCTTTTCTCGTTTGATTTGAAGACTCCAGAGCAGCTAGTCAAAACATTGGACTATGTTCTCTGAAACTCAAAGAAAAAAGAGTAATTGTTAAATTTCCCAAGATTGCTTCTTCTGTGTACAGCAGCCATGGGCAACCTAAGCTAGTGAGTGGGCTGCATGAGTGGCTCTCCATCTCAATGGGCTGCAAAACTATAGTAACCAAGATGTCTCCCGGGACAGGGTAGTTTAGCTAACTCTGCTTGCGTGCCTAGGATTTGCAGGGTGTGCCAGCTGAATCATAGTAGAGCTTTGATTAGCTGCAGAGAGAGCACGCAGAACTATCAGTCACTGCCCTCACTTCAGATGCCCTTGCTTTCAGTGTTGTTACTTTAGTAATACCAGTAGGGAAAAAACCTAAGGAAAACCTGTGGAATCTGTCAACCCTGCGCGTGAGTAATAGTAAACAAAATGTCTTATGGGCCATATACAACCCTGATGGGCCACAGATTTCCCATCACTGGTGTATAGAAAGACACAAAATGTACCAAAACGTTACCAAGTATTTCTTTTTTCTCTTGCTTTATCTGGAAAACCTTAGTGAGGAATTCTTTTCCCTCCTCCTCAGTGGGGATGTTCTATGCATTTTAAGGCTTGAGACACACAATGCCTGGTAAAAGCCATCTAGTAGTAGAGCATGCACGTAAAGTGCTTGGGTACAGAACAAGGATGATGGCAGACAAGAGACTCTTCTCCATCCTTCATGTAACTCAGGAGTGCTCGCTCAGCTCTCAACTGGAATAGCAGCTATTGGATCTGTGTGTGACGGGGGGAGGGGAGGGCGTCAGCAGTAATGGGAGTATTCCTAGTCCTTTACGTCTCAGAAAAGAACTGTGCATCTCTGTGTTTTTGGAAGGGGCTTGGCAGAGACCACAGAATTGAAAACCCACTGTTATATTATTTTCATACTCTGTTTTTCATGCCACTAACTGACACCCTTCAGAATAAGTAAATATGTAAAAAATGTAAAATCTGAAATTTGATGCCCAGTATGTTAGGCTAAGTATCTGGCTTGTTTCTTTTTCATGCCAACATTTTTTTTCATTTTATTCTAAAAAAAGGAGGAAACCCCTCCAACACTAGAACTAGTGGCTAAATTAAAGACCACACGTCAGCTAATCTCAATCTTCATATAAAGCTAGCCCTTACAGAGTAGATGATGGTCTAAGTTTTTAATGTTCTGTCTGTGCTATGGAGATGAACAATGCAAGCAATATTCAGATGTCTCTGTGTCACTCTGACATGCTTTTTGACATTCTGATTGTACCTGAATGCACCATTCAAATGCACATAAACACTGGGTGATGTTCCAGGATCTCTCAAGAAGTGTGTTATCAGAGCTAACAATCAAACCCAGTTTTCTTACGTCGTAGTCCAGTGTCTACCCACAAAATCATATTTTTTCTGACTGATGCGTCAGTGTTCATCAGTGCAACACATGATGATGCATAAGATCAAATGAAACTCGGGCACTTTCCTGAGCTTTTCTTGAATTATAGATAAGTTATCATTTCCTATATAGCTCACCCTTCACTCAACATGACGGAAAACAAAAAATTTCCAACTTATATACTGCAGTTCATCTGACCCAACAAGCCAGGGTGAAACAAGTTGAGCGAGGCAACACCTCCATTATGCTCCCTGTGCAAAATGATTTATTCTAGGTTAAGTAAAAAAAAAGAGAACATACGGACTCTGCTAGAAAGAAAGCAGAGCGTGTGGTGCTCCTGGCAAGACATCTCTGCCCTGCATGGAATAGCGACACAGCACTACTTTGCAAACGTCAGCCAATTTGCAGAGGGGCTGCTTGCATTTAAAGATGCAAGGCACAACATTCACAACAACATCTCTTACATGCCTACAGTCCATGATCTACTTCGCAGTGGTTTGTCAGAGTGCATGGAGGACTTGTAGCTCAAGAACTCTCACGACAGCCCATCTCTCTCTGTCTGAGACTTTTACAGCTCAGAAGGAATGAACATCAATTGCTTCCAGGGGAGACATGTAAAAGATAATATATGTTACCTTTTTGGCAGCAAAGATCCACCAGGAGAGTGTGCCTGGGAGGCTTTATTACTTGTGACCTTCAAACAGAACAGAATACATCTTATTTTCTGAGTTATTCTAGCCTGTGGATATAGCATTTGATGGCCTCTCTTATACCCTAAGAATAAAAATGTACACTCCTTGGGAAAGAAAGGATTAGGGGGAACAGAATGAAATGATATAGTCCAAATAGAATGGGAAACGTATGCCTACACAGAGAAATAATTTTAAGCTAACTTTAATGTGGAAAAATGGAGTAAAGCTTCCCCTAATGCTTCCAGACTCATACCTCATAAAATTCTTTTGCAGATATTTTGAAGATTAAAAAGATTAATTTAATAATGTAGCTATGCAGCAATATATCACCTAAAAGCCAAACGGTCTCAGAAGTGCTCAATATTTTCAAATGACCTCTATTTCACAGCTTTGCCACTGACTCTAAGAAAGGTAATATGGAAGGATATGAACCTAGAAAATCCATGAACTGCCACAGCTGAAGCATCTACTGCAGAAATCTTTGCCCTGAGATTATTAGGTTTATTATTCAAGAAGGTGGTCTTAAAAAGTACACCTCCTGGAAAAGATTTCAGTGGTTTTGTTACAATAGTTACACCACTGAAACATGGTTTTTTGCAAACATTGATGGACTCCTGCTTGATTCTGGAACCATGTATCTAATAACTATTACGTCCTCTGGCCTTTTCATAGCATGCTTGCCATTCAAAAGCACTTTGCAAACATTAGCGAATTATTCCAATTGATGCTAATTCTGGTCTACTCAAATCTGAAAAATTATGTTCCCAGTTGATGGGGATTTGCCATGGGTGGTTGTTAAACATAACCAGCAAAGGGGATGGTGGTTTGTGAAGCCAGCATAATACAATTAAGAAAGTTTCAGTCTAGTTCTTCTTGGTTCTCATTGACCCTTTCAGCTAGTAGTCATGGCAGTTTAAGTCCATAAATCCAAAAAGCTGCAAGCACCACATATCTCTTACGAGAGATGTAGTGGTCGCAAATGTTACTGGTAGAGACAAGATCCAGATAGAATGGCATACTACATCTAGCTGAATTTGGGTTGTGTTTGGTAAAATTTATTTGTAACAGATGTGTAACTTTAGAGAAAATCTGTTGGAGTAAGAGGCTCTCCAAACTTTAGTCGAGGTCAGAAGAGCGCTTGTTCTCTTTAATGATTAATGCAGTTGAAATTTTAAATGTGAGGCAAACTGTGTCCTCTCTGTTAATTAGCCTGACCAATCCAGACAGAACTGATATATTAAAAGACGGAAGAAAAGAGCCTCCAGTTACTCAAGATCACAAGAAGCTTTGCTAGTCCTCGTTTTATCTTTACACTTGCACGATGGAGGGAAATGAATGCAGATAGTAGCCTGGTAACTTTGACCACATCTACACTAGAAAGTTACCAGCAGTACAGCTGTACCGATGCAGCTGTGCTTCTGCAAGATTGCTCATGTAGCCTCCATGCCACCAGGAGAGAGCTTTCCTGTTGATAGAACAAAACCACCTCCATAAGAGGTGGTAGCCATGTTGGCTGGATAAACTATGCCACGGATATAGCACGGTGCACACCAGTGCTTCTGTCAGTGTAAATTATGTCATTCAGGGGTGTGTTTTTTCACACCCCGAATGTCATGAGTAATACCAACAAAAGTGGCAGAGTGGACCTGGACCTGGTTACCAGATTTTGGTTCTCAGCTGTGACATTGCATTAGGGACAGATCATATATAAAGATACAGGAACAGAGAAATGGGCTGCATCCAGCTCATCAGGACATCAAAGAAATTTATATTCTTGATAATTCTTCGATCAAAAACTTTACAAAGAAATAAAAATTCACTTGTGAATTTTCCATGCTTATACAAAACTGGAAGGGAAAAAAAAGTGATCCTAAGGACTTCTCTCCATTTCTTGAAACATTTTTTTTCCTGAAATGTCTAAACATTTTGGAATAACACAAATAAGTTTGAGTTGCTGCTGTTGCATGTCAGGGGAGGGAGGAAGCTCCTGGGGGAGGCAGTAGAGGGACATGCTTTTGTACTATAACCCTGAGATTCTACCATTCTACCATATGGATCCCATTATGATGTTGCTATCTTCCTATATAATGCTACGGTTACACAGGAGAGCTGTAATGATTATAATACAGGTTCATCTTCTTTAGTCCATCCACAGGCTACAGACCGAGAGCAAGGAGAAAAGAAACAGAAACAAATGCCCATTCAAATATCCCTTTCCTGCCTTAATAATTATTCAGAAACAAGCCCAAACAACCACTAAAATAATCCAAGTCAGGTGGCCTGAACACTGGAATCTCTCTTTTGCAGAAAGGTATCAGAAGTCTAAGACCAGGTTCCATAAGCACAGGGCGGCTTCTGTATCAAGGGAAGCAAAATGGTGGATACTCTTCCATTGTGAATTGTTTTCTGAAATGCTGTCCTGTGGTCACCGCATGAGTAGAAAACCAGGTACCTAAAACTAACAACCCTAGTCAAGCCAGAAAGAGCCTGCTGTTGAGCCTGCACAATGCTCTCTGATCAAGAAGACAGCAGATGCAGTGGTAGACTCCTGAATTTACTGAGTGTGTTGGCCTCTCTCACCGATGCATCCGCTCTGTAAGGACTGATTTTCAGCTCACCGGTTGTGCTGATCATCCAGGCACGGTAGAGGCCAGTAATACTCTTGTCAAAAAGGGTATGAACTATCATAGCAAAGGTTTCTTGAGAGATCAGCCATTGTCTCTCACACTTGACCACAGAATGGGATTCCTCCCATGAATAAGACACGATCTTTGTGTTGGAATAACATGTTCCGTGTTCAAGGATGAAGCATGAGTCAACTTGGCATGCAATAGATTGTATTAATCTGGTACAGCTTTCCTGAGAGACTTAATAGTAAAAGCATCTCAAAGAAGATCTGACAGAACGATGTGCACTAGGACATACAGAATGGAGGTTGGCCAACAGTTCAAACAGCCATAATTACTAGTAAGGAGTAAACTCAGCTTCATGCTGACAAGCTGAGTGTGGCAACATTCAGCTGGTGCAACAAAAACAGAACACACACCCCCCCACACACACACACCAGATGTACAAAGGAAAGAAGAATCTTCTTCCCAAAACGTTTGAGACAGTTTTCGTATCAAGAGAATATGGAAAGAATTTCTTGCTGGCTTGCCCCATGAAGCTTCAGTTGTTCATTTCTTGGATGAACTGCACGGTCATCCATAAGAAATAACTTACAGCAACTGGCAGTCAGCTTAACATACCACACAGTAAGAGGAAGTTACTCACTTTGTGCAGTAATGATCGTTCTTCGAGGTGTGTCCCCGTGGGTGCTCCACGTCTGGTGTCAGGCTGGTCCCGGTGCCAGAAATCGGAGCTTGACAGAGCTGTGTGTGTGTGTGTGTGTGTGTGTGTGTGTGTGTGTGTGTGGCCGGACCGCGCACGTGCAAGCCGGTTTTGCGCCTTTCATCTGCCGTGCGTGGCCCGGCGCCCGCCAGTTCATCTCACCGCCTATCTGAAAGACAGAAAGACAAGATTCCGAAGCAGGGAGGAGGGTAGGTCGTGGAGCACCCACAGAGACACACCTCGAAGAACGATCGTTACCGCACAAAGTGAGTAACTTCCTCTTCTTCTTCGGGTAGTCCCTGTGGGTGCTCCACGTCTGGTGACTCCATAGCAGTAATCTCAGTTAGATGTGGGCTTCGGAATCAGGCTTCTGAGCAGCAGGCAGCACTGCCAAGGCTACCACTGAGTCAGAGGCGAAGTGCTAAACAATTGCATAATGCCTTGAAAAGGTGGAAGTAGAAGACCAAGTCGCCGCCTGGCAGATGTCCCGGAGAGGGACTCCTTTCACGAAAGCTACAGACATAGCAACTGCTTGTGTTGAGTGTGCCCTAGGCTGCGACGTGAGCGGCTTCTTACAGATAGTATAGCAAGTCGTAATACAAGAGACAACCAGTTTAGAAATGCGCTGGGCGAATAAGGGCTTGCCCGTAGAAGGCCCTGATGTCGAAATGAAGAGGCGATCCGTCTTACGTAGAGTACGGGTTCTGTCTATATAGAATGCCAAGGCTCTACGAACATCGAGCGTATGCAGGAGAGTGTCACGCTGAGAGGTATAAGGTTTTGGATAGAAACATGGCAGAACGATTGGTTCATTTATATGAAAATCTGTGCAGACTTTAGGTAGAAAGGCTGGATGAGACCTCAGTATCACTGATTCCGCGTTGAAGACTGTATAGGGAGGTGTTGACATCAGTGTGGATAATTCGCTCACCCTACGTGCCGATGTTATGGCAAGAAGAAAGAGTACCTTCATTGTAAGCATCGACACTGGTACCGTGGCCAACGGTTCAAACGGTGGTCAAGTTAGGATATCAAGCACCAGGTCAAGACTCCATGCAGGTGGTGGAGGCCTACGTGGTGGGTTGAGGTTAGCCAATCCTTTGAGAAATCTAGTCATCATGGGATGAGAAAACACCGACTTGCCTTCAACGGGGTAGTGAAAAGCAGCTACCGCCGCTACATGGACTTTCAGTGATGAAATGGAGAGTCCAGTTGACTAGCTGGAGGACATAGTCCAGTAAGACATGCAGTGGTGAAACCAGAGGGTCTAGAAGCTTAGGAGCGCACCAGCGCACGAATCTAGACCACTTGGACCGGTAAGTTTTCCTGGTGGAATCCCTCCTGCTGTGCAAGAGAACACGCTTCACCTGGTCCGAACAAAGATTCTCAGACTCGCTGAACCATGTACTATCCATGCGGTGAGGTGCAGAGTATCCAGCTTCGGGTGAAGAAGGGAGCCTTTCTGTTGTGTCAGCAAGTCCGGTAGGTAAGGTAATCGGCGCGGTGCTCGTACAGAGAGCTACAGAAGAGTTGAGTACCATGGCTGTCTGGGCCACACTGGGGCTATGAGTATCACTCATGCCCTGTCCATCACGATCTTCTCGAGTACTCTGGGAATAAGTACAACAGGGGGGAATGCATACAAGAGTGATGTGCCCCAATGAAGGAGAAATGCGTCTCCCAGAGAGTGACCGCCCACTCCTGCTCTGGAACAGTAAGCTCTGCATTTCGCATTGGCACGTGTAGCAAAGAGATCTATCACTGGAAAGCCCCACCGACGGAAGAGAGGTAAGAGGACAGCCATGTGGATAACCCACTCGTGGTCTTGAGGGAAATGCCTGCTCAGCGCATCTGCCGTGGTATTGTTCACACCCGGTAAGTATGACGCGACTATAGAAATGTTGTTTTG
The DNA here is from genome assembly GCF_049634645.1 of Pelodiscus sinensis. Taxonomy (NCBI): domain Eukaryota; kingdom Metazoa; phylum Chordata; order Testudines; family Trionychidae; genus Pelodiscus; species Pelodiscus sinensis. The sequence goes on from NC_134730.1 coordinate 15,901,879, forward strand.
AATTCACCATTTCCAGAGGCGGATCGCTTCTGCACAAAGTGAACGGGATCGGGCACCTCCCTGTCTGTTCACATAGTATATCGCCACTACATTGTCTGTGAGAATTCTGGTGACAGTGTCTCTTATGTGTAACTTGAAGTGTTTGCAGGCACGAAACACCGCTCGTAGCTCGAGAAGATTGATATGGAGCATCATCTCCGTCATGGACCAATGACCCTGAACTGTTTTTGCGCCCATGTGGGCACTCCAGCCGATGAGAGAAGCGTCTGTGATTATCTCCACTGACGGTTGCGGTGCGTGGAAGGGGACTCCTGACAGCATGTTGTTGTGATTGGTCCACCATAAAAGGGAATCCTTGACACGTGCTGGAAGCACCACAGTCTTGCGGATGCTGTGTGCCTTGTAGGCTTGTACATCATGCTCGGCCAATGCTGCAGACACCTGAGGTGTAGCCTTGCGTGGCGCACTATGATTGTCGTCGAAGCCATATGACCCAGAAGCTGGAGGTATACACGTACTGGGAGCGTTGGAGCTTGCAAGACTGTTTTTATCAGGTCTTGTATTAGTTGAAAACACTCGACTGGCAGATGAACTCTCTCTAACTGGGAGTTGAGACGCGCTCCTATGAAGTTTAGAATTTGTGCTATTGCGGACATGATTTTTGAATGTTCACAATAAGGATGAGGGAATCGAACAAATCCCGAGTTGCGACTACCATGTGATGTGCCTCTGACTGGGTGCGTCCCTTGAGGAGGCAGTCGTCGAGGTAGGGGAAGATAGAGACTCCTATCCTTCGTAGATGGGCAGCCACTACCGCCAGTGTTTTGGAGAACACCCTTGGGGCTGAAATGAGGCAGAAAGGCAGCACCCTGTATTGAAAATGGTCGTCGCCCACTACGAATCTCAGAAAACGCCTGTGTGCTATGTGTATTGTCACATGGAAATATGCGTCTTGCAAATCTAGGACTGCGAACCAGTCTCCTTTGTTTAGTACTGGCATGATCTTGGCCACCATGGTCATTTTGAAGCGCTGCTTTTGGATGAAACGATTTAGACCCCTCAGATCGAGGATGGGTCTCCACCCCCGGGATTTTTTGGGGACTAGGAAATACCTGGAGTAAAACCGTTTCCCCCAGAATTCGTCGGGTACTCTCTCTATGGCTCCGATCTCGAGAGGGTGAAAAACTTCTTCTTGAAGAGCGGCCCCGTGAGATGGGTCCCTGAGAAGGGATGGGGTGGGAGGAGTAGTAGGGGGAATTGAAGCAAATGGAATCGTCAGGCCTGATGATATGACCTCTAGGACCCGTCGGTCTGAGGTAATGGTGGCCTATTGACGAAGAAATGGCCTCAGGCGGTGGTGGAATAAGGTGGTGGCGTGCTTTAGTGTGTTGACTGGTGGAGATGTGTTCGAGTCCCCCGCACAGGAGTCGAACCTGCTGCTTCTGGGAAGGCCGAGCTGAAGAGCGATTCTGCTGCTGACGTTTGTGTTGAGGGCGCTGTCTAAATCTAGGCTGGTCGGATCCACGTTGCTGTTGCTGCTTATAGGAGAAGTAATATCTCCTCTGGAAGGGATAGTACCGCCTGCATTTGAAAGGTGGCGTGTACATTCCTAGAGATCGAAGGGTAGTACGCGAGTCCTTGCCAGAATGGAGAACCTCATCGGTAGTAGAAGCAAAGAGCTTTTGACAGTAAATCTTCCACTTTGGACTGCAACTCCTTAAGGGCTCCCGCTGACAATAACCAGGAAGCTCTTCTCATCGCAATACCTGTTGCCATCGCTCAAGCGGCTGTGTCGGCAATGTCCGCGGCGATCTGAAGCGATGTTCTACATGCAGTGAACCCTTCCTGGACAACGGCTTTAAGGAGAGACCTCTTATTGTCAGTGAGATGTTGCATAAGTTCTGGGAGCTTGGAGTAATTGTCAAAGTTATGGTTTGACAAAAGAGCAGCATAATTGGCAACCCGCAGTAGCAAGGTTGAGGAGGAGTAAACTTCTCGACCAAAATAGTCCAATTTCTTTGTATCCCTATCCGGTAGGGAATTCTTAAATTGGGACATCTTGCTCTTATGGTGAACCGCATCCACTATCAGGGAATTCGGCTGCGGGTGATTGAAAAGAAAATCTAAGCCTTTGGATGAGACAAAATACTTTTTATCCATTTTCTTATTGGTGTAAATTCTTAAATAACTTCTGCTGCTTAACCTGGGACTCAGTAAGTTGCACCTCCTGGGATTGCGCGACACGTTTAAACAGGTCTTGGAATTCTTTAAGATCGTCCGGAGGTGACGTCTTGCCCAGAGACAGCGGTTCATCCTTAGAAGGCAACGGTGAACAGGTATTAGGAGACATGTCTGGGTCAGCTTCCGAGAGTTGCCCTTTCTCTAGGTCTGACATTTGTGATCGGTGCATCGGCGAACGAGAAGGTATCGTACGTCGTAGCGGAGAATGTTTGAGAATCTGTGAATGCACAGAGTGTGGGCTAATTGACCGAAAGGAACATGGAGACCTGCGATGAGATCGAGAGTGACTGCGATGAGATGATTCAACATAGTCCGGTCTATGACGATGCGTATAACACCGATCAGACCCTGCAGGCGACGAACGTCTAGAAGATCTAGCACTGCCGTACCTGACATAATAGGTGCTTCGTGGTGAACGAGTTGGTGAGCTTGAGCGTCTTGCAGGAGAAGGAGATCTAGAACATCTCTGGTGTGAACAGCTACGCTCTCTGTAATAATGGTGACGAGATGAGAGACTGTGGTGATGATAATCCCTGTGATCTCTTGTATGGTGCGTAGAAGCACAAGGGTGAGGAGATGGGTCCCAATACGACACTGGGGGGTCCCAATACGAGATGGGTCCCAATACGACACAGAGAGGTTCCCTGGGTATTTGATTTTGCTGCTGCTGGAGGCTGTGCAGAGCCTGGAGACTGAAGGGTTAAAGGCTCAGAAGGAAGCATCTGGGCAGGAGTATGCTGTTCCCCTGCCAGTGCTGAAGACAGCTCCCTGTGAGGAGCAGTGATTGCAGGCATTTCAGCACTCAGCACCAATAAGACCGGTGCCGCTGTAGCTGGCTCTTTAAGAAGCCCCGGTGCCGGCTGCGGCTGCGGTGCCAGGGGCTGTCGAGATTGAGAAATGCCGGCCTGCTTCTTTGTTGAAGGAGCACGGGTTACCCTCAAGCGAGAGGTACCCGGCTTGTCACCTGCGCTCACCCGCGATTGCGGAGCAGCTGGCAGGGAATGAGCAGGAGAGGCTCTCTTCCTTTTCAGTGAAGGCATAGCCTCAGAAGGAGCCTTCCGCTTTTCAGCCGTGGGGTCTGAGGCAGAGGATCCTGAGGCAGTGGAAGGCATGAAAGCCTTATTGAACAGGATCTCTTTTAAACGATGTTCCCACTCCTTGCGGGCTCTGGTTGTTAGGCTGGCACAGTGGGTGCACTTTTGGGGGAATATGTGCCTCCCCAAGGCAGCGGATACAAGCCAAGTGCCCGTCTGACACCGGCATTGCCTCAGCACAACTAGCACACTTTTTAAAACCGGGGGAGCCCAGCATTTTGAACTCTGAAGGGCTGAGCGTTCGCGCCTCCTAAGTGCCGCCGCTTTGTGTGTGTGTCCCCGGCTTTCTTTTCGCTTGTACTTCTTTATTACAACGCTTTGTCCTCTCTTTTTCACTCTCTCTTTTTTTTTTAAACCAGTGAAGTTAAACAGTAATGATAATGGGGAGAGCAGTGACTGGGGAGACACGTCTCTCCGCGGTTTGCTTGTTTGGATTTTTCTAGGTATTATTTTTCTTCTTGAGGAGTCAGTGGAAGTAACAACAGCAGCTAACAGAAAAAAACACTAACACTACATAGAAGTAGAACTGCTCAATCTCGGTTTTAGGTTTCTTTTCCTCTTTTCTCTTTTTTTAAATGAGCCTGCAACCCAGGCTAAACGAGGAACGATTTTTCCTCTTTTTAACTTTTAAACTTATTAACCTTCCCCACAGACAACTAACTGAAGGGAAAAGGGGAAACTGCTTGAGGAGAAAGGGGGAGCTCCATCTGCGACCCAAGGCGGATGAGAAGAACTGACGGGCGCCGGACCACGCGCAGCAGATGAAAGGCGCGAAACCGGCTTGCATGCGCGCGGTCCAGCCACGCGCGCGCGCGCGCACACACACACACACACACACACACACACACACACACACACACACACACACACACACACAGAGCTCTGTCAAGCTCCGATTTGCGGCGCCGGGACCAGCCCGACACCAGACATGGAGCACCCACAGGGACTATCCGAAGAAGAACAATGGTTGCCACCGGATCAGTAAGGACACTACCAACTTCCTTTCTGGATACAAATAGGTCTTGAGTAAGGTGAAGCATCTCATCTTGAAACTAGCCTGAATTTGAGGCAACTGAGGTTCAACTATCATAATAAACTGTATCAGAATTATTCTTTCCACGAATTTATGAGGAACACAAGCAAGAAATCTGTTTCCTTCGGTGTAGGACCTGGAGGCCCTTGGCGCTCCTTCTGCCCTGCGGCCTGCACCACTATGGATCCCGGTGCCGGGTGGTTAAAAAGATGCTCATGCCCTGCTTGGGGTACGTAGTACCTTCTCTCGACCCCCTTTTGGGTCGGCGCAATGGAGGCCGGCGTCTGCCACAGAGTTTGACAGTTTGTCCACCGTTTTATTCAGTGGGAGCGCCACTCGGCCAGGGCCCGCTGCCGCTATAATGTCCACCATAGGATCTTGGTCCTCGTGGACCTCCTCGTGCTGGACCGCTAGGTTGATCGCCACCCTTCGGAGCAGCTCCTGGTGCGCCCTGGTGTCCATTGACGGGGCCTGGGGCGCAGGGTCAGCCAGGCCCTGGTCTGGCGAAGATGAGAGCTCTCTTGAGGAGACTGCCTCCTCCTCGCCAAGCTGTGCCCCTGGTTCCCTTTGGGCTGAGATGTCCATATAGACTGAGCTCGGCTGGGACATAGCCTCCTGCCTTTGACGACTACCGGAGGTCTTGGCATCGCCACCATGGACGAGCTGTCTCCAGGCGGAGGGGCTGTCAAAGAGGTGGTAGATGGGGTGCTGCTCCTACGGGACGACCCCGCCACCAACACCGTAGGGAGAGGCCCCTGGGCCTGGTGGTATGCCCAAGGCATCCAGAATGACCACTGAGGTTGCCCCTGCCACTGCTGCTGGTCCACTGGTTCCCGGTGAGATGATCTGACCGATGAACGAGACCTATGTTGGGATCGTGACCTGTATGATGACCTGGCCGATGCCACCGATTCGGCCTCACTCCCCGAAGAGTACTCCGATGACGACCAGGGAGGGGCCAATGAAGCCTGCACCTTTCGCTGTGCTGCCATGGCCGATGGCTTACCCTGTGCACCGCACACGGTGCTGGTGGGGGCATAAGTGGAGGTCCTTGCTGTAGCAGTACCGTGCCCAGCTGCATTTGATAGGCCGGTAAGTAACCCACCGGTGCCGCCACGTGCTGCGGCACCGCAGCCTGCTGCTGGGTTGGCACTCCCAGGGTGTAAGCAGGGATCGGTGTCGGGAGAGGCATCAGCGTCGGTGCCATGCGGGGCGCCAGCTGTGGCACCGCAGTCGGTGTGTAGTACGGTGCGGGGCCCTGCACCGCCCAAGGGCCCGTCTGCGGCGCCGGTGCCGCTGGCACCGCAAGTGCGCTCACTCCCGGTACCGCTGCCTGTGCTGCCAGGATGGGGCCCGGGGTCTGTGCCGGTGTTCGTCCCGGCGCTCTTGCCGGCACCGGGAAAAGCTGCTGCTGGGCAGAGGCCTGCCCTTCGCCCAGAGGGTCCCACGACCCGGCTGCCATATCCTGCTGGGGGGCACTTGAGGCCGACGCCGGCGCGGTCCACTCCTGTGGCACCGGGCCCTCTCCTTCGTCCACAGCCATCTGGATGAGGTCCCGGGCCGTCTCGAAGGTTTCTGGGGTGGAGGGACGACGGACCTCTCCTATCCCCGTGGGCTGCCCCGGGCTCTTGCCCTTGTCTGGGCTGTGCCTCTTTCTGGAGGCCTTAGAAGAAAGGTGCCCCTCCTTAGGGCGCACCTTCTGGGCACTCCTCTCTGCCGAGCGTCCCCTCGAGCTCTTGGAGGCCTCTGCACCAGGGACTGCGATCTGTGCCTCGGGGCCTTGTTGGTCTCAGGACGATGCTTGGCCAACACGGGTGCCGCGGATGGTGCGCTGCAGACAGAGTGAGGCCACTCCTCGATCTGAGGCTGCAGTGCCGACTCCATTAGTAGGAGTTTTAGCCAGGAGTCCCTCTCCTTTTTGGTCCGGGGCTTAAAGCAGCTTTCAGCTCGATGGGCCTCACCCAGACACTTTAGGCAGTGGGGATCTCCGCAGGGCATAGGTTTGGAGCAGGAAGCACAGGGTTTAAAGCCCTGGGGCCCTGGCATGCCCTCCCCTCATGGGGAGGGTTCCACTGTGCTCCCCTATCTAACTAAATATTTACAGCACTTAACTACTTAACTAGATAAAAATTCAACTAGAACTATAATACAACAGATAAGGAATACAGCTGCTAAGAGACAGGCTAGCAGCCTGAAAGCATGCTCCAACTACCGTCAGGGGCGGTAAGAAGGAACTGACGGGGTGGAGGGGCCAGCAAGGGTATATATGCACCGGTATACCGGCGCCACTCCAGGGGGCTCCCTGCTGGCCCTATGGATACTGCTAAGGGAAAAAAAGCTCCGGAATCCGTGCACATGGCATGCGTACACCTAATCAGAATGGACATGAGCAAGCCCTCGAAGAAGAACCAGAATACACAATTAGTGAAATAAATACCACTATTAAGCAGCAAGCGGCCATTGAGAAACCAAAGTGCCAGCATACATGTGCCAGGATGGAGTGATTTCAACCCAAGCAACTTAAATTGCTGCTTAAATCATTTTTTAAATAATCAATTTTAATCTAGTTTCTCAATTGTACGTTTGAGCTCTTTTCCTAAAGGAAAAATAGTGCCCATCAGTTAGTTTAATTTGGTACTTCTTTTTGCTAACCAAGAAGATACATACTAGCTATAATTTAAGCAATTATATATCCTAACATACAGTTATTCAGTTTCTTTTTTGTGTTACAATATAGCAAATGATGCATGTCTTATTTACGAATGGATGAACTTGTGATTTATGTCATGCTGCTTTGAACAGAAACTGAAATTAAAATAAAAACCGATTTTAAATTGTTTTCATTATTTAAATAAAGTCATCTTGTATGTGCTGGATACATAAGAAAAAGTAAAGTTATCAACATATCTTCACATTAAAACAGATTCATTGAACAAAGGAATAAGAAGCCCAACATAGTTACATATATAGTAATGTGCCTTAGTATTAGTTAAGCACTTTTGTACAAACAGCTTACAGAAGGCTTATTAAGCAAAGATTAGCTATCTTTAATTCCTTATCTCTATTTAAACTTTCTTTAATACAAGCTATCAAGGCTAAGTCAGTAATCATATTCAATTTTATTAAAATCAGACTCTACAAACGTGTCTTCACAGTATCTAAAGAGTTTTATTTTCATTTAGTTTCTGCAGTACAGGTTGAAACTCTCTTGTCCGGGACACTTTGGTCCAGCAACATCCATGGTCCAGCAGGACCACAAATATTACTAGACCAGAGAGCCCCTGGACCAGAGGGCTGGATGACCATTGGGTTGGCCACAGCAGCCTTGGGATAGCAGCACTGCAGCAGTGCTTGCAGCCTCAAGGAGTGGAGCCCTGGTGGTTCTGGGGAGCAGAGCTACAGCTGCCGCAGGAGTCTTGAGCCCTGGCAGCGCTGAAGCCGGGAAGCTGCAGGATAATGGAGTCCTGCAGCTGCTTCCTGGCAGCCCCAGAGCCATAGCAGCTCCAGCACCCCAGGGTTGTGGCAGTACTGGTGCCTGAGTGCTGCAGCAGCCTAGGGACATTGGAGTCCCAGCAATCCCTGGGCATTGGAGCCCCAGCAGTCCTAGTGCGAGCGGAGCCTGATGGTCATGGTGCAGTAGAATTATGGTGGCAGGGACTACCCATGGGAGTACCCTGGAGACAAGGGAGCTCTACTAGGTCTGTTGACAGACCCTGGGAGAGCCTGGAGTCCTATCAGCAGAGGGATGGAACTGACCTCCCTTGGTCTGCAAACTCCCTCATGTGGGACCAGTCAGATCCCAAGGGTGCTGGACCAGGGAGGTCTAACCTGTACATGCATTCCCTGGAGAAAGGAAAGGAATCAGGATCAGCCTTATTTTTCTCCTCCTTACAGAAATAGAAGACTTATTTCAACATATAGGAAATTGAATCTTCAGGGGGTAGCCGAGTTAATTTGTACAGAAAAAAACAACACAGTCTGGTAGCACTTTATAGAGTAACAAAACATGTAGATGGTATCATGAGCTTTCATGGGCACAGCCCACTTCTTCAGATAACCGGAGTTTTGAGTTTAGAATGTGCAGACCCAAAATAAATGGGGGGGGGGGGAAGAGAGAGAAGGGAAAAAGGAGGGGGGTGGGAGACAGGGAGCAGAGGGTATAGAAAATCAGAAAGGTAGAGGGAATCAGTAAGTATCTAAAGATTGGGTAGTTGAAACAAAGCAAATAAGAATCAAAGTCAATTGATAGTATCCTTCCTGACATAGGAATCTACACAAACAGCTGTTTGAATCTTCATTGAATGTTAGGTTGATAGTGACCCAACCATCCTTCATCGCCATTGAGTCCATTAGCATGAGAATTGAATTTGCAGATGAACTCTAATTCCAATGCTTCTCTGTATATCTGGCTAGAAGAATTGGTTTGTGACAATACAGCCGCTTGAAGATCTTTTAAACAATGATTAGGACAATTAAAGTGTTCCCCAACAGGTTTCTGTATGTTCCCTTCACGTAGATCTGATTTGTGTTCATTGATTCTTTCCCGCAGAGACTGTCCAGTTTGTCCAATACATATTGCAGTGGGGCATTGCTGGCATTTGATGCAATGGTGATGAAGGATGGATGGGACACTATCAACCTAACATTCAATGAAGGTACAAACAGCTCTCTCTGTAGATTCCTATGTCAGGAATGATACAATCAATTGACTGATTCTTATCTGCTCATGATACCATATACATGTTTTGTTAGTCTATAAAGTGCTACCAGACCATTAGGGAATGGAATGAATTTTTATAACTCACAAGGGTTAATAAAACTTAATAAAAATAATCAAAGGTTCTGTCTTGATCCACTCCAGCAATGCATGCAATGACTGCGTGCCTGGCCTTTAAGGAGGACACAGAACAATTCAGTCCTTAGCCTACCTTTCAAAGAGTCATGGAAAATTGTTTACACTGTAGGTGTGTGGAAAAACTTTACTTACTTCTCAAACTGAGTTCAGGATTTAACTTCAGGAAAAATGTCAGTAGTGGTTTGTGACCTCAGCCATGTGAGGTGGCTGAATTTTTAAAGTTACATGAACAGGCACAAAGCTAAATAGAAATGAACAGGAGAATTAAGTGAAGGGGAAAAAAGAAAGCCTCATTAAACCTCAGCAATTAATTTTAAGAACATATTACTACAACAATCCCATGACTGTCATTAGGAACCCTTTCATTTGTGTTCTGTACTTCTATTATCGAGAGCAATTCAACAAATTTGTTCTGTCCTGTTACGAATAGCACTCTTACACCTAGCCAAGTAAACAGCTTTCCATGACAAACAGGCCACACCTTTGAGCCTCCCAGTTAGGGACCTGGCAGTGGTTAACCTTAGCTTCGTTGAGAATTATGCCTTTCATTCATCCTAGTGTATTAATTGTCAATTCAGTGACTGATTTATCTATTATACTATAGAAGAAAGCAAGCAGAGGTGATAAAATGACAACATTTGGACACTTATCACAAGCTAATGTATTTTTGTAGCATAACTTCAGCCAATTTCTTAAACAAATGGACTCCCACATAATCTTGCAAGACTTAACCCAGTCATTTTCTTTATGCTCTTATCCCACAATATGGATTAACGGCTTTTATTGCCTTTTTCATTTAAACACAGAAAAATTCTTAAATACTATAGGAAGTGGCTACACTTACAGGGCAGTAAATTGTTGTTACACCAATGATTTGTTATGATATGAAGTGGACAGATCACTCATTCTATTGTTATCCCACTGTGATTTCAATGTGCTCTTCCACCAAAAGAACACAGCACCACTGCAGTGGAGAGTGAGCCTCCCAGCACAGGTTCACAGATTTGCACAAGTGGGGCTAACAGCCTCAGATGCAATATCAAAACATATGCAACATATTTTTGCACATCCTCTAATGTGATCTATACCATCAAGTGCCAGCAATGCCCCTCTGCTATGTATACTGGCCAATGTGGAGAGTCTCTACGACAAAAGTTAAATGGATAAAGTCAAATGTCAGAAATTGTAATACACAAAAACCTGTCGGAGCACATTTTAACCAACCTGGCCACTTAATGGATTTTAAAGAAGCCATTATTCTACAAAATAATGTCAGAAACTAACTACAGAGAGAAGCTACAGAACTGGCCTTCATATGCAAATCTGACACTCTCTCTCATGGCCTGAATACAGACATGAACTGGATGGGCCATTATATTCAACACCCAAATGACATCAAAAGCTAAGTATGGGATATTTCCAGCCTACTCAATTAGCCTCATTAGCACCAGCACTACAATTTACAGGTATTTTTTTCCTCCTTCTCTCTCCTCTTTTTAGAACATAAGAATGGCCATACTGGGTCAGACCAAAGGTCCAACTAGCCCAGTAGCCTGTCTTCCAACAGTGGCCAGCACCAGGTACCCCAGAGAGGGTGGACCAAAGACAATGATCAAGCGATTTGTCTCCTGCCATCCTTCTCCAGCCTCTGACAAACAGAGGACAGGGACACCATTTCTATCCCCTGGCTAATAGCCTTTTATGGACCTAACCTCCATGAAATTATCTAGCTACTCTTTAAACTGTTATAGTCCTAGCCTTCACAGCCTCCTCTGGCAAGGAGTTCCATAGGTTGACTACACGCTGTGTGAAGAAGAACTTTCTTTTATTAGTTTTAAACCTGCTACCCATTAATTTTATTTGATGTCCTCTAGTTCTTCTATTATGGGAACTAATAAATAACTTTTCTTTATCCGCCCTCTTCACACCACTCATGATTTTATATACCTCTATCATATCCCCCTCAGTCTTCTCTTTTCTAAACTGAAAAGTCCCAGTCGCTTTAACCTCTCCTCATATGGGGCCCCTCCCACACCCCTAATCATTTTAGTTGCCCTTTTCTGAACCCTTTCCAAGGCCAAAATATCTTTTTTGAAGTGAGGAGACCACATCTGTACACAGTATTCAAGATGTGGGCGTACCATAGTTTTATACAGGGGCAGTAAGATATTCTGGGTCTTATTTTCTGTCCCTTTCTCAATAAGTCCTAGCATCCTATTTGCCTTTTTGACCGCCGCTGCACACTGTGTGGAAGTTTTCAGAGAACTATCCACGATAACTCCAAGATCTCTTTCCTGATTTGTAGTAGCCAAATTAGCCCCCATCATACTGTACATATAGTTGGGGTTATTTTTCCCGACGTGCATTACTTTACACTTATCCACATTAAATTTCATTTGCCATTTTGTTGCCCAGTCGCTCAGTTTGGTGAGATCTTTTTGGAGTCCCTCACAGTCTGCTTCTGTCTTGACTATCCTAAACAGGTTGGTATCATCTGCAACGTTACCACCTCACTGCTTGCCCCTTTCTCCAGATCATTTATGAATAAGCTGAAAAAGATTGGTCCCAGGACTGACCCTTGGGGGACACCACTAGTTACCTCTCTCCATTCTGAAAATGTACCATTTCTTCCTACCCTTTGTTTCCTGTCTTTTAACTAGTTCTCAATCCAAGAAAGGACCTTCCCTCTCATCCCATGGCCATGTAATTTACACAAGAGCCTTTGGTGAGGGACCTTGTCAAAGGCTTTCTGAAAATCTAAGTATACTGTATCTACTGAATCCCCCTTGTCCACATGTTTGTTAACCCCTTCAAAGAACTCTAATAGATTAGTAAGACATGATTTCCCTTTACAGAAACCATGTTGACGCTTGTCCAACAAATTATGTTCTTCTACATGCCTCACAGTGCTTAAGCCACAGCCAACACTAAAAATGGGTGTGTATGGTGCTTTGGAGGCTCACAGGCAGAACTCCAGTGGGTTATGGTGCTCAGGTAGCTGCTTTACTCTAGATAAGGGGGAAGCATGCATTACCCCTCCATGTCTGATGAGCTCTGCTGACTAGCCAGGGCCTGTATTCTCCAGCGACATGGTTGCTGCCTTCAGGCAGAAGAGGAGGGAGTTGTTCTCTCAAAGTCCTCCCCCTCGTTCCTTTGTATAGCCCTCTCAAGCCAGCCACGAAGACGACAAATACGGATGGTAATTTCAATTGCATCACCCATACAGTGGTGACTACTGGAATAGGATATCGACTTCATGAGATACTTCAACAACGTCTTGTGACAGCTACTTCATAAGGTACTTAGGAAGCAGCCATTCAGCACTATGGAGAGCATTCTCCCTGGGACTGTGCAGGATCCATACAAAATCCATAATAGTACATGATATCGAAGAACCAATTATATTTAGTCCTATTTCAAGACAGCTAAGACCTCTTAAATCCCTATTTCCCTTATGACACACCTCAAAACATATAAAAGCCAATTTCAAGTTTTTGATGCATGAAACTGATTAGGCAACTGACTGCTGATAAATAGCTTTTAACACTCCCTTCCCTGTTTCTAAGCTGTTCTATCTTCATCCTCACAACATGATCTTTCAACAATTATTTCTTCAGTTCAAGTAGCACAGGACTCACTGTCCTGTGGATACGTTTTAACAAAATAAATTATATATATATTATATATATAAAAATAAAATACAGCCAAAAAAGAAAAGTTTCTCAAGACAGAAGTGTAAAAATACATTAATTTAACTTCTAAGCCTTCTCCCACTGCCATTTTTGTGATGGATGAAACCTAATTAATTCAATAGCTCAGTGGTTTGAGCATTGGCCTGCTAATCCCACGGTTGTGAGTTCAATCCTTGAGAGGGCCATTTTGGGATCTGGGGCAAATCTGTCAGGGATGGTACTGGGTCCTGCTGTGAGGGCAGGGGACTGGACTCAATGACCTCTCAAAGTCCCTTCCAGTGCTATAACATGGTATAAGATTGCCAAAATAGGTTCCTTAATTCCTCAATCTCTCAATTTGGTCCTTGTTATCATTTCTACATCACCCCTTTTTTTAAACTAAGGAAAGCTTATTTTCTTATTCTGAATCTGGAAGCAAGTTCCACGGGTAGACAACAGAGTTTTATAATGTCTTATGTAATGTGCTTAATGGCCCATAATAGGCAGAGCTGGAACCTTCGCCAGCTCATAGCACACACTGATGCATGCTGGGATCCAGGACAAAATACGCTGGGCAGACACAGGCTGACCCTTCATCTTATCTGCTATGAACACAAACGGGGGGGGGGGGGGGGGGGAAGAGAGAGACTTACAGAAAAGACCTAGTCCTCTCTAACTAAAAAGCTAAAGCGCGCCTCGTATCAAGAGTGCGCAGAGCCTGTTCTGTCCCAGAGCTCTGGGGATTAGGGTAAAAAACAAGAAGGAAAATGTCCTGGTGGGAGTAAGAGACCATTCCTGGGCAAAAAGGCAGGGTGGGGACGCAAACTGACCTTATCTTTAAAGATGACCGCACATGGGGGCAGGGAGGGGATGTCCATAGATAGCGTCCTCAGTTCAGACACTCACCTGGCCAAAGTAATGGCCACCAGGAAGGACACCTTCCAGGAAAGGTGCAGAAGGGGGAGACCCATGAGCCTTGTCAGGAGCAGGCTGAGGTCCCAAGAAGACAAGGGCTCACACACCTGTGGGTAGACCCTATCCAACCCCTTAAGAAAGCAGTGCACCATGGGATCTGAGAAAACAGTCCTGCCACCCTAGCCTGAATGAAAGGCTGAGATGGCTGGTAGGTGCACTCATCCTGAGGAAGGGGCCAGACCCTGGAGCCGAGGTGCAGGGAGGTAAATCCAAAATAACCAGCACAGGGGCTTCCATAGGAGAGAGCCCCTTCCCTTCTGACCAAAGAACGAAACGTTTCCACTTTGCCAGGTAAGAGGACCGAGTGGAGGGCTTATGGCTTCCCAAGAGAACTGCCTGGACCTGTTCCAAACACTGACTCTCCATGGCCGTCAGTCATGGAGCTTCCATGCCATGAGATGCAGGGAGCGCAGGTTTGGATGCCGAACAGCTGAGAGTTTAGGTCCTGGAACAGAAGGAGGGTTAGAGGCCACTCTACTGAAAGCATGAGAAGTTCCGGTAATCAATGCTGACAAGGCCATTTAAGGGCTGTCAGGATTACGGAGGCCTGAAATTCCCTGACCCTGAGAATCACTTTGTGGATCAGCGGGAAGTGGGGAAGAGGGAGGCATACAGCAGGCCCCGAGACCAAGGGATCATGAGAGCATCTCCCAGAGACCCCGGGCTGTGGTTGCATAGGGAGCCAACGTGGGGACACTTCCTGTAACCGCAGGTCACAAACAGATGCAGGTGGGGAAACCTCAACCTGCGGAAAATAGACAGGGCTACGTTTGCCCTGAGGGACCACTCGCACCCCTCAAAGGACCTGCTGAGGTGATCTGCCAACCCATTCTGAGCCCCGAAAAGGTAAGCAGCCACCAGGTGAATACCGTGAGCTACGCAGAACTCCCAGAGTAGGAGAGCCTCCCTGCACAGGGGATAGGAGCGATCACCACACGGTCTATTTATATAAAACGTCGCTGCTGTGTTGTCCATCAAGATCGAAACACACTTGTTATGAAGCTGCAGCAGGAAAACAGAGCATGCAAGGTGAAAAGCTCTCAACTCCCTGACACTGATATGAAGGGAGAGATTCAAAGGGCCTCACATACCTTGTGTCCACAGCTTCCTGAGGTGGGCTCCCCAACTCATATCGGGAAGCGTTCGTCACCAGCTGAATGGACGGGGAAGTACTGAGGAATGGAATTCCTTCACAGACCACCTCCTCGCACAGCCACCACTCCAGGGATCTCAGCACGTCTGCAGGCACTTTTACCACCGCGACGAGGAGTCCTGTGGCACCTTATAGACTAACTGAAGTGTAGGAGCATAAGCTTTCGTGGGCAAAGACCCACTTCGTCAGATGCATGACATCTCATCTACATGCATCTGACGAAGTGGGTCTTTGCCCACGAAAGCTTATGCTCCTACACTTCAGTTAGTCTATAAGGTGCCACAGGACTCCTCATCGCTTTTGCAGATTCAGACTAACACGGCTACCCCTCTGATACTTTTACCACCGTGTCTGTAAGCTGGAACACTGGGTTGTGAGTCCCTGTCAGCCAGAGCTGAAGCAGTTGTAACCTGAGCTTGGCATGCTGTACAACGTAAGTGAAGGCTGCTTTAATGTCATAAAGCGCTCCCTGGAGGCTTTGGCCCTCATTGCATCCAGGAAAGCCTCCACAAACACTATCATTTGAGTGGGGACCAGGGTGGATTTAGCCTTGTTTAGGATAAGGCCCAGCCTGAAAAGGGCAGGGCTGTGGATGCCGAGGGACCTGAGAGTTGCCCTAGAGTCCTTTAGCTGTGGAGGCTAGTATCAGTCCACTCCGCAAATAAGCTCCCACCCTCAAAGGGCAGGACTTCGTGTTCTGGACTTCTGGTGGAATGTCAGACACCTGTATCCATGTGCCATAGTACGTGCTGCTGCATCTGTGGAGTCCAGGGCTGCCTGGTATGCCACCCGGGACACTACTTTGCCCTCCTTGGACAAGGCCCTTGTCATAACCACGAGGAATGGGCAGCAGCCTGGGGATTAAGGGGTTAACCTAGCCAGGTAACAGTCAGCCAATAGTAATGCAGGTAGGGATTTCAAACTGAGAAAGGATTTTTAACTTTTCCCTCCTTTGTCTCTGGTCAGTTGACTCTACAGATACGGAGGGGGGACATGTCTCTCTCCAAGAAAAGACTCTTCACCGTCCATAACTAGGGCAAAGTCTAGATAAATCTGTCAGGTTTTATTGTTTTCTGGTTTGGGAATTTGGATCTAAGGTCTGTGCTGCTAGAAATGTTTTTTCTCCCTTCTGTAACTAAGTCCTGAATCCCTCATGAGTTTATTAATTTGTGACTCTTACCATCCAATCACCTTAATCATGTTTGCAACTGTAATATTGTTTTGGTAATAAAAGGTTATTTTCTTTTTCTAAGTAACCGGTATTGGTTCATGTGTATGTCCTGGAAAATCTGTGTGTATATCTACCTGCCTGACAGAGAGGCAGCCACAACAGACTGTAGTTTGTTCTTGTCTTTTTCAAGCTCTTTCGGGAAGAGCACTTGGGGTAACCCAGGGGTTGGTTTCAAGTGTCTATTCCTATTTGTGATTTCAAAAACACTTGATGGTGGCAGTGGATTTTTATCCCCAAAAATCTAGGTTTTTAGGATTTGGGGGGAAGTTTTATACCAAAGCCTGAAGAGATAAAGTTTTGGGGTACTTTTGCGGGCCCTCACTTCTGCATATATTGTGCCAAAGTGGGGAACAGCCTTGACAGACCTAAACTCCTGCCTCGACTCTTGGAGCAGCGACTCACTAAATTTCTTCTACAGCTGCCCACAAGTTGAAGGTATACCTACTCAGGAGGACCTGCTGGTTAGCAATCCTGAGCAGGAGACCCCCCTGACGCAGAGGCCTTCTGACCCAACAGGTCTGACCACTGGGTCTCCCTGTTCTTGGGGATAGGGCGGGTTGGCCTTGACACTTGTGGTGGTTAGTCTGTACCACTATCAAGCCCGGTGGCAAATGCGAGAACAGGCGCTCATGGCCTGCCTGGGGGACAAAGTACCACCATTCTGCCCTCTTGTCTGAAGGTGGTATAGATGCTGGCATCTGCCAGAGGGCTGTGGTGATTTTGCCCACCATCTTATTCAAGGGCAGGGCCATACAAGATGGCACCTCTGCACTGAAGATGTCAACCATCACATCGGAGTCCTCAGAGGCCTGCTAGAGCTGAATCCCGAGACTTCGAGCCAGCCTCCAGAGGAGATCTTGAGGGGCATGGGAGTCCATGGCCAGCATTGATGAAGAGGTCAACCATAGGGCCTCATCCGGAGAGGATGATGAGTACTCACGTACCATTGAGTCCTTAAGTTCATGTGGCCACTTCAACGGCCACCACCCTCTGCCAGTGGCTGAGGGGATTCACCCCATTCACCGCCGAGGCCTGTGGTGCTCAGGCGCTAGGTAATGTGGTGTTCAAGTGTAAGGCCCGGATCCCCAAACACAAAGATCCCACCAGGAAGGAAGTGCTCCCTTGGGCCTAGTGGTATGTCCACATGATCCAAAATGGCCACTGGTCTGGGTGCTGACACTGCGGGGGCCAGGTCTGCAACTGGCCTGAGATACTGTCATGATGCTCGCAGTGCCAGGAGTGGGAGCGGTGCCATGATCTGCACCGATGCCGGGACCTAGAACAGCGCCGGGAGTCTGAGTGGTGCTGAGACTGGAAGCTAGATAGTGATATTCTGGACTGCACCAACTCCACATCAGAATCCGTCACGTAATCAGACTCTGAACAAGGTGGGGCTGAGGCTGGTCCTGGGGAGTGGTGCCTCTCCATGTGCCAAACCATGGATGCTGGCTTGCCCCCATGCCACACTGATGGTGGGAGCATCAGGTGCCTGAGCCACCGGAATAAGGATGCTGAAGCGCTGACTCCATTAGAAGTATCTTCATGCGTGAGTCTCTCTCGCGCTGGGTCCGGGGCTTAAAACTGTGGCAGATTCTAAAGTCAGCCGGGACTTAGGACTCACTCAGATACTTCAGGCATGAATCATGCAGGTCACCAAAGGGCATAGGCTTGGCACAGTCAGTAGTACAGGGCTTAAAGCTGTGAGGCCCTGGCATGCCCCGGGGGCTGGGAGGCAACTGGTGAGTCCCAACCCAAAACCAACTTATCTAACTATCTAAACAGGTATTTAACAGGAAAAGCAACTTAGAAGAACTGAGACACTTAACTACATGCTAACACTGAAGACTTATGAATACTCCTGAGAGCACACTTGCGAACAAGCGAGAAAGGAGCACCAACGGCTGTCACAGGTGGTAAGAAGGAACCGAAGTGCTGGAGGATCATCAAGGGTATATATGCACCAATATAGTAGCGCCATTCCAGGGGGCTCCACTGCTGGCCCGAACGGTACCGCTAAGAGTTAACTCTACGACAATCTGTGCATGTAGCGCGCGAAAACCTACCATAAATCAGTTAATGTAACCCACAGGTTATCCATGTTTTTACCAATCACGCCTTCCCCCCTCCCTCGCCATGGGGTATACATATCCACATCTTATGCAAGTTGATTTTTACTCATATTAAAAGACGACAAGACCAACATGATAAAATCAGCCTTTTATGAAGGTGACAGAAGTCTCTGTGGGTTATGTACGTCCGCGGGTAATCTAATTTTTTTTTAAAACACAATAGAAAAACCGCGGGTAATACACGAATGCATGTTATACATGGACACGGGTTATGTTCACTAATTTACAGTAAGTGGAATGGACATGAACAGGCACTCAAAGAAGTGGTGATGATTTCTCCATCTCAATCTTTTCAAATACAGACTAGATGGTCTTTATGGAAGATAAAGTTTAGTCAAGACAGGAGTAACTATGTTCAAATCTACCCTGGTGGAGACAATCAATGAAAAATTCACTACTCCAGCTGCATGAATTGTGTAGTGAAGATGACCACCTTGCATCGATTTTCTGGGGTGGCATGAGGTCGATAGGAGAGACTCTCCTTCAACATACTCCTCGCGAGAGCAAGGAGTACTACGGTCAACAGGGGTGTCCTCAGTATTCGATTTAGTGGACCTTTATGAAATCCGCTAAATTGAACCCTGGAAGATCCATCACTGGAGCATCGATCCTCCAGTAAGCAGAGACATGGCCTTGGTGAAAATTTATGGACTGTGTTAAATAGGTAGTTAGACTTAGCCTGATTAATGCTCCAATATCAAGTCTACATTGTTTCCCCTTTAAAAGGAAAGGCTGGTACCAATATCCTCGGTATGATCAAATTCCTTTATTCTCCAGATAGCAACCAGAATGCTGATGTTTTGGAGGGTTTTTTTGTAGCATCGTTTCATCTCCTTAGCAGGCTATCTTCCTGTCACTGTTTTGCACTGTCTTCTTTCAGAAATAATAACCCATGCTCCTTCATTCAAAGTGTTATGTCCTATTTTGCTATGCTGAACTGCATGAGACATTTATCCACCTTTTAAACCAAAATTATTCCCATCATTTGTAATTTGAGAATCTATCTTTGCTGCCAGTTTTTGTGTCATCAGCAAATGTAGCCACTATTGAAAGCATTCTGAATGAGGGTATTCATAACCTAACCTTCTGTTTTCACTCTAAAATACTACTCTCTCACTGACACTTTTCCTTGTATCGTCAGGAAAATTCTGAATTAAATTTCAACACAGGCTCTTTCAAAGCACCCTGCTAATTTTGATCAATTTTTGTATGTTGTACAATATTAAAAGCATCTGGAAAAAGTTTCTGAAACCCAAATATATTCACTGCAGAATATTTCTTCTTTAGTTTATCAAATAACGTACTTTGCTTAAATAACTCAAAGCCTATTTGAACAATCCTTTTACATGCATCTTAGCCTAGCATTATGTAGAACATTGTATAGTTTCTTCTCTTGTATTTTTATTTATATTTCATTGATTTTTAAATCTTATATAAAAGACAAAGAAGCTCTAGTACATCTCAAAAGATGACAGCCAGATTTTCGGAAGTGCTCAGCACCGATTTTGGTACCTTAAAAAAAAGGTTTAGGAACCAATAACTCCTCAATATCATCTTATATGAAGTGAGTTTTGCCCAAGAAAAGCTCATGTTTTTTTCTTCCCCCACTCCCTTTATTTTTATATATATATATATATATATATATATATATAAAATTTATTTATGTCAGTCAGTCTTTAAGACCAGATGTACTCCGGGAATTATTTTGAAATAAGTTACTTTGAAATAATTTCAACATGTGCCACAAGACTACTTGTTTTTAAGAAGTTACAGACTAACATGGCTATCCCTCAGACTTTTAATCTCCTCACTGTTTTTCAAATAGATCAAATTTAGCCTTAAGCACACCTTACAACTGGATGAGATCCAAAATTACCAGATGGATTCTTCTGTTCCCTCTCTAGCACTGATTCCTTTCTTTACAAATCAGTAACTTCAAGATCAAGTTCATTAAAACTTTGTCATTTGTTAACACTGTATATGAAAGCACAAACAGAATTCTGTTCTCTGCCTCTTTGCCTTTAGAAACTGTCCTGTATCCTCGCTTGTCCTCATCAGACAACACCAAATTCATCCATTGTTCTCAATGACTTACATCATCATGTAAGTTCAGCCCTGGAGGATATTTTCTTCTCTAAATTAAAGGTGCTACTGGTCCCTTGTCCTGAGTTTTGGCATTGCTTCCTCTTTCCTTGGACATCATACATATCTAGCAAAATTTGCCAATAGCTATTGGCTCAGCTCCAGTCTCTCTGAGGTATTATGAAGTCATTTATATCATCTTCAGTCTCTTGACAGACCGTTAACACTTCCAGGAAATATCTGTTCAAAGGACCTTCCAGCACTGCATTTCACTCTCCAAGAAAATGTGGGCAAGGGCATGTGAAATCTCTGGTCTAAAAATACTATTTGTGTGTTCCTGAACAGCAGTGAAGATTTACTCCAGTAGAAAGAACGGCAGACAAGCACTGCACTGTAGACAGCTGCCATCCCTCAGCAATTCTGAGCTCCATAGGTTCCCCGCAAAGGAAACTGATGTACTGTATAAAGCATGAGAAAATCCTGTTAATAGTCTTTGGGTTAAGTTTAAAGGTGATGTCATGATCAAGTGTCTATTATAGACCACCAGATCAGGTGGATGAGGTAGATGAGGCTTTCTTCAGACAACTAACGGAAGCTTCCAGGTCACAGGCCCGGGTTCTTATGGGGGACTTTAAATCATCCTGACATCTGCTAGGAGATCAATACAGCAATACATAGATAATCCAGGAAGCTTTTGGAGAACACAGGGGACAACTTCCTGGTACAAGTGTTGAAGGAACCAACCAGGGGCCATGTGCAGCTGGACCTGCTGCTCACAAACAGGGATGAATTAGTAGGGAAAGTAAATGTGGGTGGCAAGCAGTGATCGTGCAATGGAGTTCAGGATCCTCACCAAAGGAAGAAAGGAGAATAGCAAAATACACACCCCGAACTGCAGAAAAGCAGACTGACTCCCGCAGGAAACCGATGGGCAGGATCTCTTGGGACACTAACATGAAGAGGAAAGGAATCCAGGAAAGCTGGCAGTAGTTTAAGGAAGCTTTATTGAAGGCACAAGAACAAACCATCCCAATGCACAGTAAGAAAAGCAAATATGTTAGGCAACCAGCTTGGCTAACAGTGAAATCCTTGACAAGTTTAAACACAAAAAGGAAGCTTACAAGAAGTATAAACTTGGACAGATGCCCAGGGAGGAGTATAAATATATTGCTTGAGCATGCAGGGGTGTAATCAGGAAGGCCAAAGTACAATTGGAATTGAAGCTAGCAAGAGATGTAAAGGGTAACAAGAAAGGTTTCTACAGACACGTTAGCAATAAGACGATGGTCAGGGAAGGTGTGGGACCCTTACTGGATGAGGGAGGAAACCTAGTGACAGATGATGTGGGAAAAAGCTGAAGTACTCAATGCTTTTTTTGCCTCTGTCTTCAAAGACAAGGTCAGCTCCCAGACTACTGCACTAGACAATACAGTATGGGAAGAAGGTGGACAGCCTCTGGTGGAGAAAGAACAGGTTAAGAAGCATTTAGAAAACGTGGACATATGCAAATCCATGGGGCTGAATCTAAAGCACCTCAGGGTGCTGAAGGAGTTGATGTGATTTCAGAGCCAGTGGTCACTAAAACTCATGGTAATTGGGGGCGGTCTTGGACAATTGGAAAAATGGAAATGTAGTGCCCATCTTTAAAAAAGGAAAGAAGGACAATCCAGGGAACTACACACTGGTCAGCCTTACCTCAGTTCTAGGGAAATCATGGAGAGGATCCTCAAGGAATCCATTTTGAAGCACTTGGAAGAAAGGAAAGTGATTAGCAATAGTCAACATGGATTCACCAAAGGCAAGTCACTGCCTGATTGTCAACGTGATTGTCTTCTGTGACAAGGTAACTGGCTCTGTGGATATGGGGAAGGCAGTGGATGTGATATACCTTGATTTTAGCAAAACTTTTGATACAGTCTCCCACAGTATTCTTGCCAGCAAGTTAAGGAAGTATGGATTAGATAAATGCACTGTAAGGTGGATGGAAAGCTGGCTAGATTGTAAGGCTCAAGGAGCTGCTGAACACTGCCTGATGTCTGGCTGGCAGTCAGTATCAAGCAGAGTGCCCCAAGGGTCGGTACAGGGGCCGGTTTTGTTCAACATCTTTATTAATGACTTGGATGAGGGGATGGATTGCACCCTCAGCAAGTTTGCAGATGACCCTAAGATAGGGGGAGTGGTAGCTACATTGGAGGGTAGGAATAGGTTTCAGGGTGACATAGGCCAATTGGAAGATTGAGCCAAAAGAGGTTCAACAAGGACAAATGCAGAGTTCCGCACCTGGGTCAGAAGAATCTCAAGCTTTGTTACAGGCTGGGGAGCAACTGGCTAAGCAGCAGTTCAGCAGAAAAAGACCGGGGGATTACAGTGGATGAGAAGCTAGATGAGTCAACAAGAAGCCTAATGGCATATTAGGTTGCATTAGGAGGTGCACTGCCACCAGATCTAGAGAAATGATTAATCCCATTTATTTGGCACTGGTGAGGCCACATCTGGAGTATTGCATCCAATTTTAGGCCCCCCGTTACAGAAAGGATGTGGACACAGAGAAAATCCAGTGGAGGGCAACCAAAATGATTAGGGGGCTGGAGCACGATTTACGAGGAAAGGCTGAGGGGGTCGGGCTTATTTAGTCTACAGAAGAGAAAAATGGGGGGTATTTGATAGCAGCTTTTTACTACCTGAAGGGGGGCTCCAACGAGGATGGAGAGAGACTGTTCTCAGCAGTGACAAGTGACAGAACGAGGAGCAATGGTCTCAAGCTGCAGTGGGGGAGGTCTAGGTTGGCTCTTAGGGAAAACTATTTTACTAGGAGGATGGTCAAGAAGTGGAATAGGTTACCTGGGGAGGGGGTGGAATCTCCATCCCAGAGGTTTTTAAGTCCCAGCTTGAGAAAGCCCTGGCTGAGAAGATTTAGTTGGGGTCAGTCCTGCTTTAGGTAGGGGGTTGGACTCAAACTCCTGAGGTCTCTTCCAACTCTGTGAGTCTATGACATATTCCCCAGCCTTGACCACCGTTTGGTCAGCATTATCTACTTCTGGGATTCCGCTATCAGCATACCCTGAGCGTGGTGTGGTCCTTTTACAATCCTTCCTTCAGTCCCTGTCCTCTTCTGCAGCTGAGAGCCCTGTCCTCAGAAAAATCTAAGCCTGAACCCTCTATAACCAAGGGTCTTACCCTCAAAAATTCTAAGTCACACTTAGGCAGGAAAGCAGAAGCCTGGCTGAAAATGTCTTTTAGAAAAGCAAGTGAATGAATGTGGTAGTGTCCGTTACTCTGCTAACAAATCTCCTTGTGACCATCCCTATTCAGTGCAAAACCTCTAATCGACATCCTGATTTAAATGACATTAAAACAGCTGGATTCGTATTTCATAATTATTTCCACTAACGTGCTCTTTTGTTTAAGAGATGTTAAATAAAGATAGTCAAGAAAGCCGTAGGCCAGCTTACTTGCAGTACCGTTGTACACTAATTAAACATTTTAGTGCAGAGATCAGCATAATTAAAGAATTAGCAAACAATGATGAGAGCACGGGATAATTTGTAATATCGGTGCATGGATGCACTGGGCCTAGATAACGTAATTTTATCAGTAGTGCTTTATTAAATTTTGGCAGCATTTAGGTAGGCTGGGAGCTCCTTTATGAAGCTCTAGAACATTAATCCAAGCTCCAGCTCTCGTTAATACTGATGAGTGAAGGCAGTTAATTCAATTATGTATGAAGTACTGCTGATTAAGTAATATTTCACTCCTTGCTATAGAATTAGCACTGCTTTATTAAGAGCCACTGTTGTCTCTAACACAATGTCAGAGGGACCTTTTCTCAACCATGCCCTTTGATTTTTGCCATCTGTTCCACCCTCCTGGTTACCTATGTACCACTGGTAACTCCTGTCTCTTTGTGCTAGCACTCATTGGCTTTTGAGAACTTCTGCCATCATTCCCAAATGTTTGTCTGATGTCTCAAAACGTTTATTCCCCCACAGAATATACTCTATATGCTTTATAGAAATCTTTAACTGAACTTACCAACACAACATTTTCCTAAAGGAAAAGGAGGAAGTAAATAATACAGACTCTCACATTTCTGACATGTATCATCTTATAAAGTGTAACAGCAGTTTAACTTGTTTTACTATAATTTGAAGGCTCACTGTGCTAGATGCTGTTCGATTACATAACACCATGAAAAGACTGCTTGCGGTTTAAGCAGACAAGACAGAGTAAGAGAAAGGAAGTATTATTAAAATCATTATTATTGGGAAACTGAGGCCCAAAGGAATTCAGTCAACTGAGTCACAATGGAAGTCTGAAGCACAAGCAGAAAATAAACCTGGATCTTTCAAGAACCTGTTCAGTGTCTTCACCAGAAGGACTAAGTTCTGCAATCTGCTTTGACAGATCTTTGTGAATGATCCAAAAGAAGTCTGATTCAAAAGAAGTTAATTTGTCTTTTAAAGGACTGTATGCATTATTAATATCAAGGTATGGGGTTGAGTCTGATCCTAATTACACCAATGTAATTCCATTGATTTCAATGGAGATATTACTGATCTATACTGGCACACGGATTTGGACAATGAACACACAAAAGGTTTCTATGAATTTTTCAGGTGTATGGCAACAGAAATAGCCTTAGTAGGAAATGGAACACGATAAACATACTAAAGAATCATAAATGGGAATACAGAAGATGACTAGCATCAACCACCATGCTAAAACCAACTGCACTAGGAGCTGTACAAAATATTATTTGGTGGAATACGGAGTAAAACTTTTCCCACTTTTGGGTAGCTCGTGAGGAACACCAAATTCAATGGGAGTTGAGGTCACTCAGCACTTGGTAGTATCTATTGCTTACTGTTCTTGCTATAACCAACTCTTATTCAACAGGAATATTCCTGTGATGAGCTTTCTGGTTATGGGTCTGTTCCTGCCTATAGTGATCATGGACAAATCTTCCACTGTATTCAGTAGAAGCAGGATTCAGTCCCATATGAATTTGTTTGTAGTGAAATAAAATACATGCTAAACACTGCAATGTACAGGTGACAGAGAAAGGAAGACATGCAATTCTGTTTCATAAATTGGTAAAAAATGTCAAGTATAATGAGAATACCACAATATGGTATTTTTCATGTATTGCATAATGATACAGGAGCAGCACTGTCCTTGAACAGTGACTTTTTAGAACAGGAAGCCCACAGCAATGACACTCTCTGTACTTTCTTTTCAGTGTAATTGTATGCTGGGCCCCCAATAGAACCATCCTTTGTAATTCATATAAACCACACAATTGAATGAATGGTATGATTGACAGGCAGAGAGGGAAACATTTACTGAACAATTGTTCATTTTGATGAATCAGACATTTCTTAATCCAAACCACAAGCATATCAACTGTTGGGATTAAGGAGGGGAAAAAAGATCTTTAATTAATGTTATTAATTGCTTTGACACTGTCTTTCCCTAGGTAATCTGATAATTAAAATGTTTTGAAAGAGAACTGGCAGCACCACAAACAATGCAATTTTAAGCCTGCTTTGAGACAAATATATGACAAGAGATCACGTTACAAAAGAAATACAAGTTAATGATGCATACATTAGTATCATGCATCTGAGACAGGCAGCATGGTAGATAGGGTACTTCACTACTCAGAGTCCAGAGACCTGGATTCTATTCCTAGCTCTGCCACTGATGTACTGACCTTGAGCAAATTACTCATCTCTACCTCACACCCCATATAGTGCATGTCAGCTCTATTTACATGCTAAGCTCTTCAGTGCAGAGACAATCACATGTGAGACTTGGCCAGTACACTAAGATACTGTCCTATACAAATTTCCTTATTAAAATCTACTATAAAACCTCCAAAAGAAACAAATTGCAGACTAATTATTTTCCACATAGTTTCCATACATTTTGGCAACACCTTCCACCATAGGGAGAGACATGATTGTGCATATGTACTCAATGAACTCAAAATATTAGTTCAATTCAGGAACAGACTATTTTAGCATTGAAATCTAGATCTCTGAAGGCACATGCATTCATAAAAATATATTTTCCCATTTCCTTTCAGTATTTCATTTTTACTGGAATCTATGCAGAAAAACAGTAACACAGAAGTGACCCATACACCCTCACAATCAAGCAAATCAGAAAAAAATAAAATAACTATCATCCTTTGCAATGGCAACCATTTCATTTTGACATTGCTTCACAAGACTTCATTACTCCTTACAACTCCCTGCCTGAGCGAGACAAGTATTTCCTCATTGCACAGGTGGGGAAACTGAGACAGTGAAAGCAATCGACTTGCCTAAGGCCTGGAAAAGAGCTAATAAGAGTTCAGGAAAGCTATTTTGTAATCCTCTGACCAGACTATAGAAATATGCCTCTTGTTTCAAGATGAAATGATATCCTTTACTCTATAAAAGCACTATTTATTAGTAGTAATTAAATCCCTTCCTAATAAATGATGGAACACACCATGATTGGTATTTTTCTTAATTCAAGTTATGGTGAATTTTCATAAATCATAAAAATAAATATTCCACGAGCAAGGAGGCAGAAGGACAGCAGTTGGAAGGCCTTAACATATCTCTCCCTAGTATTAAAATTGCTTAAGAAGAAATATTTTATAGGCACTGATGATTACAACTTAAAGATAGAAGGCTGACTGACAACTGTCCAGAGAACAAAGGAATTAGCTACAGCATGGGCTTAAATGTATTTAATAACCTCCTTTGGATTAACAAAAAACATTCCCAGAACCACTCACAGGAGACACATACACAAATCCCAATTTATGCTAATAGAGTCTTAGCTACACACACTGGCTCCTGCTCACCAACAGCAAAACACATCCAGGAGAATAATACAAAAACAAATTATGCATGGAACCAACAAATAGTTTGTGCACCTCATTACAAATGTAGCAAATTCCTTCACTGATTGCAGAAACACCACAAGCCCACCACCACCACATCAGATATGGGGACAGAATGGGTGAGAGAGAGAAAAGAGTGAGGGAGGTAAAAAGAGCACATTTCCCTGGAAACCCACGTGATCAGCAGAGCCATCTCACCTTGCCCCTGTCTGCTAGAGAACAATTACATTTATCATTGAATAAGGTACCAAAGGGGCCATTCTGCTTTACCATTCACAAGCCATTCAGAAAGAGGACGCAGAAAATTACTTAGATTGTCTCTCATCACCTAAAACTTGGCACACCTTTAAAAGAAAAATTTACCATATTTATCATAAAAATGTGCAGCGAGGTAGCAAGCACTCAAGAGATACAGATGGCCTACGGTCAGGAGATGTACAAAAAATGAGGTGCTTAGTCACAAACCAGTCATGCTGTACATATGAAATTCAATAGCTGCAGTATTTGAAGCTAAATTTAATATAGTCAGTGATTACTACAAATTCAGTAGTCAGATTCCATGTGGTTAATTTTTTCCTTTAAAATAAAATTTAAAAGTTCATTTTAGAGATGATCTGTTCTTTTTAAAATTTAAAAGTTCATTTTAGAGATGATCTGTTCTTTTAAAAAAATAAATTTGATACTGTTGGGCTTGAATAAAGACATTAAACGGTTAACACATTTTAAAGCCAATTTCTCCTGCCTTTAACATCTGCATTCTCACACCAAAAGCTATGAATGGGACACATCAAGTCCACTTAAATAGCCTAATTAACACAAGTCCTAACGACAGGTACTTCTTTTGCTGATTATCTATATCTATGTTGGTTTCTGTTATTTCCACTCCAACTCATTTAATGAAGCAAGTTTTACACACACAAGCTCATAATACTATATATTTCTATTAGTCTCTAAGGATGCATCTACACTGTACCCGTCGCTCCAAATAAGCTATGCAATTAGCGTTTCGCAAATTGCATAGCTTATTTAGAGTGTATTTCGAAAGAAACCAGTATTCTGAAGTGTTCCTTAATCCTTGTGGTATGAGGTTTACAGGGAAGTCGGAATAGCAAGCCCGTTCTTTTGAAAGCTATTTCAAAACAACGGGCTTGTTTTAAAGACGCAGAATAGCTATTTCAGAATTCCGGAAGTATCCCAAAATAGCACCAGAGTGTAGACATAGCCTAAGGTGTCACAGGACTACTTGTTTTTCAAGTTACAGACTAACACGGCTGCTCCTCAGAGACTGTTCTTTTTAAGTCACTTGATTTAATTTTAAATCTGCTCCTCTATGGTCCATCTTTATGTTAAATAAAAAGCCATCTTATTTTCTAGTTTTGTAGTCAATTTCATACCTGATACATCTTCACTGAAATAAATGATGCATACTTACAAGCAGGGCTAACTTTTGGCTTTCACTCCTTCGCCACTGATGAACCAAGAGAAACATGCACTGAAACAGAATAGATTTGGCAGTCTAAACCAGCAGAGGGTCCTGATGCAGGCAATCATGCAGCGGACGGATATCTGAATAGCTGCAGTTATCTGCAAATCAGTTACAACTGCCTGTCAAAGAGTAAACTGGAAAACTACAGATCAAAAACTGTAATGCCATATGAAATAGGACTGCTGACGGTGCTATAATATTACTGTTAACTTGACTACTAAACTAGCAACTATCTGGAGAAATGCTTACATGCTTAAGAGAACAGTATTTTAAAATAATTACTTTTAATGTGTTCATTACTAAGTTTTGTCTTTACAAAAGCAGTTGACCCAAAATGATGAGAAGAGCTTACAGACAAAAGGAATCTCACTAGTTTAAATGTTAAAATATAACTTTACCTTTGCCAAGTATGGACTATTTAAAATACTTTTTTTTTTTTTTGAGAAATATAGGATCACAGGAAAAGGAGATCACAAAAACAGCCACTTTTATCTTCGCTTTTATTATTATTATTCAGAGTTGTTGACTCAAGTCCGACTTAAGTCACCTACGTGACTCGACTTGAGACTCGATTCGGGTTCATTGTTTGTGACTTGAGACTTGCTAATTTTGTTAAATTGACTTGGTGAAAAAATTGTCTGAAAATGCCGATATTGATGGCTTGTACAAAAGTGGCTTGACATTTTTAAAATTAAGACTTGAGATTTGATTTGGGACTTGACTCGAAAGTGATTTTAGGGACTCGAGACTCAACTTGAGATTTGAACTATAGTGACTAGAGACTCTACTTAGACTTGACAATGACGACTTGAAGACAACACTGATTTTTTTTATATATATATATATATATATATATATATATATAGACTGTTGAAGAATCCAAACCATACCCTGATTCTCCCTCTCATTTACAGCCATGTTAATTTGGAGTAACTCCATTGAAAGCAATGGAGTTATGCCCCTGTAAAACTGATAAGAGGGGAGAATCAAGCCCACAGACACTATGCATTTAGCATAAGGAATATGTAGAGAACAATGTAGGCTGCAATAGCTGATTCATTTCCTATGGCAGAATTATATTTCTCAAACGTCAAATATCTCTGAAAAGGTTGCTTCTACCATCTGAAAATACAACAACTTATTTTTAGAGAAATGCCTTGCCTGCATAGCAAATCGGGCATATGCTCCTGAGTCTATATGCCAGTTTTGCAAGAGTTCAAAATTTGTGATTTTTGCTTTAATTAACCAGAATGAATTTTCCATTAATTCCATGAAAGCAAAAAAAGCAGTCTGAACAAAACTGCATTTTACCTTGGACTCAGTTCCCAGCTCCTCAACTACAGATGAAGAGCAAATTGGAGACCCTTCCACTGTTGATGTTTTTACACTGCTGAGAGAGATTCTCTCTCTCCTTACAAAGATTCTGATTTACAAATTAAATTAAGCATACACCTAACACTACTTCTGCCCAAAGTGGACATGCTGCTCCTAAACTTGCCAAGACCTCTAACTCCGTCTTTTCTTCAGCACTATGGCTCTTCCCTCTGCCTGCACAAGAAAACTGTGTACTGCCAGTGCACTTTAAACAAAAATACAAATGTTCACCATCCTATGAACTTTCATCAAATGAAAAATCTAACACCACCCTTTTAATGCCTCTCCCTGGGAATTCCTCATACCAGAAACCCAAAGAGGAGAACTTTTTTAAAAACTGAAATATACTTCTCCTTCCTCATTCCTTTGATCTTTTCTTCTCTCTCTTCTTCCCCTCCCCATTTATCATTAATTAAAAAACAGGACTTTTATCTGTGTTACTATCATCTTCACTGAAAGTTCCCTTGAAGACACTTCTTACTTGCTACACAGAATATTTGTATTTACTCTCTAAAATATCTTTCAGTGAGCCTTTATTTAAACCATTCCATGGGAAAAAAAAATCTGTTCTTAAAGAAAAAAAAAAAGAATCACAAAGTCGTTTAATTCCAGCTTGGTGAAATGTACTCCTTTTTAATCAACTTACTTCAATTATAGACTAGATTTATTTTGCTTCATCTACGGCTCACAAGCCAGCCAGGAAGTTGACAGTAATCATATACATGTCTTTGATTTCTCTCCTTTCACTAGCAATGCACTGAATCTCTCTTTTACTGAAAATGTAATGATGATCTCCACGCCCTCCCCACTACCCCGAAGAATCAGGAACAGTTTCTGGTTAGCAACCGAAGTTCTCAAAGCCGGGGGACCATCACTG
Source organism: Pelodiscus sinensis (assembly GCF_049634645.1). Classification (NCBI taxonomy): domain Eukaryota; kingdom Metazoa; phylum Chordata; order Testudines; family Trionychidae; genus Pelodiscus; species Pelodiscus sinensis. The sequence goes on from NC_134730.1 coordinate 15,932,978, forward strand.
AAAGACAAGTGGAAGAGGTTGTGGTCGAACAGTGAGATCAAGACCTGATCACTGAGCCTGCAAACCAAACACCTGGCTTCACCATGCCACGCAAAATACAAATCACAGAAAACAGTGTCAGGGTCATACGTGGATACTGCAGCTACCTACCACACAATGGAACTTGGAGGAGTGACTAATATGTGAATAAGAACAAGACACTCAAACCATGTACACGTGAGAGATGTGAAATCCTGTTTAACTGGCCCAGCTCGGCCGGAGCAGCCCCCTGCCTGCAGACAGAAGTTGCTCCAATCAGGATGGAGCAGTGTGTCTGTCCGCGGCAGGTTGGAGCATCCCCCGCCCATGGCAGGGAACTACTTCAGCCCCCACCCATTAATCAGAACTGTTAAGCATCATCTGTACTGGGTGATGCTTATTGGTTAACCTTTCACATCCCAAGTGCATGTAGCCAACCACTGTCCTCTAAGATCTTCTCCAAAGGAACATCCTTGATACGTTCTGCCACAGTAAAGTGGATGACAAACTTGGATGTCGACCTTTAATGTTGATTTTCAAGTTCCCATACAAAAGTATAACGCACATATATATATATATATATATATATATATATATATATAGACTTGTGGTGGTTTTGTTTCCTAGGTGCTAATGGGAACATTTTCTTCAGTTCTGAGCCATGAAGGTTCAGGAGTTTTGCTCTGAGTTTCAAATTCCACATCAAGACAAATTCTCAAAGCCCTCACCTAGTTTTACTACAAAAATTCCAAATGTTATCAAATCAACAAAACGCTCTAGACACATATTTTTTGAACAAATTGAATTATGGAACCATAATAGACATCATGGACACCATCCACCCATTCACATGTGGATAGAGCCCCTGTCCTCCTCTACACACTCATGTAGCATCCCAATGGCAGTTACAACAACTGCATATATGGAAATTAATATTAAAAATAGATTCCTCATGTTAAAAATTATCTGCTTGAGTTATTCTTCATAAGAAAAACTATGGGCAAAATGTTGAAGTCCCACAATTCAGAGTGCAAAAATAAAGTTTTAGGGATCACTAATACTTTGGATCAATTATAGCAAAAGTTAATCAACGTTAAATAATGAATATTTGGAGTTAATAGACTGAATGCCACTTTGCTACAGCAGAATCCATCTGCTGAACACCTCTGCTGATGCAAACCAAGGGGATTTCACCTTCTGTATTTATCAATGCCCAAAACAACAACTGTATTACACAATGTTCTCTCTCTGAATTGGACACACAGGTCCCTAACATTCTGCCCTATGGAAAGATCCACATGAGGTGAAAGAAACAAAATGGCTTTTCCATTTAGGCACCATCCATGGACCATGGAAAGATTTGCATATGCACAAAAAGGGCAGAGGCAAACTTTTCCCTGATGCAACATAACCATCTCATGAGCCACATACACACTGATAGGTGAATATCAGTCATGCCTCTCACACAGTCCCACAGTGAAGGGTAAAGAAAAGAAAGAGTTGAACGGGCATTGGGATTATTCTGAAGTTAACAGGAAGAGATGAAGTGCAAAGATGCAGAGAGGACACTAAAGATTTTGGTGAAAGCACAATCTCCACCCTGCAGTATAAATAACAAATATTATGATGATGGATTTTTGTTGATTGACATGACATCATATTGCGTAAACTCATCACATTAGCTCATTTTCCTGTGGCTTATTTCTAGGAAATTCATTTCTGAAGGCTTAAATCCTTTCAGAAAGGCACTCACAGTACTTACTCGTGGAAAAATATAAAACCAAATATAAACAGGCTGAAAGTCTCTTGCCAGGACCACTCTGGAAAGAAAATGTGCATTTCAAGGGTCTTTTCCCATCTTAAATAAATAAATCAGAGACTCTCCTTATGATACATGTGCACATATAAATGCAGAAGTGTCCTTTATCATTCACAATGTAATATATCCATCCTCACACATCATATAAATTCACTGAGTTATGATTCCTCTTATAGTATAATTTACAACTCTTGCTTTTCAACTACTAAATTCTAATCATAGGTATACCTTTTCCCCTGTATTACTTCTTAGCTGTAAGCTTCACAAAATAAATGTTACTGATAAATATGATTTAAAGATTAAAACACTATTTACAAGTTAACATACATGTTTTTTGTATATATATCTACTATATATTTGAGTACCTCTGTCTGAGCTAGCAAGTCTGACCATCCATCTGTTCAAAACGCCTCCTCAACAGTAAGAGCAAGTACCACAATTTGGTATGCAACTTCCTCTTACCATAATTTAAAGTAAGATAAGGGCGTGGCTGTGCCAGGACAATAGGATGTGCCTGGAATATGATGGTTTTTCCTAATACTTAAAGGGAAGGGGCTACTAGAGGGACTGTTATGCTATGTAATGACCACAGTGGGGCAGCAAGAGGCCAGAGACCCCTTGGGGCAGCAGTGGGCAGAGGTGGAGGCAAGTTTCTTGCCTCCCTTCCCAGCCAGCATGGCCCCCATGGCTCTCACACACCCCATGCCTCCAGCTTCTTACTCTGAGCCCCTCATAACCCAAACCTGCATCCAGTACCCTCCCTAAACACACAGCCCTCTGCCCTGAGCCCTCCTCACCTCACAACCTTGACTCCTAGAACCCCCCACTCACAGCCCCCTGCCCTGAGCCCCTACACCTCAAACCCTAACTCCTGCTCCCCCACACCCACCCAGCCCTGAGCCCCTCCTCATCCCTCACTCCTACACTTCACACATCCCCAGCTCACTACCCTGCACCCCTCCCCTATGTCCCCAGACTCCTGCCCTGAAGGACCCAGGCATCACCAGATAAATCTTCGCAAACTGCAGATCCTTGTAATAAACTGCATTTATGATTAATCTATAATCTTATTATCTGCACTGTGCCTGCTAGCCTATCTGCCTAGGACTTATTCTAAGTTACTAAGCTTTTCTGCAACTTCGAACTACTGACATTTTCTTTTTTAGAAAAAGCCCAAAATATTTCTATTTCTCCTGAAAAGTGGTATTTTCCTCCCAAATTACCTTGCTCAATAGACCGTCAATGAATCATAGAAATGGAAGCCTGGAAGGGTCCTTGCAAAGCCATCAAATCCAGTCCCTGCAATGAAGCAGACCAAGCAAACCCAATCTCTGGCAGGTATTTGTCCAACCAGTTCTTAAAAACCTCCAAGAATGAGGATTCTATAACGTCCATTGGAAGCCTATTCCAGTGCTTAACTACCTTTATTCTTAGAAAGTTCTTCCCAGTATTTAACCTTAATCTCACATGCAGCAAATTAACTCTATTCCGTCTTGTTCTACCTTCAGTGGACATGGAAAACAACTGAATACTCGCTTCTTAACAACAGAACCTAACATATTTAAAGAATTGTCCCCCAACTAAGGCCACATCTTCACTTGATTGTGGTGGTTGATCTTCTGGAGTTCAGTTTAGCGAATCTAATCAAGACCCACTAAATCAAATGCTGAGGGCATTGGAATACCTACTCCTCATGAGGAGTTAGGGAAGTCAATGGGAGCATTTCTCCCAGCAACTTCTCACTGTGGAAACAGCGCCAGAGGTCAAATAAAGATAGCTGGAGTTGAGCATCTTAAGTCGACCTTCCAAGTGAATACAAATCAAGCCATAGTCTTATCTCAAGACTAAATATGCCCAGCATTTTTAACCTTTATCTGTAGGCCAGGTATTCTAAGTCTTTCATCATTTTTTGCAACTCTCTCCCAGACTCCAATTTTTCCACATTCTTTCCTAAAGCATGGCAACTTGAATTGAACAAAGTACTGAGACGAGGCCTCACCACTGCTGAGCAGAGAGAGACAATTCCCAAATCTTACATGCAACACTCCTGTTAATAAAGCCCAGAATTATTTTTTCACAATTGCATGACACTGTTGATTCATATTCAGTTTGTGATTCCCTACAAGATCTTGGCCCTATTCTGCAGCAGTATCACCAAGCCAGTAATTTCACATTTTGTAGCTGTGCATTTTATTTTTCCATCCTATGTGAAGTACATCACAATTTTTTTTTTTACTCGATTTCATCATGATGAATTCAGACTAATCAATTTGTTAAGGTTCTGTTGAATTCTAATCCCTTTCTCCCAAGTCCTTTCAACTCTTCACAGTTTAGTATCAATTGTACATTTTATAAGCATAATGTCTGCTCTACCATCCCCAGGCATTAATGAAAATATTGGGGGCTTCCCAGGACTGATCCCTAAAGGATCCCCCTAGTTACACTCTCCCAGTTTGACAGTGAACCACTGAACCACTTTTTGAATACAGTCCTTCAACAAATTGGGCACCCAACTTATGGCAATTTTCCTTAGCTGAATTTTAGTAAGGCTTTTGATACAGTTTTATAAAACAGTCTCATAAGCAAACTAAGGAAAATGTGGGCTCTCTATCACATCTACTGCTAACCCCCATCTTGGCCAGGAACCCTGTCAAAGGACCCATGTGCATGCTTAATTACAATGAAGAGTACTATGCAGAGTCCAAGACTGTAATGGCTCTGGAACAGATTCAGGGTTTGATACTCCATCATCCATTGTAAAGGGGGAGTGATGGGGTGTATCTACCCCGCACTAATGGGCAGGGGGGAGTTGCCCTGGCCCAGCTGGCCAAAAAGGCCCCACCCCCACAGCCCTTCTGGGGATGCTCCCAGGGAAGCCAGGGTATAAGCCCAGAGAGCCACTCAGTCAGGGATAACTGCCAGAGGGGAAGGAGCTCAGGCCTGAGCTCCAGAGCACCGGCCTGAGCTCCAGAGCACCTCTGGCAGAAGCAGCTGCAGCCGCAGCCACTCCCGCAGCAGCAACCCCAGCAGCAGCAGCTGCTGTCGACTCAGCAGCCAGGGAGGCCATCTAGGAGGGTCGGACCGGCTGAGCGATGCCCCGAGGGCTAAGCAGCATGTCGGGAATGGTAGAAAATAGCTCATGGCGGAGGATTATCCCCGGGAGTTCGTCGTGTTCCGGCCAGCATCCCTGCTGAGCAGGCAGCGGAATCCTCCACTGCCAACAGGGACCTGGGCTGGGTCCCCCTACCTCCCCACCACACAACAACCCTGCTCCCTAGAATTTGGGAGGCTTCCCTTTGGACTAGGGCTCTAGGCCATAATGACCCTGATAGAGGGAACTGTGCTGTGTCTAGGCCTCGGGATTGTATATAGCCTGATGGAGGTATATTAACTATGAACTGACTGTGCCAGCTGTGCGCGCCCTGCAAAAAGGGAGCCCTGACCCAGACTTTGGGGACTCCTGGACCATCAAGGGGGCCTGCCCCTCAACAGGGGCATTCCCAGCTTATATTGAGCACAAAATACTCAGTATGAACTGAAAATATACTTCGCACAAAATACTTGCTTGTAGACCGGGAAGATCCTTAGATACTGGAATTTATATCTTCCACAATAGTAACAGGATGTATGGAGAAATGTCTTTGGGAAATTGTAAAAGGTTACTGAAATTTTTTATTTGTAATTCTCTCTCTGCGCCCTGCATATTTGGATTGATGAAACAGAGTAGCCTGGGATTTAGAGAGAGGAATACAAAAATCAGCACTTTGTCAAGAACCAGGTCAATGTGAAAAGGTGCAGTAATTTCCACTGATTCACCAGAGCAGTTCCAAACCAGGAATCGAGTCTCTCTGGAAGCAGAAGGACCTACAAAAAGATCCAAAAGTTCCCAGCAGAGAGAAATCCTAAGCTGAGCTCAGGTCAAAGTTTAGGCTGAGGTTTGTTTTATTAAGCTTACAATAAAGGCATGACCCAGAGAAGTGGGTGGATGCTAACCCAGAAGGCCTGTGCTGTGTTGAGGAAGGGATGATGACTAACATCCATTCACAAGAGTCATGGGGGTGTCCATATTTTTTATGAGAATATAAATATGGCATATGTGAAATACCATTGGAAAGGCTGTTCTCCGCTCAATATGATTATCCCATTTCTATGCATGTATCATTTTTGTAGATCCAGTTAAGAATATTAAACTGTGTATCTGTAACTGCATATTCACTGCTTTAGGTTACTCCCACTGTGCGGGAATGGTCCATTAGCAAGAGACAACGGAGCTTAACCTTCCTGTAGACCTGTGGGTCAGCCCTTGAGGTATGGAGACAGGGGCCTTGCAGAAACATGTGATTACCAGTATGTCACCTGATACAGGAATCAACCTTAAACTCTACTTTTCCATGAGAATCTGGGAGGGGGTCAAACTGAAACACAAGACTCCCATCTTAGGCAAATCCAATTTAAGGGTGGGGAGGGAGGTAATCCAGGTGGTCAATTCTCGCTGGCTACGCCACCCAAAATGACAGCTAGAAAAAACTAAGACTGAACTTGGGGAAGGAACTGCGTCCAGGCTGGAAAGGTGTCTGATCTATGAAGATGACTATTAGAACAACTTTTAGGGTTAGAGATTACATAACTAGGTGTTATTTTGATTTTTTTTAAAAGAGTATTAAGCTTAATTTGCATGACCTGCTTTATTTTGCAGTAACACGCGTTGTTCAGTGTGCTCTTTTAACTTTAAGCCTACCTTCTATATATACTAAAGTCATTTACATAAATCCCGTGTAACTACTGTTGCAGGAAGGGGGGAAGGCAAGGAGTCCATCATCTCTCTCTTACATTGAGAGGGGGGAAATTTCATGAGTTTATACTGTACAGATTTCTATACAGCATAAGACAGATTTATCTGGGGTTCAGCTTCCAGAATGGCTGTGCATTTGAGTACTGGGAAAAGGTCTCTGACTGTGCTGCTTACAGTGTGTCTGCAGTCTTGGGAGTATGGCCTTGTCCGTGTGTGTTGACTGAATCAGGCTGGAAAACTGGGCTCTACAAGACAGGTTTACAGACTGCTCAGAGAAAGCAGACTCAGTGGGGGCTCATCACATCCGGTAACTGTTCTACGGGGATCCCAACCCATCACAAGCACACAATATTTTCCTCAAAAATAAAATATCTCTAAAGTTGATTCTGTGCAATGGGCAACCATTACACAATACACAATGGTGAGGTGCGGTATAAAGATTTTGCAGGCACTCATTTGGGATTGTGGCATAGCGCCATCTTGGGGATACCTAATACATCTATTTAGGAAGTGCAGAGGTAGGAAGAAGTAGACTAGAGAAACACTGATTCTCTGAGTAAGACAAATTCTGGTTCCTTCTGTTACACTGTTGTTATAACAGTTAAAATATTTTCACTGAAATCCATGGCCACCTGGCATCTTTGAAATACAGCAAGGATGACCTCTGGTGCTACTCAGGCATGGCTCTACACTCACTTCAATAAAGGTTTTATACCACTCCATCTTAGAGAACATAGATCAGGTCAAATCCTTCAGTGCGGTTTAGTTACAGACAGTGGATTCTGACCATAAACCAGTGGATTCTGACCATAAACCAGTGTTCTCAAACCAAACAGGAACACTCTAGCGAAGGGGGGAGGAGGGGGGGAAGGAAGGAAGGGGATCTCCATTAGCACAGAGACACTCCTATGTTACCCTTCTTCCTTCCAGCCTAGAAAAGGGTGTGATCAAAATGTCCATGTGCTGCTGTACCACTCCATGGCTACAGCTTTGTCTCCTTAGGCCTGTTAACAGCTAGCATAAATGAGAGCTATCCCTAGACTGCTTTATTTTATGTGGGGGATCTGATTGTGTTCACAGAACTCCCAGGATCATAGAGTACAGAGAAATAGGCCTTATACCCCGTTTTCTGTCATGCACCACGGGCATGTCCTGCTCACAGCTGCAGTAAATTCCAAAATCTGTCTTGTCTGTCTAGAAAGTTAAGCCACAAAAATAATGCAGATGATCATATAGTAGAATGCACTGTAGTTTAGGAAATGTAAGTGCAAGGATGCAGTGGATAACAGGAAAATACATCTTTGGAACATGGATGAAGATACTTCCTTATCAAAAGCAATAGACATTCTGATTGTACACAAGTATCCCTTCTTCTCCATTTATAAACAGCATTCCCACAAAACCTCTTGCGCTAAATACACATCCTAGCAATAGCAGCATGAACTAACTAGTGAAAGGTATCTTTATGTGTATTATATGTAAACACTGGAGCAGCTCAGGTTGCATAACAAGGTCAAGCAGGAAATTGAAAATTAAATGCCAGTATTATATTAGCAGTTTTCTAAAGGGCACTTAAAACAGTTTGTCAGAAATCGTCCTAGTTTACCAGAAGAAGTAGTAAAGTCATTCACTTTTATTCATTTCATCATACTTTCTATGACATTCAACGTTCTCAGTGTTTCCTTTTAATGTTCTCTGGGTTTCCTTTTAACATTTTTAAAGTAATACTCAAATAAAATGAAAAGAGCAGGGAATGTTGCCCTATGGATCAAGGCTCACATTTTCAAAAATGCCTAATTGATAATGGAGACTACGGCCAGGTCTACACTAGACCCAGCAGTTCAGGCTAAGGCACACAACTTCGGCTACATATTCTACATAGCTGGAGTCATCTTACCTTAAGCTGAGCTTGGCAGCATCCCCAGAGTGGAAGGCCAATGGGAGCAAACACTTTCATCAGCTTCCCTTACTCCTCGCTAGAGCAGGGGTACCAGATGCCGGTGGGGCATCCACTGAGCTCAATATAGTGAGTCTTAACTAGACTCACTAAATCAAACTCCAGAACAGCAATCATGGTAGGGACGATCTTCCACAGAGCGAAAATGTGGCCTCAGTTAAACTTTCAATACTGACCTATATGGCTCTTTACGGAAGCCTATGCCCCACTGACTTTCAGTGAGACTTAGGAACAGATTTACAGAGGATGTGAGGTGCCTAAACATGCAGCTAGGCACTTTGGCAAATCCCAGTAGGCACCTAACTGCATGTGTAGGAATCTTTGTAAATCTGTTTCTAAATCTCAAGGAAAGTCAATGTTGAATATGGGACTTGAGAACTTTTGCAAGTCTGATCCCAAAACATTTTGATTGAATTTACTGAGGCAAGGAGAAAGCCCTGTTACAAAGCTGAGTCTGAATTAAGTTTCCATTTGCATCATGATGTTATAAATTCTGTGCTCTGGAGCTGCTGTAAATCGTACTCATCGAGTTCTGCAGACATGACCATACACAAATGTACAAAGAATTGCAGCCACAGCACAATCATCCTTAAACACCACCAGTGGATCTCCATTAATTTCAGGAGCCATTTCAAGATTGCTCCTAATATATTTAAAAACCTTTATGGGCTTGCTCCCACTATCATAGATCCTCTTTCCCTGTCCCCTCCCTCAACTAGCACTGGCTTCTTTTCTGGTGCTCTACACAATCTCAACACAATGGTACAAGTGTCCCTAATTCAGGAGAGCATTCTTGTAGCTCTCAGGCTCCCATCTGATTTCAAATATCAGCTGTAAACCTGTTATCTTCCCCCACCTTCTCAATTTCTAACTACCTCTGCTATTATTTTAATTTAACTGTGCCCACTTATTGCACCAAAAATACTACAAAGCATTTGGGATACAGTTTGTATTGAAGATGCTACCTGCAAGAGTATTTGCATTTGGTTGCATTCCTCACTAGGTAAAGAAATCTAAGTGATCGAAGACGGCGTGAATAAAAGGACTATGGCCCAGCCCAAAGACCACTGAGGTCTACAGGAAGACTCCCATTGATTTCATCGGGCTCTGGATAGGCCCCATCTTCTTACACTCATTCTCTCTAGATTTACTAAGCCACAATCCCTGCCTCATAGTAATATGCCTATAAAAATGTTAGAATTACAGCAAGCAATAAATTCGTAAGACAATTTCCCCTACTCATTTTAATTTATATTCCTGTTAACCAATGTACTTTAAAATACTTGGGAGTTTCAAGTCCCTGGATAATTGTAACGAGTTCAGTAGCTTCCTGGATCCTGGACAGGACATGCAACTTAATTGTTTTATGTCTGTCGTAACACCATTAGAATCAAAACACAAAATAAATCACTGGAGTAAAACCCATGGAACAGCTCCAGTGCTCCGCTGCAGCATGAAAGGGTGAGGAGGATTATTCAGTTCCAGACCCAAACCCACTGGGAGCAACAGGATAAACTTTACTAATGGATTCAGAAGGATATTCTGTACCTCCTAGGGTCTGATCCCACACTCCTCACTAAGCATTGAGCTCTCTGCATCCTACACACAGGCACCGATATAAAACTATTAACCTCACACAACATTTTACAGATTGTACACTGTCTCCCTCCTTTCCCAAATCCTCGAAAACAAAGGGTGCTCTAAAATTCCTGTGGAGGGAATGTCGGGAAAGGGAATAATTAGAGACAGGATTGACACGTGAATTTATTGTCTTAGCCCAGTATATGGAAAACAACCTAGGATTCAATATACAGTTGTCTAAATCATGAGTGATTTCTCATGACAAAGGAGTTACACAAGTTTAAATCAATGTGAGAGGAGTCAAGCCCAATACACATTAATGGATTCCTATAGGACCGACTTCTGTTACTCTCACTCAAATCAAGCAGAGACTTTCTCTACAAGTAAATCCTACTAATTTCAGTGGAAACGACACAGACTAAAATAATATTACAGACATATAAGAATGGCATAATCTGGTCTTTTCTTACAAAGATCTGGACGACTAAATTTAGCTTTCAAATTTAGTTTCAGTTAAACCAGACTAGCCAGATTCATTTCAAAGGATTTACACAATTATTAAGCAGAAATTGGCCAACTGTTCCTATAGGAAAACACAAAAGAATCATTTTCTTCTTCTCAGTAGCTAGTAACTTTTATGGAAATGTTATTGCATTGGAGCTCTTGAACACACTGGTCTCTTCTAAGGATGTCAAGGACTAGTCAACTAGTCGACTATCCGATAAGCATTTGCTTATCCGACAGTCTGTCGACTATCCATTTATGAGATAGAGGCAGCGGGGGGAGGGGGGGGCGAAAAGGGGTATTTCAAAGCAGCACCACCGCACAGCTGATCGAGGCTCAGCTGTGCGGTGCTGTCCCTTGAAAATGACAAAGAGCCTTGGAGCGGCATTTCCCCAGAACCCAGGGTTAGTTGGGGACTCCCCAGCTGATCCCAGGTTCTGGGGAAATGCTACACAGAGTCCAGCAGGGTCTCCATGGTGCTGCCCCTTTGAAACACCAAGGCAGCGTTTTAAAGGGGCAGCATCACAAAGCTGAGCGGGGAATCAGCTGTACAGTGGCTGCCCCTTTGAAATGCTGCCTCTGTGTTTCAAAGGGGCAGTCGTGGAGCCCAGGGACAGCTGGGAATTCCCCAGCTGATCCCAGGCTCCCTGCAGCATTACAGCAGAACCCGGGGTCAGCTGGGGAGTCCCCCACTGACCCCGGGGCTCCATGGCTTTGAAATGCACAAGAGCCCCTGCTGGGGACTCGTACATTTCAAAGCAGGCACCCAGGTGCATCCGGGAGTCAACAGGACTTCACGCTGACCCTGGGCTGTATGTGGAGTTCTGCATTCCTCCTTTGAAATTTACAAGAGCCCTAGCAGGGACTCTTGTAAATTTCAAAGGAGGAATGTAGAAGTGCCTATCAACTAGTTGATGGAAATTCCATCCACTACTCAATGAGTCAATTAACCGCAATTTAACATCCTTAGTCTCTTCAGGCTTCTATCAGGTTGACAGATCTGGCTTCTTCCTCTATTGTTCTGTGTAATGTTTCGCCAGGTGTTCCTCTTCCCTCCTCCTCCCCCCCCCCCCCCACACACACACACGTGGTGCCCATATTGTTATATGGTGTGGAAGTCATGTTGGTAGCATTCTTAAAGCATGTCCTCAATATGTCATCTTCTTACTATATTTAATGCTTTAGATTGGTTTTCCTCTGCTTTGAATTTCTGAAACTTTTGGATTCCAAAGATCTACAACAGGGATTTACTTTGGAATGAGTTCATCTTATCAATTTCTATTGTAGATTTCCATGACTGCATAAAGAACTGACATAATGCAGATGCTAAAAAGCTGTATTTTTGAGTCAGTGCCAATCATGCTACTTTTCCAAATCTTTTCTACTTCATGAAAGTTATTTTATGCTTTTGATATTGGTTAGTGATATTGTGCTAGATGTCAAACATGACCACAAATTTCACTCTAGGCAAATAAAATAACTTACCTCTTTAGTGACTGTAGCCAGACAGGAACCCCCCCTTCCCGTAACATCCATCTTTGCTTGCCAGGAAGCATACCGGGCACACAGAGCAGTAAAATCAGCATAGTCTTTGAAGCCTTGACAGGAGGCCCAGATATGCCAGCTCACCCAGTGACCCTGGACAACTGTAAGCAGAGATTAGAGGGTGGTCGAACTAATCGCTGACCAAGAGGCTGCCGAGGAGTGCCCTTGACTGAAACCCATATTGATTGAACACACAGCCATCCGCGGGGGGAGGGGGAGAGGAATCTCCCGCCCAGTAAAGAATGTCCAGTACTCACAATTTAGTTACCTCTCTTGCAAGTGTAAATTAAGTTGAGACTCCCTTGTAAGAACTGGCGTCAAAAAGACGAACCAACACAATTTGGCATCTTAGATAAGAAAGAGGATACAGGCCCCTATGGGTATAAAGATGGGTCCAGCAGCACACTTACTCTGAGCGTCAGTCTACCATCTATCTTCTGGTCTGGTTAGGTGATTGGCCTCCCGAGGTTCCATGGGGACGCCCACCTCGTATTCGTCTTTCCTAGGAATTGAGGGTCCGCCCTGGCCTGATATGCTGGAGTCGAGAGGCACAGAAGGGGGTAAAAATTGTACCTGGATGTGGTCCTTTGTCTGAAGTGTACACAGACTTAGAGCTCTTTAAAGATTAAGCTGTCACTTGGTACCACTATTTCTATTTTCTATCTTTATTTTCTTTGTAACCATTTTTAAGATCTGTATTTGCTAGCAGTTAAAAAGTAGAGCAATAGCCATTGTAACCACATGCTTTATAAGCCTTTTTAATAAACCTGTAACTGGTTAAGTTTTAACCTGACTCCTTCAGTTGCTGTAACAGAACCAAGCACAATTTAAAAGAACTCCAGCCAGTCATAAGGGACAGATACAGGCAGAGCTTGGCATTTGGATCGTGTTGCTTCCAGGGGACAGATCCGTGGGGCATCTCTCAGCCTTCCCTAGGCTGTCCGCTGAGAAGGGATCATGTATCCTAGCAGTCAAAAACTGAGGTGTAATAAGCTCTCCCTGTAAACTCTGGGGCGTCCGTCAGCCTGTTGGCTGCCCGCCGCAAAGGGACCTGGTCCTAGCGGTCAAAGACACGGACGTTAAACTTCTCTGGGTGCCTGTCAGCAATAGCCATTGTAACCACATGCTTTATAAGCCTTTTTAATAAACCTGTAACTGGTTAAGTTTTAACCTAACTCCTTCAGTTGCTGTAACAGAACCAAGCACAATTTAAAAGAACTCCAGCCAGTCAAAAGGGACAGATACAGGCAGAGCTTGGCATTTGGATCGTGTTGCTTCCAGGGGACAGATCCGTGGGGCATCTCTCAGCCTTCCCTAGGCTGTCCGCTGAGAAGGGATCATGTATCCTAGCAGTCAAAAACTGAGGTGTAATAAGCTCTCCCTGTAAACTCTGGGGCATCCGTCAGCCTGTTGGCTGCCCGTCGCGAAGGGACCTGGTCCTAGCGGTCAAAGACACAGACGTTAAACTTCTCTGGGCGCCTGTCAGCCTTCCCTAAGGCTGCCCACTGGGACAGGACCTTTTGTCCCATCACTTGAAAACTGAGGTATAACAGTCACACACACACTGCCCTGACCATCGGCTGACAGTGACTTCTTCATGCACACTAATGGTTATTTCGGGGATAGGGAGCAAAAATAAATTTCCAAAACTTGAAATCCTCAATGACATGGAAATTACCTTTTCCACTCACCTCTGAAGATTGTATTGGGACAAAATGGAGGCTTAGCATTTACTACATTTCTTTGTTTGAAAGTAAAGGGAATTGTTATTTAGGAGAAGCTTTATTACATCTGTGCACTGACCTATGATTGAAGTACTCTGGTGGTTTTGCCTAACATCTCTCCCCTTGCCACTGCATTATGCTACTTATGCCCACCCACAGTTAAATGCATCTATTTTAGCTTGCATGGAGACTTGCTTTGAGAAGTCAACGTATACTCAAAAAATGAAGGCAAATTTTCCCAGACTATCTTTGTCCCAGTCTCTCACCTGTTTTGGAAAAGAATTCTTCCTTGGTATTAATTTTGGTTACAATGCTAAGAATAAAGCATAACCTTTTCTGAACTAAATCCATGTTTGGCACTGTATTTTAAATACTGTTTCTCAACAGGAACATGCATCGATTTTGGAGGTAGCCGTAGCCATCAGTTCCTTATGGCTAGACTCAAGTCTTTGGAAAGAAGTTGCATACTCTTGTTTGGGGGATATAATTTCTGGCCCAAACTGTCAGTTCACTCTTGAGAAGCATTCACTTCTAAAGCAACCCAGAATAACGAGGGACGTGCTTTTAACACTGTCTGTTCTATTCAGGTTCTTACGTTTTTCTTCTCCTTAGTAGTTTAGTGTCTTCCATTATTGTATTGAGAAAAATGAGTAATATTTGTCATTTGTGGTTCATTCACTCTCACATGTCTTCCTCTGGGGAGCAGAGGAAGACCTGTATGTGTAATGTATTGTTTGTTTTGGTAGGGGGGTTATGTGGTTTTGTTTTTACTTGTAAGCTGCTATGGGTTTCTGACAGGGAAGGCAAGGTCAAAGGAACGTGCTTTGCACTTGCCTGTGAAGGGCTTGTTGATCTACACCCTCTTTTTCCTCCCTCTCAAATATCATTCATTTTTTATTGACTAATTAACTGGAGAAGACTGAAATTTCATTCAGAACCTTAACACTTGAAATAATTCTCTGCAGTCACATCAAAACATACTATGCATGAAACAGTATATGAAAGATACTAACAAGTTCACAAACATTCATGACCTTATGTTGCATTTGCAAACAATCACCTTTTCAAGGCCTTCTGCTTCAAATCCCTATTTAGAACACTCCGTTGCAGCCCTTCCTGGAGTATCCGTCAACAGCAGGGTGTTGAGTGACAGGGATGTCTGCCTCAGTTTCCCATTCTGCTGGCCATGAAATAGTTCACAAAGACTTTCCAAGTACATCTCATCCTTGTGAAGGAAACTTAATACAAAAGAAACCCCCGTGCACGTAACCATAATGGAGGTCAAACCACGATGCAGAGATCCCCCAATTTAAGTCCAAGCAGTACATTCAATCTTCAAATTCCAAAAGCACATCAATACACAAGGTACAACTCCAGTATCTCTCACCATGTTCAGACTCCCCAGTACAGCTCCAATGTCTTTATACTCAGCTCTCCAGCATCTCACACCAGGCTTCATCCCTGGCCTCAGCCCTCTGCAGCTTAGAGTACCAGAAGCTTTCTTCCATAAGAGCAGCCATATTGAGTCATACTAAAGGTCCAACTAGCCCAATATCCTGTCTTCCAATAGTGGCCAATGTCAAATGATTCAGAATGAAGAAAGAGAACAGGTAACCATCAACTGATCCATCCCGTCACCCATTCTCAGCTTCTGGTAAACAGAGACTAGGTACACCCTGCCTTGCCCTTCCTGGCTACTAGCTATTGAGAGACCTATCCTCCATGAATTTATCTAGTTCTTTTTTTCAAACCTACCTTCACAACATCCTCTGGCAAAGAACTCCACAGGTTGACAGTGCATTGTGTGAAGAACTACTTCCTTTTGTTTGTTTTAAGGCTGCTGCCTATTAATTTCATTTGGTGACACCCCCCACCTTCTGTTCTTGTGTTATGAGTATATAGCATTTTATCATCTACTTTCTTTAGACCAGTCATGATTCCACACACCTCAAACATATCCCCCCTTTTTCATTTCTTCTTCCAAGCTGAAAAATCCCAGTCTTAATAATTACCACTCTTCATACAGAAGCCATTCCACATCCCTAATAATTTGTTGCCCTTTTCTGAACTTTTTCCAATGCAGCTCTCTCCAGCCTTTTCTTATCTATGGCTCTCTTGCTCAGAAAGGTCAGCAGGTTACCTCCTGCATTGGTCTCCTCACCCTTAGCCATATTCAGCCTTTTGGCAGTGGCGCTGTGGCTCAGGAGGTAAGCAGTCTAGCCACTCCACTGGTTTCCCAACTATTCTTCCATATTCTGCAGGAAAGTTGTATGGAGCTTTGTGCTCTTAGCAGTTTCTCTCAGAGATCTCCTCTAGTCTCATCTCTGGCAGCTCTCACCTAAAAATCTCCCAACTGATCCTCAAGCTACTCATTTACATGCCCTGGGTGCCCTCTCAAGACCGATTTAGGAAGCAGCTGATGAGACAACGGTGCATGGGTCTCACTACCACTTTAACAGGCCATCCTCTATGACACTTATCAAAAGAACTTACAGAGGGGCAGGTGTTGTGCTGAGACCACTTTCTGTCATACCACCCGGAGCGGTTTCCCGCGTACATCTGTCTGCATAGTTGCACTTAGAACATAAGCTTTTTGAGGTAGAGAGGGTCTTTGTTCTGTGTTAAGTTTCCTTTGATGTAACCTACTTGAAAACAGGAATAGATCAAAAGTGCACTAGGGAACTGATGGAATTCAGCAGGTGCTAGTGAGAGATAGATTTGGACCCTAGCTTGCTGCAAATTAAATGTTTGTGCTGACAACGGGAGAGCAAACGGCACATGCTGCAAATCGGTGGGTCCAGTGGACAGCCATTCTAAGGAAAGGTTTCTGCAATGTAGGTCAGCACTGAGCAACTTACTGTGCGATCTGGTATAGTTTTGTGCAGACTTCAATGTTTCTCTTTCTCCGTTGGCTCTGCCTGTTTTGTAGGCTGTTATGTACACATGATTGTGAACTGTGGCAGTGCTATTTGGACAGCTGTAGTCAATGAGGTGTCACATTTCTCATTGTGATGTTACACATTAATTTTCGGGGCTTTCTGTCCTCGGTGTAAAGCTGGTGACAGCTTGGACTGGAAATTATTATTGAACTACTCGTTTTGTAAATAAAAAAATGAAAATGATTAATAAAAAACCCACATTCTCTACTTAAAACCAAAAAAGTGACAATTTCAACTAAATATTCTTGTCACTAGGGAAAAAAAATCAATGTTCAGGAAGTTATCACTTCCAGCTAGCTTGACAGTTTGACTGCAATGCAGTTTACATCACTGGTCAGCTAAGCAGGTGGCTGCACTCAACAGAGAGTGTTTCTTTGCAAGAGATACTAAATCCCTCTCCAGCGGATTGTGCTGGCTCTTCTCACCAGAACACTGCAAGCACCGGGTGGCCATAAGTAGCATAATGCAGTGACAAGGGGAGAGATGTTAGGTAAAATCACCAGAGTATTTCAATCATAGGTCAGTGCACAGATGTAATAAAGCTGCTCCTAAATAACAATTCTGTTTACTTTCAAACAAAGAAATGCAGTAAATGCTAAGCCTCCATTTTGTCTCAATACAATCATCAGAGGTGAGTGGAAAAGTTAATTTCCATGTCACTGAGGATTTCAAGTTTTGGAAATTCATTTTTGCTCCCTATCAGAAATAATTACGACATTCTCTGTGCAACAGATCTAAAGGAAAAGAGTTTCTAAAGGAAAACATTTTATTTTGATCATTTCAAACCAGTCCATCAGGTGGGATTTTGAAGAAGTGGGAACCGAAAGTTGCAATGGAGGGGGGAGCCTCAGAACAGGTGCTTCTAGGCACCTGGAACCGTGGATTCTGGAAACCCTCGGGTCCCTAACTGTGGAGCAAGTCTACTTAGAATGCTGCCCCACAGGTGTAGCCTCTGGAGTCTTCAAGCCTCAGGACTGCTCACCTGGAAACTACCTTGGAGCCAGACACTTTAGCAGCCCAAGGTTCTCAAGAGCTAGCTACGTGAGTGAATTGTTAGGAAACGAGACAGATTTTGAAATCTGCCTGGCAGGCAGGATTCTGCAAAGATGCTGTTTATTTTTCAAAGGGACGTCATCAAAACGAACCCATCTCCAAGGAATGTTTTAGAATGTGCAAAGTTTCAACAACAAAAAAAACCCCATAGACAGCATTTTTCTGATTAGCTCTACTCATCATTATATTTAATGATATCTGAATACAAAATTGACTTTTTAGAAAGATGTGTCCTCTTCCAGGAAAATTTTCATGAGATACAGTGAGCAATTTCATGCTGTCGAGTCAACAGAGATCCAATAATGAAGGCATCTAAGTAACCTTCAAGATGATAAACCATAAGTAAGTATTGCCACAAATCTGTGTCAGCCCATTTTTCAATGGCCAGGTCTCAGATATCTGCTGCTGCAATTAAGCTTCTCACCTGGAAATATTACCTCCAAGACCACCTCCCTTTGATCCCTTGTTACAAGTACCCCAAGATAAACATGATAAATGCTTTTCACAGGATGCTCCACTCCAGATTCAGTTATTGAACTTATAATTTACTATTTGCAATTAAAACTATTTGCAATTAGAACTCTGGTACTGACTATCTAAAAGAGCTCACAGATCTTTTCAAGTTCCGTTTACGGTTCTTTCATAAATCACGAAGTCCAATCCACTCCCAACTGGTCTCATTGCCACTCTGTGCCTGGGCCTCTATCAACCCTGAAGGACTAGTCTCTAGAGAGACCTTTTTTGGGAACGGCAGCAAGCAGGGTCCAAACCACCTATGCTAGCAACTCTTCACTTCCTCCTTCAGTGTTGTCCCTTCTCCAACTACAAACTATCAAGTGAATATTCTATGATAGCACAAAGCAACATAATGGGCCCTCATGAAATCCTCAGTTTCAAACCATTCTCTGACTTGCTTTCACATATTTTACCTCTGAAATACCTCTTACTAAAAATATAACATGCATTGTAGCACCCTCCAAGAGTACATATTCAGTAATTATTTTTTTTTATAACTAGCCTGCAAAAGTTATCTAGTGCTTCATATTTACAAAATAAACCATCATGGGTTCTAACAAGAGTATTAGCACAATGTGTCAGGTTGTCTTCACTTATGCAACTGTACGATTTCCTTTTCCATTTGGCCTGCCCTCTGCATTGCCCCACCAAACTCAACGCTAAATTACATTAAACTGTTTGTGGCAGGCATATTAATAATACTGAACACTTCCACAGTGCTTTTCATCAGCAGATCATCACTGGAAGTCAGTGGTGGGGAAATGAGGCACAAAGTATTTAAGTAACTTGCCCAAGGTCACCCAACAAGCCAGTGACAGGGCTGGGAACAGAACTTAGGAGCTTGTCTCAAAGCAGAGCTCCAACCACTGAGCCATACCTACACTTCATGGTGCAGGAGTTCTCTCTGAGAAGCACACATGACTCTGCCATCACTTTTATCAGAGCAAATAGAAGTTAAAGACTGGTACCCTTTTTCCTATACAGCGGTAGAAAGATGAGGGCCTGAAACAGAAGCCCAAGTAGCACCTGGCGGGAGGCCTAAAGCCTAGCCAACAATGGTCAAGACTTTGCTAATATAAAGCAAAGCTGAGTTGCGATCAAGAGGCAGGCCTCTGCTCACGGAAGTTGGCAAAAACAGGGATGCTACTGTCAAATGGTAATAGGAACAGGTGTAGAACAGTCATTGGTACTAGGTACTGGCTGTAAAACAGAAATTAGTACTGGGCATAGGTGGAAAGCAAATTCCAGAAGAATGGTAACACCACCTTGTTAAAAAGGACCTTGTACCTAAACACTTCCCACAGGTAACAGGGACTTACTGACCCAGGTTCAGGAAAGGGTCTAAAATAACAGCATGATAAAGTTTTGATGATATCACCATGTGCAGGGTGATATTTAGGTAACGTCAACTGGTGGCAACCTGATACACCAGGAGTGATGTGTAACATGTTTGTACCTGTGTATAAAGTTTTGTCTTGCAGGGTGACAAGGCTGTTCTCCACTCTGAGAAGAAGGTGGGGGCCCACAAGAGACATTAGACATTTGCCTCTATAGGCTTCTGCTTGAAAAAGCTACCCGAGGTCACAGATTCCCTGGCCTTGGGAAGTAGCTGCCACTATCAAAAGTAAAACACAAACAAAATCCTTCTTAAATCCAGGAAGACTTGAAAATTTCTTCTAGGGAGGTACTACCAATCTCTTTTACCACATGAGAGCTTGGGAAAAAAACCCACTACTGAAATCTCTGATAGCTGACCTCTCAGTCTAGGCATGCATACACAGACCACCTGCTATCTTCCAGGACACAAGAATCAAATCACCTTCAAAATGAGGTTTTACTAACAAAACAAAAAGATCTACTCAATAAAGCATACGTGGTTGCTAGGTGTTACAGAGCAACTGAGAAAAGAACAGATTAAAACAGAGAAAAATAGTATGGAGTTTAGATACAGTGATGGGGGACGGGGAACGACATGGACTTAGTACAGAGAAGTTTAACAAAACAACAAAACAAAGAAAATTACTTGATCATGACTAAACATACATTTTTTTCCTACTTACTCACCATCCACTTCAAGGTCCAGTCCATTTCCACGCCCAGATTTTCTTGTAGGCATGGTAATTCTGCCTGGTTCAATTCACCTTGTTTTCCCCAGCTCCTCGCTTAAAACTCACACAAAAAGAGCAGCAGGCAGGTATATATTTTCAATTTAAATGTTAACACTCTCCCATTGGCTCTCCTGGCTCCCTGCCAACACCCCTTAGCTACCTGAGTTTAACCCGTTAGTCACTGAATGCTGGCCAGCACTACGCCTACTTATCACAGAGGGGCTGTCTTTGTCCTTCTTAAGGGGCAGCAGGATCTCCCATGTGCTGAGCTGGTCCATTGTCAAGGGGTTTTCATATGCATAGTGGTTTGGGAAGAACCTACTGACAACGATTACTGTACTTCACCTAACAATAAACCTGACCAGGCACCTTCAATACCTGTCTTAGGGTACGTCTAGACTACATGCCTCTGGCGACAGAGGCATGTAGATTAGGCTACCCGACAGAGTAAAATGAAGCGGCGATTTAAATAATCGCCGCTTCATTTAAATTTACATGGCTGCCGCGTTGAGCCCACAAACAGCTGATCAGCTGTTTGTCGGCTCAGCGCGATAGTCTGGACGCTCCCCTGCCGACATCAAAGGGAGTTGTCGACAACCCAGGTATGCCTCCTGGGATGAGGCATACCTGGGTTGTCGACAACTCCCTTTGATGTCGGCAGGGGAGCGTCCAGACTATCGCGCTGAGCCGACAAACAGCTGATCAGCTGTTTGTGGGCTCAACGCGGCAGCCATGTAAATTTAAATGAAGCGGCGATTATTTAAATCGCCGCTTCATTTTACTCTGTCGGGTAGCCTAATCTACATGCCTCTGTCGCCAGAGGCAGGTAGTCTAGACGTACCCTTATTCTGCAGTCTTTGGGGGCTCTCAGAGTCTGTTGTGTTGTATAGAGTTTACACAAATAGTCAACACACAGGAGGAGTACACACACACCCCCACACACTCGAACAACACCACTGACGAATCAGGAGACCTGTCAGGCCACCATAACAATGTTGTCTGATTACTACGGTAATCAGATCCTCCATTGAATGGTGGACAAGAAAGTGCTCAGAACAGGCTGAATCCTCAATCCTCTTCACTCCTAGGGTATGTCTACACAGCAAAGTTATTTCGAAATGATAGCCGTTATTTCAAAATAACTGTACCAGCGTCTACACAGCCAAACAGCTATTTCAAAATTAATTCAAAATAGCGGAGGGCTTATTTTGAAATGGGTATACCTCATTTCACGAAGAATAGTGTCAATTTCGAAATTACTATTTTAAAATAAGTGCTGTGTAGACGCTTATTTCAAAATAGGGGGCCTCCAGCACTTCCCAGGGTGCCCAGGTGGCCACTCTGGGCACAACCAAGAAAACTCCTCCCCCCTGTGCCAAGAGCCCTTAAAGGGTAGACTCTGGCCACAGTTCCTGTGCTAGCTCCAATCCTGCCAGCCCAGAGCCAGCAGTTGCTGCACCTGACCCAGTGGCCCCAACATGAGCCAGGCAGCCAGTGCCAGCCAGCCCTCCACCACTCCCCAGGGCCAATGTGCCAGCTCCCAGGAGCCTACCACGTGCCTGAAGCAGCAGGCACCTGCCTGCTCCAGTGCAGAGATCAGGGACCTAATTCAGGTTTGGGGGATGCCTCCATCATCCATGATCTCCACACTAAACAGAGGAACACAACCGTCTACAGGCGGATGGCTGCCAGCCTGGCCACCAAAGGCCACATGCGAACCCAGGAGCAGGTACACATGAAAATATAGGAGCTGCGGCAGGCATATGCCAGGGCCACAGGGCAGCTACCAACCAGGGGCAGACTCAGACCCCTACCCCTATTTTAAAGCTGTGGACCACATCCTGGGGGGCAGGACGATCCGTACCCTCCAGGCAGTCATTGACCCTGGGGCAGAGTTTGGATCCTCCTGCTGCTCCAGCCCCTGCTGCCTCCCCAGTTACCACACCTCCTCCCACTCCTTCTCCCTGTCCCGCTTCTTCCTCGAGAAGACCCTGAGGGACACCGAGGCCCCCACACCTGTGGTGCTAGGAGACAGTTGGGCCAGCAAGACCCCCAACCCTGAGCTCTTCCTCCCCCTTCTTCCCCTTGCCAGCTCCCTCCTCCCAGGTTTCTCCCTCCCCAGTCTCATCTCAGTTTCATTCCCTCCCCCCCTCCCCAGTTTTGTTCAATAAAGAGGCTTTGTTGTAATGAACACGTCTTTTATTGTACAGCAGGAAGGGTGGGTTAGGGAGGGGTAAGTGGAAGGACATGAGGGAGGAACAAGGCACAAGCCCCCAGTGGGGCATACCAGGGAGACTGTTACTGCCTGCAGAACATGCTGCCAGGCTTGCAGCAACACATCCAGGAGAAACACCAGAGTGCCCAGGGGCGGCTCTGGCTCCATGCTGCAGAGTGCTGTGGTGTCCTGAGTGAGGGCAACCAGAGCATGCAGAGAAAAAAAATGCTTGGCTGTCCCTCAATGAGGTAGGCAAGCAAGCAGGGAAACCTTAGAACCAGCTGTCTTGTGGGGGTCCCTTTAAGCATAGGTCTCAGATAGCCTCAGGCAGAAGCCACACAAGGTAACTCCTGACCTGATGTCCTGCCAGAACCAGTTCCGGACGACCTTAAATGCAATTCAGTGTCCTATCAGTGTGGATGCACTATTTTGAAATAGCAAAACGCTATTTCGAAATGCATTGTGTGTGTAGATACATTATTTCGACATAAGCTATTTCAAAATAACTATTTCAAAATTACGTATTTCGAAATAAAGCTGCAGTGTAGACATACCCCACAGAAATACTATTTGGTTTGTTCAAGCTGTTCTAGGAGGAAGAAATCAGAGTAGGTTTTTTGGTTTTGTTGCTAAGAGCAACACAAACCTCAAATCCATGGGCCTTGCAGTCAGACATTCTAGGAAAATTAAAATGATAGTCCTTAGTGCTATTGTTTCATTTCATCCAGTACTTTGGGGGAACGGAGTTTTAAATTACCACAAGAAATGCAAACTCACTTTATAGCACAGTACATTATAGCACTGGGGGAGCAATTACTGCTACCATCCGTCTTGTGCAAAACTGTGAATCAAAAGGATAAAGGTGTCACAGCAGAGCGCTGATCTCAGATAATTAATGTAAGAGCCAATATTCCAATAAACTTCCATCCCACATGCAGAACTATGGCAGATGCCATGATTGAAGTTCCTTTTGGGTTATTAGCATAGAAAAGCTCGTTGGGCCTCCGAGACAAAACAGCTGAATCAAAGCGAGACACACCGATCTATGTAGCATCCCCTCGTGAGTAATTTGTCAGTACAAGTAGCTCAATAACAGAAGGCAAGCTGCATGTTCTACTCAGCAGTGTTCAAGTTCCGGTAAAAATCTACTTTGGCCAAGCTTTAAAAATTCAGTTCATCTTCATGCTTTTGTTACAGCAGTGAATTTGTTCTGCACTCTAATTCCACACATCTTATTGTTCAGTACATGCAGCCAGTATCATTACAAAGATAAAACAAGAAATCCTGCGGCTCCTTAAAGACTAACCGAGTTATTTGGGCATAAGCTTTCGTGGGTAAAAAACACTTCAAAAAAGATGTCTCCATGCATCTGACTAATCCACTTAGTCAGATGCATGGAGACATCTTTTTTGAAGTGTTTTTTACCCACGAAAGCTTATACTCAAATAAATCCGTTAGTCTTTAAGGTGTTCCTCATTGTTTTTGCACAAACACACTGATGTAATTGAAATCAGGAGGAGGAATATGGTCTGGCAATTAATGCAGTGAAATGAGGCTCAGGGGAACTGAGTTCATTTTGTGGTCCTACCACAGACTTCCTTGTCCCACCTCAGCAGATCACTTAATTTCTCTGTGCTTTTGTTTTATGTATGTCAGATTTGAATAACAACATGGTCGTACTTTCAAGAGCTGCTGTGAAATGCTCAGATAACACGGAGGTACCAGGGACTTGCTCCACTTAAGAAAGTTCTATTCTATTTCGCTTTGCCCCTTTGCCAACCTAATATTCCTGGCTGCCTGATATGCCGTCTCCCAGTAATCCTGCCAGCCTTGTAGAAATTAGCAAGTTCCTAGTTATTAATGACTCAATGAAGAGGCAACATTTCACCTTTTTATCTGTAACAGCTTGATGAAGCAGGGGAGAGACTTTTCTTGTATTTTTCAGCTATATGCATGAGAACTGCTTTGTCATCATAACCTAAAATAAAAGCTGGGGGCAGGGTGGAAAAATCAAAAGATTCCCAACTATACAGATTTATTTATTTTTAGCACAAACCAGACCTTTATAATGCCTGGTGGTATCAATGATGGTAATACATTACCTGCACGCAGAAATGTATAAGTGATCCTGGCCTTTAAACACAGGCATATGAGGATACATTCATCTTGACATGATGAACCTTTCAAAGATGATACAGCAGGATTTGCCAGCCTTTCATTCTTACCTCTGAGTTCCAACAGAGATGGCATAACATTTAATAAAAAACTGTAGCTATATTTAGAGACCACACTATTTGAAGGGGGGGGGGAGAATATTTAGGATGATGGAAGAAAATGGTTCAGTCTGAGAGGCGGAGCGGAGCTATATAATGGCCAACAAATGCTTGCAGCCAGCATGGTCACGTTGTGGGTTAGATCCTGAGTGCTCATGCATGGGAGTACTCCTGCCCCTTGACACTCAGCCTCTGCAGAGGGTACATCCAGAATCCTGCATTTCTTGGATCAAGTGGTGAGTGGATGGAAGAACTTTGCCACTAATGCAACT
The DNA here is from genome assembly GCF_049634645.1 of Pelodiscus sinensis. NCBI lineage: Eukaryota > Metazoa > Chordata > Testudines > Trionychidae > Pelodiscus > Pelodiscus sinensis. The sequence continues at coordinate 15,958,294 of NC_134730.1, forward strand.
AGATAACCTAATAAGGATGAGTCCCGTGGCCTCAGTCTCCCCCTTCTACACAAGCCAGTGAGGTGGAGACACTGAAGAGGGGCATTCTGTCCCATGTTACATGCCAGAACATGTGACTCCTAGAGGAGTCACCAATGCACTAGCTGGAGACAGTGTGCCTGCAAATACCCTCTGCAGTCAGAATGCCTTCCAGAACTGTTACACAGGTGCGATGTCCACCAGTTCACTGGCCTTTTTTAAATCTGGCTTTACAGCTGCACTATACCCTTTCTTCATACTGAATAGAGCTAGTTTCTCAGCAAGGTGGAGTCTTAGGAGTAGGAGTTACTTCTTACTAAATAAGAACCCTACGCACCATTACTATCATTTCATGCGCTGTTCAAAAGTACAGAACATCCACAGAAGATTTGACTGTCTATGAATTCAAGTCTTTGGCCTAGAATGCTGCTGTTTCCTTGTGCCAAACAATGGGGAAGCTTACAATGAGAAATGCATTCTGCTGAAATGATCATGGATATTTACTACATTTAACAGCCATCTGATTGAGATAACACAGCTATGTGCATGTATTCCCCCATCGACGCGCACAATCTTTCTCTCATCCACACTTTGTTACCACTCCAAATTGTTTCCTCGCTATCCCTTGCACCTCTGTGGTTCAGACACCACTATATAGCAGTGAGCGCAACTGCAGCATAACAGCCTACACCCCCAAAGAGTCCAACTGACAGGAGACCTTCTGATTCCAAAAACTGATATATAGTGCATGGGATGCTAGGAATGCCCTTGCACATCTCAGGACTTGCAGTCTCCATACAGTGGCCGGGGGAGACTGCAGAGCTAATCGAACGAATGCAGCTCTGAGAAAGTTGCTTGGTGACTCTATAAAGCTAGCTGGAAACTGAATAGCAGGAACAAGAAGATCTTCTGTGCTACTGGAGGAGACTGAAGACACTGTAGAGGTAGAAGTGCAGGAGAAGACAAATAGCATCCCAATAGCAAGCATTGGCTCAGAACACAGCGTGTGTATAACAGACTAATAAAATCTGTGCTGCCGTCAATCTCTGGTCAGTAAAAAAAGGAAACAGCCTAGTAGCTCTGTCAGCGAAGATAACTATCCCTCTTTAGCCAAGTGGCCTTTGCTTCTAAATTTTAATAATGTAAATGAAAGCTAAGGATTCAATATTGCTGAGCACCATGGTGAGGATAGACAGACAAGCATTTAAGATAAAAAGGTACTAAGTATTACTGACTAACACAACTTAATCTAACCAACCAGTCCGATGTAAAATACCTTTTACAATGCAGGGCTCGATTACATGGTATTCGGTGAGATCATGCCCATAAGATCGTTGAAACACCTATAGAGCTACTCTGTTGGGCAGCAACTTGCAGTTAGTCTGTGTTTTGTCTTCTGGGTAGTTTTTAAACACATATATTGTCTTACTTTCAAGTGCCTTCTAAAAATCACTTCTGACACTGCTGCCTTGGTAACCAACTGCTGTTTCCACTTTTATTGCAGTTGCTAGCCAATATTATAGAAAAAATATCAAGGGTTGATGTCCAACTGCTACAAAACAGTTCCATCTTAGTTAACACGGCAGAATTCTCAAGCCCACAGCTAGGCAGTGGGCTCTGTGCTCTAAAAATGTGATGTAGTGAGTCTTTAAACTAAAGCGATAAAAACAGCTGCTGCTTTCCCCCCCCCGCATCACCTGATCAACATCAAGACGTGAAGAAACGATGAACCTCCGCAGACATGAGGCCTGGTGTACTAGCTACATAACCTCCTAACAGTGTATTCCAACAGCATGCTATTTGCATGTAATAATCACCTCCCCAAGGAAGGCCAGCACGCTCGCTCTACATTTTTTTTTTTATATATATATATATATATATATATATATATATATATATAGAGAGAGAGAGAGAGAGAGAGAGAGAGAGAGAGAGAGAGAGAGAGAGAGAGAGAGAGAGAGAGAGAGAGAGAGAGAGAGAGAGAGAGAGAGAGAGAGAGAGAGAGAGAGAGAGAGAGAGAGAGAGACTGACTTTTGCATAACAGTTGTAGAAACCATTTCATATTTGGCTAGAAGCCATCTTGTATAACAGAAACCATTTCAGCTTTTCTCTTTGGCACATAGACCAGTGAACTTTGTCACCCCGTGAGAAGAGGCCTACAGGATGGGCTATTGGAATGTGTTAATTGGACTGGCTGAGACAGGAGATGTACTTCCTCGTACCTGTCTGCCATCTTGTTGATAAGGCTTTGTTTTTTCCAAGTTTAATTGATGATTTCTGTAATTGGATGCCCTGACGTCAGACTGTTTGGCTAAGGGTACGAGGATTGATTGTATTAGCGAGCCTTACTGGGCCCGGCTCTGCTGGGACCACATTTGGCTCACTTGGCTTTACTGATCAATAAAGCTGTATGTTTAGCTGCATAAACTGAGTGAGGCTTTTGCTTCGACACAGGGATCTAGTAAAAAGGACTTCTCACTTTATCTGAGAAGAGAATCCACAATGACCATTACAACTTTGAATATAAAATGTATTGTTTCCTACCAAATCAAGACTATTAAAGTCATAGAAAGCAATCAAGGAGAATATGGTCTAAAGCATCAGGGATCAATAACATAAAAGAAAATTGACATGAATCTTTTTAACAACTCAGGAGAGAAGAGTTCTAAAGCAGAAAACACAGATGTGATTCTGATTCCAAACATTCTGGTTTTACTCCAGAGAGGACAGTCTAAATCTGAGTAAATGCTAATTAAACCAAAAAGTAAACCACTGATTTACACTCACATAAGGGTCCAATCCAGCAGAAACTTCAACACCCTCGAGTCACTTATTTAACCTAAGAGGATCAGGCTCTAGTAATTCAGAATCTGGCTGCAAGTTATCAGCCTAATCATGCTACCAGAGAAATTGCCTTTCTGACTCTATGTACTGTTGTGATTGCTCAGATCAGCTGAGACTTTTCTACCGACACTTCCTGCATTTGAATCTTTGACACCAGCAAGCAGTGCTCTTGATGAGGGCCTGGAGGTTATAACACTCATCTCCCCATCCCTCCAAGCTGTCTACTACAACCCAAATCTGCGACTTCTTTTTAATAAAAAATTAAGTGTGTTTTATTTTCAATATTCATTCCATTTTGTAAGCTCATTTCTAGCAAAATCTCCTCCAGACCTTTTCACTCTGCAATGCATCCCAGTGGGTTTCTGTTGACAGTCTACAAGAAAGAAACATGCACCATGTTGATTGCTTTAGGCTTTAATTAAGGAATCACTCAACTCAGAGCAAAATTATTCTCATTTCAGGCTCACTTGTCAGCAATGAATATTTAGCTCCACTTTTAAATCTTAAAACATTGATGAGTGACTTGAATATAGACTAAGATTTAGAGTTGTCGGTATTCAATTGCTTTGTTAAAATAAATGGGAATTGATAAGGAATAAGATGTACAGATTCAGCTTTTCAAGATAATTGTCTGTTTTCTCCAGACATGATCTTGCATTCTTTATGGCCTTCCATATGAGATCAGCCTAATAACTGTAACACTGTGTCCCACTTCAATGTCAATTGAACTAGAACATACACAGCACAAACACTAAGCATCAGATTACTTTGGGGAGATCTCAAAAGATCAGGAGAACATTTTTTATAATGAGCCTATTATTGAGTTATATTTCCATCTGTCCATTAAATTCCACATCTAGATTTATATTTAAAGGCAGGTAAATATAGAAAACTTCAAATTGTTGCATACGTGGTGTGCTGGAAGCAGAAGATTGAGAGTCAATATTAAAATATTCTTCTCTCTGTATTTCAGCGTACTATGGTTATTAGGTCTATCACCATTTTATTATGTGATGTTGGGCAAGTCACTTAACCTCTCTGTGCATTAATGATCTCTCTCTGAAATGGGTATACCTCTTTCATAAGGGTATTGTGGGGCTTAGACAAGGCCAAAACCTATAGACCTTGCTCTGGAAAAAAATGCACCAACATCTGATTCAGAGTTAGTTCACTGACCTGCATATAACTCAGTTTAGTTAGATGATGCATTAACCATCAATGTGGCCCAAAGTGCATCCCATACAACAGAACTTGCTCATGCATGTACAAAAATTAATTTACAATGAGAAACGTGTTTTGAACAAACCATGAGATCCAAACAGCTCCCAAACTTGGGAAAGTTTAGGTATGAATCTGCTATTTGTAGGGTACCCTCATTTGTGAGAAGGTTGAAGAATCCCAATCCTGCAGACTTTTTCTCTCTTGAGTCACATAAAGGGCAATGGTCTGGCTCACACAAGTAAGGCTGCCCTTTGGGGCCCTTCATTGAGATCTGAAAATTTGGTTCAGCTTTTTAAGAAGATACAAAACAGGTACCGCCTTATCTAAGGTAGCTTGTAACATGCTCTGTCTCACCTAATCTGCTTTCCTCTTCAAAAGTCTCCTGGTTCTGTACTGCTCCAAGGAACGATGCACATAATTTTTTTGAAAATGATGCTGATTTGTACTTGTGTGGATTACTTTCTTTTTAAAGCAAGTTGGCTTGGATTTCCTCCCCAGCCCCATTGTCTGTGTCTGAAGAATTAGTTAAAACAAACACAAACTTTTGCTGTAAAATTAAATTCCTCCAGGAGCCTTTGAGTGACCAGCAAAACTGAAAGATTATTTAAACATATTGCCCTAAGCACCAAATCAATAAGTGATTTCCAGAAACTGTACTCCATCACAGTGTTCCATTATACAAACTTGTAAAAAATATGACTATGAATATTCCACTAAATGATTATAATACACAAGCATCAGTCAGGATGATGAATTCTTCAAAACTTCTCTGTCTTGTTAATTCTTAAGATCATGTGCAGATTTAGAACACTATGGAGGATCAGGAAGCACTTTTTTCTACTGACAAACAATGCATACACAAGTGACAAACTCTCCACTTGCTGTGAAGGCTTCAAATAAACATCGGTGATGTTTCTGGAAGATATGCTAGAGCCAAACACAAACAGTCTCATCCCACAATATCTGGATACAATTCTATGGTGGCATTATGAAACTAGTCAGACTAGATGTTCTCATGGTTGCTTCTGGCAAAGAAATACACCAGTTAGATTAGAGAACAGGACAACACAAGGCACAAGCAATCATGTTCACCCTTCCAGAAATTATGTGGGGAGCTCAGATCTTGAATTTTGACTCAGTCAATCAGGCTACATGGGCCTCAAATTGGACCTCTACACATGAGGTTATTTCACACATCTTTATAAAGACGTTCAGTGGTGATTGAAGCATACTGTAAAATCAAGTTTCCAAAGGAGAAATCTGGAATACTTGGACTGGCTGTCTCAATGCAGAACACATGAACATACTAGAAGGATTGCAGGTGGGGCTTTGGAAACTGGGTCCAGGGCTAACAATTTTTAATCTTCCCCTGGGAAATAACTAGGGATGTAAGAGACTAATTGAGTCACTACTCAACTACTTGTTCCCCCCAGCTGCCTCTGATACAGAGGCAAAAAAGAGGGGGGGGGGAGACCAGGAGCCAGTGCTGGGGGGAGCCAGCTTAAAAGCTGGTTCCCCCCAGCACCGTCTCTTCAGAGGGAAGCAGGAAGGGGCATGGGAGGCAGAGGTACAGCGGTTGGGGACTGGTGCGAACCGACAATTGCTTCAGTCCTGGCTCACGCCGGGTCCCCCGCTGAGGCTCTTAATACATTTAAAAAGCAGAGGTTTAGCAGTCCCTGAGCAGCACAAGCTAGGACTACTCAGTCAGCTTACGCCGCCCCCGGGAGCTAGCCCCACTGCAGCTCTGCAGTTTAAATGTAGTAGGAGCTGGACTGCCTCAAAATTTCATCGACTACTTCATTAGCTAATTAAGTGTTACTTAGCATCCCTAGAAATAACTGCCAACTTTGTACTATGCACCTCACCCTCTTCGAGTGCTTCACAAACATCAGTGATTTAAACCTCACAGTGGCTTGGGACTAAGTATTGGTGGACATTTTCTTTGCAGGAAAATATGCAAGTCTCAATTGTACCGTAGCAGAACCCATAACTGAGAACCGTGGAAGTCCTCCGATCTAATGGGTGTCCCAATGGGACTCTATGCCTCAGGCATGCACAGTGCCACCAAAAACAAACAAGAAACATGGCTAACGTTCCACCTTAGGATTGACTATGTCTTTAATGACTAGTGCAGAGAAGCAACAGGTACTATCCCCGAGCAATCCTTGCTCCCTTCCATAGCAAAATAAGGCTCAAAAGTAAGCTTACTCAAGTTATTTCTACCATCAATAATCAAGATGAATGGATACTTTCTTTAGTTGGTAGGCTGAAGCCTGTGGGAGGTCATATACTGAATTAACTCCACAAGTTAATGAACCAGTTTTTCACTTGCACCTTCCATGTTAACGATGAGCCTCTGATCTCTAGAAATAATGAATTTAAGAAAATATCAAATACTCAGTTTACCTCTTTGTGAGCTAGCCTAATCACGTGTAACCTACAGATAACTGGTCAGTATTTCTACTTCTGATATTGCAACTAGGAATTTCAACCAAGAATGAATGTCTGGTTTGACTGCTTCTTGGATATGACTGAAACAAGAACTGCAGTAGGCATCTGTGTGCTGTGCGGTCTTGCAAATGAATTATTGGAGAATTAATTTTCTTTAATGGAGGAAGAAGGAATCTTGAAATGGCTCAAAAAACCACTCTGACTCTGCTGCATACATCAACCCTATTACAAAGAAAAAGCCACAAGGTGTTATTTTGCAGCCCTTATATAAGAAAAACTTCCACTGAAGTCCCCTTTATTTGAAATTTAGCATAATTCTCACAAGAGAGACCAGACAGAGTGGCTGCTATTAAAAAGTCAACACTTTATTACTGACCATAATGTGGAACCTAAGAAATTATAGCCTCTTATTGTAATTACAGAGGAAAGTCATGGTTTATCAGCTTTCACTGTGCAGCCTCTGGCTTTTTAAAATGGCAATCCTCGCACCTGAAGAAGGTGCTACACACGTGAACTCTATTATTAGAAAAGCCCAGACTATTCATATTTTACCTCTGAAACGCAATTAGGAGTAACATCCCCAAAATATCCTTTTTTAAATTTTTCCCGTGTTCCTACACCAATATTGCTCAACTGTTGTAGGGCCATGGCACAAGTTCATAACAGCAGCAAAACCAAACCAAAAATCCACTTCAAATAATATTTATTTTCATGTGTGTATACCAAACACTTCTGTTACGAAGTCATCTTTGCACTCCTGACTCTTTTCAGCATGTAACAAATTAAAAAATGGAGTAATGGATTATTATGCAAATATACAAGTATGAAGAAAAATCTCCTTCCCTCCTCCATTTCACCACGTTTTTTAAAGTACTTCAGTTCTTGAATTAAATTATATTTTAGAGCATTTCTTGCATTCCATTTTTCTTTGCTTTATTTAGATGTTTTGGTTTCTAGTGAGGTGTAAAGAAACATTGAAGATGTTTTCAGAGGGATGGGCTGTAATCCTCTGGAACAATACCAAAAAACAGTGATAAAATATGGTTCAATTATATAAAGTATTCAAAAGACAAAACTTTGTAAGAGCTGGTGCATGAATACAGATTTTTTTTACTAAAACAGGGCTTTACTTATATGCGTCTGAAACAGGATCAGGGATGTAAGCAAGCAGTCAAGTAGATGACTACCTGATAAGCCTAGACTTACCAGGTAGTCAAGTCAACTACTAGCTCTGCCACACCTTGCTATCTCTTAAAAGCCGATCCCCCCCAGCACTGTCTCTATGGTGCTGCCTGCCCTCCCGCCCCATGCTGGTGCCTCTATTAGAGGCAGCAGTGTAGGGAGCGTAGGAAGGTGAGGCAGGAGACGGTGCCACGAAGCAGCCTCTGTACGCGGGAGGTGCTGGACCCGGCGCGAGCCAGGACTGAGCAAGCCCGGGTCAGTTCTGAGTCATGCCGTCTCCAGGGCTACCCCCGCTGCACCTCTGCAGTTTAAATGTAGTAGCCAGGTTGTCCGCACTCCCAGTTTCTGCTACACTAAACTTCAGCGCCGCAATGGGGTAGCTCCTGTACCCGACACAAGCCAGGATTGAGCAAGCCTTCCCTTACTGACTAATTGTGTACTCGATAAAAATGTTATTGACTACACAGTTAGTGGATTATCCACCTCTTAACATTCTTAAGCAGAATATCACATTAAAAGATCTAGGACCAGAATATTCTAACTTGGGCACTTTATGTTAGTCTCCTAAACCTATATGTAGTCCAGAAAAGCTTCCAAGAATTAACTCTGAGAATTTGCTTTATACCATATCCGTATGCAATTAAGTTTAAGCTCTACAGATGCTGTTTTTTTTTTTAATATAGTACATGGATTTCATGTTCAGAAACCCCTGGTTTAATAAGTTTTGTTTCATTTGTACCATCACTTACGTCAACATCATTTATCACTCTTGGGTTGTCATTTCTAATCTGATCCTCAGATCATACCTGCTGCTTTAACAATGAAGATATCTGATGCCTGATCAAGTTGCAGATTCTTGTTTAAAAAAAAATCTTGCACAATATGTTATTTTCTAACTTGGAGAAAAAAGTTTAGGGGTCTCTTTTGGTACTATGATACTGTCATAAAATAGTGTCACTGTTCCTGATTTCCACTAGAAAAATGTGAGCAGACATACCTTTCAATCATATTTAAAAAAAAAAAAACCTTTAAAAATATCGAAGCAATAATGGCAACAGCTGCCATTTTAGCCATCTACTTCCACAGTGACAGCAGAAGATTAAAGAACTGAACCATAATGAACACTCCTGTTCCACAAACCATTTATCTTACAAGACCATTAATTCTCCAGTCTTACTGAGCTAACAATTACAGAAGCAGCACATATATCAGAGTGTTCCATCAAGAGCATCATCAGTTATGCACCAGCCATTATAGCTGTTGCAAGGTAAATATTTCCTGAGGTTGCTGTGTCCAATGCAGGTTAAAATAGTCACATTTGCTAACAGAGATACATTCCAGTTTTCATTCTTACCTTCCCACAGTTATCATGAGCACTTCAACCACTGAACAGCACAATGTTATATATATTACTACATTTATAACAAAAGTTGGGAAAAAGAGAAAAGACACACATCTCTAAGATTAAGCTACTTGTATCTTTTCACAGGTGTCTCCACCAAAGCCTTATTGTGATATTCTGACTAACTGGTCTTTGTGACTTTTGTGATTCTAACTTATATGTGTTTTGGTTATACCTGGATTCAGCTGGTCTCAATTGTCTTTTGCCTTATTAGTATATCCCCAAGACGCTGCTTGTTTATATCCCTCTAGCATATGCTACGCTCCCAGTGTTTATTGAATGATATCATTCAATTATTATTCAATTATAATGAAGTTAACTTCATGGAACAGCCTTACTCCAGTAAGGGCTGCATCAGAACATTTCTTTTCCACAGTGCTTTTATTTTTTTTTACTGAAATAAAAAACAATGGACCCTGTCACTTCTACAGCAGAGTTATGTTTTCCTCCTTTGCCTTTGTTAATTTACTATTAGGTTTGTAGAGGCTGCTTTGGCTAATACAGACTTGTATCCATAAGCTAAATTCAGCCAATTTACAGTAAGGATGTAAACAAGTAAGTCTTTCCAGGTGATGCTTACAGGGTATTGGTAAACTAGTACCCAGGAGCAGCCCCATGCCTGCAGCCCGCTGTAGGCAGGGGGCTGGTCCAGCCCCACAGTGGTACCTGGCAGCAGAAGTTGGCAGCTGAACATGCAGGGTGGCTGGCAGGCAATGGCCACCCCATGCATGGGGAGACTGGGAGCAGAAGTGGGTTCCTCCACTCGTCGGGCTGCCAGCTCCTGCTGCCAGGTAGTGGCAGCCTGGTATGGGGAAAGAGAAAGAGCAGGATCCCGCTTACTCAGTTAACTGGTTAAACCTTAGGTTTCACATGTTAACTAATTAACCAGGATTTTACATCTCTAATTTACAGTCAGACTTACCTGTCCTCTTTCTCTTCACAAGTGAACGGAGTGTGAATTTTGTTACATTAGCATGAGAACAGTCACCACCAAGATATAACAGTGGCATTAACAATGGTGCACCTTCTGCTTATGAAGAGAGCAATGTTCTTCAGCTGATGCACCAACAAACGTCAAAGAATTCACTCTAATATATTGGTGTACACAAATGTATTTGTCCACTGTGTAATGTAAAAGCACAACCATATATGAAAAGCTTGGACTTTAAAATTGCACTTACCTGGAACAAAGCTGCCCTGGACCACCTCTTTATAGGCCCACCAGCCCTCATGGATTTTTGGTGAATTCTGTTGAGCTAGAAGGAAACAACCAAAGAAACTATAAAACTAGGGCAACATTTAAGGAAGAGTAACACGAGCAATTTCAAAACTATAATAATAAAATCATCATCATCAAACCTAAAGTGACCTAAGACTTCTGTAAGTTGGACACTCAAATTAATGGAGCAGAAACTCAGATGGTCCTGTGTAGATCCCAAATACCGGAGGTAACCAAGTCTCTGCTAGTAACACAGAGTATGGCACACAAATGAGCCATTCTGAGTCCACATCAACAGGAGAAGCTTGGCATGACTGAATTTTATTATACTACATATTTCATCCAAAAGAATTTCAAATTGCTTCTGACATATGCACCAAAATACAGCTGCTTCTGGGCTGGATGAAAGCAGTGGTTGATGGAGGAAGGAGACACTGAATTGCACAAGAGGTAACTATGAGGCTAGAAAAATCATTCAAAAATGGCCAATTGGCTACGTATAGATATGCCTGCTAGGTGCAGAAACTACCAAGGCTTTTCAGATAATCATTCTGAGAAGCGTCGTGCCATTTGAAACACAGTTTCACATGTTCATAGCACCAAAAAGTAATTTGGATCAATCATTGGGTTTTAATGCATTGGGATGGCAGCAAACACCACTTTTCTTCTGCGCCATTGCAGGGTGGAGGCTAGTCATCGAAAGGGAAATAAAAAGGGGAAAGGATGAACAGGGAAAGGGCACGTGTGAAGTGAGGTAGAGGTGAAAAGATTGTGATGAACAAGAAAGGGGACGGTTAGAGCAAACCAACAGCCAATCAGCACAGGGCAGAGGAAATCGGAGAACATTTTACAGTTTTGTTTTGACTGGAATGTCCTGAGGGCCCAAGGTTCCTTCTTTAGCTGCCTCTGACGTTTGAAGTCTCTGGCTGCTGTTAACAGCTATCTACAAAGCCACATAATGGGGGAGAAAGGGAACCCAGTAGCTGGGTTCTTGTCAGGAGTCGGGGGAGGGGAGTCTCCTACACAGTTCAGGGTGAAGGGAGACCACTGCTGAACCCTCTTACTCTCTCCACTCCTCCATCCAATGCAGCAGACCCTAGGTTGGCTCTTTCTGGGTCTACAGGCTGAAGTGTCATATAAAAGAGTATAATTATGCACCTATTCCATAGGCCGTTATCACATGCACAAATGAAGATACAGCTCATTCATGCATAATCATCTGACTATAATAGCTAGACATATACAGACCCGTCCCCCCAGATAATTAACTGCATCCAGTCATGAGAATAATCTTTTTTTTTGGTGTGTCCCACTCACACTTCCTAATATGCAGAGTTGTTGACTCGTCCCCCACGACTTGAACTCAAGTCTGACATAACTCGCCTTGATACTCGACTCATTCATTGTTTGTGACTTGAGACTCGACTTGAGACTTGCTAATTTTGTTAAATCAACTTGGTGAAAAAATTGTCCGAAAATGCCGATATTGATGGCTGGTACAAAAGTGACTTGACATTTTTTAAATTAAGACTCGAGTCTTGACTTCAGACTTGAACTGTACTGACTTGAGACTCAACTTGGACTTGGCAATGATGACTTGAAGACAACACTGCTAATCTGGGTCACAACCCTGCCAACACTTATATCTAGGTTTGTCTCAAATGTATGAGTAGTTCTACCACATCAACAGGACTACTTATGTGAATAAAGTTAAACATGTGAATAATTCTTTGACACGATTAGGGCCTAAATCTCCTTGATTCTATTAGTAAAGGAACATCATTTGTTACCTGCAGTCATTAGATTTTTCAGTCCATGTGTATTTGCCCAAATTGCTTCAGCATCATTAACTGACGGTACAGAAGATTCCCACGTACTGCCCCACCCCTTTTCTTGGTACATTATACGTTCTGTTGAACAGGAGTCGGGAGTGCAACAGACTCCATAAATCACAGTCTATGAAAATGGTCTCTGAACTACAAGTAGTCCTGAGGTGCCTTAGAGACTAATCAAAATATATAGAATCATGAACTTTCATGGGCAAAACCCACTTCATCAGGTGAATTGGAGAGCAAATAACAGAATCCAAAAGATCTATAACAACAGACACCATCATCTTCTTCTTAAACCTTTGTACTACGAGTGGAGCATAGGTCATCTACAAGTCTCCTCCACTTTACTGTCTTGAGACAAAACTTCTAGCTGACTCCAGGAGTTTTGTTGTCCTTCAGACAACAGCAGAAGTAGTACCAGTAAACTGTAGGACCTGTGTTAATGAGGCCAATTGAGTAGACTGGACGTGTCTCATACATAGCTTTTGATATGTAAATGCAGATGTTAATGGCAGGAGAAATTGGCTTTGTAACAGGCCAACCAATTAATGTCTTTGTTTAGGCCCAGAGAAACGGTGCCAAATCTGAAGGTAAATTCCGCTCTTTATCAGAGACACAAAGGCTGCATCAGATCCTGTACCACTGAAGGAAAGCTCTGTGCCAAAAGGAGGTAGGGGAGGAGTCCTACAGTCAGAGCAATACCCTAGGACAGTGGTCACACCAACCAGTAGATCAGGATCTACCGATAGATCTTGGAGTCTCTGACAAGGGAGTCTGGTTCAGTCAAGAGGTTATCAAGTGCCAGCAGGAGCCTCCTGCTTGCTGTGCTGTGCAGGGGATGGAAAGGAGGGCGCTGATGTCAAGGTGCCCTTTCCCACTCTGTATCCTGTCTCCACAGAATGGAGAGGGGGCACAACAGGACTTGGGATGAAGAGTTTGCTGGCTGCTTTTGGGAGTGGAGCAGGGCCAGGACAGGCGTGAACCTGCCTTAGCCCCACTGCAGCACCACCCAGGAGCCACCTGAGGTAAGCAGTGCCCAGTCGAAGCTCACATCCCGAAACCCTACCCCAGGCATGAACCACCTCCTGCACCTGAATACCCTCCCAGAGCCTGCGCCTAGAACCCCCTCGTACACCCCAACAGCCTGCCCCAAGAGTAGCTCAGAGCCCCCCTCAAACTTCAAATCCCTTAATCCAAGAGCACAGCCTGCACCCCAACCCTGTGCCACAGCCTGTTGAAAATGAAGGAGGATGGAGTTAGCAGGGGGCAGGCTTCAGAAAAGGGACACAAAGGAGGCAGGTCAAGCATATTTGGGCTTGAGGTAGATCTCGGATTGCACGAATTCAAAAAGTGATCTTGTGCATAAAAATATTGGAGACATCACTGCCCTAGGAGCTCTGCAGTACCAAGGACAATCAGCATGCACAAATGCACTCCCAGTTTTTTTATTTGTACTAGACCCTGTCTTTGGTTTTTTCTTTGCTTATCGAATTTTGCTTCATCAGATTTTGAGAATGAACATTATCTAGGTAGCAACCGTTTCTGACCAATGTGATCGTCTGGAACCAAAAAATTTAAACTAGAAAAAGGTACTTGTGGGGGGGGGAAAAAACCAAAAACATAACCTTTTGTTTGGCTGTCCCAGGCCTTCATCTGTGAGGTACAGAACAGACCCATCTCTCCTTGAATTCAATCAAGGCACTGTAATGATAGGGATGCTTATATGCCTACAGCACCACGGTATCTAATAGCATCCCAAACATTAATTAGAACCTCTCAGGGATGCACAAGAGTTTCATTATTCTCATTCCTTATACTGTAAACTCTTTGCCATACAGTCTTTTACATTTGTATAGCATAAAGCAAATACTCATTTTATAGATAAGTCGCAGAAGGTAGCCATATTAATCTCTATCTACAAAAACAATGAGAAATCCTATGGCACTTTAAAGACTAATAGATTTATTTGGACTATCTTTTGTGGTTAAAAACCACTTCATCAGATGCACTGGAGATAGACAAATAAATATAGATAAACCAAAGTACAGAGCTATCATGACCAAAGTTTTCAAACCAGGATTCAAAAGGTTATGTTCACATGTTATGTTCACAAAAGGTTACGTTCCCTATTTCATTATCAGTGGGAAATAGGTCAATGGAGGGATGATAGGTGTTACTAGAGAGAACTTTCTGGGTGTCTGGCTGGTGAGTCTTGCCCACATGCTCAGGGTTTAGCTGATCGCCATATTTGGGATCGGGAAGGAATTTTCCTCCAGGGTAGATTGGCAGAGACCCTGGAGGTTTTTCACCTTCCTCTGTAGCATGGCGTACAGATCACTGCTGGAGGATTCTCTGCATCTTGTGGTCTTCAAAGTATTTGAAAGCTTCAATATCTGAGACATAGGTGAGAGGATTATTCTAGGAGGGGTGGGTGAGATTGTGGCCTGTATTGTGCAGGGGGTCAGACTAGATGATCAGAATGGTCCCTTCTGACCTTAAAGTCTATGAGTCTATGTAAAAACTGATTTGGTTTTCAAAGATTCTGTACACCTGAAGATCTCTCTGAGTTTAATGGGATTTATGGGTATTCAGCACTTCTGAAAAATCAGGCCGCTTCTAATTACTGTTCAAGTATGCAATTTAGAAGCTGAAATTGAGGCACTCATATGGGAAAACTTTGGCTTTAGTGACATGTCTAGAGGAACTGAGTGGCATAGCCAGGAACTGAAATCCTACCCTGAGTTGTAGGTAGGGATGTAAGTTAGTAGCCGAGTAGTTGACTACTCTGCTATTGCATTTCCCCTCCCTTGCTGCCTCTGTATCACCGTGTTGCCTGCCCACCGCGCTGCAGCTGGAGCAGCCTCTGTCCACAGCCAGCCCCAGCTGCCACAGACAGGAGCTGCTTCGTGGCAGCAGCCCCTGGCCGTGGGGGATCCCAGCTCCCTGCTGAGACCTGCACTGACTGGGGCTGCTGGACGGCGTGAGTTGAGACTGACCAACCCCAGCTCGATCCCAGGTCATGCTGGGTCTGGGAGCTAACCCCACTGCAGCTTTGATTTTAAATGTAAAAGCCAGCTCAGTCAACTTAAATTGCAGAGCCATAGCAGCGGACCTGGTGCAAGCTGGGACTGAGCAAGCCCAGCTCAGTCCCAGCTAACACTGGATCTGGGACCGTTGCAACTCTGCATTTTAAATATAATAAGAGCCAAGCCAGCTCTTACTACATTTCAACTGCAGAGCTGCAGCAGGGATAGCTCCGGAACCCAATGCGAGCTGGGACGGAGCACTTTCCCTTATCAACTGATCGTGATTAGCCAATTACCTGCCTCTTACATCCTTAGTCCTAGGTCAGAGTCCTAACCACCAGGCCATTACTCCTCCTTGTTCTAAAGCAAATGAGACTCGCGCCAAAAAGTTTAATCACCACTGTGTGAAGCTTCTGTCAACTAAAAATGGGAATGTCCAAATTGCCTGGAGAGTTACAAAAAGACCTAGAAGATAAAGCAAAACACTTACATATGTTCCTGACTTCAAGTATTTTCATATGTTCAGAGAGTTATGGAAACATGAGCTATCCCATGTAACGTTATACTGCAAAACGTAAGCTTGCGTTTATTTAGAAGCTTTTGTACAGTGAGTGACAACTTCTGAAAGCAGACTTGCAGTCTCAAAGAATGTCGGAGTTAGCAGCTTTTTGTTAGTTTCATCTTGAGTTAAGATATTTTCTACAAGAGACTCAATTACCCCTGAGAAAATTCCAGGACTCTAATGATACTACGTTAGTTGATTAAAAATTACAAAGAGGTTGTAACAATCAGACTAAAGAGGTTAGAACACAAGGATCATTACACATTGTTCTGTCAGTCATAGAAATGGTGTTTATTTGGTTTCTCTTGACGATTTAAGTGACTGATTGCAAAGAGCACAAATGAGTGGAACTGAACTCAGTTAATGATACTGACGAAGACAGAAATCTTCTGGTTATGAGAAACCAAAGCACAGCCATTATAACACAGGAATTGAGTGGGGACCCATGGTTCTTGCAGTATTGGGCCTGTGTCAATAAAACAGGAGACATTTAATTGGAATTGCTATTCCACTGTGCACTCTTTATATTTATAGCACATTATTCAACTTTTCTATTGCAGTCTGGAGGCCTCAGAACAGGTGGGGCTTCACTGTGTTAGGCACTGTATAAACCGACAATGACAGGATCCAAACCAAAGAGCGCACAGTTGTTGAACTAACTGGATATCAAGTATTCAGATCATAAACATAGACCCTGATTATGCAGTCTGATCTGTACAGGTGGATCCCTACTCCTGCATATTCCAACAGCTCTGCAGCGCAGGTCCATATAGCCATAGGGTTCCAGCCTGTCCCTATGAGATTGCAGGAAAAATATCTCACTTGGGTAAAACTATGTCTCTACTGGGGTGAAAACGTCACAGCACCTACAAGAAGATAGAGACATGGTCCAGCAGGAGATGTCCTTGCCTGCAAGTCCATACAGAAACAGCTCTCCCCTTTGGTGCAAAGGGGTTCTGAGAACTGTAATTAAAAATTCCATGATGCTTCAACAAGAACAGAGATCAAATTTACAAATTATTCTGTTACTTAAACTCTCACCACCATTTAAAATCACGCTGAACCAGTTTGTTATACAAAGATGCCCAAAAGTGGCCACATTTCAGTAATGGATAAAGTGATACCCTTCTCTCCCCCCCCCGGTAAAGATCTTTGGGATGAAGGGCACTATGCAAGCACACATTATTTATTATAACCAGTATCTGTACACAGAACAGCGAAACCACCAATCCTACCCATTCTACAGCCAATTCTGGAGCTGAAAATACTATAATCCAGGGCTACTCAGCTTTGGAAACCCCGGGGGCCATGGAGATACTCACAGCACATGCCGAGGGCCGCAACACACGGGCTCCATTTAAGTCAGTTCTGATTATATTTATAAAAGGCAATATTTACTCGATTTCCACCTATATGACAGGCACTTTTAATGAGCAATGACAGTCCAGAAATTTAACTACTAAAACGCATATAAACAGAAGACCATTATATTGACTACTTTTCTGTTTTGGATCCCACCCACGGGCTGCAAACAGGCTGGGGGCCGCATACAGCTCATAGGCCTTGTGCAGAGTAGCCCTGCTGTAATCCATTTTAGACCATACGGGAGTGCGGGGGACAGAGATGAAGGATTCAATAGAGTCATCAATACTATAAAATTAATATACCAAAACATACAGACACAGAGATTCTGCTGTGATGTGTCCGACCTTCTATTCAATAAAGCTAAGATGAGAAAAAGCAAGATATTTGCCATCCTTCTCAACTTTTCTGCATTAGCATGGAAAGCCATCTCTCAGCTGTGTGAAATGAAGAAGAAAACTAGGTTATCAAGGCTTTGTACTTAATAATTGGATGCCTGTGCAACTGTTTCAGCTACAGGAGAAGGGCACGACCTGGCATCACTCCATGTATTTCACAGATATCAGATCTTTATCAGTTCAGCACACATGAAAATTACACACCTAAAGACTCGCTCAGGAAGCAATGTTTGAGATACTGCATCACATTCATTTAAAACACCCAAGCTAAGGCAAGAGCCCTGCCAGGCCCCATTGCTGAATTTCAGCAGCCTGTAGCCACCAAGGAAATCAAGAGGAAGGCAGATGTGTTACTTCTGGAAGGCAGTTAGGGATACAATCTCTAGGGCCACACTCTTCCCTGAACCCTGAAACCTCAACATTTAATACCAGATCGGGCAAAACATCATGCAAAAATTGTGCTGAGAAGGTCACTGAACATGACGTTGTGCTCTGCTGCACAGCGGAAGCCCGCCCTGGTGCCAGAGACCTGTTTTAACAGACTCCGCAGGGACTTGCAATGGAATGGTAAAGGAAAAAAACAGACTCAAAGCTTTTAATTCACAGAATGAAGGGGGGAGAGGGAAAAAAAGAATATGTATGCACAAACTCTTCCCCCTCAACCCCATGTGCCAATCACCATGATGCAAAAAGCCAAAAGGTCGTATTAGATAGGCAAGGATTCTGTTCTTTCTTTCTGAAACTTAATCACAACCAAAGCTGGATTAGTAATGGAACTGTGCTATGAACACCGAACTGTTAAATAAAGAACAGGCATATGGGCACTCCTTGTTGGCAATCCTATCTGTGATGCTTGCTTACACCTGACGCACATCCAGTATGGGGTCTCTGCTACCTACAGTCATGCCCATCTGACACGATGGCCTTACGCCTCTCTCAAAGAGATTTGACTTCATGGCTTGGGGATTAATCGCCAAGGAATGAGGATTTTTACATCTGCAGCCTGCATGATGCTGCAAATAGCAGCATTCCCTCAGTGTGCCTCATTTAATCCACTTGAAGGAAAAATGCAAATAAATGTCCCCCTTTACTTTATCAAACTCCTACACCGCTGTGCCACATCAAGGAGACCCTTGGCTTTATTTATTTAGGTATTTCTAGGTTTCCTGCTATGGTAATTAGGCAGTTAATTTCATATGCATCTTAAATACATGTCATAATGTCTCTTTCCCTAGTGGCTGGCCCTTATGAAGGATAAAGGACTGCTACTTATTCATAATTAAAAGGAGTCACTCCTTTAAGCTCAGTTTTTGCCGCTGATGGTTCCAGGTTCCATCCTCCACTTGCATGCATTGTTTTGTGCTGTTTAATCTATCAAAAGGCTATATAATATATTTATGCACAGCACATACATTCATGCATACACAGTATGTGGAATCATCCAAAACCAATTATAAAGCAACAAATGGGGGAGGGGGAGAGGAACCTATACAATTCAAAGGAATATCAACTCACACTTTCAAATTCTCCTTACATGAAATTAGCCTACAACTGTTAAGATGATTTTAATAATAAAGGACAAAAATGAAAGAAACAAAGAACTAAGAGGAGAATGTCTGGAATGACAGTTTGGCACAACTGTAGCCACTAGTTAATATTTTATTTCCAGCAATCCTCCATCCACCCTGTTCATTATTAGGATTACTTTGGTCAAAACATCAACCAACTTTCCAAAAGAAAAGGTCACCTTTAAACAGTGGGGAATATGGGCATGACCACCAATGTAGCAATGTAGGAAAACATTTAGAAGAGGATGTATTTGTGAGGAAAGTTGATGATGACCAATGTCAAAATATCTAAAGCGGTGTATTGTACAGAGCCTTTAGACTTTCCCCCATCCTGGGAAGCATCACTGAATTTGTGGGTCCACCATACAAGTTACTGGCAATTTGGAGAAACTGCCTACCTTTACGAACAGACTGGCCCAGAAGTATTTTTCCAAGAGTGATGCTAGCATAAACATTGCAGTCTGTGAAGACCTTTTGCAGAAGCAATTCCAAGCGCTACATTGCTGTTTCTCTGTGAGGGGGACAGGACAGTGCAATGATCTCCATTTGCCACTAAACTCCCACTCTCAGGACAGAAATCTGAGGTGTCTGAACGCAAGTAGCTGTGTTAGTATACTGCCATTATGTCAGATCCCTGCTTTCAATGCAACCGTATTGGAGAAGTGGGACATGTATACAGAAGAGATATGAAATACCTGTTGCTATTTCATCAGATTACTGCAGATGCATCTCATTTTGGAGGAAAAAGTTGAGGTATGTCACATGGGCAACCTACCTTCAATTCCTTCTCTAGTTCCTTCTCGAATGTACAAAAGGGGAGTCTCAGAGGGAGTCTCTTTGGGAGGCCTAGGGGATAATGGAAAGCCCCATCATTAACTCATCTAGTCCACAGCAATGGGCATGTGTATGCTACTGTACCTGTAACCTCTGAGTCAGGAAGGATATTGGGACCATGCTTGGCTGACCATAAACCTGACCACCTGCCTTCACTACAGAGTCTGTGGATTTGTTGGGCAGTTCAATTGGAGCCTGCTGTACAGGCTAGAGATGTAAAAGTTTAACCGGTTAACTGTTATGCACCAGCTTATCAGTTTGTTAGAGTTAAATTTGCACAATGCAGCTAGCTCCCTGGGAAGAGGGCGGGCAGCCAGGAGCTGATGCATGCATGCAGCTGGCTTATAAGCAAGCAGTCTTCCGGCTGCCAGCCCCACTCCTGGGGAGCCAGCTACTGCCTTGTGCTGCGGGCTCTTATATTGCAGAGCTCAAAGCACGAGGCAGCCGGCTCCCTGCAATCACTGAAAAGCAGGGGTGGGCAATACTTCTGAAGGGGGGGCCACTCCAAGATTTTGGAAAGTGGTCAAGGGCCACGCTCCTCCAGGATATTAATGGAGGAATTCTGGGGTCTGGGATGGAGGCTGGGTGCAGAAGGGAGCTTGGGGTAAGGGACTGGGGTGCAGGAAGGAGTGTGGGGTTTGGGACGGAGTTTGGGTGAAGGGGGCAGTTGTGACCTAGAGCAGGGGACTGGGATGAAGCGTTTTGGGATGTGACCTTAGCTAAGAGGGGAATGTGATCTGGGGCAGGAGTTTGCGGTGCCACATCTGGGAAGGGGCAGAGGATTGGGGTAGAGAGGAGCTGGGGTTCCAGAGGCAGGCTCTGGCTGGGAAACACGTACTAGTAGAAACCTGAGGCAGACTGACTGTTGCAGGCTGCTCACTGCTCCATGTGACTCTGCTCCAGGCACTGGGGGGAGGGGGGCGGAGAGAAGGGGGTCAAGGAGGAAGGGAGAAGGCCTCCTATACTGCCTCTGCACCTAGCAAAAATCCTCAGCTCCTATTGGCCAGAAACTAAGATTGGCCAACGGAAGCTAAGGTTTTGCTGAGGGGCAGGAACAGCATGAGAAGTCTCCCTCCTCCGTTCCCATCCAGAGCAGAGAACAGCTGGATTTTTAAAGTGTGAGCTGTTCTCTGCCTAAGGGTTCCAGGTGAGGAGGCCACAGGCCGGATGCAGCCCGCTGACAGCCTCTTGTCTACCTCTGATGTAAAGACCATAAACAGTTTTGACAGTTGGGAAAAGATCCGCCTCTGGCAGTCACCATTTCAGGAATATACTGCGGAGAACCTGGATGTCAAATCCTGTGAGAAAGGCCTGCTGAGAACACCTGCAAAATCTGGATTGGTACACAGGGTGGAGGATCCTATTGCTCCATGCTTGTTGATACAGAACATGCGGGATATATTATCTAGCATAACAAATGTTATGATTTTGTCTTGGAGATTGGGGAAGTCACAGAATCTGAGACTTCAGCTCATAGCTGGGAACTGTAGGGACCTGATATCTTCCACAGCAGCAGGGAGCTGGTAAGGTGCCCCTTTTACCTCAGGCAGCAGGCCTCTGACCTGCCCGCCATCTGCAGTGGGACAGGCGGCACCCTGGCAGCTCCCCACCAGCTGCTGAAGGGCAAGGTAACCCCTAGAGTGCTGAGCCCCCAGGAGTAGGGGCCCCAAAGCCCCCAATTACCCCCACAGCTGCCCAGTTCCTTCCCATTTTGTCATGTGTAGTAAAATTCAGGGATAGGTCACAGGCTTCCATGAATTTTTATTCACTTTATTGCCTGTAACTCCCTATCCACGACTTTTACAAAACATATCCATGACAAAATCATGCCTCTTATGGATTGGCCCCGCTATGGGGTAGAAATGAAGGCAAGCATTCCTGAAAGCCCTGCATTCCAACAAGCTGATGTGGAGACTGGATTCTTGAGCTACCCAACGACCCTAAGAGTATGGAGGTGGGCTCTCCCTCCTAACAGAGGAACTGCTGTTGTAAAATTCAGATGCGGATGGGCGACAAAGGAATACTGGCACAGACTCGGAGTTGATCCATCCACAAGCCTAAAGAGTCTCTCATTTATAGAGGAACTGTTTCCGGTTGTCCAAGGTGTAATTGAGGGCAGAACAAGTCATTCTGGATCAACTCTGGAAGTCACAAAGGAATCAACCGCCATGTGTCTCAAAAGAGAATTATTGTGACTCCATGGCTCCCTTGAATTGACAAGGTTACAAACCTCAGGGAAGATAGGCTCTAGCAGCTAACAAGTCCACATATGCCCCTGTAAACTGTGCATTCTGTACAGGGGCTAATGTGGACTCTTTTATACACACACACACACACACACACACACACCTGCAGACACAGATTCTAGAACAGAGCAAGGGTTCTCAAGGTGTATGAAAGCACAACTTCATAAGAACAGCCCTAGAGTAGACAGTTATTATAGTACAGGAAGACTAGGATCACTTATTGTCAGAGGTAAGCAGCCACTACTACCAGGACTTTTGAGAAAGCCTCTGGGATCAACGAGAGACTGATGGGAATAAATGGGTAATGGAAGTGATCCTGAAGCTTGTGTTGTTATATGGAAATCGGCATCTGGTTTTCAGCCCTTGACCTCCAAATCTCCTTTCTCTAGTAAAGGAATTCTAGTTGCCGGAGTCACCACGCTGAACTTTTGAGACTGTACAAATTTGCTTAGAAGTCTTAGATCTAAGACTGGTCTCCACTCTCCATCTTTCTTTGAGACAAGGAAATTCTCGGAGTTAAATCCCGAGCCTTGTGAGGAACAGGAGGCGGCTTTACTGCTTCAAACTGAAGGAGAGTTCACTTCTTGTCTCAATAAAAGGATGAGAGCGAGCCCTGCAGAGAAATGGGGGAAAGAATGGAAGGCAGGGAGTGACAAAATGAATGACACAGCCTTATGTTACCACCTCTATGACCCATTTCTCTGTAGCAATCCATTGTCAAAATGTTGAAATAGGCAAGGTGGTTTCCAAAAGACAGGAGAGCTAATGGGAGCAGCTGTAAATCCAGAGTGTGGGGGAATTCAACCCCTGGACCAACCCATCAGAACTATTGCTTTCATGGTATTTGGGTGATCTTGGAGGATGAATGGAAACAGAAGTGGATTTCAGAGATTGAAGGAACCCAGAAAAATTAAGCAGGATGTAATCTCTGGACAGTTTGCAACCTACTAAATGTGATGGGGTGTCCACACCCAGCACCTCCCTGACCGCCATGCCAGCCCTGTTTGGGGCACCGCGAGTGGGGCCACACGCATGTGCGGTGTGTTCGGCGTCCACAGCTAAGCTGTGGGAGGGAGCCGGCTGGAGGAGCATCAGGAAGGCAGATCTGGACAGCGTGCATGCGCAGAGGCTCAGGGAGCCGAAGATCAGCTGGGAGGGCGGAGCATAAGAGGCGCAGGCGCAGCGTGGAGAGGTGAGGAGTTGGAGACAGGGCGGGAGTTTTGGAACGGCCGGGGGGAGTAATCCGGGAAGGTACGGAGTGGAGGGACTGGCAGGTAAAGAGACGGGGAGAGAAAGCAGCCCAGGGTAGGGCAGTTGATTGCCCACGGGCTGGCGTGTTTCGGCAGGACACCCCATCAGCCAGACCAGATAGTGGAAGGTCTGTGACCTTAGGGCCCTGGGCTGGGGCCCATGAGTGAGGGCAGGCCTTGGCCCCCTCTCCATGATGATTGCTGGAAGTCTCAATGGGAGCAATCCCGCTTCAAGGCAGGGAAGTGACAAACTGGAACTTTCTGAACTAGGACAAACGGGGACACAAACAGAACGACAGCGGTAACTGGTGGGGGGATGAAAAGGGGGCTCAACAGGTGAGCACACCTTGAGATCGTTACACTAAACCTTTTCTCATTTGTAGGTGAAGATATGCCCAGGAGCCCTAGAGTCCTTCAGAGAGTGCAAAGACTCGTCCTATAGTTATGGAGAAGAGTTAATGACTGTGGAAAGGGAGATTCTCCCATGATGTTCTCTACTACTCTCCAGCCCAGCCCTCCCAAGAGATGTAGCCACAGTGTCCTGCATGTAAACACTGCAGCATCTGCAACACCTAAGGATGCATGAAGAGCAGTTCTGGCCACCAGCTGGATTGCTGAGATGAAGGAGTGGACTTGCTCCCTATGATCTTGTGGTAAGTGTTCAATCAATTGTGAAAATCGGTTTTAATTTGTAAAATGATTATATGGCTCAGCCATAGTAATACTTCCTTATTTTACAGAGGTGCTGGAAGGCTAGTCATTGGAGACTTATTCTTATTTAAATTAATGTCCCTTTACACCATACAGGCAGAACACAAGAGGTTTTTGAAATGAGTGTCAATTACAAGTGTGCCTGATTTTGAGTTTCTTTCCACTGCCTAAGTGTGTTAAATGGGCCTTAATGTAAACGAGAATCATGCCCACTAATATTAGTAAAGAGCCTGAGATCTTCAGATGGAAAGTTCTGCAGCGCTACTTAATACGAGAAATTGCATACATACATTTTTCTAGGTCTGGATGGTCACAACTGGTAATGAGCACTTTTACTCATGCTTAAAAGATGTGTGCCACATCACAAATTCTGTGTCAGTATTCTTATTAACGAATAAAGCCAAAATTTTTAAAAATCAAGCTTTTAGCTGGAGACAGCCAAAAATGCTTCTGACTCAATTTTCCGAGTACTGAAGGAAATGATGGATTGCACGGCAGGATGCACCATTTTATGTCACTGCACCCAATTTAACAAGAGATCTTGCGCCCTGTAAGTCCACTTATAAAACATCAAGCCTTGCCATCAAACCACTGGGTTTTTAACGAGGCTAACAAATACCTGTGAAATATACATGACGACACAGAAAACAGCAATTTTATCCAGTCCAAAAACAATAGTGTTTAGATAACGTGGGGATAATACAAAAGTGCTTTTTGTAAATGTCACTTGCAGACATTTTTGAAATTTTAGTCAAGTACTTTAACGTTGGGTTCAGAGCCTAAGTTTCAAGCAAACCCAAATGTCTACATAGCTATTTGTAATGTCGAAGCATGAGTCCCCAGAGCCAGATTCTAAAGATTCACACTCTGAGATTCACTTCCATGGATTTCTGCTTCACATATATCTGCACCCTCCTATCTATGGTGGCAATGCTCCATACATGGCTAAACCAGAACACTCTGTGTTGTGTAAGCAGAGGCAATGCCTAACTTGTAGGGATTTATTCAATTATGCCTAGATTTAATGTGGGAAAAGCTTTGGAAGATGATGCTATAGGAAGCTAGGCATATTTTGGCATACATTTCACAACAGGCCTGACCTATAGGATGCTGAGCACCCTCAACTCCCATTAATTTCAATAAGGGACGGGAGCAATCAGCACTAAAGAAATGTCCTCAATAACCTTGAGTCTTCATAGTTCAATACCTTGTTAACACTAATTAATAGGACTTCTTTTGCAAGGAAACTATTTTAAGTCCCTGCCTGAGAGGGCACAGGAGTTATTGACGTCTTGTCAGAGTTCCACTCGGCCTTATTTCCTGAACTTACAGATGTTATCTCTTCTAAACAAGGAAATGGTCAACAGCATATTGCAGCTTTCCATACAAGAAGAATTGTGCCCCGTCACGTGTTATGTACATGTATTCTCTTTCTTTTCCCAGCTCTTCAGCCACAGTGAATGGAAATGGTTTCTTCAGATGTCCTAAATCTTATACAGATTGAACCTCTCTCATCCAGCAAGCCTGGGATCTGTCCGGTGACAAATCAGAGAATCTGCCAAACCAGGGGAGGTCAAAATTGCAGTGAGTGACTCTCTATTTTTATTTCACTAAGGCAAATTAATAAGCAGCATTGCTTTTCCATTTACGTGTGACCATACAGATACAGCCTAGAAGTGCCTACGCTTAGATAAGGCTGATCATCTCAAAGCGTTAGTAGTGATGTTACACTATTTTACTGTATTGGTACAAAGAAATTGGATTCACTGTGCTTTATCTTCCTGAAAAGGTTTGATTGCTCCTCTGGTAACCAGAAACTCTAAGTAAATGTGTATGTGAATACAGGTTGAACCTCTCTAGGCCAGCACCCTCAGGACCTCATCAGTGCTGAACTAGGGATGTTAAATATTGGTTAATTGAATAGTCAATATCAGTTACTCTACTATTCTATAGTCCCCGGGGGTGGGGCCGACAGGCAGTATGCTCCAGCCCCACTCCCGAGAAGCTCCCTGCCACTCCTGACTGCTGCCTCTGTATGAGAGGCAGCAATGTGGGGTGCCAGGAAGGAGCTGGCACGTGAGGGGAGCCAGTTTAAAAACCAGTTCCCCGCTGTGGACCAACTGCCTTTCTCCCTGCACTGCTGCCTCTGATAAGGAGGCAGCAGTGCAGGGTGGCAGCAGCCCCTGTCCAGAGGGAGGGTTGAGCTCCCGCTCCTGGCACGAGCCGGAACTGAGCGGGGCTGCCTGCCTGCCTGGCTCCTAATACACTTTAAATGCAGAGATGCAGGAGGGGTAGGTCCTGGATGCAGCTAAAACCAGGATTGAGCTGGGCTGCTGGCTAGCCTGCTAAAAATGTACTGGCAATGGGACAGGGAAATGTGTGTGGTCTATAGCATTAACCGATAAGCTTTTGCTGAACCACAGAATTTACTAAGCCACAGGAGGTCAATATTGTCTAGCAGGCATTACCAACAATTCCACTGCTTACTGGTCTCTCAGAAGACATTTAGGTGTAATTTAGATAAATAGCAGCACGGAATTCTGAGAGTCAGGACTGGTGGCTGTCAAACTTTACAAGACTGTGGGAAACTTGGCCGTACACCCAGTAAGGGGACAACCAACTAATTAAAATCATGCTGGACCAGAGACCGCTGGACAAGCTTGTACATACAAATTCAGGTATCCATCGCTATTGGAGAAAGTTCAGTGAAAAAAAAAAAACCCTCAGGATTAATCTCAATACTATAGTGTCAGTATTAGGTGCCCAATCCTGCGAAGAATTTAGTGTCTTCTCACAAAGCACCACCGCCTTCAAAATCCATGAACATCAATAGCACATCTGCCCATCTTCAAAGATTTGTAGCTCAGCTTAATTCATAAGTAGAGCCACTGCAAAGATCCAAAATTTGTATCCACATCTAATCTGTGATTCACAAACATGATCCACGGATTTGTGGGGCTTTAGGTATAAAATGTCGATCTGCACCTTTTCGCTATTATCCACAAATATGGTCCATGGAAGCAGACATCCGCAAATTTGCAAGGCTTTACTCACAAGCAAGCTTTCTTAAGAACTACTATGTGTTGACTCTTCAGAAAGACTTGCCCAATCCTGTAAATATCTACCTTAGGTAACGTTACAAGAAACACTTTTAAATAGTAATAGAAGCATACCAAATCCATCAACTACTGACAACTATAAAGAGCACAGGCCAATTATTGTCTGTGTTTTACTAATTGTGATTAATGCAATAAGAAACACTGTCGCAGAATAGAAAGTCATCTAAAACCATAAAGAAACAAAAATCCCTCAAAAGATAGAAGCACAGAGGTGATAAAGTGATTTTGATCACACTGAATTGATTTGATAGGCCTTGGTTTTTAACCAAACTATTGCTGACACATGGCACCAATCCAAGTCACCTCAGTCCAACAGACTGCTTAAATCCTCCAGCATTTAAACCTTAAGTCCTGGCTTTTTTAAGATCACAAAAATAAAAATTATTCTGACCAACTAATACCAGCTTTGCTAGCTTCATTCGGGAACTGAATTTCGAGATGAAGCCTAGGTATGGATTCAGTCTAGTCACTGGTGTAAAGGCAGAAAATTGGAATCGGAAATTTGTGCAGCGAATGCCATCAACATAGCTACAGTAGGTCTTTGTCCTCTCCTATTGCAGTTTCTTAGCGCTAATCAGTGACTTGCTGAAAGCACTGCTGGATATGACTTCAATAGACTGGAAAAATCTGGCTCAGTGGGACTGTTTGCTGTACTACACTGCATGAGCAAAGGTCTCAGCCATATGGCTCTTTCAAAGAGCCCATCCAGGAAACCAGAAATATCTTTAATACAAAAATAAAGCCCACCTTGGCTAGAACAACAACATTTCTGATGTCATCATTGTGACACACTGTATCTTGGGGGGAGGTGCTCGGTAAGCCCCCTATTCCTCATTTTTATATCACCATCTAACATATAAAGTATGCCCTGTAAGGTAGCATGAGCTGCTGAAAGGCATTTCTCTATCCATATATGTATGTCAACGCATATGAAAATACGTGAATGTATGGCATGGTTGTCACTAAAACATGCAGGGTTGGGGAAATTACCCAAATATTAGCTTCCCAGAGACAACAGTAAGGAGAGTAACCAAAGCGCGGGCATGATGTCAATGGCCCCTGTCCAGCAAAGGAGATACAATCCAACGACTCACCTGCACGAGGCCACACCACGGGGATTGTTCCACTTTGCCTGGAAAGTCAGCAATGCCCCCAGACTTGTTCGGACTTGTGCTACTCAAGCATATGGACTGAAGGAATAAAAGCCCAACACAGTGGCCGCTCTCCTGGCCCTCCATGCTGCAAGCAACAAGGACACACTGAAGACTTCAGAAGGGACTGGCCCAGGTTTCAAGGGTGAAATCTGTGTACAACGGATTGCGATATCCAGTGGGACAAGAGACTCCTTGATCTAGTTGTTGCGCAGTCCAGAGTTTAGGACTGCTTGTTTATCTTTTCTTTTGGTAACTTTTTTTTTTTTGGTCTAACACTTATGCTCACCTTTCTTTGTAGGAAAACTTCTTTTGCTGTTTATCTTTCCCAGTGATTTCATATGAAGATAAACTTAAACCAAATCGTCTGGTAGTGCAAGATTAGACTAAATCGGCTATCCCCTGAAGCTTCATAGCATGGCAAATCTGCCCCAGTATAAAGAAAAGCTGGTGTATGGTCCCTTCCCATAGATAAAGTGGTGAAGCAATTAATAAATGAGACAGTATATTGCTGTGATACATTACTGGGAGCTGGGGTAGGTGGAATTTGGCTGGTACCTTACTCTAAGATTTGAGAGTGGCTCTGGGAGCACCCATGCAATCTGCCTGGGTGTGGGACCTCCACATGGGGTTGTGCTTAGTGATAACAGCACCTAGAGGGACTGCTGCTGGTTACTTGCAAGACACTGAGGGTATGTCTGCACTGCCACCCTAGTTCGAACTAGGATGGCTAATGTAGGCATTCGAAGTTGCAAATGAAGCCCGGGATTTAAATATCCCGGGCTTCATTTGCATCTTGCCGGGCGCCGCCATTTTTAAATCCTCGTTAGTGCGGATTCCGTGCCCGCGGCTACACGCGGCACGGAGTAGGTAGTTTGAATTAGGCTCTCTAATTTGAATTACCGTTACTCCTCGTGGAATGAGGTGTACCGGTAGTTCGAATTAGAGAGCCTAATTCAAACTACCTCTTCCGTGCCGCATGTAGCCGCAGGCACAGAGTCTGCACTAATGGGGATTTAAAAATGGCGGCACCCGGCAAGATGCAAATGAAGCCCGGGATATTTAAATCCCGGGCTTCATTTGCAACTTCGAATGCCTACATTAGCCACCCTAGTAAGAACTAGGGTGGCAGTGTAGACATACCCTGAGAGACAGTCCAGGCTGGAGAGAGTTAAGGGTCCACAGGAGTCAGAGTCCTAGACTGTACCCTATAGTATGGGAAACGTAGGCTAGTGAGTGGGCCGCTCAGTGGGCTGCAGACTGTCATAACCAAGATGATCTCCTGGGACAGGGTAGTTTTGCTAACTGCACTTGCACACTTAGAATTTGCAGAGTGTACCGGCTGAACCAAAGCAGCACTTCGATAAGATGCCGAGAGCGCGTACGGCTCTCAATGTTGTGTGCAATCAGCATGCACCTCACCTCATGTGTCCTTGCTTTACATGTGTGTCACTTTAATAATATTGGTAGGAAAAAAAACTAAACCAACAAACCAGAAGAATCTGGCAACCCCTTGCATGGGCAACAGTAAACAAAATGCCTTGTGGGTCACATACAGAATCCCGATAGGCCACATGGGGCTCGCAGGCTGCAGACCACTGCCCTAGGGGGATCCTACCACAATGCTGACCTTTCAAAAGTGTTAAGAATCTGCAACCAACAAGAGCTCTTTATACTATTCTGGCAGGTAGAAGGCCTTCAAGTGGACACACAGTTACTCTACTTAAGGCCCCCTTTATAAGAACGGTCACAATGGATTAGACCAAAGGTCCATCTAGCCCAATACTTTTTGACAGTGGCCAATGCCAGATGCCCCAGAGGGAATGAACAGACCAAGTAATCATCAAATGATCCCACCCCCTTCACCCACTCCCAATCTCTGACAAACAGAGAGTAAGGACACCATTCCTACCCATCCTGGCTAATAACCATTGATAGACTTATCCTCTATGAATATATCTAGTTCTTTTTTTTAAACTCTGTTAAAGTCCTGGTTTTCACAACATCCTCTGGCAAAACCAAATCAACCACAACATGACTTGAACCCTCAATATTCTGATGTAAAATCAGACATTTTATCCACTAGACCACAGTGTCATTTTATCCTGTCAAAGCAATATAAAGATGTAAATAAGACTGAGGCTCACTGGTTTTCATCACTACAGAATATAAGTGCACTAACAGGACCATGAAGTGATGTGTTTGTTGCTTACCTAATAATTCTTTTATGACAAAAACTGAAGGCCCTTGTGGCCAATTTGATGCTATCAAAAATCACATTGGTTTCCTTTGCACCAATCATTCGAAGAACTGAGAACAGACCTATATTATTGGGGGTGGGGCAGAGGAGCCAACAAAGTACATTGTGCTCTATTTCCAACTGGCAAATAAGTCCCCATTGAGATCACAGCCAGGTGAAGCAGGTTAGAGCAATCCTCCAGAGTAAATGACTCCCAGGCAGCTCTGAACAGAAGATTCTGGCCATGGGTATTAAAAACTAGCTAAGATTGCAAAATGATAACAACCCATTCACCTGTCACACCATTAACAAAGTGCAAGCAATGGGAAGCAAAGAGTGAAAGACACCATAAAACTTACACAGACCACATGTAAAAATAGATACATATTCTGCTTCAGTAGCCGTTTACACAAATTTTTCATCACTAAGTGAAAAAAGAGTAAGGCAGTGGAGAATGAAGCCAGATATTCCCTTCAAGGGATTGATTCTGGCTCCCATTCTCGTTGATTATTCCTATTCACTTGAATAATGCAAGTTCAAGTCCCAATTAATAAACAATGCATTTCATCAGTATAGAAGTGACTGTAAATCACAGCAGAGCAGAGAGGAGAAATATGGAGGGGACAACACTCACCCCTCTCCGGAAAAGGCAGATCTAACGCTAACAAGAGAGGATGATACTCAGGAAAGCTGGGGAACAGAGCAGCAGTAGAAAGAGAAAATAGTTTTCTGTAGATCAGCCACCATTTGCCGACCCAACAGATGAAAAAGAACATGCAACATCCGACACAGGGCAGCATCTCGTTGCCTCCAGGGCAGTCACATCAGCAGCTGTAGGACGGATTTCAGTTCAGGAAATGCTGATGCTCTTCTGAACAAGTCTAAGTCATCCAACTGCTCTTAGTTCCAGACAATAAGGATAATCTAATGAATAGGGAACTAATTAAATTCCCCAGTCAGCCACATTTCCTTTGTTAAACTGAGTTATTTGATTTATCCTGTTCCTCAGGTCCCCATCTGTAAAACGGGATAATATTTGGCTCACAGGTGAGTTGAGAATAAAATTAACTATCAGTGTGCATAAACTGTGATGATGGCCATATAGATACAAGATAGAAATTGGTGTTGCTTTTTTTTTTAAATGGATTGCACTCTCTAAAAGTTCTCCTGATCTGGCTGAGTTCTTGATTTATCTCAATTGTTTCAAAAAGACGGAGAATAGCGGTCCTCTGCTTTCATGGCTCCTGTGAAGTTGGCAAAAGGATAAAACACTCCCTCTCCTCCCCACAGTTCTGTTGAATATCCCTCAGAGATTACTTCTATCATCCATCTGTTCATTGTTGTGTTTATCCACAGAGCTTGAATAATGGATACCTTCCCCCGTATCTGGGCCAACTCCTGAGAAGATGGCAGTATTATTCCGGCACTCGGCAGCTATTTTGGTATTTGAGAGAAATGCATTTTCCACACCCAGAAAAATTAAAAAGCCATCCCTACTGATGGGTCGACAGTCTGCTTGGCTAAAACTGACAGTTCTTACTATCTTGGGAGACTGCATAGAGGGCAGCTTATTCTTCTGAACCTCACTATATTTCTTGCTTCACCTATGTCCCTGCAGCTTTTGCAAAGGTATCCCCAATCTCCTCTCATGGAGTCTCTTCTTCAGCCATTATTCAAGGCAATGATGCGGTCCATTTCAATCTCCCCCTTATAAACAAGCTGGAGTGTATTTTCCATTTGCTGTATTGGCCCTGACAATTCCAATTTACTGTTCTAGGATCTTAATCACTTTCTTAATCACTGGTCCAAAGTTTCCATGTGGAAAAAGCCTAACCTGGATATTCTCCCTGCTACAGTCCAGAGTGCACTCTCTTTAAGAGATGAGCTGCTGGACACCAATAAATTCCTTCGTTTGCTTTTAAAAATATTTTGTGCTTCTTAATTTTTGGGTGGGGTGGGGAAGAGCCTCCAGGGAGCTAGATAAAGAAATATGCCTCTGCAAAGATTTCCCCCCTTTTTATGTATGTGGTCCCAGTGCTTCCTCTCTACAAAATCCACTGAAGTTTTGGACAGACAAATCAGTCTCACACTGGAAGCTGCAGCTGGTGTTGGGAGATGAAGGGAAGAAAATAACTCTCATTATCAGGGTAAAATTGACTCAGGAATGGAAACTGCAATTGCAGAAGTTAAATGTGTGTTGCATAGCTCCACGTTTGTGACTTGCTAGGTATACCAAATGTGAAGAGCTATGGCAGTTTTCAATCCCTTTTGAAAACTGGTCATGGATTATAAATAGGATAGGGCATGTTGTACTTGTTATTGAGGGAGACAGCTTTCCTTTGCTTTACCTCCAGCTTTTTTTAGTGCTTGCTTCTATGCCATGGCAGAAACCTGGTTACAACGCTCAATTGCAGAGGAGCTTGGCCTTAAGCCATGTCTACACTATGAGGTAAGATCAAATTTATTAAGATTGATTTTTTTAGCACCAGATTTGGTAGAGCAAAGGTGCACGTCCCCACTATGCGCAAGAGTTCGAAGCAGTGCCTCCTTGGGGGGTGGCCACCATCGACTGTGACAGTAATGTACTGTGTGTAGCTATCCCACGGTTCCTGCCATCCCTTTGCATTCTGGGTTAGGCTCCCAGTGCCTGATGGGACAAAGACAATGGGTGGTTCTGAGTACATATCATCAGCATCCAACAACAACACTCATCTCCTCCTTCTCTCCCCTTCCCCCGCCCCAACACCCCATTTAAAAGCAATGCCAAACAACCTTGGTCATCCATGTAGATGCCATAGCAGAGCAAGCAGGGACCCCATTCAGCTTCAAATTTCTATGGCAATCATTGCAAATCTCACCTTATGCTGTGGTTTGTCCAGATCCAAACCAGGAGTATCCAGAGGGAGGAAGAACAAAGAGGCCACGAATGCAGACATGTATAAAACACTTGTCCGCTGCAATGTGCTGCAGAGCACAGCACATTGCAGCGGACAAATGAAAATCACAGCATATGGCACTAAGCCGGCACACCCAGAAAATTCAGACATCCACCACTAGGAATGTAATTTCCACAAATTAGGGATGCAAGCGACAAATCGACTAGTCGCTCCCCTTTCCCTCCCATGCTGCTGCCTCTATCAGAAAGAGGCAGCAAGGAAGGATAGGAGGGAATGCTGGGGGGGCAGGGAGAAGCTAGTTCTCCCAGCTCCATGAGTGGGGGCAGAGGCGCAGCAGCGGTGTTCCAGGTTCCATGACGTGCCCAGTAGGGACTCTTGTGCATTTCAAAGATTGAAATACCGTGCGGAGCCCAGGGCCAGTGGGGAGTCCTGCTAGGGCTCTTGTACATTTCAAAGCGGAAGGACCGCATGGAGCCCGGGGTCAGCGGGGGACTCCACATGGCATTTCAATCTTGGAAATGCACAAGAGCCTCTGCTGAGAATGCAGCGTGGCACTTCCGCCTTTGAAATGTAGCCCCAACCAGGCTGGCTCTTGCTACATTTCAAAGAAGAAACACCCTTATCAACTAATCGAATAGTTGATGGAAAATCCATTGATTATTCGATGAGTTGATTAATCTAATTTTAACATTTCCTACTGCAAACACCACCTGCATTCAGTTTGCAAATTCTGTTGTCCAAGTGCCCCAAACCAGGTTCTCAAATCCTCTGCAGAACACCCAAACGGTGGCCCTCTGAAAACTCCCTTGAGCACAACTCACCTACAGCCACAGAAAGCCGGGGGTAGGGGCAAGAACAGAACCCTGGTATCCTTCCAGTCTTGTGCTCTAGCCACCGGAGCTCACTGAATTTTATACATAGCACTACATCCGTTCATCCATGCACAAAACTTCAAATTCACTAGAAATAACTTCCTGTCAGACACAGTATAGGAATAAACAGCTTATTAAAAAAATATTGGGAACGTTGAGACTAATCCCTTAAACAAGAGAGTGCGACCAAAGGAAAAATAACCTGGAATCTTATTTTTGAAGCTAAGACGCCACAACTCCAACTAGTAGAAATTGATTAAATATACACATTTCTGTTCTCCCCTTCATGGAGATTCATTCTACACGATCCAATTATAGAAGCATTGAAAATGTTCATGAATAACAAATGAGAATTTAAGTTCATTGTATCTGGCTGGGTGGTTATACAATTATACAGCAAACAGAGGCCGCCCGCTCTGTAAATTTGATTTTGAACTTTGCTAGATTGATATTATAGGAAACACATTGTAGTGGAGGTATCTTTCCACTTTCAACTTCATGGTAAGCTGAAGCAGCACACAAAATCTTGTTTCAATTCTGCTGCAGTGTAAATGGACTTACACTATAAGAAGATGCCTATTTTATTTTATATTTAATCAAAATGATGTTCACTTACTCACGATTGCCTGAAATATACCCACGATTGCCTGAAATATAGCCAAGTACATACCTCAACGGAGCCAGGTGTTTTCATAAAAGCATACGGTTATGGTACGTGGTGTGGTATTTTTTAAAAATACCTTTACATGATGAACAAGAAAAGCTCTAGTCCACACACACACTGTTTATTCCCCCTGAAAATCTGAATAGGTTGCAGAAAAAAAATTAATGCCAGCAATATGCTCAGTTGTCATGTAATAGCACCGAAGAGCCCAGTGACAGGACTCCATTTTGTTATATAAACATAAAAACAAAAAAACAGTCCCTTTCCCAAAGAGTTTATAGTAATCATAGAAACACAGAATCATAGGGGTGGAAGAGACCACAGGAGTTCATCAAGTCGAACCCCCTGCCCAAAGCAGGACCAACCTCAACTAAATCATCCTATACAGGCTTAAAAATCTCTAAGAATAGAGATTCCACCACCCCCATAGGTAACCCATTCCAGTACTTCACCACCCTCCTAGCGGAACAGTTTTTCCTAATATCCAACCTAGACCTCTCCCACCTCAATTGAGACCATTGCTTCTCTTTCTGCCATCTGTCACTACTGTGAACAGCCTTTCTCCATCCTCTTTGGAATCTCCCTTCAGGAAGTTGAAGGCTGCTACCAAATCATCCCTCACTTTTCTCTTCTGCAGACTAAACAAACCCAAATCCCTCAGCATCTCCTCACCCCCTAATCATTTTGGTTGCCCTCTGCTGGACCCTCTCCAATGTGTCTACATCCTTTCTGCAGTGGGAGACCAGAATTGGATGCAATATTCCAGATGTGGCCTCATCAGACCCAAATAAAGGGGAATAATCACTTTTCTAGATCTCTGGCAGTGCTCCTCCTAATGCACCCTAGTACACCATTAGCCTTCTTGGCTACAAGAGCACACTGTTGATTCATATCCAGCTTCTTATCCACTGTAATCCCCAGGTCCTTTTCTGCAGAACTGCTACCTAGCCAGCTAGTCCCCGGCCTGTAACAATACTTTGGATTCTTCCGTCACAAGTGCAGGACTCTGCACTTGTCCTTGTTGACATTCATCAGATTTCTTGTGGCCCAATCCTCTACTCTACCCAGGTCACTCTGAACCCTATCCTTGTCCTCCAATGTATCAACCTCTCCCCTTATCTTAGTGTCATCTGCAAACCTGCTGAGGGTGCAATCCATCTCCTCCATCCAGGTCATGAATAAAGATATTGAACAAAACTGGCCCTAGAACCAATCCTTGGGGCACTCCATTGAAACCAACCGCCAACCTGACATCGAGCCTTTGATCACCTGTTGGGCCTGACAATCTAGCCGGTTTTCTTTCCACCTTACAGTCCATTTATCCAATCCATACTTCCTTAACTGGCTGGCAAGATTATTATGGGAGACCGTATAAAAAGCTTTGCTAAAGTCAAGGTATATCACATCCACTGACTTATGATGAAGTAACTGGCTCTGTGGACATGGAGAAGCTAATCAGATTGGTCAGGCATGACTTACCCTTGGTGAATCCATATTGACTATCCCTGATCACATTCCCCTCTTCCAAGTGCTTCAAAATAGTTTCCTTGTGGATCCCCTCCATGATTTTTCTGGGGACTGAGTTAAGGCTGGCTGGTCTGTAGTTCCCTGGATTGTCCTCCTTCCCCTTTTTAAGGATGGACACTACATTTGCCTTTTTCCTGTCATCCGGGATCTCTCCCAATCTCCACAAGTTTTCAAAGATAATGGCCAAAGGCTCTGCAATGACATTTGCCATCTCCCTCAGTACCCTTGGATACATTAAAACCGGACCCATGGATTTGTGTATGTCTAGCTTTTCTAAATAGTTCTTAACCCGTTCTTTCTCCACCAACGGCTGCCTACCTCCTTCTCATATTGCGTTGCCTAGTGCAGTAGTCTGGGAGCTTTCCATATCAACACTATAGTGAGAATAAAATAGAACTTGATAATGAAGCTGGTTGCAGTCGTTAGGCCTGATCTGGCAAACAACGAAAGGCACAGATGATATTACTCGTGTAAGCAACTCTATACATCAATGGGACTACCCTTCTTTCCCCACCCATGTAATCTTATAAATCTCGCCAATAAAGATGATGTTAAATTTAGTCCTGGATCCTGTAATACATCAATAGGCCTGTTGTCAAGGCTTTTCCCCACTATGGCACTTGAAGTGCAGAAGGCAGGGGCCTAGAAGAAACCTTAAAATACCTTGCCATTAAAGGCTTCTGCTTAAAAACTCCCCAAGGTCACAGATTCCTTGCCCTTGGGTGATACACTGCTGCTGCGCTGCCTACGTGCAAAACCCTCCTTCAAAATTTGGAAGACCCACTTGGGAATTTCTTCCAGAGGGATATCCCAAGCTCTTTTACCACAAGAGAGCCTGAAAAAAAAATTAAGTAACTGTCCCCTCTAGCAAGCACAGAGCCTCAGTATAGCAGCAAACCTTTAACAACATGAGGTAACCGACGTCAGCATTAACTTGGGAAAACACCACAACTCGGATTCATAGACCAAACATGAGCAAAGACCCACCCCTCAGCCACGAATCCCCCAAAGTCACAAAGTCCAACACCCCAAAAGTCTCTCCCCAGGGTTCAAAAGTTCACCCAGCAGGGTTTTACCATCCCAACCTGGAGGGGCGGGGATTGATACACCTTACGTGGTCCACCAATGGCTCCAATAGGGTTCTGCCGCCGCCGTCAACGTGAGTCACTCCGCCACACTCCACCTGTTGTCCAGTGAGCCGCCTCAGCTGTCTCCTGAACTGTCTGGCTCTGCCAGCCATCTCGGTCCATGCCCCTGGACGCCAGCTGGTTGCTCCTGCAGCTGCTCCACTGGCTGTCTGCTACCGCTCCTACCAGCCACAGGTCATCCCCACCAGCTGCTCTGCTGTCCGCCTGCACCCACCGGTCGTCCCAGTAAACCACTCTGCTGTCTGCCTGCACTTGCTGGTTGTCCCTGCAAGCTGCTCTGCTAGTAGCTCAGCAGCATAGCACCAGGCTCCCCACAGCAATAGTGATTTCAGCTCTTCCGCAGTATAGCACCAGGCTCCCCACAGCACACAGTGATTTCAGCTCTTCAGCAAGTTCAGCTCATAATAGAGGAGCCTCACTGCTAGTGCTCCACAGGCCCACAGAGAAGTCAACACTGCAGCTCACAACTAGACTCCAAATGGAATCCAAATTAGTTCTGATATTCCATAGTGGAGAGAGGAGGGGGTGCAATCAGTGTTGTTTAGGCTCTCAGACAGGGCCCCACCACCAGGTACAAGGACCTGTCCCCAGCCTCTCTCAATTTGACTGAGTTTGAAACCCATGCTCCTTGTGTAGCGAGTGCTACTTAGTTTATGGCGAATCCCTCTCAAACAGTTCCACCATTCCATTGTCCCTGATTCGCCTAATCAGGGTAACAACACTTTTATCCCCCCTGCCTCAACAACAGAGAGACTGGGGATTCCACAGTGGCAAAAGTGACCATTTGAGCTGCTGCAAACACATACTAGACGGGGTGGATGTGTCTATGCAAATTGGGATCAGCCCCTGAAGTCTCTTTGCACCACTCACCACAGTTCACCACCAGATGTCAGGGTAGAGCTTACCCTGACCCCGCTTACAATAATATATCCTACACCAGTGTTTCCCAATTTTATTTGGCTGAGGAACCCTTTTCAGCTTTTCAAAATTTCAAGGAACCCCTAGGTTTGTCAAGCAAAAAAAAAGGGGTGGGGTGGGGCGGGGGAGGAGAGAGGGACCCACCAATTCATGAAATTCACATTCCTTCCCCAAGACACCCCCCCCCCATCTCCTTTCTGTGAGGCCTCATCCGCTCTGTTCCCCTCCTCTCCATCACTTGCTATACCCAGCCCTTATACTTGTCTCAACCTAGTGAGAGTGAGGTGTGGGAAGGGGTGAGAAGTACAAG
This sequence comes from Pelodiscus sinensis, assembly GCF_049634645.1. Classification (NCBI taxonomy): domain Eukaryota; kingdom Metazoa; phylum Chordata; order Testudines; family Trionychidae; genus Pelodiscus; species Pelodiscus sinensis. Next base: position 15,997,265 of record NC_134730.1, read on the forward strand.
CTCTGGGAGGGAATTTGGATGCAGGAGAAAGGGCTGTTGACTCAGGGAGGGGGCTCTAGGCTGGGGAGTGTTGGGTTCAGGTGGAAGGTTGGGGTGCTGAGCAAGCCAGGGCTTGTGGGTGTGAGGGTGCAGGAGTTTGGGCTGGATATGTGAGGGACTCAGGGCAAGAAGTTTGTGAGTATGATGGGCTCAGGACACAGATTTGTGATGTGTGGATGGTGGAGGAATGTTGTGGCAGAAGACTCAGGATGTGGGGATGCAGGAGTGTGGGGATGTAAGAGGCTCAGGACAGGGGGTTCAAGTGTATGATGGGGTCAGGTGGTGCAGGAGTGTTATGTTGCAGTGAAATGGGGGTTTGGTCCCAATTGGGGGCTTGTTGGCCTGGCTTCATTTTTAAATAAAATATTATGTCAAACTCATTGTCTTTTTATGTGAGAGGGGTGAGGAACCTGTTTTGAGTCAAAGGTCACTGACCTACAGAAAAGTCAGTTGGGGACACACAAGTGAGATGCAAAAAAACCAAAAAAAGCTCCACCAAAAACCCCCACACCTCACTAATATGGTCCCAAATGTGCTGGTGGGGGTAGGGGACAGAGTGCTAGTGGGTGCTGGCGAGAGGGTGCTGCTGGGTGGAAGGATGCTGGCTCAGGTGGCAGGGTGCTGGGGCAAGGTGCTGGGACAGGCAGGTGGCAGGGTGCTGGGGTCAGGGACATGGTCCTGCTGGGCACTAGGGTGACTGGCAGGGTACTGGAACAAGGAACAGGGTGCTGCTGGGTGCTAGCGTGGATGGCAGGGTGCTGGGGCTGAGGCCAGGGGCTGGGGCCAGGGCCAGGGCCGTGCTGAGTCCTGGGGTGTGAGGCAAGGTGCTGGGGCCAGAGCAGTGCTAGGGTGGATGGCAGGGCTGCCAAGGAATGGGATAGGGATGGGGTGCAGGATCTGGGAGGGAGCTGGGGGGGCGGAAGGGGACAAGGTCTGGGTAGGGTGCAGACCAGATAGGTAGGGTGCAGAAGCAGGCTGGATGTAGGGTGTCTGGCTACGAGGGAGGGTGCGAGGAGGGGACTTGGGTAGGAGTTGGACCTCCCTGATCTGGCACCCTCTAGACCTGACTGGTCCCAGATGAGGAATTTTTGGACCAGGGAAGGTCATTTCAGGGCTCCTGGTCCCCCCCCTTCCTCACTAGGCTTCTTTGCACCTCTATCCCCTGCAACCGAACTAAGCTGCCCACCCCTGCTGGTTCCCTGCACTTCCCCCCAAACCATCCCTCACAATCCAAGGGAGTGCAGCACCAGTTTCCTGCAGCCCCTCACAGCCCAGCTGAGCTGCCCGTCTGTTCTGTATGCCCTCCCCCATGCACCTCAGCCCAGCTGAGCACTGCACTGGTTCCCTGCATGCCTCCCCCACAGCACAGCTGATCCCCGTTTCCCTGCACCTCCTCCAAGCCCCACAAAATTGCTGAGCCAAGAGCCAATTCCCTGTCCCTTCCTCCCCTTGAGTCTAGCCCCAGTTCCCGGCACCTCCCTCCTCCTGCAGTCAAACTGAGCTCTGAGCTCCACACACACCCACACCCCACCCCACCGCCCAGCCCAACAGACCTCCCCACTCTGCAACCCAGCTGAGCTCAATTTCCCTGCACCTTCCCCCAAACCATGTAGACATGCTGAGCCAGTGCTGATTCCCTGCCCCTGCCTTCCTCCCTCCCTTTGGCTGTGTCTACACTGGCATGATCTTGCGCCAAACTGGCCGCTCTTGCGCAAAAATTTGCTGCCTGTCTACACTGGCCATGTGTTCTTGCGCAAGTACACTAACATTCTCATGTATGAAATCAGGGCTTCTTGCGCAAGAACTACGATGCTTCCACTCAGGAATAAGCCCTTTTGAGCAACTATTCTTGCAGAAGAGGCCAGTGTAGATAAGCAACATGAATTTCTTGAGCAAGAAAACCCTATGGCTAAAATGGCCATCGGCACTTTCTTGGACAAGAGTGTCCACACTGCCATAGATGCTCTTCTGCAAAAGCACAGTTCGCACATGGAAGAGTGGATGTGTTCTTGCACAAGAAACAACCAGTGCAGACATAGCCTAAGAGTTTCCTTACATGAGCAAAATGAATTGTGTTGTGCACCAGTATTGAGTTCACGTGGCTTGTTTGGATGTGCCACCCAAGTTATTAATAAATATTTTTAAACCTCTACCTTTTCCCTCTGCTGCCATGTCAGCTCCCCTGGTACCTGCTGCCCCCCCGACTCCTCACCCTCCTCTGCTGTCCTGACTCCTGCTCTTCTCACTGTTCTCAGCCCTCCTGCAACCTGCCCCTCTCCACCAACCCTTCTCCTCCCTGTGCCCACTTCTCCAGTAGCCCCACTCTGATCATGTGAGCTACCCCTCTTCATCCCTTCTTCTAACACCTCCCTCTACAAACCTGCCCTGCGTCTCTCCTCTGATGGTGATCCCTCCAGAATCCCCTGGCACCTGCACCTTCTCTTACCCCTGCACCCTTCTGGTGCCTTCCCCTTCCCTCACTTCCCCTGCCCCCTTTGCTCCATTTTTCCCTGATGCCCACCCCGCACCACCCTCTGCCCCCATTCCCCTCATGCCCCTGTACCCCCTCACATGACTTGCTCCATCCCAGCCTTCCTCATGCCCACCCCTTCTTTCAAGCCTTCTCCCAGCATCTCCCCTCACCCCTCTAGCCCCCAGTGCCCTTACCCTCTCCCCTCCCACTAATACCTCTCCTCCTGCCCTTTTCCTCATTGTCTGCGCTTGGCCCCTGCCATTTGTCTCTCCTCCACCCCTGTACCTTTCGCCCGCCGGAGGGCGGGGACACTTGCGCCCCCACGCCGCCCCCCAGCGCCACACGCCCGGGACTGGTGCCCCCCCCCCAAGTGCCCAGAGCGCAGGCGGCCAATCTGCGGCGCTCCCGGGGTGCCTTCCCCTTCCCCTCCGCACAAGCACCTTCCTCTCCCAGCCCTTCCCCTTTCCCTCTGCACAAGCCCCTTCCCTTCCCTCTCCCTCCCTTTCCCTCTCCCGTACCTTCTGCCTTCCACTTTGTGGGGCCGGAGTCTGTGCTCTGTCCCCGGACTCCAAACCCGCAACTCAGCCATGCGCTCATCACAGCGCCCAGCAAGTTTAAAATCCCGGGCTGACATGTTATGTCACCTCCGGGCATCTCTCCACCTGCTGGTTTGAGTGTGCTGCGCAGGGCAGCAGCAGCCAGCCAGGGGGAGCTCAGGGAAGGTCGCGCACGGCAGGGACGGGCTCTCTCTCTCTTTTTTTCCAGAGGGGGCGGGGGAGCACCGGCTCCTCGTGGAATCCCTCGTTGTTCCAATTGGGAAACACTGTCCTACACCACAGAGGACAGGAAGACGTACTCATGCGAAGCTGCGCTTGTTCTATAGATATTTAAAAGACCTGCTTTTCAAAGGCTTAGTCCTGCTCTCACTGAAGTCAATGAAGAAATTCAAATTGACTTCAGCAGAGCAGAATTTAACCACAAGTGCACACCCAACAATTATTCGAGAACTTGCTGAAATGGAGTCTCAAGTTGATATTGTCTTTAAATTTACCATCAAAATATGCCATTAGTCACCAAATAATGATTACTGGTAGCATATACTGCCTTTTTAAATGCCATGTCTTCTACACATCCTATAGGAAATCAGAAATTTATCTTCTCTCACACACAATGTAGGAGTAATAAATATATAATATACCAGTTCCCTAGCAAGGCTACAACAAGATGACAAATGTGACAAGTACATCCTAACAATCTCTTCCATAGTCAGTTTAGCTTATCTACAATATACATTATTTGATGAGAAGTCTCAGCCGTGTTAACCTTTAACTTTGTAACTTATCTGATCACGTGGATTTTACCCACAAAAATTCAGGATCCTATATATTTTGTTAGTTTCTAAGGTGCCATGGACTCCTCATTATTTGATGAGCTACTATAAACAGGAATTGAACTTCAACATCACAAGCTCCCAAGAAGGATGATTCTACTATACAGATTACATATATGCTAACAAAAAATCCCTTTGCCTCTTTACTGACTTGAAATCATCGGGAAAGGTCTGTATGCCTTTTAAACAATGTAGGGTCAAATTCTCCTTTTATACAAAACAATGTAACTTGACTGACTTGAGCAAAATTATTCCTAATTTACACTTATAAACAGAAATAGGCCCTGATTCTTCAAGCATCTATAAATCGGTTGTACTTGGTCCCCCATTAGCGGCTTAGACTGTGTATAGAGGCTAATGAATATGCACCTGCCTGAAACCTACCAATTTATTTCGAGCAGTAAAGGCACGTGCATTTATGCAAAGGTCCAAGGCTCAATCCCCACAGGCAACCCACTAAAGGGCCGTACATCAGGGACGTAAGAGTTTAACTAATAAAGCATCCAAGGGAGTCGGCTGCTGCCCCGCACTGCAGACTCTGATACTGATGGCTCCCAGGGTACATCTAAACTACACCCTTCTGTTGGCAGAGGGATGTAAATTAGACATATCGAAAGTGCAAATGAAGCCGGGATTTAAATATCTCGCGCTTCATTTGCATACTGGTGGCCAGCGCTTTTCCCCAAAACAGGGCTTTAAAAAAAAAAACAGCAGGTTACTAATACAGGTTTTTTCGAAACGGGGCAGAATCTGTTGAAACTAGTACAGGATCTGTCGAAAATGCTCCGTCTCAACTGCCGTTTTTTTTTTAAATCCCCGTTTTACATCCCTCTGACAAAAAGAGGGGTGTAGTTTAGACACACCCCCAGTGTGCCCTGGCTGCCAGCCCGACTCACAGGGAGCCAGTAACACAGTCTCTGCAGAGCCCGCAGCACATGTAACTGCTAAGGTTTTAACAATTACACAGTTACTTTAACACTGTTTACACACCCCTATTAACCATGAAACTCACTGACAACACTCGTGTACATAGTTACTCCTGTGAATACATGGCTGCAGAATCAGGAGCATAAGTAACGTTGGAAACAGTGTCTCAAAGAAAAAAAAAGAGTTTGTGTAGATAAATAGCAAACAGTGGTAAATTCAGAAATCTGGTGTGGGCGGTACACACAGACTATCTTTTAAAATAAGTGTTATCATAGTCATATAGAAGATATGACTTGTTTGGCAATTTTTGACCAACTGCACCTCTTCCAAAATAACCATTTAAAGTAAATTACTGTAATATTTCAAGTAGCATTTACAGTGTGCCGTGCATCAGACCACACCTGATTATTCCAATAAATAACCAAAAAAAGGGGGGGGGGGGAGAAATAAACAAACATTCAAAGAGGAAATCAATGTTTAAAAACATGCTCTCAGTTCATATGCCCAGAGTCAGATCCAACGCAGTCAACAGCAGGCCAGAGTTTAAATTGTAGGCAAAGTCCTGTTCAGTCCCAGGATCGAGCATGCCCAATGGACAGAGCTCCCTATAAGCTGAGCACTTGGGCAGCTGCCCAGGTGAGAATCAAATGCCACCGAGCTCATTAGCAGTGTACCCCCAACCTCTCACTACCAGCAGCATGTGTTTCTATTAGTGGTGCACATCAGCACATGCCTTGATGAACATTTATTCTGCACGTGGATGGAAAATGGAACATTGCTACTGGGGACGGAATTTTAAGGAAATCTGGATGATAAAAATCTAAGAAATCTACTGTGAACATGAACAAATTAGAATTTTTCAAAGCCTCATAACACAGTTAATATTTAAGTAGATTTTCTTGGAAAGGGAAAAGGCATATTCCTGACACACAGGCCACTCCCTCACCCCTGAAAAATTTTAAGTCCCTGCTCCAAAGTATGGGGAACAAGAGCTGTTCAAATAAAAAGTCATCTTTTTTTCCCCCCAACAGGAGTACAGCACATTTTTCCTTATACTCATTTTCAGAAACAACTCAACAGATTTGGTTGAAAATTTCCAGCGAAATTCAGCCTGATTCACCTGCACAGCATGGAAGTTTTCAACCCAAATGAGTAAAGTTTGTACTCAAATGGGAATCGAATCTTAAAATGGGAAATGTCATACAACCTTAACAGGCAGTGCTAGCAACCATGACTGCATTAAAAAAATGTTTCAAGAGGCAGCTTGAAGCAAAACACAATGATTTCAAAAGCCAGATTCTAGTCTAAATTACTCCAAAATGAATGGAGTTGCTCTGAATGTATAACTAGTGTAACACTCTTCTGAATTCAGCTCAAAACAATTTCCTTTATTATGATAGTATTTTGGGCCTGCTACATTTCAAGTTTATCGAAAAAGTCTGCCTATCCTCTCAAGTGCTGACTGCACCATTCTTTTACTACTATTAATTGTTACTTTATCTATATTCATATTCCCTGAAGCCACATCACTGTGCATGATGTAAGCATTGATTACCTTTAGAAGCAAGTCACGGGGCCTGGACTCTCACTACTGTAACGCAGAAATTAAATATATAGCAGAATCAGGCCCATGAGCCTATCACTGAGAAAGCTACAGCTCATAGGACAAGATCCTCAGCTATGGGAAATCAATCTCACCTTATTGAAGTCAAAGCAGCAACTCTGAATTGCATCAGCTGAGGTTTTAACCTCTTGGTTGTGTCATGTCATCATCATTATTTAGTATTTACATTATAGTAGCACCCTCTGATCCACAATTAGGATCAGAATCTGTACAGCCGTATGAACACCTAGAGCAGGCATGGGCAAAAGGCCTCTGTGGGCCAATTAGGGCCTGGGGTCAGGGGAGCGTGCGAAGCGCCCTCCTGCCCTGCCAGAAGCACATGGCACTTTGAAGCGCTGTGTGCTGCTCACAGGACCCAGGGGGCTGGGGGGGGGGGGGGAGAGGGGCAAAGAGCGAAGGAAGGTTTGCACACTCCCCTGCCGCCAGGCCAATCAGGCCCTGGGGGTGGGGGAGCTGCGGGAGGCTTCCTTTGCCCTGCCCCGTCCCCGTGAGGAACCCGCGGCACTCTGTGTTCCTCTCAGGGCGGGAGGAGGCTTCCCACGCTCCCCCTCCCCCAGATCCTGATTGGCCTGTGGGTGGGGGAGCGTGCCAAGCCTCTTCCAGGGCATGGGTGTCTAGCGGGAAGAGGGGGCAAAGAGGCTCTCACCCTCAGACCAATCATGTTCGGGGGGTAGGGTAGCCTCCACCCCCTTCCCATTTAGGCCCCGCCTCTTCCCATTTAGGCCTCGCCCCTTCCAGGGTGGCCCAGGGCTACTTAAAAAATGTTTTGAAGTGGCACCCGGACAAATATTATTGCCCACCCCTGACCTAGAGTCACACAGTCTGTCCCAAAGATCCATGCAAGGATACAGTTACATGCTTCTAATTGGTCCTTCCTTGAAATGGATCCAGATCCAGAATCTGCAGCCTGCAGCTGACTGTTTGCTCCACCAGTCTGGAGCAAGGGAGTTGGTTTTTCCCATCCCCTGCGAAGTGCAACTGCAGCCAATATGCCAAAGGATATAATTCAAAGTCAAATATTAGTATATAATACATACCTTCATCAGTCAGCCCTTAAATACTTGGTAGACTTGTCACTTACAATCCTCCATAGCAAATTTGCTTTCACTCTTTCAGTTCAGTGAACCCTCTCACAGCACTGGGTATGTCTACACTTGCACCCTCTTTCGAGAGAGTGATGCAAATGAAGACATTTGAAATTGCAAATGAAGCTGGGATTTAAATATCCCATGCTCCATTTGCATAATCGCATTGTGGTGCTATTTCGAAATAAAAAACGCGGTGTAGATAGGTGTTCTCCTGAAAGAACCGTTTCTTCTGAAATAACCCTTATTCCTCAAAAAATGAGTTTTAACAGTTATTTTGGAAGAAGGGTGTTCTCCTCAAATAACCGCATCTAAACCGTGATTTGTATTTCGAAATAGCGCCATAACGTGATTATGCAAATGAAGCACGGGATATTTAAATCCCTGGTTCCTTTGCAATTTCAAATGTCTTCATTTGCATCTGAAGCAAAAAATAGGACTATGTAGCACTTTAAAGACTAACAAGATGGTTTATTAGGTGATGAGCTTTCATGGGCAAGACCCACTTCTGGCCCACGAAAGCTCATCACCTAATAAACCATCTTGTTAGTCTTTAAAGTGCTACATAGTCCTGTTTTTTGCTTCAGCTACACCAGACTAACATGGCTACATTTCTATCACTATTCATTTGCATCACTCTCTTGAAAGAGAGTGCAAGTGTAGACATACCCTCCGGGACTTCTCACTGCCTTTAGAAACACTGCTCGCTCCATCTACCTATTTTGGATGACATCTTACACAGCCTCACCCCTGCACTCCTTTTCTGGAGGAAGGTAGGGGTAGGTATTGTATTGGGTATCTGTTATCTTCCTCTTCCTCTCCCCTCTCAGTATCAATTGAGAAGTCTTTTGCGGGTGGGGTGGCCTAGTGCTTATTGGTCTGCCAGAATAGCTTGTCTTGCTGTGTGTTCTAGATAGCTTTTATTTTGTATTTATTATTTTCTTACGTATTATCAGATATAAGATGCTTTGACTTTCAATGAGACTGGGGCTCTTATGTGCCCAATTTAACTTTTGAAAATGGAACTTATGCTCTTAGGGTCATTTTGGTGTTTCTAATGCTTCACCCACTATGCCCTGAAAGTATTAAAGATTTTCGGAGGTGTTAAATCAGTAATATTATTAATATATTAAAACAGACTGTGTCCTACACAATTCAGAGTACACGTGACTGCAGACCTAAAGAAAAGAGGTCTCTGTGTAAGCTTCAGTATTATGTTATTAAATAAAAGAATACACTGACTTGTCGGTTCATGGTAGAATACGGGTTGCTTGTTCGCTCGCTCTGAATAGGCCGATCAATACAGTATTTGAGTGTATTCCGTGAATTAGAAATCAAGTATTTATACTGTTACAATGTCACCCTTCATGTCTACAAATTAAATGAAAAATAGGTTGTGCCACGAAGTGTTCAAACAAAAGTACGGTCAACAAAAGATACAGTGCAAGTAGCACAGTAGTACTACAAATTATGTCTTTAGAAATTACATACAAAAGAACTGAGAACAGAAGGAATAGATGGGGAGGAAGGAAAGTTATATTTTGACAAACAACATCTTTCAAATCACCGTTAATAAGTTATTATGATAAACACACACCATAACACTGCTAGAAAGATTGTAACCTCAACCTCACAGGTTTTCTAGATCTTCAACACACCGGCCTGCCTGTCTGGTCTACTTGAGGCATTTATCCAATAACGGATTCGTCTTCTGAATACCCATTTATGAATTCTTAATATTCTCAAGCCCATACCCTTAATAGCACTAGTAACTTGCACTATCCTTCAAGCAAGAACTCCACTCATCATTACAAAAGCTGTCACGACAAATATTAAAAGTGTCAACCAGTGTTCTCTGTAAGCTGAGTGCTTGGGTGGCCATCTAGGAGAAATTCAAATGCTGCTCAGCTGATTAGCAGAGTGCCCACAAGCTCTCTCAGCCAGCAGCATGTGTTTCTATTGGTGGTACACATCATCACATCCCTTGGTGACATCTGTGCGTGGAATAAGTAACAAAATGTATTCCACACTCAGCTGGAAAAAAATAGAGGGAACATTGGTGTCTATGGAAATCATTCAAAGATTGACCAAAGATCAACAAGCAAGCTTCCAAGTTCAAATGGGTTTGGCATTTCCACCATCTTATGAACAATAGCTTGTTGAGCGGTTTCCTTCCTTCAGGAAGGACTGTGTTAGGTAAAGTGCAGGGGAGAGGAGACCAGGTAAAACCACGTGATGCTTCAGCATATGTTTAACCATGCAAAGGAAAAGCAGAGTGATTTCTTGGCAGGAAGTCACTGTACAAGCCCAAATGAAATAATCTAAGTAAACCATGACCTCCCCAAAAGTGAACCACCATGTAGAGAAGACCTTCAGAGCACTTTGGTTGTAGATGCCTTAAAATGAAAGAAAGTGTTTTAATAACTAATCTGAGTTTTGCTGGCTAAGATTCTATCCTGCCACTCTAAATTCCATAACAGCTCTGACTCTTCAGAAGTTTATACAGGGGCCTCAAGTCTTCTTCGTATTGACATCAAGTTCCTCTTGACTTCCGACTGAGCACTATGGAAGCCAGGGAATTAGTTAAGTGGAATTAGACATACACCTGTCAGGCATGGTCTAGATGGTGTTTGGTCCTGCCATGAGTGCAGGGGAATGGACTTGATGACCTTTCAAGGTCATGATTATCGTTAATGTTCCTATCCCAACTGAACTAATTTAAAACCTAATATGCAGTCTCTCCCAGTTTTAATCCCTCCCTTTATTCTCCTTCATTCTCGTAACTAAAATGTGTGTAATTTGCTAACAGTGTAACTGCTGAAAATTTCAGTGGTTATATGCGGGAGGGCAGCAGCCAGCTCTCCAGGAACCAGTGTGCACCGGGAACCAGATTTTAAGCTGGCTTCCCGCGCATACCAGCTCCCACCTGCTACCACAAGTGGCTGCCTCTGATACAGAGGCTTATGCTTATCAGTTACCCGTTTAAACAGCTACACTCTTAGGGTGTGTCTAGACTACAGGGTTTTGTCGACAAAAGTGGACTTTTGTCAACAAAACTATACCTGGGTCTACACTGCCGCTGAGTTTTGTCGACTGCTGTAAACCTCATTCTACGAGGAATAACGCCTTTTGTCGACAGAGTTCTGTCGACAGAAGGCGTTATTGCACCTACACTGTCATGTCGACAAAGCGGCTTGCTTTGTCGACAGAACTGGATGTAGTCTAAACGCTCTTTGTTGCCAGAAGCTTTGTCGACAGTATCTGTCAACGAAACTTCTGTCGACAAAAGCCTGTAGTCTAGACATACCCTTAGGGCTCACCTAGACAATACTGAAGGAAAAGCGTCTTTTCAAAAAGGGGGGGGGGGGAGGGTTCACCGAAAAAGCTGCATCCAAACTACTTTCCCACGGAATTTGCATATCCTTTTGGCACTTTGGTGTAGTCTAGATGAGCCCTTACATCCCTGCTATTAAACCCTGTCATGCATTCATCCCTCCTCTCAATTCATTCCAATCCACATTCTTTATCACATCCTCACCACTGCTTGCTATCTTCTTCTCATTTTCCAACCCTTTTCCCTTCCACCGTCCCAGAACACACACTTCGTGACTTTGAGAAAAAGACAGAGAAAGGTCTCACGCACCTGCTCTCAAATTTGTCTAGGTAAAGATCAGATGCACTCATGCAACATCCAATGAAATTCTGCCTCCGCAGAAGTCAATGGCAGAACTCCCAGGGACTTCAACAACAAGATCAAACCTCTGGCTGGAACCAAGAATCATTTAGCAACTTTACTCTCCTGTGCATTGTGACTGTTTTAAAAATCTGATCTAATCTGTACTGGTGTAAATCCAGAGTAGTTTAATCGAGTTATTGCAACTCTGCACCAGTATAAATGAATTCAGAATCTACTTTATTGTTTCTATTTATCTATATCATCTACCTCCATGCTAACAAAAGTCAGTGCATGATGTAGGTCTGATCACACTTCTGAGCACTGTACACATTTGTCTGTATTATGTGACAATCTCTATACATTGGCACAGAGCAATGGTGTTAACCTCACTGCACTTCTCTCAGCAGAAAAGCAGGCCTTAATTCTTGAAAACATGTATCTTATGGGAAGCAGAACATCGGACAACTTGTTAGTCAGTGGCTCATTTCCAAGTGCTACTCAACAGCCCAACAAGCTTCCCTAAACTGGATTAACCACTATGGAATCTAAGTCTCTAGGATGAAAAAAGCCACCTCATAAATCTGACTCTAAATTTGGGAGCTTCAGGGTATGTCTACACTACAGAGATTTTTTCGAAAAAACTGCCATTTTTCTGAAAAAACTTTGATTACGTCCAAACTGCAATTACGTTCTTTCGAAAGAAAATCAAAAGAACAGAGGGGTTTTTCAACATTGGTAATCCTCTTTCTATGAGGAGGAAGCCTTTTTCCAAAGAGCCCTTTCAGAAAAAGGTGTGTGGATGGGAAAGAGGGACTTCTTTTGGAAGAAGAGGAAAGAGGAAAAAGCACAGGTGCTCCCGTGGCCACTCCATCCATAATAATCACAGCTTAAATGTGAGATAGCGTCCATTCAGTGTGGATGCTATCTTTCGAAAAAGCAGATGACTTTTTTAATGCACTTCGGCAGTGTGGACACTCTTCCAAAAAAAACTTCTTCCGAAAGAAGCCTGGAGTCTAGGCGTAGCCCCAGATCTCAAGGATTACCTTCATACAGAATTTGCTTCCTCATCCGACAGTGTAGAGGAAATAAGCACTCAAACAGCAATTTTAAAGTTCTAGGTAGAGAGGACTCACTATTACAGAGAAGTTCGAAATTTACTGCTGATTTACAGAACATGAGCATTGTAGAACACCACGCCGAATTAAATTACTGTTTCAAAACTAGCCTGAAATCTTGAGATCTAAAATACATTGGGATTTACTTACCAACTCCATTTGTTTTTAAAAGTATTTTAGGAAAAAGGAAATAATTTCTGCCACTTGTGCACTTTAGAAGAATATAATTTTCTTCAATACCGGGGCTGCAATTTGCTTAATAACCGCTGGTAAACTACATTTCTGATCTTCTCTTCTAGGAATATTTTAAAACACAAGGGCATCTTTGATCTGTGGGAGACACACTAACCTGATCACAATACTCAGTAATTAATGGCAGAGGGAGTCTCTCCAGCTTAATGCCTTTAATTAAACTTACTCTATTCAGAAATTAGCAGCAGCTGTATAAATCTGAGAGAGACCTACATCAGTGGAGCCTGGGGCAGCTGGAGTTCCCACATCACTCACCTGGAGGCCACGTAGAGCCACTTACAAGAAACAATGTGAAAGGCAGATGTGGCAGGAAGCACTGGCCAAAGAGGACAGAACAACAGCACTGCAGCCCTGTACCGAGATCCAGGGCCAGCTCTAGGCACCAGCAAACCAACCTAGGTCCCTGTGAAGGACAGATGCAGGCACCCTCCCCAGACAAAAAAGATTTTTGAGGCCTAACTTGCACTGGAATGGACAATTAACAAAAAAAGGGGGGGCGTGGCCAAAATTTTTTTTGCTTTGGGTAGCAAAAAATCTAGAGCCAACAGTGCTTACTATTTAACCATGAAGAGTGCACTAAGCAACCACAAAGACTTCTAGCTAGCCAGGAGGACAGGGCCTGACACTGCTTTGCAATCACTAGTCTCTGACCCCAGTCGGACGCTGATCCTGACTTCAGCCTAGTAACCACAAGGACCAGGTTAGTTTGCCTCTCTGATCACTTAACAAGAGGATTTTCTTTTCCAGATTTTAAAATCCAAACTGTGGGAAAGTCTCAGAGGGGTAGCCATGTTAGTCTGCAACTTTAAAAAAATAAAGCGTAGTCCTGTAGCACCATAGGGACTAACAAAAATATATATAGTACCATGAACTTGCATGGGCAAAACCCACTTCCTCAAATGAGAGTGGAGAAAAATAGGAAAACCTCTCAATTTATAAAAGAAAAAGAAGGGAGAGGGGGAGAAAAAGAAACACCTGCCAATTGTCGTGTTGGTGCTAATGAGGTTAGCTGAGTGGGCTGTGTCCCATCCTTAGCTTTCAATGTCATTTATGTTGAATATAATGGCCCATCCAGTTTGCGTCTATCTCTCAGGGACTGAACAAAGTGTCCGATTTTGTATATGAAGGCCAGTTCTGCAGTTTCTCTCTATAGTTGGTTCCTGAAATTCCTTTGAAGAAGAATAGCTACTTTTAAATGAATGCAAAGATAAGTTAAAATGTGCTGCTTCAGGTTTTTGTGTATTAATATTTCTAATCCCCGACTTGTATCCATTTAACCTTTGTCATAGAAACTGCCCGGTTTGGCCAATATACATGGCAGAGGAGCATTGCTGGCACTTGATGGCATATATCAAATTACAGGATGTGCAGAAGTGAGGTGAGGACAACACAGGCAAGCTTATATTAAAACAAAATACCGGGGGAGGAGGGCGCAGAATGAAGTCAGGTAAGTGGCACTCTTCAGCAAATAGACCCTGTTGGAGTTAAATGTCTTTGGACACATTGGGTATGTCTAGACTGCATCCCTCTGTTGGCAGAGGGATGCAGATTAGGCAGGTCGACATTGCAAATGAGGCAAGGATTTAAATATCTCATGCCTCATTTGCATAAAAATGGCCACCACGTTTTGCCAACAGTGCTTTGTCAGCAAAAAGTGGCAGTCTAGAGGAGGATCTGTCAAGAAAGAAAGCCTTTTTCGATAGATCCTGTAAACCTCCTTGCCGACAGAGAGATGCAGTCTAGACATACCCATTGAGTAAAACTGGTGCACAAGCCTGTGTAGTAGACACACTTATTTCAATTTATTGTGGTTTAACCCTGGTTTTAATCAACTTAATCTAAATTGATATACACCAGATTCACATCTGATCACACTGCTATTTTTGCACCAGTGTAACAAAACACTGATACAACTTTGCATGTAGATCAGCCCTCGAGCCAATCCAGAATAGTAAAGATAAAAGGATGCTACTGGGATAGTTACTGAATTCCCACTTCTCATTACACCAAGAAATGGAAGTACAATCCCAGTGGGATAAATAGAAAGGAACAAAAACCCTGTCAAATTAAGTGTAAAAATGTAAAAAGAAAAAGAAAAAAAGATTGAGGAACAGTTAGCCAAAAACTAAAAAAAAAACAAACAAAAAAACCCAGCAAAATGTTTAAATACATTAGCAGCAGGAAGTCTGCTAAAAAACCAGTGGGTCCCCTAGACAATCGAGATACAAAAGGAGCAATCAAGGATGATAAAGCCATTGCGGAGAAGCTAACTGATTTCTCTGCATCAGTCTTCATGGCTGAGGATGTTGGGGAGATTCCCAAACCTGCACTGTCCTTTGTCAGTGATGAATCTGAGGAGCTGTCCTGGATTAAAGTGTCATGAGAGGAGGTTTTGAACAAATAGAAAAACTTAACGTTAACAAATCTCCAGGACCGGATGGCATTCACCCAAGGATTCTAAAAGAACTCATATGGGAAATTGCTGAACTGTTATCTGTGGTTTGTAACCTATCCTTTAAATCAGCTTCCGTACCTACTGACTGGAAGATACCTAATGTGACACCAATATTTAAAAAGGGCTCTAGAGGTGATCCTGGCAATTACAGACTAGTAAGTCTAACATCAGTATCGGGCAAATTAGTCGAAACAACATTTAAGAATTAAATTTGTCAGGCACATAGAAGAACATAATTTGTTGGGCAAAAGTCAACATGGTTTCTGTAAAGGGAAATTATGTCTTACTAATCTATTAGAGTTCTTTGAAGGGGTTAAACATGTGGACAAGGGGGATCCAGTAGATATAGTATACTTAGATTTTCAGAAAGCCTCACCAAAGGCTCTGGTGTTAATTATATTGTCATGGGATAAGAAGGAAGGTCCTTTTGTGGACTGAGAACTGGTAAATTTTCAGAATGGAGAGGGGTAACTACTGGTGTCCCCCAAAGGTCAGTCCTGGGACCAATCCTGTTCAACTTATTCATAAATGATCTGGAGAAAGGGGCAAGCAGTAAGGTAGTAAAGTTTGCGGAGGTTACTAAACTATTCAAGACACTCAAGACAGAAGCAGACTGTGAAGAACTTCAAAAAGATCTCACCAAATTGAGTAACTGGGCAACAAAATGGCAAATGAAGTTTAATATGGATAAGTGTAAAGTGATGCACGTTGGAAAAAAATAACTCCAGCTATACGTACAGTATGATGGGGGCTAATTTGGCTATGATAAATCAGGAATGAGATCTTCGAGTTATCGTGGATAGTTCTCTGAAAACTTCCATACAGTGTGCAGCGGTGGTCAAAAAGACAAATAGGATGCTAGGAATTATTAAGAAAGGGATAGAAAATAAAAGACACAGAATATCTTACTCCCCCTGTATAAAACTATGGTACGCCCACATCTTGAATAGTGTGTACAGATATGGTCTCCTCACCTCAAAAAAGATTTTTTGGCCTTGGAAAGGGTTCAGAAAAGGGCAACTAATGATTAGGGATTTGAAGCAGGTCCCATATGAAGAGAGGCTAAAGCGACTGGGACTTTTCAGTTTGGAAAAGAGGAGACTGAGGGGGGATATGATAGAGGTATATAAAATCATGAGTGGCGTGGAGAGGGTGAATAAAGAAAAGTTATTCATTAGTTCCCATACTATAAGGACTAGAGGACACCAAATGAAATTAATGGGGTAGCAGATTTAAAACTAATAAGCGAAAGTTCTTCACACCGCATGCAGTCAACCTATGGAACTCCTTGTCAGAGGAGGCTGTGAAGGCTAGGACTATAACAGAGTTTAAAGAAAAGCTAGATACATTCATGGAGGTTAGGTCCATAAAAGGCTATTAGCCAGGGGGTAGGAATGGTGTCCCTGGCCTCTGTCAAAAGCTGGAGATGGATGGCACCAGACAAATCGCTTGATCATTGTCTTCGGTCCACCCCCTCTGGGACACTTGGTGCTGGCCACTGTTGGCGGACAGGCTACCGGGCTAGATGGACCTTTGGTCTGATCCAGTACAGCCATTCTTATGTTCAATCGGAAGCAGTTCAAACATGGAAAGGATTGACATACTACTTTTCATTGCCACTGGCACGAGCAACAATAATTCCCATACCGGGCCCTGCTGTGACCTCTTTATCCCTATCAGCATATCCATTTCAAGTCAACATTAAAAAATCAAGTTAAATCCTAAACCTTTCATAAACTGTAAAACCAAGAGCAACCTTTCTGGTCTAATGATGACTAAAAATAGAGTCTTCAGAGAAATAAGTTACTATCACCTTATATCTGGTTGTATCCATGTGTTTGGAATTGCTCGCCAGATCCCATCAGTTCCAAGCCACAGTAATAAAGGAGCTAAAATGAGAAACCTTATCCACTAGTTGGATTTTTGCATCTCTCACCACCAATATGAAACAGCTGGAAACTGAATTCCACTCTGACAATGACTTTTGGACTCGCACATCTACAGGCAGCATCTGTAGCGGCAGACATTCAGTACTGAGCGTCTAGACAGAACATCTACAAATTTACCCCATATAAAGTAGGGGGGGAGAGCAAGAACTCTGGTTCATTATAGCCAAGACAGAAACACGCAGGACTGTAAGACTATGTCTAGACTACAGGCTTCTTTCAGAAGAAACTTTTCCAGAAGAGATCTTCCGAAAAAGCTTCTCCTGAAAGAGAGCCTCTACGCTGCCAAAGCGATCTGCTTTTTCAACAGATAGCGTCCACACTGCATGGACACTCTCTCACATTTCAGCTGTGATTGCTATGGGAAGAATGGCCACAAGGCACCTGTGGTTTTTCCCTCTTCTTTTCAAAGAACTCCCTCTTCCCCAGCCATACATGCCTTTTTCCGAAACAGCTCTTTCGGAAAAGGCTTCTTCCTTGTACAAGGAATTATCAATGCCAGAAAAACCACTTTGTTCTTTCGATTTTTTTTTTTTGAAAGAACACAATTGCAGTGTGGACGTAATTGAATTTTTTTCTGAAAAAAAGCAGTTTTTCAAATAAAAACCAAACAACCCTCTGTAGTATAGATATATCCTCAATGAAGTAGCATCAAGAAAAAGAAAGAATAGTGCTGATGACATTTGTATACGGGCACATGAAAATAGGCATCGTGGAATTCCACAAGATGAAAAAAGTCTTACTAAAATACTTGGAATGTACATTCTTTTGGTCAGGGAGCATCTTTTTGTGCTGTGTTTGGAAAACACCTAGCACAATGGAGTGCTGGTACATGCTGTTGTAATAAAAGTTACAATAATAAAATCCAAAGGGCTCAAAAACCTGAATCACAGGACTAGCGATGATTCCATTCTCAAGTTTCTTAAAAAAGACTGACTCACCAACTTCAGATTTATTATTAGCTATTATTGATTTATACTGCATTGTACCAGAAAGGCTTAATTGTCCTAGGCTCGTTACAAGGAATACTGGGGTATTAGACAAAGGCAGGCATTTTGTACTGCAGGTATTTTTCAGCCTTCCCAAGAGTTTGGATTGTCTTGAAAGCCAGTGTAAAAATGAAACCAGAGGGATACACTGCCACTTTTGTGTCTTGTAAAAGGAAAAAGCAACTAAGGAAAAGAAGCCACGGCACAGGGAGGCATAATACTGCTGCTTCTCAGAGGAAAGACGGTACAATCCTACCCAAATCCATCAGCCCCCAAACAGTGCAACTGAGTGTCGAAGGTAGGAAAGTTTTCATTTTCCTTCAAAGAAAATAAATAATGTGAAAGGGCAGGTCTCTAGGAGTACATCAACACTGGGATAACACACCTGCTGCTGACCCATAACACTGACCCAGATGCACAGGGCTCAGACTGTGGGTCATAAAATTGCAGTGTAGACATTTGAGCTTGAGCTGGAACCTTGGCTCTGGGACATTCACCCTGGAATCCAGCCTTAGCCCGAATGCCTACACTACAATTTTACAGCCTAGAGGCCAGGTCTTTGACCCACCAGCTGCAGATGCTTTACTGCAGCATGGACAAAATACAACCCTCGGCACTTATAAGGATGAGTAGCTGGCCAGCCAACAGGGGGAGGGCAAAGGGAGCAGTTGCCCTGGAACCTAGCGATTGTAACAGCAGTGGTGGCTAGGAACCCAGGCCCTTTAATTCGCTGCGGAAGCACCCTGCCACGGGGGAGGCGCACCACCTTCTCCAAGCTGCATTAAGGGCTGCGGGAGGGAGCACAATGCACTCCAGGGAGCGCTAAGGGCTGGGGGGGGGTGGACACATTCTGCTCCAAGGAGTGCCCCCCCCAGCTAAGGTCTTCTGACCTCTCTCTTCTACCCTCAGCCCCACCTCTTTCAGGAGCCTAGAGCCAGCCAGCCAGCCAGCGCCTCCTCTCCCCCCCCCCCCGGCCATACACACCTTGCCAGGGGCCCGATAGAAGCGGTTTGTTCCCCTGATGATGAGTATCTTTATTTACATAAAGAACCATAGCGTTGTTCTCAGCACTGAGAGCTGGACATGTGTAAAAACCAGGATCTATCTACTTTAATGCTGCAGAAAAGCAAGTCTGGGGGCGGGGGAAGAGTTTAAACATTTTCCTACCAAACAGCAGGTACCTGAATATGGACTGTATTAGAAACATCGCACTGAAAGGTCTATTACACTACCATGGCACACCACACACACACCTGTATTTCTAGGCACTTACTGCAGGAAAAAGGTAAAATTCCCAACATTTCTGCAGTTGCTGCAGAGGTGTAGAGTTAGAGTTAAAGAGCAGCACATACCATTTGTTAATGATGCCTTTAAGAGCAACTAAGAAAACAGCGATACCTACAGGGCAGGAGATAGCAAAGGCTTTAAAAATGGACCAGCAATGGAATGTTTTTGCAGATATCAGAAAAGAGGGAAGGAAAGCAGCCAACCTTTTATTTGGCAACTGTTAGGATTCTGAAGTGAGTTTTAAAACTGAATTAGAATAGTTGTACCTGTTATGCATTTGGGCTAATGAAGTCAGCTGGACTGTGCTGGAAAGGCTGGCTCATGGTGACCAGCCACTGGATCGGATTCATCACTGCCTTAGACCTAGGACATTGAGTTCAAGGAAGCTGTGCCAATTCGACCCTTGTTTAGTAATGTGTTAAGTGCATATAAACTAGCACCATTCTGATTTGGCACCATTTCTCACTTACCTTACATAGGTGTAAATAACTACTCTAGATGCATGGCAGTACCAATACAGGACCTTGGTTAGAGAAAATTCCAAACTTGTCAACGGCAGTGCAGACATGCCCAAAGAGTCACAGTGGGTCAAATTTGACCCGACCTCGTCTTTACAGACAGACCAACACAATTGGATGTCTCTGTTTACTTGCACCCACAACTTCAAAAACAACATTAAAGCTATCATGGGCTAGGGTATGGTGAACCACTGAATATTCAATAAAGGGTTATCAACACTAAGCAAACCATGCAGTATCCTTGCAGAAAGAAAAATTACTCTGTACCACTTCATCAAATAGCTGGGTTGTTAATACACCACAAGTTCACGCTGATTAGGCAAGTGCTAAACAAGGAAATGGGTTCAATTCCCTCCTCTGCCACAGAGTTCCTTGGTGACCAGGGCAAGTCGCTTAGAGAATCTCTGTGGCTCAGTTCTCAGTCTGTCAAATGGAAGTAACAGGACTTCCCTACCTCATAAGGGTGTTGCCAAGTACACATTAAAGATAATGAAGTGCTCAGATAAACACGCTGTAGCTCCTATCATCATGCTAAGTCTGCCAAATAAACAGGGGTTTAATTTTTTAATCTTTGTTCATTGTATGACTCTTACCCAAGGGTTCTTCACAGCAGCTTGGGCTAGCTGCCCAAGCACATATGTAGGACTTTGGATGGGATTGCTAGGGATGTAAAAAATGTTAAATAAATTAACCATGTAACCAACCAAAATTCCATCGGATACATGGTTAAATGGGCTCCCCAGACTGCTGGCTCCATGGGTTCCAGCAACTCCACAACCTGCTGGTCACTGCCAGCCTGCACTCCCTAGAAGAAATGAACTGCTAACAGGAATCAATAAGCATCATCCTATTGGTTAACCAGTTAAACTCTTACATCCCTAGACTGTACTTGGGTGGCTAGCCTGTACCACCACATATAGACTGTTGTTACAGTAAATTATCCTGGATGCAGCAAGTATGTGTATGTCTAACTACACAGGGAATCACACCTCCCAAATGCAGTGCAGATGTCCCCGCACTAAGTCACATTGGGTCATATTTGACCGAGCCAGGTCTTTAAAGCCAAAGCAACACAACTGGACCCCTCAGTTTATTTGCACCTACAACTTCGCAAACACAAACCACTTGAAGGTACAAATAAGAGCATTTACATAGCTAATGAACGGATTCCTCACACAAATCAGATACTTCTATGCCTATTATTGGCACCTGCAAGTGTATGTGCAGTCAAAAATATGGCCGCATGGAATACGCTTGCATTTTTAGATATAGTTTTAGAAACTCCTACCTCATACCTAACTCCTTCTGTTGGACTGAGGTTTTTAATGATTCCATGGCTCTCATAAGAAGGTTTTATGTATAAAAATAGCCTCTGTATAGTTCCTGTGGTGCTTTGATTTCAGTTTGGTTGATACCTGGTATCCTCAGTGTTTAGGGGAAAAGAGGTCACTCCTCTCCCAGACTATAGCTTTTCTCGTCTGATTTCTTAAAATTACCCACCTTGGTAACTGAAATTGTTGTTTCTGACCATGTAGCAACCTCTGTTTTCCCAGAGGGAGAGGATTACATTTCCTAATAACTGGCAGTGCAATAATCCCCTAGGGCAAGACCTTACCTTTCTCAGCCACACACACTGCGGTCTTAAATAACTGTTCTTGTTTTCCCCCTGCCGTGTTTTGAAATATTATGAAAAACGTGGGGTTTTTTTTTGTTTTTTTAGGGCAAAATAAAAGATTTTTGAGGCCTAACTTGCACTGGAATAGACAATTAACTCCCAAGAGAAACAAATAATTGGAGGTCCATGGTCAGCCAGTGTCAGAGACAGTTTGAATTATCTTTGGCAACAGTTTACCCTGGACATCTCTTCAACAAGGAAAGCTTTAAAAGTTGTATGCATTTGTTAATCATAGGTGTTATCACTGAGGTAACCATCAGGTATACTAGAATTGGCCAAGTCACAAGGATCAGACACAGAGATGCTACATGATAAAGTTTATTTAATCTAGTTGTAAAACCCACTAATAGAATGATAGCAAATTATAAGATTATTCCAGAACTATTTCTATGCTGAAGTATTTATTCAACAAGTTTAAGGCTAATCCTCCTAAAATTTCATGCAAGATTGACATGCTTTCAAGAAGATGCATTTTTCAAAGGACGTTATTTTGCGAGTCATTAATGTATTGTTTAATGAAGTCTCCACTTTGCTGACTAAAATAATGCAAAACACACATATAGGCCACAGCAGCAAGTTGCAAGTGAAAGTGCCCTCTCACCGATACACTGAAGAGTATATTTCCTATGGTGAATTAAAAAGCAAAAAAAGAAAATAGCCTAGCTTTAATATAAAAACAATGCTCAGGAAAACTGCAACTTTCATAGAATCAAAGAATACTATAACTGGAAGGGACCTCAAGAGCTCATCAAGTCTAGTCCCCTGCCCTCATCGCAGGACCAAGCATTGATCATCCCTGAGATGTCTATCCAACCTGCTCTTAAATAAATCCAGTGATGGAGATTCCACAGCCTCCCTAGGCAATGTACTCCAGTGTTTAACCACTTCAGGAATAGGAACTTCAGGTAGGAATAAGAGATCCTCTGGGAAAGGGCTTTATTCCGGAGGATCACGCCAGTCTGGACGCTCTTTTCCGGCTTTTCCCCAAGCCGGGAAAAAAAGCGGTGGCCATGTTTATATAAATCCCGTGGAGGATATTTAAATCCCCTGCGGATTTCCCTATTCCAAAGTTAGAAATTAGCATGCCTCTTCCGAAGAAGGGGCCAGTGTAGACGTAGCCCAAGTGAGGCCTAATCGTCGCAGAGTAGAGTGGAAGAATGACTTCTCATGTCTTCCTCACAAATGCTCCTGTTAATGCATTGCAGAACAACGTTTGCTATTTTGGCAACAGTGTCACACTGTTGACTCATATTTAGCTTGTGGTCCACTATGACCCTTATATCCCTTTCTGCAGTACTCCTTCCTAGACAGTCAATTCCCATTCTGTTTGTGTGAAACAGATTGTTCCTTCTTAAGTGGAGTACTTTGCATTTGTCCTTCTTAAACTTCATCCTATTTATCTCAGACCATTTCTCTAGTTTACATTAGTTAGCCACAATGCAACAGCTTCAACACGAGCTAAAAATGTTATAAGGTGTCCACCACTGTCAGCTCTTTCCCCGCTTTGTGTTGAGCGAGGCAGGCACTTAACTCACCCCACAAGAAACACCTTTGGCGTCTACTCCACCTGACGCAGCAGTTCCCACCTGTGGATCACTAAGAAGAGCTAGGAATCCCTGCAGCCTAGATTTGGGTGCCAATCTCACAGAGGTGGGCAAAGTTTAGCATGCACTACTCTTGTTGGCATCTGAGGTAAAAGTGGGCCAATATGGTACAGTGTACCGGTAAGAAGCAGCCATTGGTACTATCCCATACACGGCCAACGTTAAAGTGCTGCCGCAAGAGTGCTTTAATGTTGCTACCCATTTGGCTCACTATCATCCCAATCAGCAGTGCTGCCAAGACCCTACTGGGGCTCATGATCAAAAAGGGCAGCTGCCCTGGAGCCTGAGGCTCCCAGCCACTATACCAAAGCAATGGCAGCCAGAGAGCCAGGACTTGCAAACGGAAATGGCAGCCACGAAGGACTAGCAAGGGGAGTCTGACCCCTAGTCCCACCGCTTCCACCCGAAGTGCTGCCCACTACAGGTCCCCTCCCCACATTTCCCAGGACCCCAGCATACCAATAAGTCCAGGCACTTGCCAACCAGGGGAGAAAGTATCTCCTATTGGCCAGCTTAGGCAGGGAGCCGATTCTTGTGGATTGCCTTTTAAAGCAACTTCTTCACCCCATGCATTTGTATAGGGAGCGTAGGCACCCAACTCAAGCTTTCTGGACAGCAGTGTTGTTTCTGTAATTTTTACATGCCTAAATATGCACTAAGCATTGCAACGCCCAGGTCCCTATGGATCCAGGCCTCTGTAAATCAGATGCCTTTCAACCAGCATACAAGGCATGGCCCAATTGAACTATTTCTTATGTCAGTAGCAGCAGAACCAGGCATTCTGGCTGGTAGGAACACCACCACCACTTGAGCTTCACAGCATGGACTAGTTTTATCCCTACCAGGCAAGCCAAATTGTGCCTCCCGTCACCAGCCTTGGCTGCCACACCCAAAGGAGTGAGAATTTCAACTACAGAAGGTAGCTTTAAACAATGCTGGAACTCCATAGGAGACCTGACAAAGGACAGAAGCAGGGATGCACTGATTTCAATGCAGCCAACATCTGTCCAAGTAACTCTCCTCCTCAGCTAGTGCTCTCCAATGTAGAGGTTGTTTGCACTGGCTAAATGGGCCCAAGAAACAACAGCCTACTTCTGACATTTTTAATGCCGGGGCCTGCCTAGTTTGTAGAAAGTGGCAAAAATTGGCGCTCTAAAATTAATCCCAATTGTCTCCTAAATCGCATCGGGCTAGTCTCATCCTACAAAAACTAGCTCCACGTAATTTCAAGTCCATTCCGCTCATGCAACCTGATCAAACATTTTAAATGCTGTTTCAGTTATTCATGCTTATCTTCTACTTTGTGCTTGCCTAAACCCTGTTTTAATGCCAACTTGTGTCCCTATGCAATATGTCTTCCCCCCTCCCTTCCATGGTTTGTTTAAAATAATCCTCTTTAACTCTGCTATAGAAAAATATAAAAAGGGAAAAGGGAAAAATAAGTTTCACTTGCACACAAGGATGTCACAGCAGATTAGGACTACCAAACAAACAAACCAACAAAAAAGGAGGTGTATAAAGTGAGTTATTTTGGCCACATGAAAAATTAACAGATTGTAAAAAGTCATGGAAACATGATATCAACTTCCTAGTGCTTCTTAACTATTCATAGATTTAGACAGTTTAAGAACTGGGAGCTGTGGTTTAGTGGATTAGTCACAACAGGCTATTAATCTCTGCATCCTCAGCATTAATCCAGCCATGAGCAAACTGACTGAAAAATAGTTCTTATGTGACCAGAAAAGCACCTAAGCAATGTTCTCTTACCTACCTGAATCCCAGCAGTTGAGGTCACAGCTTAATGACACTGTTCACAAAAAGCCCATTTTCCTTTTCTGCTTACTTCCCAGAAAACCTGGGGCCAGAATGATCTGGAAGAGTATCGTCTTGCCCAGTTTTAAGTTTTTCATTGTAAACTAAGGTTTGAAATTTTAACGGGAAATAGGAGGGAAGGGTCGGCGGGGAGGGGGAAGGCATAGAAGGGGGCTGTTAGTTTTATATTTCATTTCAATTTCTGTTCACAAAGCGTCCTTTGTTTCCCTGACTGAAAACCCAATACACGTTTCATTTAGGACAACTCTCAGAATTACACGTGTCTAGAAAAATAAAATTCTAAATAAATGTACATCGGTGTGTTTCCAAACAAGTGCCTATAAAAAAAAATCTGACATCAGGTATTCTGCACATGTCACAGTCTATGGATAGGTCTACACTGCAGTCACAAAGTGTGATTGCAGAACATGCAGACACAGAGAGAAAACCTGGCTTGAATAACAATAGTCATGAAAGTGAAACTACATGGGCAGCAGCTATTCCACTATGTATTCATGGTCCCTGGTGGGCAGAGTTAGAATGTCTACAGATGGTGCAGTGAAACCTTACACCTGCAGGACAGACACACCTTAATTAAAAGTATTGTAGAGGGGTTGTTTTAATGTAAAATCTGGTACTGTGTAAAGCCTTTGTCTTAACTTCTGTGCCACAAAAGATAACAGAGCAAGTAATTAAGGAATTCATCTAAGGGTGAACATAAGCAAACCATACAGGTAGGCAGGGACAAGATTAAAAAGGCAAAGGCACAAAACGAGCTCAAACTAGCTACAGAAATAAAAGGAAACAAGAAAACCTTCTATAAATATATTAGAAGCAAGAGGAAGACCAAGGACAGAGTAGGCCCATTGCTCGCTGAGGAAGGAGAAACAACAGGAAACCTGGAAATGGCAGAGATGCTTAATGACTTCTTTGTTTCAGTCTTCACCAAGAAGTCTGATGATGAAGGAATGCCTAACATAGTAAATGCTAGTGGGAATGGGGTAGGTTTAGAAAATAAAATTGAAAGAGAGCAAGTTAAAAAAATCACTTAGAAAAGTTAGATGTCACCAGGGCCTGATGAAATGCATTCTAGAATACTCAAGGAATTGATAGAGGAGATATCTGAGCCTTTAGGTATAATCTTTGAAAAATCATGGAAGACAGGAGAGATTCCAGAAGACCGAAAAAGGGCAAATATAGTGCCCATCTATAAAAAAGGGAAATAAGAACAACCCAGGAAAATATAGACCAGTCACTTTAACGTCTGTGCCAGGGAAGATAATGGAACAAGTAATTAAGGAATTCATCTGCAAACACCTGGAAGATAATAAGGTGATAGATAATAGCCAGCATGGATTTCTAAAGACCAAATCATGTCAAACCAATCTGATGGCTTTCTTTGATAGGTTAACGAGTCTTGTGGATAAGAGAGAAGCAGTGGACATGGTATACCTAGACTTTAGTAAGGCATCTGATATGGTCTCACATGATCTTCTTATCAATCAACTAGGCAAATACAACCTAGATGGGGCTACTATAAGGTGGGTGCATAACTGACAGGATAACCATTCTCAAGAGTAGTTATTAATGGTTCACAATCATGCTGGAAGGGCATAACAAGTGGGGTTTTCTAGGGGTGTGTTTTGGGACCGGTTCAGTTTGATATCTTCATCAACGATTTAGATATTGGCATAGAGAGTACGCTTATTAAGTTTGCAGATGATACAACGCTGGGAGGGGTTGCAAGTGCTTTGGAGGATAGGGTTATAATTAAAAAAACATCTGGACAAACTGGAGAAATGGTCTGAGGTAAATAGAATGAAGTTTAATAAGGACAAATGCAAAGTACTCCACTTACGAAGGAACAATCCATTTCACACATACAGACTGGGAAGCGACTGTCTAGGAAGGAGTACTACAGAAAGGGATCTAAGGATCATAGTGGACCACAAGCTAAATATGAGCCAACAGTGTGATACTGTTGCAAAAAAAGGCAAACATGATTCTGGGATGAATTAACAGGAATGTTGTGAGCAAAACATGAGAAATCATTCAAACATACTGCCTATTAATTTCGTTTGGTGACCCCTAGTTATTTAATTTTTCTTACTCACTTTTTCCATACCAGTCATGATTTTATAGACCTTTATCATCTCCTCCCCCCTTAGTCTTCTCTTTTCTAAGAAAAGATTTTTTAATCTCGCTTCATATCAGACCCATTTCAAACCCCTAATCATTTTTATGCCCTTTTCTGAACCTTTTCCAATGCCAATATATCTTTTTTGAGATGAGGCGACCATATCTGTACACAATATTCAAGATGTGAGCGTACTATGGTTTTATACAGAGGCAATAAGATATTTTCTGTCATTCTCTATCCCCTTTTTAATGACTCCTAACATTCTATTTGCTTTTTTGACTGCCACTGTACAGTGAGTGGATATTTTCAGAGAACTATCCACAGTGACTCCAAGATCTTTCTCTTGAGTAGTTGTAACTAAATGTTTGATAAAAATAAACTTCTATGAATTCTGAATCCGGTACGGTGATGTTCTAGACTATTCTGGTATCAATAATGAAGCAGGAAAAGATGTAGATGACTGTAGATGACAACTAAAGACTCAGATACCTCCTCTATCAGCTCCTTGAGTATTCTAGGATTCAAATCACCAGGGCCTGATGAAATGTATTACTTTCCTAAGTAATTTTTAACTTGTTCTTGTTTTATTTTAACTTCTAAACCTACCTCATTTCCACTAGTATTCACTAGGTTAGACATCCCTTCACCATCAAATTTCTCTGCATTGCCATTTTTTGCTTTTGTTTCTGGTACAGTCATGAGAAAATTGGTATGTATTTCATTGGTGGCCTCTATTAAGTCACGGTACAACTACAGTTAATACATCTGTTTCAACATTTTGAACACACTTGCTCCTACCACATTATTGAAACCAGAATAGTCTAGAACGTTACCATACCAGATTCAGACTTCATAGGAGTTTACTTTAATCAAAATATAGTTTCTGCAGAACTTTGGTAGTTTGATCAAGGGTGGTGCAAATTCCATCTCACATCAAATCATGGAAGGATGGGACATGGAAGGGATCTCAACTGTTCACTAGGTCCAACCACATGCACTCAAGGCAGGACTACATAATAACTAGATCATTCCCAACAGGTGTTTGTTTAACTTGCTCTTAACCTCCAATGATTGAGATCTCCTGTACTCCATAGGCAATTTGTTCCAGTGCTTGACCACCCTGACAGTGTTAGAAAGCTTTTCCTATTGTCTGAGTTAAACTTCTCTTCCTGCAATTTAATCTCATTGCTTCTTATTCTATCCTCAGAGCTTAAGGACAAGTTTTCACCCTCCTCCTTGTAACACACTTTTATTTACTTGAATGCTTATCCCCCCTCAGTTCTCACTTCTCTAGACTCAACCTCATTTTTTTCCCCGAGTCTTTGATCAAAGGTCATTTTTCTAGGTCTTAAGTCATTTTTGTTGCTGTCCTCTGGGCTGTCTCCCATTTATCCACATATTTCCTGAAAAGGGGCAACCAGAACTAGACACTACTCCAGCTGAGGACTTATCAGCATGGAGTAGAGTAGAAGAGCTACTTTTCATGTCTTGCTTACAACACTCCTGCTTACATCCCAGAATGGGCACTTGCAAAGAATTTGCATTTAATTGATATTAATTATTATATTTATCATTTTTAGACCTCAGTTCAGCACACCGTTTAAGCTTTTGCTTAAGTACCACTGACTTCAATGTGAATTAAGCACATGCTTAAATATTCTGCTGCTTCTGAGTGTTAGTGGAGGCACAATAAAAGCTAGATGAACATACCTGTATTTTTAGGATATAAGCATGAAAAACTTACTCAAGGCTTCCTATTAAAAATAAACTACATTATTTATTACTCTATTTTGTATCCCATTCTCCAGCAAGTTAAATACCTGTGACTCTAGGACAAAGCCACAATTACATGAGAAGTCTCGACTGGCAAAGATGTATTGCTGACAACTAAAAAGCAGAGTGCCAGAAGGTTACAGAGGATAAAAATTATGCACCTGCAGATAACTTGTTGTCACATGGCACCCTCAGGTTGATCTAAGCAGAGAGGAGATGTCTGTGGAGACTTTGTAGATCACTCTGTTTTCCAGCAGGAATGAAAACATATTAAAACAAACAATGAGAAATTGCCCATTAGAATTGCCCTTAGAAAGTGTGAAGATTATAGTAGGAGTTATTCAAACAGAAAATTAGATTAATATACTGGAAACACAGACATCATGGGTGAAATACAGGCCATTTTGAAGCCACTGAGCAAAACTCCCAGTGCCACTGGTTTCGAGGTGATCAGTATTTCAACCCACAGTATGCGTGTTAATGGACCAAAGACCAAAAGAGAATAAGTTAGGGCCTGATTTTTCCATTACCTGTACTTCGTGCTGCCATTTACACCAGCGTGGAAAGTAACACACTATCAAATCTGAAGGGCAATAGCTTACATGACCTTTTAAATGATGCATACACTTTGTGTACACACACTGCCTGAATTGGAGTCAATCTTATCTTAATAGCTCATGGCCATTAATATAGTTAATGGCAGTTAACTGGTTAAACATAACATTTAACCAGTTGACTGTTTAAGCAGAATTTTACATCACTAGTTTACATTAGGAAGCAGGTGAAGATAATTCAATGGGTGTAATTACACTCCCCCACACACTCCTTCCTCATACCCAATTTTCCCCCTTCCTGCCAGAAGCTCAAGATTTGGGGCAGGGAGAGAGGAGAAGGATTTTGGGGGTCTTTTAGGTTCTTTCCAAGTCATTTGGCTTTTGGGGGTCAATAGCACAACACTTTTTATCCGCTCCATACCTAAAAGTTTGTGAATAGAACCCCATATTATAGAATCATCAAGCTGGAAGAGACCTCAGAAGGTCATCAAGTCCAGCCCCCTGCCTATGGCAGGACTAATCCCAACTAAATCAACCCAGCCAGGGCTTTGTCAAGTTGAGACTTAAAAACCTCTAGGGATGGAGATTCCACCACTTCCCTAGATAACCCATTCCAGTGCTTCACCACCCTCCTAGTGAAATAGTTTTTCCTAATGTCCAACCTAGACCTCTCCCACTGTAACTTGAGACCATTGCTCCTTGTTCTGCAATCCGTCACTACTGTGAACAGCCTTTCTCCACCCTCTTTGGAACCCCCCTGCAGGGAGTTGAAGGCTGCTATCAAATCCGCCCTCACTCTTCTCTTCTGAAGACTAAACAAACCCAACTCCCTCAGCATCTCCTCATAGGTCATGCACCCTAATCATTTTGGTCCCCCTCTGCTGAACCCTCTCCAATGCATCCACATCCTTTCTATAATGGAGGGCCCAGAACTGGACACAATACTCCAGATGTGGCCTCATCAGAGCCAAATAAAGGGAAATAATCACATCTCTGGATCTGTTGGCAATGCTCCTTCTAATGCACCCTAATATGCCATTAGCCTCCTTGGCTATAAGGGCATATTGTTGACTCATATCCAGCTTCTCATCCACTGTCATCCCCAGGTCCTTTTCTTCAGAACTGCTACTTAGCCAGTCGGTCCCCAGCCTGGAACAATGCTTGAGATTCTTTCGTCCCAAGTGCAGTTCTCTACACTTGTCCTTGTTGAACCTCATCAGATTTCTTTTGGCCCAGTCCTCTAATCTATCTAGGTTACTCTGGACCCTCTCCCTGCCCTCCAGCATATCTACCTTTCCCCCAGCTTAGTGTGATCTGAAAACTTGCTGAGGGTGCAATCCATCCCCTCACCCAGGTCATTAATAAAGATGTTGAACAAAACCGGTCCAAGAACAGATCCTTGGGGCACTCCGCTAGAAACCGACCACCAACAAGACATCAAACCGTTGATCGCTGCCCATTGGGCCCAACAGTCTAGCCAGCTTTCTACCCATCTGACAGTCCATTTATCCAATCCAGATCCCCTTAACTTGCTGGTAAGAATATAGTGGGAGACCGTATAAAAAGCTTTGCTAAAGTCAAGATATATCTCATCCACTGACTCTCCCATATCCATAGAGCCAGTTACCTCATCATAGAAGCTAATCAGATTCGTCACACATGTTTTGCCCTTCATGAATCCATGCTGACTATTCCTGATCACTTTCCCCTCTTCCAAGTGCTTCAAAATGGATTCCTTGAAGATCCCCTCCATGATTTTTCTGCGGACTGAGGTCCCTTCTGCCAGGATAAGTTAATTGCAGCAAGGGCTGGGTTCAATATCTAGGGGTCTCCTCCCAACAACATAATACAATGCTGGCTCGAGCCCCCACCCAGTGACCTGGGAAATCTTACACACACCCCTGGGTGCCTCAAAGAGGCAATTCTTCCCCTCTCGCAAGCACAGAGCCTTGGTATAGCAGCAAATCTTTAACACCACAAGGTAACCGACATCAGTATTGAAGTGGGAAAACACCACAACTCAGATTCATAAACCAGACATGAGCAAAGACCCACCCCCCAGCCAGAAATCACCCAAGGTCTCCAGAAGTCCAACACCCCAAAAGTCTCGAGTCCAGCAACCCAAAAATCACCCAAAGTCCGACACCCCAAAAGTCTCTGACCCGGGTCAGTGCCGCCCCACGGTTCAGAAGTTCACCTGGCAGGGTTTTACCATCCCAACCTGGGTACAATGGAGGGGGCAGGAGTTGATACACCTTACGCGGTCCACCAGCGGCTCTGCCTCTCCGTAGGTTTCTGCTGCCGCCGTTGACGCAAATCACTCCGCCACACTCCACCTGCTGTCCTGTGAGCTGCTCCAGCCGTTCCACAGAGCAGCGTCTGCTCCGCCAGCCCGCCTCAGTCCACGCTCCCCGGCCACCAACTGGTAGGTCCTGCAGCTGCTCCATCGGCCTCCCGTCGGTCATCCCCGCCAGCCGCTCGCCTGCGCCCACCAGTTTCCCCCACAAACTGCTCCACTAGCCATCCCACCATCTGCTCTGCTAGTAGCTCAGCAACAGTGATTTCAGCTCTCAATAGATTTCAACTCTTCAGCAGTATAGTACCAGGCTCCCCTCAGTACACAGTGATTTCAGCTCTTCAGTAAGTTCAGCTCACAGTAGAAGAGCCTCAGTGCAAGTGCACCATTGGCCCACAGTGAAGCCAGCAAGAGAAAAGGAGATGCAATTGGTGTGTTTTGGGCCTCAGACAGGGCCCCACCACCACCAGGTACAAAGACCTGTCCCCAGCTTCTCTCAGTCTGACTGGGATTGGAACCCATGCCCCTTGTCTAGCGAGTGCTACTATTTTATGGCAAAACAGTTCCACTATTTGATTCACATAATCAGGGTAACAACACTTTATCCCCCCTGCCTCAATAACAGAGAAACTTGAGATCCCAGAATGGCCAAAGTGACCATTTGGCTGCTGAGAGCGCATACTAGGCAGGGTGGGCGTGCCTATGCAAATGAATCAACCCCTGAAGTCTTTTTGCATGACGTGTCACAGTTCACCCCCAGATGTCAGGGTAGAGCTTATCCTGACCCTACTTACATGTGTATGTTTAGCTTTTCTAAATACTTCCTAACTTGTTCTTTCCCCACCAAGGGCTGTCCACCTTCTTCCTATACTGCGTTGCCTAGTGCATTTGTCTGGGAGCGGACCTTGTCTGTGAAGACAGAGGCAAAGAAAGCTTTGAATACTTCAGCTTTCCCCACATCTGTCACTAGGTTACCTCCCTCATCCATTAAGGGCCCCACACTCTCTCTGATCACCCTCTTATTGCTAACATGCATGTAGAAACCTTTCTTGTTACCCTTCACATCCCTTGCTAGCTGCAATTCCAATTGCGCTTTTGCCTTCCTGATAACTCCCCTGCATTCTCGAACAATATAGTTATACTCCTCCCTAGTCATCTGTCCAAGTTTCCACTTCCCATAAGCTTCCTTTTTGTCTTTAACGTCACCAAGGATGTCCCTGATAAGCCAATCATGTTGCTTACCATATTTGCGTTTCTTGCTGCACATTGGGATGGATTTTTCCAGTGCTTTTAATAAGGCTTCTTTAAAATACTGCCAGCTCTCCGGAACTCCTTTCCCATTCATGTTAGCATCCCAGGGAATCCTGCCCATCAGTTCTCTGAGGGAGTCAAATCTGCTTTTCTGAAGTCCAGGGTATGTATTTTGCCACTCTTTCCTTCCTTTGCTCAAGATCGCAAAATCTACCATCTCATGATCACTGCTTCCCAGGCTGTCACCCACCCTTACTTCCCCTACTAGTTCCTCCCTGTTTGTGAGCAGCAGGTTAAGCTGCATATGGCCCGTAGTCAGTTCCTTCAGGACTCGTACCAAGAAGTAATCCCCAACATTCTCCAAAAACTTCCTGGATTGTCTGTGTAGTGCTGTATTGGTCTCCCAACAGATGTCAGGGCGATTATAAGTCGCCCATGAGAACCAGGGTCTGCCATCTGGAAGCTTCTCTCCGTTGTCCAAAGAAAGCCTTGTCTACCTCATCCACCTGATCCGGTGGCCTATAGCAGACACCAACCACAACATCACCCCTGTTGTCTCCACCTCTGAACTTAACCCACAGACTCTCAACAGTCTTTTCTTCCTTTATTAGGATAAATATACTGCATGCTGAGATTAATCATGTAATCTGCTGACACCTCTTGCAAAGTGTTGTTCACCTTGAACTCCCATTGAAGACGTGCAAATGGGCCCAGGGATTCAAGGCTTGCCCCACATCTAGCACGGTCAGACGGCTATCGACATTATTATTTATACCATTGTGTCTATTTTAATCCTTGATTTCTCAAAGGTGGTGTTTGCAAAATAAAACTATCATGGTATTTTACTGCCAAATATTTACATTATGCTACACAATCCTGCTTGGATATTTAGTCTCAACATTTACTTTATTACAAAAATAGAAATTTATAATACCTCTATAAACTGAAATGCTTATCGGTTACCCAAACAATCAGACACCAGCTGCCATCCTGCACACCAGCTCCCCAGGAGCGGGGCCAGCCGCCAAGAGTGCACTGGTGGCCAGCCCCATTACCAGGAAGCCAGCATGTAACCTCTAAAATTTTTAGCAGCTACACGTTTATAACAATAACCGGGTTTAACATTCCTAAAGCAGGCTGCATGTGGCCCACTTACTAATTGTCGCTGCCCATCACTGGTTTGCCTTGAGACTCGGGGTAGGGATGCAGGAGGAGCAGAACTTTAGGGCATGAGAGGGGTTGGGGTGCCAGGTGCAGGCTCCGGCCAGAAGTAAGGATGGAAAAACCAGTTGAACTGGTAAACTAGTTAAATGTAATGTTTAACCATGTAACCGATTAAAGGGGGGGCTCCAGCCGGGCTGGGGCTTACCAGTTAACCATTCACATCCCTAGCTAGGAGGTGCTTACTTCATGTGCCTCCCAGCCAGCAGCGCAATGGAAACATCAGGCAGGCTCTCTGCCTTCCCCCACACTCTCTGAGGGCTCATCTAGAGTACAGGGAATGGTCGAAAGAAGATATGCAAATGCCAGAGGAATTTGCATATCTTCTTCCAATTGCGCCTTCGAAAGCAGAGCTTTCGAAACTAAAAGTAGTTAAGCAGCTTTTTCAGCGAACCCCTCCCCCCTCTGTCAAAAAGCCATGAAAACCTCATTTTTTGAGGAAGAGCGGCTTTTCGACCAAAGGGGGGGAGGGGTCACCGAAAAAGCCCTGTCTTAACTACTTTCACTTTCAAAAACTCCGCTTTCGACAGTGCAATCAGAAGAAGATATGCAAATTCCGCAGGAATTTGCATATCTACTTTCGACCGTTCCCCGTAGTCTATATGAGCCCAGCGTGATTGGCTGCAGGATCCATCTGCTCTCTGTATCACTTGGGGGAAGAGGGACCTCTGTGTACATCCTGTACTGCAAGCACAGCCCAGGCAGCTCCAGCCAATGGGAGCTGAAAGACTGTGATGGGGGCAGGGATAGTTCATGAAGCTTCCTCTCCTCCCCCTCCCCGCCATGGGTACATGCCACATTCAGACTCACATGGCCCCCTGCAGCTGGCTATGAGTAGTGTCGGGGGGGGGGGGGGGGTAAGGGGATGTGCAGTGGACAGGGAGCCATACTGAGGCTCACACTGGACCAGGGGATGGTGACGGGAGAAATCCGATGGTTTGGTGGGATGGATCTGGCCCGTGGGCCATATTTTCTCCACCCCTTTACTACACCAATACCATTAGTTCTAGTAGTGCCCCCAGCCAGTGTGTGTGGACCCTTTTATACATAGATGGAGCCTCATTGAGGTCAGAGACCGCACAGGGATTTGCCGTGCAGAGCAGCTTGCCAAATGAGGGCGTGATTCTCACTTATCCCAAAACCCATTTCCATCATAACAGCAGAACAAAGGGGCTTTATAAAATGGGTGTGAATGTCATTCCATACAACCTCAAGCTTCCTCTAACTGACATGCCAACAATAAAGCCAATGATCTTAAGAAGAATTTTTCCCCATGGGCATGAAATTGCCCAGTTAGCCAGTGTGGGGGATTTACAATTGCCTCTGAAGCATTCAGTACTGGCCACAGTCACAGACCGAATACTAGATGAAACAGACTAGTAGATTAATATGATACAGTGGTTCCTATAGTAATTAATACCTGCCTCCAGCACACTTCACTGGAGGACCTCAAGCCACTTCACAATCATTAATGATTTAAGTCTCACAACATCCTTGTAAGTTGCCAAAAATCAGCAAAAATGGTATTCTCTTTGTCATACTACAATTAGGCACTCTCTTTCTTTGGGTCAGCTTGTAAATAGCAAATTACAATAGACTGTTAGTACTTATAAGGAACACCATTCCTTTTTGTTTCCTATTTGTTGTTACCATTATTGTTTGTCTACTATAATGGAATTCTGTTTGCTAGCTGGAATATTTGATTGTTGACAACCACTTTTCAATATGATTGTTTGCACTGTAATATCATCAAACAATGCAAACACAACCACTCTAAAAACAGAAACACTGAATTGGAGCAGTCCATTTAAATCAGGGGTGGGCAATAATTTTTGACCAGGGGGCCACTCCAAGATTTTGGAAAGTGGTCAAGGGCTGCACTCTTCCAGGATATTAATGGGGAAATTCCTGGATCTGGGATGGAGGATGGATGCAGAAAGGAGCTTGGGGTAAGGGATTGGCATTCAGGAGGGAGAACAGGGTCTGGGAGAGAGTTTGGGTGATGGAGGCAGTTGTGACATAGGGCAGGGGACTGGGACCTAGGGTAGAAAGAGATTGTGATCTGGGGCAGAAGACTGGGGTGCCAGATCTGGGAGTGGGTATGGATGCAGGAGGGGGCAGAGGGTCAGCAGAGGGTTGGGGGAAGGGCTGGGGTGCCAGATGCAGACTGTGCCTTGGAGGCACTTACTAGAAGAAAACTACAGCAGACTGCTGCTTGCTGCTCCATGTGGTTGTGCTCTGGGCATGAGGGGAGGAGGAGTGAGGAGGAAGGGAGAAGGCCTCCTACACTGCCATTGCGCAGAGCAAAAATTCTCAGCTCCTATTGGCTGGAAACAGAGAGATTGGCCAATGGGAGCTAAGCGATTTTGCTGGGAGGGTGGGGGGACAGGAACAGCATGACAATTCTCCCTCTCCAGCCATCCGAACAGAGAACAGTTAGCTTTTTAAAGTGTGAGCTGTTCTCTGTCTAAGGGTTCTGGCGAGGCAGCTGTGGGCCAGATCTGGTCGCTTGGTGAGCAGGAGTTGGCCTGCTCATCCCTGATTTAAATTCTTCATTTCTACTTTCTACTCCTCCAAACATGAACTAGAAATAGAATTTAAAAGGGATGGGGAAAATAGGGAATTTATCCCCATATAACAAAAGTTGGTTATAACTGTGACTCTTACCCAGCTCTAATAATGGCACGAGATTGCAGTAAGTATATGATAAAACAAATATATAAACTTTTCTATCAGCAGTCAGGTTTCGAAGGTACTGTCAGGCTTGGACTCTACAATGACTGCAAGGCCTTAAAAATTATTAGCGTAGGATCCAAAGCGCCAAGAGAACAGCAGCTCTGGTTGCAAGACAAAGATATGAAGCAGGCTTAATTTGTCATATCCAAAGAGAAGAATTTATTTAGATGAATATGATTCTGACCAGCAAAGAGACTCAGATTCCACCCTCCCCCTTTTTTGGGCAACTACCACTATTATGGCCTACTATTACCATTTATGCAGTGAAAATAGTACACTGCTTGCCAAAAGAATGTCAATTATCAATGGGTCAGCAACAATGCACAGCTTTAGCTACAAGAAGCCTCTGTTTTCTAACCTTTACGCAGCTGTAATGTCACATTTTACTAATCACAGAAGAGTAGTTGAAACACTAGTCTTATGGTATAGGTTGAACCTTTCTAGTCCTGCACTCTCTGGTTTGGCAACATCTGTGGCCTAGCGTGATTTGAGTTAGCCAGATGTCTACTTATGGGTGTAACCAAGTTTCCTGCCATCCCATAAACTTTGTTTACAGTGCCTAGTCCGGACTCTCAATGTTGTGTTCTTTAGCTCTGATTTGTCCCTAATGGTCTTCTAATAGCCCAGTGATCAGTGGAAGTGTTGGTACTGCTGCTAGAAAATATTGACCTCCTATAGTCCAGCAAATTCTTTGGTTTGGCACTGCATAGATCCCTAGAGTGCCAAACTGAAGACTCCTTGTTGCTTACAAGTTGCATCTCATGTGGCACCTTATAGACTAACTGAAGCATTGGAGCATATGCTTTCGTGGGCAAAGACCCACTTTCTCAGATGCATGCATGAAATGAAATGATGCCCATGAAAGCTTATGCTCCAACACTTCAGTTAGTCTATAAGGTGCCACGTGACTCCTCGCCGCTTTTGCAGATTCAGACTAACACGGCTACCCCTCTGAAACTTGTAAGCAGTTACTCCTTGATCACTGGTATACAGGGAATAGTCATGACACAAAAGCGATAATATCCCCTATTTAAACGCCCTATTCAACATCCAGGTTGTTTGCAAAAGGTATTATGACTGAAACCGCTTGTGAATCTTGAATAAAACCAGAAAAACTAGCATTTGTTGAATAAGAAAACAACTAACTTTAAAAAGTCAAGAGCATCTTCTACATCTATGATCGCTTTCAAGCCCTCCAACTGGGATTGTTGATTATTATTTTAATTTGGTCTTGCAGGCTTTGTTCAGATTCATTAACAAATGAGACAGCACAGCAAGGCCAAAAGATAGATACAACTTTAGGAACAGCAGATTTTAATCATCTTATTTGCAAAACAACTGCAGAGATGACAGCTCTCTTCCCTTAGGGGTATTTGTCTGAAAGAAAACAGTTTGTAATAATATGTGGAAGATTATTCACAATTCTCCATTACCCATATATTCATACTAGTAAAAAAATAAGTACATCATTTTACCACCTAACTGATCATGTGTTCTAGCCAGTAAGCTAATGAAACAAATAGGATAGTTGGAAATAAAAAAAAATAAAAATAAAAACCATGAAAATATTTATAAAAGGCTATTTCTGTAACATTTAAAAACAGGAGCAACTTAACAGGCTTTTAAAGAAATGAAACATCCGTGGCACTTCCAGCACGAGGAAGCATTCAAAACACTCCGAGCATCAGAGCTACAGCGGTCGAATTGTACAACTAGTTCCAGCCTGAAAGTCTTAGAAACCAAAAGCCCTTCCTAATCCCTGCAAATATCTGGCCTCAATCCTTCAGACTGATAAGCACTGAAGGCCCTGAGCCAATGCAGATTTCCCACTACCTTCAGTGGTTCTGCACAAAGCTAAGGGCCTGCCCACACACTTTAGATGACACAGGACTGGGACCTAGAACATCCTACACACATACACCGTGTCTCATGATGGGAGGGTATGCAACTGGTATGCCATGTATGTGCAAGGAGAAAGAACTACACTGTTTACTTATCAGTAGCCCTCTGCCTTCACCAAAAGCAAACCCACTTTTGTAGAAATATTTGAATTTAATCTCCTAGATTTTTGGACCTCAACTATTGAGGTACAATACATAAAATTTTCTCCTGTGACTTACCTCACTTGTACAACATTGAAATTCCACTGATCACAGTTGACATACTTCTGCAGTACACTTGTGGGGGGCAGCACCATCAGGCCTGGCAAGGGAATGTCCAGTAGCTAGTTCAACCACAGCACAATCCAAAGCACCTTAAAAGCTATTCTGCATTATGCCAGTGGGTGACAACTCCCCAAAGACCATAACACCAGCATGAAGCAGTGCTCTAATACTCCCTCTCTGAATCAAAGGGTTGGAAAGGACTTCAGGTCATGGAGTCCAGCACGCTCCCCAAAGCAGGTCCAACCCCAACTAAATCATTCTAGCTAGGGCTTTGTGAAGCCAGGACTTTAAAAACCTCTAGGGATGGAGATTCCACCATCTCCCTAGGGAACCCATTCCAGTGCTTCCCCACCCTCCTACTGAAATAGTTTTCCCTAATATCCCACCTACATCTCCCCCACTGCAACTTGAGACCATTGCTCCTCATTCTGCCATCTGTCACTACTAAGCACAGCCACTCTCCGCCCTCTCTGGAACCCACCTTCAGGTAGGTAAGGCTGCTAACAAATCCCCCCTCACTCTAAATCAGCCAAACTCCCTCAGCCTCTCCTCTCCTATGTCATGTGCTCCAGCCTCCTAATCATTTTGGTTGTCCTTCTCTGGACTTTCTCCAATGTGTTCGCAATCTGTCTGTAAAGGGTGGCCCAGAATCGGGCCTCAACAGTGCTGAATAAAGGGGACTAATATCTTCCCTCCATCTGCTGGTAATGTTCCTACTAATGCACCCCAATATGCCATTAGCCTTCTTGGCTACAAAGGCATACTGTTGACTCATATCCAGTGTGTCTCATCCACTGTAGTCCCCAGGTCCTTTTCTACAGAACTGCTGCTTAGCCAGTCCCTTGACAGCCTGTAGCAGTTGAACAAAACTGGCCCCAGAACCAACCGTTGGGACACTCCTCAATACTAGGGAATGTTCTCTCAGCTTTAGACCACTAAGGAATTCCTGCGTATGGGAAACCTCAGCTGCCTGCTGGATTGTTGCAGAAGGGCTATGTGTGTCTGGAGAACAGCAAAGTCTTAGCAAGGATAAGACTATTCTCAAATAAGGGTTTTGGGGACTTGCACGTGCATTTCGTTTATATAAGCTTTTCACTGACCAAGGACATGATCACAATTACAGTATGGGATGAAATACCTGAGCACGGAGGTTCCACAAACTTGCCTACTGAATGGACCCAAAGAGACAGTGTTTAAGGAGAAACCAGAACATTAAATGACAACTTCAACTTTTCCCTTTTAAATGGAACATATTGCAAAGGTTTGAAAAGAGCATCTTCTATCACTCTTGGTTGACAAATGTCTAAGAATATTACACAAGGTTTATGTAATATACTAGCAAATGAGGAAGCCATTATGTGAGCAGCCACATCCCACCCATAGTTGCGAACATTGTAGCTAATTAATCTACAGTGGTAATCACAAAGGAAGAGAATTTTGGCCATGACAGCACAGACCATAATCCCCTTGCCTCTCGGTGTGAGGATTATCTGCAACTCCACTGAAATAACATCCAGAAGGGATCTTATTTTAACATCCTGTCTAAAGGACAACACCTACATTGGCACTTCATTCTGTCAGTGCCATTGCTGCAGCATCATTAAAGGACAGGGACCTGTGAAAATCATCTGAATCAGACAGACACTATTTACAAAAGAATAAAAATACACTGGTGCATTTCTAAAAGAGGGATGTCATTCCCTTCTATGGAGTTAACATTATTTTTTATTCCAATAAGCCTCTTCTTATTTTATCATTCACACAGACAAAGCTTAGTTCTCTTTAATAACCAGCTTCAAACAGCAAAAATAATAATTCCATGTTCCTACAAAATAAAAGCATCTAGCTTATGAACAATATATGCAAGTGTGCAAACTAAAATACTTGTGAAAAAGTCACTAAATCAAACACACAAAAAAACCACAATTGTTTTACTTCTGCATTCTAGTACCATTCCTCTCAGACCAATCCAACGGAGGCACACAAAGTTAACTGAT
This sequence comes from Pelodiscus sinensis, assembly GCF_049634645.1. Taxonomy (NCBI): domain Eukaryota; kingdom Metazoa; phylum Chordata; order Testudines; family Trionychidae; genus Pelodiscus; species Pelodiscus sinensis. The sequence continues at coordinate 16,038,265 of NC_134730.1, forward strand.
GAATGAGATACATAGGTGGCAATTGACTGACAATAAGTATTTATTCTTTAAAAAAAGCATACTTGTACTTTTTTAGTAAACAAAATACTGTGTCCTTATCCAAAACACCACTAACATGCTATCAAAATTAAAGATGTCTATCACAATATCAGAGATTTAAAAGATTGTTCCTATTAGTCTTCCTTCTCAACTCAAACTGTCACATGAAAGAGGGGAAATTATGACATCAGAGGGTGGTATGCATGTGCTAACTCTTCAATCTTCATGTTAAATATGAAATAGAAGAACATAACTGGGAAGAAGAACTGGGCTATGATACTGGGCTCTGCTCTAGTCGGTGTTATGTTCGCAAAACATCATGCATATTCAGTACAGGTTTTAATTTGAAATGCATATAAAACTGTCTGAAATACTGTTGAATATATTTCCTAGACAAACATTTTTATTTTATTAGTATAGTCAGTCAACAGATAGGGTACGGAAACCTAGCTTTCCGTATTTAGCTGAAAATCCATGACGTCACTTTGCATTGTAGCCTCTGTAGATATCAACTACATGAAACACAGTCCAATCCATCATTCATTGAAGTTAATGGGAAAGATTCACATTCACTTAAATGAACTTTGAATCAGGCCTTCAGTAACTGCATGTGAAAGATACATATATTCAGCAACAACAGATAAAGTAGTTTCATACTCCATTGCTAAAATAAGCGTCCAAGAAAAATGCTATAATATAAAAATAACCTATTTTTGTGATTTGCAATAAAAGTATTTCTGGAGTACTTTCCTCAATTAGTTTCTTTCTGTGATTATCATACTGACCGCACAACACAGGTTACAAATATAAGGTTGTGGAATAACCTAGAAAAAAAGATTCTGCCATAAATGTTAATTTGGGACAAGTCTCCAGAGGATTCAAAGCCTTCTTGAACCTCAGCATTATTGAATGATCACAGTGTATGCTTCTGTAATATGCTACAGAGCATAGTGCAAGAAGGCCGAAGTGAGGGGGGGAGGGCAGAAGGGAGAGCTGAAGCATTAGTGTCAGGCAGATATCTGCAGATCTTAATCCTTCTTTCCGCAATGACAAGTACTAAGAATTCATGAAAAAGGAGGATTCCTAAGGGGGAAAAAAAAAGTATGGAATTGAAGATTCAATGTATGTAAACAACAACAAAAACAATGAGGAGTCCTGTGACACCTTAGAGACTAACAGATTTATTAGGGAATAAGCCTTTGTGGGTAAAAAAAACCATTTCTTCTCTAAGGTGCCACAGGACTCCTCATTAGTTTTGAACATACAAACTAATAGGGCTATCCCTCTGATTCTGTATGTAGTTGAAACAAACTGAGCCCACAAAGCAAAAATTAGCCTATGGCTCATTGTATTTTTTTTAATCCAAAGAAGGAAGGGACAGAAGGAAGAGATGAAGAGCCAAGAGAGCTCCTGTATGGCTGATATCACTCAGTTTCAGGACGGTTTTACATGACCAAGAATATTCCTCCTTCCCATGCTCACGCCAAGGGGCTCATTATTGCACTGCTTTTTTTTTTGGTCTTTTTTTTTTTTTTTTTTTAAAGATGACGTATAATTTGAAAAGTGCCAGACAGCTGGCAAATCACACTGGGTGAGACAGCAACGTGTGAGGCTTAGACGGAAGAGGCAGTGGGGCGGGTCATGCCATTCTAAGGAGCGGGAGGGCGGGTTACCCAGGTAGCACAGATGAGAGTGGATTAGCATAAGGGCAGCCTGAGATGCTGCCACGAAGATAGGATGCACCACCCAGATGCAGAGGGTGCCAATCTGAATGCCTGGGGTACCAATGCAGGCAGAAGGGGCTGGATTGCTCAGTGGGATGATTCAGGAACTACCAGTCTGGGCACAGGGGGGAAGGGAGGAGATAAGAGATGAAGCAGGTGCAGCTCATGCAAAATTATGTGGCTACTGCCAGTATAGGGGGTGGGGCGCAAGGCTAGTGTAGATGATGCCTGCCCAGCAGTTGAGAAGCAGGACCAGACCAGGGACAGGTGCAGGGAATGCCAGTGCATGCAAGTGCTGCTCTGGAGGGTGCAGGTGCTGACACTCCAGTGAGGCCTCAGTCCAACCTCCCCTGGGGAGTTCCAAGTTCCCTTAAGTGCTCCTAGCTCTGCACTGGAGCTCACGGGGATCTCCCTCTCTGCACTGGAATAGCTGATGCTGCCAGAGTTCCCATTCGCAGGCTTATGCAAGGACTCCAGGGCAGGGAAGAGAAGCAGATCAGGCAGCTTGAATCCCCCTGGTGCCATCCCAAACTAGAAACCTAGCTGCCTCTCCCCCACGGTCCGTTCCTGCAATATAATTATTCCAGCATGAATGACCTCATAAATTAATGAACTAGCCAGAGCTTCTGAAGTAGAAAAGAAGCCCCCCCTCCCCCCAAGAATAAATTGTTCTAATCCTTAACACTAGATATCCTGCTATGCCTACTCATTAATTGGACAGGCTCTGGTGACAACTGAAATTATCTGACTTCTGTAGAATGGAGGAGATCTTTGCAACCTTGAAACTAAAGAGCTTGATTCCCATCCACACTGTTGTTGTCTGGGATTTGTGAAAAAAAAATCCTTTACACAACACAACAAACCTGCATTAAACAGATGCACACTGCTCACTGTTATTCCATCTTTTGCAACTCCTAAAAACTGCAGCACACCAGACCATGAAAACCATGTCAGTTAACTGCAATCTTTTTTAACCCCCCCCAATCAACCGAGTTTTAGGTCTGTAAAAGCCATGCCATGCTGGGATTACTGCAATGTAGCCATCAATTACTGCACTCGCTGTATGTTGGGAATTACTACCCGAGTGTCACCAAAGCGCTACAATTAATTACTGCAACCAATTCACCGTAATTAATGCACTGCTACCGGAGTAAAGAGTGGGGCAAAAGGCACCTAACAAATCTTTTCAACTAATATAGACCCCCTCCATTCCTAGCGCTATCTTTGCCATTTTTTTATTGAATTTCTCAGACTTCTACGGACGGGGAAACCCGAATACACTGCATGGTATTTTCTCCCCTTCCATGTTTGCGTACCTGAAATGCAGACGATGAAATTAGCTTGCAGAAGAAAAAGCACCTCCCAAACAATTTCCATCCTCCGATTCTCATGCCAAGTGCATCCCTCGGCGAAAAGAAACAACAAAGATCAATATCGCAGTTTGAAGGATCCCAGCAAAGCTCCCTTCGGACTCGCAGACTGTATTCCCCAGATGTGCTGACAACACATGTCCGAGCGCTCTCGCTGCACAGCTCAAGCGAGATCCCTTCCCTTCCCTCGCCCTCCAAAAATGACCAAGACGAAGGCAACCCGCGGCTCCGGGCTCTTCCTCCAGGAGCGAGAGAAAAATCCACCAACAAGACATAGACGAGCAACGCCAGCTGATCCGGTCCGGAGAGCCACTATTCCAGGGCAGCTGGCTGCAAGTTACCCGCGAACTCTTCACGCCTCGCCGGGGCACTGCCCCAAAACCCCATGCTTTGGGGAGGGGGTCCTCTCCTGCTTCTACAAAGTGATCAGAAGGAGATTAACACACGGTGCTACGCGGGAGACCCCACCCCACGCGCGTTATTTCGCGGACATCACACGGACTAGAGCAGAACCCAGGATCCCAGCCCAGTCCGCCTTCCCCAACGCTTCGGCTTCGTTAATTCCCCTTCAAGCCTTTCCGCAATACAACTGCAGGGGTCGTTCTTCCCACGTCTACGGACTTTCCCTCGCCTTCTTTGCAGGCTGGGGGGGGGGGGGGGAGAGAGTGGTGGCCTTCGCCCTCCACTCTCGGATTTGCATTTCCCCGTTTGTCCACGTTCATTAAGCCCTCCAAGCGAAAAAACAACGTAGCTGGGGGGTCGTTTTATTTTAAAGATTCCCCCCATCACCGCCTTTAGGGCTTTAGCAGCGGTGGGGGTGCAGCCCTATGCAATGACCTGCCGGGTGTATACGGTGCAGACATACAAAGAGAAGTCTGCGATCCCATTTTATAACTTTAAAAAAAAAAGGCAAACACGTTTGCACAGATTGGTGGGGCGGATGGGTGGCAGAAGGACCCAAGCAAGAGTTTGCAAAAGTAGTTGCATTGCAGGGGATATCTAATTGCTCTCCTGAGTCCCCACGGCTTCTACCTAATTGAGCCTCCCACCAATACACGCACCCTGTTTAGGGCAAACTTTTACTTACCCCGCCAAGCGTCCGTCTTTTCCCCCCTCAGCTCACGTGGGATTGGCACTCCTGCCTGCAGTCCAAAAAATTAAAAAGAGGTCAAGCTCCAAGCAGCTTGCTTGCAGCCACCCAGCCAGCCCCTTAGCGTCTGTGCACAAGGGAACGCGCAATCCCCCTATTATTACGGCTGGTGGGGATGCCTTTGCACGGAGGGGAATATTTTGCTTTGAGTTGCAGGAGGCTCCCAACCTGCGACGCTCAGCAGAGCTCCCAGGACGGCTGCTTGGCAAGGCAGCGCGCGCGCACAGGCGCGAGCCGAGCCAGCGTTCCACCAGGTGGGCGGCGCGCGAGCAAGCGGCAGCTGCAGAAGGGGCCGCCCCAGGTTAGCAGCCGGGGCTGGAATAGCTCAGCGGCCTTTGGGACAAGATGGGGGGGAGGAGGGGTGGAAAATACAAAGTACTCGCTGCTGTTTCTGTAACCTCGGCTCTTCGTAGGCACAGTCCAAAAGCTTCTCCCCACTTGGTTTAAAGCATGCACGCTATTTAGCGTTGCAAAAAAAAAATATCGTTTCAGCGCGTTTTATTGGAGTAGGAAATGGAGACGGCGTTTAAATACAGGGGAAAGAAGAGCAATTTAGCCTAGATTCCGGAGAGAGTGAGGATGCATGAGGTGGAAGACGGTGTGTGGGTTATAGATTCAGCGGCGAACGAAGGGCAGGTGTGCAGGCGTGATATTGCATGAGGCTTGAGCCTACCTTTGATGCACGCATGATGGATTGATCATAGGATGAGCCTGAGGGAAGGGACTGGGCTTGAGGTGATAAACAGAAAATCCCAGCTCATGGCAGGTGCGCAGAAGTGATATTGCAAATGCTCCAGCTGAGGGTGCATTCATAGAGATAATTGATAATACAAATGGGGGCGGGGGGAAGAGAAAGGACGAGGAGCTTTAAGCTAAAAATCCTAAACTAGGGCAGGTGTGCAGAGGTGATATTGCAAACGTTTCAGCTGAGGCGCTATGCATAATGCATGGCGCAGAGGGCCGAGGAAGTTATGCACACAGCACCAATCCCAAAGCATCGGTTTAAAATGCAGCTTTGCGCCGGGGATTCTACTAAGAAACTGAGCATGTCTGGATCCCGGGCTAGAGTAGGGTAGAGGCTTTGGGCAAGCGCTTTCAAAGCTCAGGCAGGTGGTTGGTTACTTGTGGGCGCTCTTGATCAGGAACGTGCAGGACTGATCAGAGCTACCGTGTGTTCAATAGCGGTGACGCAGGTTGGCTGAGTGCAGTTCTCTGGAGGCCTTGCTCTAATGGAAATAGAGCAGTCAAATCGGAAACATGTTGAAGGAATTAATCAGGCGCCTGGTAGCCAATATTATTATTATTTGCATTTATTTTGCTATTTCTTGTGTGTGTCTAACTGCCGGTGAGACTGCCGTAGCCTTTTCTTATGCAAAAAACTATAAGCCTTAAATATACCAACTTATTTGCCAATACTTCCCTTCCAAAACTATTGTGTGGATGCATGGGGACCTATCTTTCTGGTGCCTTTAGAGAGTTGTGAGTTGATAGAAAGGAATTACAATCATTTTGTAGAAGACTTTTAGAAAGAGGCATTTCTCTTTAAGGTGATTGAAGAAGAGTGGGTGTAATCTGACTATATGTATCTCTTAAAAATAAATTAGGAATTGTTTTTCTTAGTTTGAAAATTCCTAGGATTTGGCAAAGTGAGACATCATATAAGGAAAAAGACAAATAGTTTGTGTCACTGTGTTAAGAGGGCTGTAATAATGTCCTCAAACAGTTTTGAAAAATGCTAAGACCAATTTTAAGAAAAAATATTCTGACTCATCCCTCTGTAAAGAAATAAAGATGGGAGCAGCCTCTTAGATTCCTATTTATACCATTACCTTGCTGAAGACATGTCTGGAAGAAGTAGTATGGAGTTTTGAACATGAATTTGCAAAGTATTTTGTTCTGTTTTCAGAACACTAGAAAATGTTACCTCTGCTTAAAATTTGTGGTGTGTGTAGCTTCCCCCCCCCCCCCCCCCCCAAGAAAAATCATTTGAAGTTGCATTATAGAGGGAAAGTATCATCCTCTGTCTATTTTGCTGTGCTGGTCATGTTTATGAATGCCCTAGGAGAAACTCTGCAAACATTCCCACTGTCCTCTGCTATCAACCTTTGTTCAGAGGTGTTTCCAGAGTCTCTAATATGAAGCTCCATTCAGATCGATGTTCATCTTCTTTAGGTTTGGCTGTTTGACCTCCTTTGGGGCTTTCCTGGCTCACTTCTTACAATGTCATCCAGGTTCAGAACAAAATAATTGCTTGGAACATGCTCTAGTGCTCAAAGTTGGAGATTTTGAAATAAAAGTTGCAGTTTTCTGTGGCTGAGGATCCACAAGGATTACAACAGATTGACTTATCGGAAGATACTTAAATAGAATGTTAACTTCCATAGCCCAAGAGTCACAGACACACTAACATTGTCAATGTCTTGGCTAGGTTAGGTACCTATACTGCCTCAACCCCACGTTCCTTTTACAGACACTGAACTGAAGTACAGAGTAGCTAAGTGACTAGCCCAAAGTCATACAGGACATCCAGGGCACAGGAGATCTCAATTCAAATCCTTCTTATGTCCTAGGATATGGCTTTAACCACTGCACCATGCTTCCTGTCTGTTATTGCTCATTGAGCCCTCATAAATCCAGCACTACAGGTAGAACCTCTCTAGTCTGGCAGCTTTGGGACCTGACTAGTGCCAAACAAGAGAATTTGCCAAACCACAGGAGGTCAACATTGTATTGTGTGGATTTTTTTTTAATTTTACCGAGATGAATGAATTGAACAGCTCTTGCAATTCTGCTTAATAATGTATGGCTGTACTAATACACCCTGTATAATGAAGGGTTATCAGCTCTCTTCATAAAGTGTTAGTGGTGTATTAAAATTATGTAACAACATTGGCATAAAGAAATAAATAGATAAAGCATGACAAACATGCTTACATCTAGCAGCATTATCAGTACTTCTAGTCCTGGCTGGTCTCTTAGTTGACATTTAGGGTCAACTTAGAACTAAATAACATCACAGAGCACTGAGAGCCAAAACTGGTGGCTGTAAATAAACTTTACAGGACCATGCAAAATTTGACCAGATTCACGATATGTGGACATCTGGCTAACTAAAATCATGCCAGATCATGGGTTTTGCCAGACCAGAGAAAGCTGGACTAGACAGGTTCAACCTGTTGCTACTTCTATTCACCTATCTATCCAAACTTTGCCATCCGGTTGTCGTGATTTCAAGAGTAAGAACACCTTTTGAGGTATTTCTTCCCATAGGCTGACTCTCACTGAAGGCTCTATTCAGTACAGAGAAATGCCCCCAATGCAACTTAGGATGTTTTCAGACACAAGTAAAAATAAGAAATCTTTGTTGAGATATTCCATGAAATGTAATACTATGGTCCATGAAGTCCATCTGATGTTTAAGGCTTTGGATGTGGTCGGTCTGGATTCAGTTCCTGCTTCTGCCATGTGCTTCCTGTGTGAGTGCAGACAAGATTTTTAATGTTTCTGTACCTAAGGTCTTGTCTATACTTACGTGGAGATCAAGGTTCCGGAGATCAATCTTCCGGGCTTTGATTTAGTGGAGCTGGTAAGAGCTAGCTAAAGCGAATGCTGAGGCCCTTCCCCTTCCCTGTCAACCTTCGTACTCTACAGGGTTATAAGGAATAAGAGAAAATGTCCCCCAACCTCCCACAGTGGGGCCACCCCAGAAATTCAGTTTAAGGTTAAGTTGACTTCTGCTATGCAATTCTCCTAACTGGAGGGCTGCGTCTAGACTGGCAAGTTTTTCCGCAAAAGCAGCTGTCTACACTGGCTAGCTGTCTACACTGGCTGCTTGAATGTGCGCAAAAGCACTGATGTTCTACTGTCCGAAATCAGTGCTTCTTGCGCAAATGCTTTGACGATCCCGTTCGGGCAAAAGCCCTTTTCCGGAAATGGTTTTGCGCAAAAAAGCCCCGATGGCGAAAATGGCGATTGGGGCTTTCTTGCGCAAAACTGTGTCCAGATTGGCACGGACACTTTTCCGCAAAAAGTGCTCTTGCGCAAAAGCATCCGTGCCAATCTAGACGCTCTTTTCCACAAATGCTTTTAACAGAAAAACTTTTCCGTTAAAAGCATTTGCGGAAAATCATGCCAGTCTAGACGTAGCCGAGTTGTGTATCTTAAATTGAATTGCTTTCCCAATGTAGACCTGGCCTAAGATTCCCAGCTGTAAAAGGGAATGCAGTATTTTTCTATATTACCAGGGTTCTGAGAGGATAGATTTGCACATTTATGAAGTGTCCGTAAATTACAGTGATGGATGCTGTGTTTGTAGACAGGCTGCAGAGTGAATATACCTAGCTGTGTCTGAGTGGCTGCTTCAGTCTTCTCAAGATTTCCGTTTACTGCTCTCATTTCTTTATGATGGTGGTGCTCCAGTAGTGCCTCAAATCCCTAATCAGCTCTGAGGCCTTCTTTCACTAGTCACTAAATGAACAAAAGAGAAGATGAGTGCTTCAGAGCTGGGACAAATAATCTAAAAAAAGGACAGACACAGGGGTCTCACAACAAACGAACAAACAAAATATCTTTAAAGTTGTTCTTTCTCCTCAGTTTTCCACATCCCATCCCTAATATACCTCTCTCCTATTTTTCTCCTCTTAGCTGCCCTTTGTGTTTCAATTGGGCAACAGTGATATTTTCTGTCACAGGACTGTATTTACATAATTTGCTATAATTAAAATACCATGCCAGGAAAAGTTGCCCAAACTTTACTTATCTCTTTCACTCAACAGCTGAGACATGGTTTAGGCTAGCTCTACACTAGACCTGACAGCTTTGCTTAAGGTACACTACTCCAGCTACACAGAATACAGTGCTGGAGTCGGCTTACCTTAATCCGAGTTTGGCGGCATCTTTACAGCAGGAGGTCAACAGGAGAGGTTTCCTTTACTCCTGGCATGAGCAGGAGTACTGGATGCCCACGGGAGCATCCTCTGAGTTCAAATTAGCTAGTCTTAACTAGATTTGCTAAGTCAAACTCCAGAAGATCGATGACAGCAGCATGAAGACATGGCCTTAGTGTTATTGTTTGGATCAACAGCTGTGAATAGTGACAGGCAAATACGAGGAATAGGATACACAGTCTCATACTACCAGTGAAACAGGACTTCTTACAGAAGAACCAGGAATGTCCAAAATACTGTAATGGATGATGAATTGGCACTTTGGGACAGCAACTAATTGGCACTTTGGAACATAATTTGTTGGACAAAAGTCAACATGGTTTCTGTAAAGGGAAATCCTGTCTTACTAATCTGTTAGAGTTCTTTGAAGGGGTTAACAAACATGCGGACAAGGGGGATCCAGTAGATATAGTATACTTGGATTTTCAGAAAGCCTTTGACAAGGTCCCTCACCAAAGGCTCTTGTGTAAATTACATGGCCATGGGATAAGAGGGAAGGTCCTTTCTTGGATTGAGAACTGGTTAAAAGACAGGAAACAAAGGGTAGGAATAAATGGTAAATTTTCAGATTGGAGAGGGGTAACTAGTGGTGTACCACAAGGGCCAGTCCTGGGGCCAATCCTTTTCAACTTATTCATAAATGATCTGGAGAAAGGAGTAAGCAGTGAGGTCGTAAAGTTTGCAGGTGATACAAAATAGTTTAGGATAGTCAAGACCGAAGCAGACTGTGAGGGACTCCAAGAAGATCTCACCAAACTGAGTGATTGGGCAACAAAATGACACATGAAATTTAATGTGGATAAGTGTAAAGTAACGCACATCAGGAAAAATAACCCCAACTATACGTACAGTATGATGGGGGCAAATTTGGCTACGACAAATCAGGAAAGAGATCTTGGAGTTACCGTGGACAGTTCTCTGAAAACTTCCACACAGTGTGCAGCGGCGGTCAAAAAGGCAAATAGGATGCGAGGAATTATTAGGAAAGGGATAGAAAATAAGACCCAGAATATCTTACTGCCCCTGTATAAAACTATGGTACGCCCACATCTTGAATACTGTGTACAGATGTGGTCTCCTCACCTCAAAAAAGATATTTTGGCCTTGGAAAGGGTTCAGAAAAGGGCAACTAAAATGATTAGGGGTTTGGAACGGGTCCCATATGAGGAGAGGTTAAAGCGACTGGGACTTTTCAGTTTAGAAAAGAGAAGACTGAAGGGGGATATGATAGAGGTCTATAAAATCATGAGTGGTGTGGAGAGGGCCGATAAAGAAAAGTTATTTATTAGTTCCCTAAATAGAAGAACTAGAGGACACCAAATGAAATTAATGGGTAGCAGGTTTAAAACGAATAAAAGAAAGTTCTTCTTCACACAGCGTTTAGTCAACCTGTAGAACTCCTTGCCAGAGGAGGCTGTGAAGGCTAGGACTATAATAGAGTTTAAAGAGAAACTAGATAATTTCATGGCGGTTAGGTCTGTAAAAGGCTATTAGCCTGGGGATAAAATGGTGTCCTTGGCCTCTGTCTGTCAGAGGCTGGAGGGGGATGGCAGGAGACATAATTTCCCTTTACAGAAACCATGTTGACTTTTGTCCAACAAATTATGTTCTTCTACATGCTTCACAATTTTATTCTTTACTATTGTTCCGACTAATTTGCCCGGTACTGAAGTTAGACTTACCGGTCTGTAATTGCTAGGATCGCCTCTAGAGCCCTTTCCAAATATTGGTGTCATGTTGGCTACCTTCCAGTCATTAGGTACGGAAGCCAATTTAAAGGATAGGTTACAAACCACAGATAATAGTTCAGCAATTTCCCATTTGAGTTCTTTTAGAACCCTTCGATGAATGCCATCCGGTCCCGGAGATTTGTTAACGTTAAGTTTTTCTATTTGTTCCAAAACCACCTCTAATGATGCTTCAATTTGGGACAGTTCCTCAGATTCATCACCCACAAAGGACGGAGCAGATTTGGGAATCTCCCTAACGTCCTCAGCCGTGAAGACTGAAGCAAAGAAATCATTTCGTTTCTCCGCAATGGCTTTATCATCCTTGATTGCTCCTTTTATATCTCTATCGTCTAGGGGACCCACATGATTCACTTAAATCATTGCTTTGAGGTGGGGTTGGGAATGAGGCTGCCCCAAGGAGAAAGGACTGCCCCAGCACTCTTCCAACTGCAGCAGATGGGGATTGATCAGCAGCTTGGGAAGCATTTCTCTATGGCTCTTGCAACTCCAGTGGGCACATCTGGGAGAGGGGTGCATGTTTCCTGGCTGGGGAAGGTTCAGGTTCATGTTCATGTTCATTTACCCTCTGTCCTCCCCAGCCAGAGTGAGGAATGCAGCAAACTCTGCACTTCCCCTAAGTGCCCGACAAAGGGAAACAGCCAGCAATGTCTCTGTATAAATGGGGGAAAGGGAGCTTCAGCCCCACTGCCCTCCCTAAATGGTGCCGGGGGGAGGGAGGGGTTGAGGATGCTCAGAGCTGAGGCAGTCCCAGATTGGGGGGTAGGCATGCCCCCAGCCAGCCACTTTCACCCTGGTAATTGTCCCTTTCTTTATTAATTTTTTTTGCATAGTTTCATGAGAAGCAATTCCATTCCAGGCACATCCCATTTTCTTGGTGCAACAAACCGCTTAACTTGCTTTGTTATAGGAGGCAGCTGTACACCGACTTTGGTGATCCTAGCTTTTACCTTTGAGGAGTTCTTGAACCAACAGAAAAACTCTCTCAAACATATAGCTGCATTGATCAGTTAAATGGGGCTACAAAGGTAAGTAAAAAATAATTGCAAAGGGAGAAAGAGACAAAGAGGAATACACAAGCTAAACAGATTTTTTCAGAAGAAGAGCTGATGAGACAGATGCCTGCAGATACAACTGTGGATGACAAGTGGCACTTCCTCTGTACAGTATATTGGATTGCAGGATCAATGTTGCTCCCGGTGCATTGTGGCAATTTCTATGTTTCGGCAATAGATAGAAAACTTTTATGTCAGTATGGCAAGAGAAAAAGGAGGTCAATGCGAAATAACCAGAGGATGGTTGGAGCAAAATTAAGAGTCTTAATTTCTTATCCTGTCCATGTGTGACTGGTCCCAGTTATATTAATGGAAGTGTTTGCAGGAGAAAGGACTAGTCAAGTGAGTAACAGGGTTGCAGGATCCAGTAGTAACTATGAGGAAGAGTTTCTCCAGATGGCAAGCCTGACTTTAGTATCAGAATTGATCTGCTGCTGAAAGGATGTGCTGTCACTAATTCCGTTTTCTGCTGGATTAATGGATGGGGAAAAGCCTCAAATTTAGCAAAGCATTTAACCATGTGCTTAAATATGTTCAAGCGCAGCAAGTCCAACTGATGGCAGTGAGACTTCTGTATGTGCTTAATTTTAAGCCCACGCTTAAGTGCTTTGCCAAATCAAGGCCTAACAGATGATTTCAATGTATGCATAGTGAATTCTCTCTCTCTCTCTCTTTTTCCTACCATGCAACCAAATGACATCATCAGTCTCTCTGGCCGTGAAAGCAGTCAGAGAGAGGGGGGTTGGTGAGCATAGCCAAGAGAGGGCTCGGGGCCAGTGGGGGGGAGGGGTTGGTGAGTATAATGAGCAGGGGGCAGCCCCCTAGTATATTCTTAAAAATCAAACTATGTGTAACGCAGCATCTAGGGGGTCACCGAATGAAAATAGGGAGTAGGTTTAAAACAAACAAAAGGAGGTATTTTTTCTACACAACGTACAATTAACCTGTCGAAATCCTTGCCAGAGAATGTTGTGAAGACCAGGACTTTCACAGGGTTCAAAGAAAGAGCTAGATATATTAATGGCGGATAGATCAATCAATGGCTGTTACCCAGGATGGGTGGAAATGTCATCCCTAGCCTCTGTTGGACAGAGGCTGGAAATGAGTGAAAGCAGATATATCACCTGTTAGTTACCTGTTCTGTTCATTCCCTCTAGATCACTTGGGTTTTGCCACTGTCAGAGACAGAGTATTGGACTAGATGGACCTTTGGTTTGACTCCGTATGGCCAGTCTTCTGTGAGGCCCAACCAAAACTAAATTATGAGGTTTCTACTTTTTAGAAAAATTATTTAAGCAAACACAAGGAAAATTTAATGTCTGCTTTATGGCCAAGTGCCCCAATTTTGACTTACGTTTTTCCTCCTGGATTTTTTTTTTTTTTTTTTTTGTAGAATGAGTGTAAAACCATTTTCCTTCTTTACACACCTTTTATGTGTTAATTCACAGTGGCCTAACCAGAAGGGAATAACTTATGATCTCGCAATGATAACTACATTTTATTCTTTAAGCAGATTTATAATAAAGGAAAATTGGCAGCTGTCCTTTGAAATCACAGACCATAAGAACAGCCATAGTTCTTGTTTGATCAAATGTCCATCTAGCTCAGTATTTTGTCTTTTTACTGTAGCCAATGCCTGGTGCTCCAGAGGCAAAGAACAGAACAGGTAATCATCCAGTGATTCATTTTTGACTCTCATTCCCAACTTCTGGCAAACAGAGGCTAGGGACACCAGCCCTGCTTATCCTGGCTCATAACTAGTGATGTCCATGAATGTATCTAGCTCTTTTTTTTAACGCTGTTGTAGTCCTGGCTTTTACAACATCCTCCAGCAGAAGAGGCTAAAGAAATAGGCTATTTTGTCATTTCATCTAGAAAGATTGTGGCCCTGAATGTCTATCTTTAATTACAACACCACTGACTGCTACTGAGCCTTACAGACTGGCTTTGAAGTCATTAAAGCCATATTGGTTCCTGGCAGAAGTGGTACAACTACATACGAGTTTGGGTCCATAATGCTGAATGGCTGTAAATAGAGGCCTAATTCCAAATCCACTGAAATCAGTGGGAGTCTCTGCTAAATTTGATGAGATTTCAGTTGTGCAGAACTGGTCACAATATTTTTTATCTAAAAAAAACCCAGATCAATACAATATAGTATTTTTAGGTTAGGAGGAAAGAGTGCTAGGATAAGAGGATAGCGCTCTTGTGTCCTGCCAGATGCTGCAGAACTATTTGTTGTTTAAGTTTGTGTACTACAGTTTTAAGTAGAAAATAGATTAAAAAGTTGGCTGTTGTACTGAATCAAGTTCCATCCTCAACACCTGCTATAACTCACTAAAATGGACGGTTTCGTTATTTACTCTGCATATTAAATTTATATCCTTATTTGTGTGGTTGTCTAGACTTGAGGAAACAAATTAAGATATAATTCTGTCAATCTTTCAACCCAACTGGAGTCACATATCTGGAGACTGTAGCGAGTGGTAAGTGTTTTTAGAAGAAGTCTCAAGTATCGCTATAAATTTTTAAGCAAGAGGGATTCATTGTCTAGACACGGAGGCGTACCTACTTATTGTCATGGTCCCCCATGCTTTATGAACATTGACTTATGGATATGAATGCACAACAATCAAAGATGCTTTATGCAAGACAGGTCATGTAACATCAATTTTGCAGTTACAGTCTGCATACCCTATTTTTTTGCATGATCGTTCTTGTAAGTGAAGTTAGAAATATGAAGTGTAGATCTCTTTATAGTTTTAAATGTGCAATATCAGTGATACTTTTAAGTACTTAATGACTCAGTACTCAAACCAACGACCTGTGAATGGTTGTGTTTGTTCTTTAAGCCCAAACTGCTGTTGGTCCTAGAAAGATATGTGACCATACCACCTGGTACTAGAATCCATTTTGAACCTTCTATTTTTCCATGTGGATGGGAAGAGTGAAACAAAGGATTCCTTCACTGGAGAAAAGTCTATTTAAGCAACGAGAAGCCATCAGTCTTTTGCCTTGTCTTCAGTTAGTCTTTGAAACTGCTTGGCCCACCCTAGTAGGATATGTGAAGAACTCTCAGAAGTTGTAGGCCCAAGTCAGAGTAAAGATCAACTTGGACTTGAAGTTCTGTACCTGAAATAAAAACATCTCTTTAGGGTAAGAATTTGCATGTAACAAGTTTCTTAGTGGTTTAGAATTAGCTAAACATTTTTGTTAATTTTTAATTTAGTAACTGACTTTGATCTGACTGTTTTCACTTGCAACCACTTAAATCCTAATTTTTATACTTAAAAAACTTCTGTTTATTATCAGACCCAGGCTCATCTGTTAACTGTGTACTTAGATACACATTCACATCCCTACTCATTGATAAAGTAGGCAGGCCTTATGAGCTTTCTCTGAGTAAAACTTTTACCGAATAAGATGGATTTATTTGGGGGCTGTGATCCCCTTTGGGAGTTGGTTTCCTGGGGCCGAGCCCTTAGAATTCTGTGCATTGTCTGGGAGAAGATCAGAGAATGTGGCCCAGTGGACAGCATGGTGGGAAGCCCCAGAGAGCAGGAAGGTGGGAGGCATGTAAAATCCTATGTAATTGGTTACCTGGTTAAATGTTCTGTTTAACCCATTAACCAACTGAACAGGGTAAGTGGGGGCCTCCCCCACCTTCCACAGCCAGGCTGGAGCCTCTCCCCTGCTCCACCATGACTGGGCTGGAGCACCTCTCACCCACAACAGGTCCCCTGGGGCTGAAACAGCCCCCTGCTCAAGGTGGGGGATTTCTCCAGCTGCTCCTCCCTCCCAGTTAACTGTAGTCAGTAAGCCTCACCCTTAGGGACGTTGTTAAGGGCCCAAAAGCAAACAATTCCGCTGTGTAGGAAAGATAGAAAATATGGCAAAAGACCAGCTTGGCTTAACAAGGAGATCTTGCACGATCTCAAAATAAAAAAGGAGTCATATAAAAAATGGAAACTAGGACAACTAACAAAGGATGAATATAGGCAAGCAACACGGGAATGCAGGGGCAAGATTAGAAAGGCAAAGGCACAAAATGAGATCAAACTAGCTACAGGCATAAAGGGAAACAAGAAGACTTTTTATAAATACATTAAAAGCAAGAGGAAGACCAAGGACAGGGTAGGCCCACTGCTTAGTGAGGAGGGAGAAGCAGTAACAGGAAACTTGGAAATGACGGAGATGCTCAATGACTTCTTTGTTTCGGTCTTCACCGAGAAGTCTGGAGGTGTGCCTAACGTAGTGAATACAAGTAGAGAGAGGGTAAGTTTAGAAGATAGGATACACAAAGAACAAGTTAAAAATCACTTAGGAAAGTTAGATGTCAGCAAGTCACCAGGTCCTGATGAAATGCATCCCAGGATACTCAAGGAGCTGATAGAGGAGGTATCTGAGCCTTTAGCTATGATCTTTGAAAAATCATGGCAGACAGGGGAGATTCCAGAAGACTGGAAAAGGGCAAATATTGTGCCCATCTGTAAAAAGGGGAATAAGAACAACCCAGGAAACTATAGACCGGTCAGTTTAACGTCTGTCCCAGGGAAGATAATGGAGCAGGTAATTAAGGAAATCCTATGCAAACACTTGGAAGGTAATAAAGTGATAGGGAATAGCCAGCATGGGTTTGTGAAGAACAAGTCATGCCAAACTAATCTGATAGCTTTCTTTGATAGGATAACGAGCCTTGTGGATAAGGGAGAAGCGGTGGATGTCATATACCTAGACTTTAGTAAGGCATTTGATACGGTCTCGCATGATATTCTTATTGATAAACTAGGCAAATATAACTTAGATAGGGCCACGATAAGGTGGGTGCATAATTGGCTGGATAACCGTAGTCAGAGAGTTGTTGTTAACGGTTCTAAATCCTGCTGGAAAGGGATAACAAGTGGAGTTCCTCAAGGGTCTGTTTTGGGACCCGTACTGTTCAATATCTTCATCAATGACGTAGATATTGGGATAGAGAGTACGCTTATTAAGTTTGCAAATGATACCAAACTGGGTGGGGTTGCGACTTCTTTGGAGGATAGGGACATAATTCAAAATGACCTTAGCAAGTTAGAGAAATGGTCAGAGGTAAACAGGATGAGGTTTAATAAAGAGAAATGCAAAGTGCTCCACTTAGGAAGGAACAATCAGTTCCATACATACAAGATGGGAAGTGACTGTCTAGGAAGGAGCATGGCGGAATGGGATCTAGGGGTCATAGTGGACCACAAGTTGAATATGAGTCAACAGTGTGATGCTGTTGCAAAAAAAGCAAATATGATTCTAGGTTGTATCAACAGGTGTGTTGTAAGCAAAACTCGTGAAGTCATTCTGCCGCTCTACTCTGCACTAGTTAGGCCTCAGCTGGAGTACTGTGTCCAGTTCTGGGCGCCACATTTCAAGAAAGATGTGGAGAAATTGGAAAGGGTACAGAGAAGAGCGACAAGAATGATTAAAGGTTTAGAGAACATGACCTATGAAGCCAGGCTTCATGAACTGGGCTTGTTTAGTTTGGAAAAAAGAAGATTAAGGGGGGACATGATAGCGGTTTTCAAATATCTAAAAGGGTGTCACAAGGAGGAAGGACAAAATTTGTTCCTCTTGGTTTCTGAGGACAGGACAAGGAGTAATGGGCTTAAAGTGCAGCAGGGGAGGTTTAGATTGGACATTAGGAAAAAATTCCTAACTGTCAGGGTGGTCAAATATTGGAATAAATTGCCAAGGGAGGTGGTGGAATCTCCCTCTCTGGAGATATTTAAGAACAGGTTAGATAGACATCTGTCAGGGATGGTGTAGACGGAGCTTGGTCCTGCCTTGAGGGCGGGGGGCTGGACTCAATGACCTCTCGAGGTCCCTTCCAGTCCTATGATTCTATGATTCTATGATTAATGGATGAGACTTGGCTGTTAAACATTCACACCCCTAGTCAGTGGCATAAGGTTGTCCCCTGGTGTGCTGATTAAGGGAACTTCTGATTTCAAACCTATCATGCTTATAAAATAAGAGACACTGATTTGGATTAAGCATGGAACCTTAATTCTAATCCTGATTATGCTAAAGTTTTGCTGGGTGATTTTGAACAAGTCCCCTCATTGGCCAGTTCTCAGTGTCTTGTTTCTCCCATCATCCTGTCTACAAAAAGGGTATTATATCACTTACCTAATTTAAACCCCGAGTTAGGAAGATACTTAGGTAGCTACCCACCTTTAAGCACTTAAATACTTCTATTGAATAAATACACACCTTAAGTACTCTTGATTCTAGGACTTTATTAGTTAATGCTTGTAAGGCACTAGGAATGTGTGAGATGCTAGATAAGTGCTAAATATTGATACTTAGGAGATGAGAAGCATTGTGCAAATACTAAGAATTACTATTATTGTTTCATTTTATATATTGCTACAACCATAAATTTTTATTTTCTGAGAATAATGTAAATATTTATAAATAGTGCCATACGCTCACTAAGAAAAGTGATAAAATCCAACATAATCATTATAAAAAGCAGCTTCTAACAATCCATCAATACCAAGTACATTAAGGCAATAATCTTCCTCTGTTTATGGTCTTTATCAAAATTTAGATGAATTTATATTTTACTGGTAAAAAATACCCAATTGATTTACAAGTTAAAGACATTGCTCAAAATAAGATAATGAGGAAGCAGATTGACAACTACTAAGATAATCAATGTTTGTTTACCTGTGAATTAGTCTGCAAATTATTATCATAAAGGCAAATTGTCAGTCCAATTTACTCTTTCATGTCTGTAGACCATTAAATAGTGCGAAGAGACCAAATGTGTGTGTGCAATAAATAACATTCCTTTAATTTAAAAAGACAGAAGTAAACTAGTGCCACTTAGATTTTCCAGAAGTGAGATATTAGAGATTCAGAGAAGTATTTAAAGCATTACATTTTCTTACAGTCCTTATGCAGGGAAAATTGTGACTTGGATGAGAGTTTTGGCTGCTTACAGACTGTGGGAGGAGTCCTTATTGAATAGGACATATGGAGAGGGAAAATTCGTTTGCTGTTAGTACTGAAGTGTCTGGATAAATCTGGATTTATATCTCCAGAAGATAGTGTATCAGAAAACTTTCCTGTAAAAAGAAAAATTTAATACTATGGCCTGAGTTATAGTTGAAGTGTGTTGGGGTATGGACGGGGAAACATTTGTGTGCCTTAAAAATGGCTTTAAGAAACCGTTCCACTCATGATCCAGAGTCCAGACCAAACTGATCTTCTTGAGCAATTTAGAGTGCCCTGAGGGCCACTGTAAATTATTCCAGTTGCTAGTAACTAGAAGGGGGTATTCCAGCCACCAGAAGTAGATAGGTGTGACGTGGTGAGGGTGCTGCCTGCTTTGTAACCTGGTGTCCCCACGTGGCTGTGCTGTGATTCCCAATGACTCACCCCACATGTGTATTGGTCCAGACACGTAGGTACCAGCCTGAGCAGTTAACAAGGCTCTTCCCCAGAGGGAGAGACAAAGGAAGGGAGGCGGGAAGCAGGAAGAAAGCAGACTAAATCCAGTACAGGGAGGTTTGGGGGCCTGTGAACCCCCCCCCCCTCAAGAGAACTAAGGTTGTCTGCTCTGGCTCCTATGTGAATATTGAGCCTATACTGCGGTGTATCTCTGAGAGCCAAAAAAATCTCCTATTCGACTGGCTGACTGAGAGTCACATCTGGCTGTGGACAGGGGTTCAGGGTCTTCCTGATGCATCGTCACACAAGGATGACTCATCCATGACTTCTTTCCTTGGGCTGCACACTGGCGTCACCCATTGGGAAGTGGTATCATGTAAGACTCTTCAGCCCCTTTGACTTACCCAAGGATCCTCTGTGCCGCCTTTGCCACATTCACAGCAACTTTGTGCATGAAGAGAAGCATGAAGCTTCCCTATTGCTTCTGACCATTTCTAAGGTTCCTCTTGGAAGCTGCAAGAAATTTCTTTTACTGCAGACAGAATTTTCTGCTCTTGTTTTTCTACCTCCATCCTTTCCCCTTTCAAGCAGAGATGAGAAATCAAAAGCAATATACTATTTTGAGTATGATGATTTCTTAACTACTGTGACGGGGTCCACTATGGGCGCGAGCTCATGCCCCTCCCCGAGGGTCACTGCCCAGCGAGCCCTAGTCCACCCCTTCGGTCCGGGAGGTGTCGGTCCCGCCTCCCAGGGGTCACTTCCTACTCCGGGTCCTTGTCTCTAGTCCCCTGTGCGGGAAAGTGTGCTGCGTTGCGGGCGGGGGCTAGGGGGACCTGGGCCCGCCCTCTCCACCGGGTCCCAGCCTGGGACCCTAAGGGCTTGGGGGTTACCACTCCCTCACCCGGCTGACGGGGTTCCAACCCGTAGCGCGTCAGCCCACGGGCGCCAAAAGGTCCCTGTCCCAGGCTGCTTCCTAGCCGCCCCCGTGGGGTCGTCCCTGCCCCCCGAATCGCCTGGCCTCACCTCTTCACCCACGGTGCAGGGTCCTTGGATCGGGTCCTCGCCCGCTGTCCTGTTCGTCCGGCTCCACCTCGGCGGGTGGGATCGTCTCCGCGGCGTCCCTCCTCGATGCCGGATCCTTTTAAATGCCCCACTTCAGCCCTCGGCGGCGTGGGCATCCCCGCGCCGGCACAAAGGGGGCGGGGCCGTCTCTCGGCGCGCCCTGCCGGAGCCGCGCATGTCCGGCTCGCTCCGCCGGCCCCAGCTGCCTGCACCGGCCGCCAGGCTTTGCTCCCCGCCGCAAGCGGCGGGCGCGTTTCCCCACTGGTGCACCAGCGCAGCCGTCCCTCCCGGGGTTTCGGTCGGCGGCGGGGCTGTTGCCCGCCCCATTCTAGTGCGGGCCGCCGCTGGCCCGTCACAACTACGAATGTCCACAAGTTGACTATATGATCAACCAATAAACCTAGGCTTGTCGACTACTCACATTTCGTCCCTCTGATACAGTGGCAGCAAGGGGTCAGAGGGAGAAGCTGGGGACAGCTAGCTTAAAAGCTGGTTCCCCACAGAACCAGCTCTGTGGGGCAGAGGCAGCAGCGCTGGGGGTGAGGGTAGGGGAGGCTGCTGCAAAGCAGTCCCTGTCTGGGGGTGGGAGAGGGAGAAGGGGAGTCTGAGCTCCCCGTGGACAGAGGTTGCTTTGTGGCTGCAACCCCTGACAGCAGTAGGTCTGAGCCCGTTTGCATGGGGAACTGGCTTTTAAACTTGCTCGTTTTGCGGACCGGCTCTGGTCTCCCAGCCCAAAAGTGGGGCTGGCCCTGCCCCCAGGGACTATTGAATCCTCATGTAGCCATTAAGGTTTCATGCACTTACACGACTATTCAGTTATGCGATACCTAACATCCCTATTCTTAACAGCTCATTAAAAGCAGAGGAGATCACGCTGCTAATATTGAAAATGGTTCTGATGGGGAACCGATTCCTTATTAGAGTTTGACTTTCAGTTGTCATCTGGTGACTATTTCACATGGCTTGTTATGGCATTTAGAGTAATATTAATTGGCTAAAGCAATTACTATTGTACATATGTGATTGTTAAAGACTCTATATTAAATTTCAGAACAAGGCAAGCTTTCTGATTCAGAATTCTCTGCCATTTCTTGCCGTGCTCTAGGGGGAGAAATAGTGTGTGCCCAGTAGCAGGTTGCTTCCCCCGTGTGTTGTTGGTGCACTGGGTGGGAGTGAGGACTGGACTCCAGCCTCTTTCCATTCCAGACACCTGCATGCCCGTACATCTCCTGATCTCTGCTGCGACCTACCAGATATCTAGGCAATCTAGGAGGAAAAAGATTAAGGCAAAGGGCTATCTTATACTGTTTGCCATTTCTTTTAGGGCTACAAAGACAATGTAAGATTGAGTTGATAATATTGATACAGGAAACATTTTTTCCTAGGGAATTTATTGCCATGATAAATATAATTTAAAAAGAAGGAATTTGGTTTGCTGAGTAGCATCATTCAGTCTCTTGGGTTTTTGGGGGGCTTTATATTTTGCATTCATGGCTTCTTGTTTTAACTCATGCAGGCAGATGCTTCACTCAAAGTTAAGACAAAGTCAGCCCACAGAAACCAGATCTGAAACTGATCTGATTATGGAGTTTGTTCTCAGCATTTAGAAATTGTTTCTTTCTACTTTTGTTACACAGGCAGTCCAGAGAGCATTGAATGGGGCCTGAATCTGCTACCATTGATGCCAAAGGAAGTTATGCCTGTTGACTTCAGAGAGCAGGACCCAAATCCAGCAGAGCTCTTAAACACCTGTGGAACTTCAAGCTTACCGTATATTCCAGCGTACAAGACAACCTCTGATGTTAAAAAACATCCCCCAAAAATCGGGGGTCGTCTTGTACGCCGGATGCCCCGCCGCCGGAGCCCCTCCGCGGCTTTGAAAGCCTCGGGGGAAGCCGGCGAGGGGCATCCCAGGCGCGCATGGGCTGCCCCCCCCCCCCCGCCGGAGCCCCTCCGCGGCTTTGAAAGCCTCGGGGGAAGCCGGCGGCGGGGCATCCCAGGCGCGCATGGGCTGCCCCCCCGCCGGCTTCCCCCAAGGCTTTCAAAGCCGCGGAGGGGCTCCGGCGGGGGGAGGGGGGGCAGCCCAGGCGCTCCTGGCAGCTTTGCTCCCGGTGCCTCTGGTCTGCTGGGGACCATCTCCAGCAGACCAGGGACACCGGGAGCAAAGGAGGCGGAGGGGCGCTGGGGTATAAGATGAAACCCTATCTTTTAATTATACGCCGGAAAATACGGTATGTGTAATTCCATTGCCTTCAGTGGAATTATGCACATAACATTCAGCGTTTACACGAATGCTCTGCTGGGTCAGGTCACAGTCCAAAGTGATGCCAATTTTCCCAACCAGACACCGTTGCGGCGAATAGCATCTGGCCTGTTCAGTCAGGCAAGCTGGCAATTGTAGGCCCAAGAGGTGACCTGCAGTGTACTATCTTGTACCACTCATGGCTAGAGGCAACATGGTTGCTTGCAGTTGTGAAAATAGAGTAGTTACAGAACCACTCTCCCTCAGCTAAACCCCAACCCAACAATACCATTCTAAAGGAAGACAGACTTCTCCCACACAACGGCTGAGAGGAAACTATTCCTCTCCTTTCTCCTATATGCTTCCCAAGCACTGAGTTACTCAAACTGGAGGCTTGGTGTTACATTGGCCCTGCCTCCTTCTCTTATTTCTTCTGCAAAATGGAGCTAATACTTAGCAGATTGTTTCTCATGGAGACAGAAGACTCAATCAGTAAATGAATGCAAAGTTCTCTGAAGAGATAGAGCACTACTTAACTGCTAAGAATTGCTGTTACTGAAATAAAAAGAACAAAAAACAGGACTGTGTAGCACTTTAAAGACTAACAAGGTGGTTTATTAGGTGATGAGCTTGCGTGGGCCAGACCCACTTCCTCAGATCAAATAGTGGAAGAAAATTGTCACAACCATATATACCAAAGGATACAAATAAAAAAATGAACACATATGAAAAGGACAAATCAAATTTCAGAACAGAAGGGAGATGGAGGGGGGGAAAGGGAGGAAAGGTAAATGTCTGTGAGCTAATGATATTAGAGGTGATAATTGGGGAAGCTATCTTTGTAATGGGTAAGATAATTAGCGTCTTTATTCAAATTTGAGTGTAAAGTGTCGAATTTAAGCATGAATGACAGTTCAGAGGATTCTCTTTGAAGTGAAGTCTTAACAAGAAATTTGTGCCAGACAGCCAGTCAGTAAGTTATTAGTAGAATTGCAGGACCAGTAAAACTTAAATAATGTATTTCTCTAGAAAGAGAGTGGGAGTTGGTATCTAGCACAATTCTAAGGGTGAGAACAAAACCTTCCGGCAGAAAATTCAGCTCTTTTATTACATTTAGAAATCTTTGAAACCAATACTAAATGGTGTTTATAAATACCTTGAAGGAATCAAAACTTAACTCCTCTCTGTACAGTGAACCACTTAGAAGAGAGGAGATTTGAACAACTGTAGCCCTAGAATGTTATGAACAATACCTAGGACCAAAGGGGGCTGTAAGATGGAAGCTTTCACAACAAAGACATCATTGTCATCTATCTAGAAATGTACACAGTTGTTGTAAATGTCACATAAACCTACAGCTAAGTGATATATCACAACTTTTTGTATTTTTCAAGTACTCCTGTTGAGGAACATTTTAACTCCTGCACAAATTGATAACAGTCTACATCGGTTTTCCCAGTGCTTGCTTTCTGCCCATGGATCTAGCATCACTGACAAAAACCACACTGAATGTCAATCCACCACATACAGAATGTAAAAATTCAGCTATGCTCTGCAAAGACAAACATAATTAAGAAGGAATTTGAAAAACTGCAAAACCCATTTATAATTTTCATAAAATTTCATTTTAAAGCTGTGGAATCCTCCCTCTCCATTTAATAGATACTAAATGGTCTGCTAAGCTATTTGTTGAGATTCAAGGACTAAGTTCTGCCCCTATTTAGGCCTTGATTTAACACAGAGTGCTCTTAAGCATGTGTTTAAATACATCCCTATTTAGGCCATCAAAGCATGTGCTTGGATCCCACTGGAGACAAAGTTAATCCTGTGTCTGTGTGCTCTACTGAATCAAAGTGATATTCTCTTTGCAACACTATGAAAATCAGTGAGTTTGCACAGAATGTACATCAGGGTAGGATTTGGCAGCTTAGAGCCTGATCCTGCAAACACTTATGCGTATGCTTAACTATTACTGAGTGGTCCTGTTGAAATCAAAGGAACTACTCATAAGAGCAAAGTTAATCACATGCACAAGTGTTTGCAGGATTAGAGCCTTATTTTTCAAATACAGTCAATCACATATATGTTGTCTCACTCTCTCCTGCTCTTATTACACATTGTGGGTATTCACAAGATCATTACAAAGCGCAATGGAAGCAGGCCAAAAGAGGACATATTAGGGTAAACATTTTCAAGTGAGCCAAGGTTTGTTTTCCCTTCTCCTTTTGTGTGGGTGTAACTTATCTGTAACTTGGTTACACATAAGTACCTACACATGGAACAGAAATGTGGTAAGAAGGCTCTTCAAACTAGTAGACAAAATATGACAAGATTCACTGGCTGGAAGCTGAAATGAGGCAAATTCAGATTAGAAGAAATAAGGCATCAGATTAGATGATCACAGTGGTACTTCTTTGACTTTGAAGTTGTGAAAGTAATATTCAGACTATGTCTACACTGCAGACTTTTTGTGCAAGAACTTTTTGAGCAGGAGTTCTTGTGCAAGAGCGTGTCCACATGCCATGTGCTTTAGCGCAAGAGATGTGCTTTTGCACAAGAGCATCCATGGCAGTGTGAACGCTCTCTTGTGCAAGAAAGCTCTGATGGCCATTTTAGCCATAGGGTTTCTTGCGCAAGAAACCCCTGTCCCCGTCCACACTAGCCTTTTTGCGCAAGAACTCTTGCACAAAAAGGCTTATTTCTCGTGGGGAAAGGAATAACTCTTGCGCAAAAAGCCCTCTCTTCTGACGATCTGCTGTAAACTTTCTTGCACAAGAACAGGCTTATAGTGTGGATGCTCCGCAAGGTTTTGCGCAAGAAGAGCTTTTTTTGCGCAAGAAGCCTGCAGTGTAGACATAGCACAGTGTAGACAGTGCTAAGGGCTGTCCAAACAGAAAAAAAGACCCCAATCAGTTTTGAATCAAGGTTAAGCATATTCCCAACTGATCAGTTCATTAACATTTAGGGGACTAATCAGGTGGTTTAAACTGGATGCATATACTCAAGTGCCTTGCTGAATTGAAGCTTAACTCGTTTTTTGTGTTTACTGACTGAGCCAGCATGATAAAGCAATCTAAATTTGCCACCAAAATCCTGACTGATGTTATACCTTCTTATCTCAAGATTTGATATGCTGCCTTTTCCATTAAAAATGAAAAAGGGGTTTATATTCAAGGCCAAATCCTGATTGCTTTACATGTAGAGTTACATTTAAAGTCATTGACTCTTTATAAAAACTCTGGCAAGCAGGACTTTTGCCCAGTGCAAGGGAATATTTTGCAGGATATGTTTTGAGTAATGAGGACTAACAGTGTTAAAAATATAGAATGCAAATTCTCTCCCCCCCCCCTCACACACACACTAAAGAAAGGAAGAGCTGCATTTATTCTATTTTAAATGATATGCAATCACCTTCCATTTTTTTCAAAGCCACAAGGACAAAAAAAAGCCATTTGGTTTCTAGGAATACAGAAAATGAGATGCAGGATGGCAATTTAGTAATCCCTGCTAAAACCCATTTTAAAATAATTAGCTGTTGCATGGTATCTAGATCTACATTAAACCTGCACCCTTGCATATCACATACTTGTTAATACAAGTCTACAGAGCTAGGGACAGGTTCTGCTGTCAGTTACATTAGTGCAAATCCAGTTCACTTAAAATCAAGGAAGTTACAGCAGATTAAGCCCACCTTTTTCAGGTATCAATCAGCTACTATCTCACACAGCAGAACAAGCAAGAAACGTGTATTTTGGAAAAAAGGCCCCCAATTCAGCACCTTTTAAACTCAAAGGCTATGTCTACACTGGCACGTTCTCATGCAAAACTCTTTTGCGGAAGAGTTCTTCTGCAAAAACTCTTCCAGAAGAGAGCGTCTACACTGGCATGTGCATTTGCGCAAGAGCATCCATGCCAGTGTAGATGCTCTCTTGCGCAAGAAAGCTCTGATGGCCATTTTAACCATAGGGCTTTCTTGTGCAAGAAATTCATGTTCCCTGTTTATATTGGCCTCTACTGGAAGAACTCTTGCACAAGAGGGCTTATTCCTGAGCGGGAGCATCAGAGTTCTCGCGCAAGAAGCCCTGATTTTATACATTAGAACGTCAGTTTACTTACACAAGAACACACAGCTAGTGTAGACAGGCAGCAAGTTTTTGCACAAGAGCAGCCGTTTTTGTGCGAGATCGTGCCAGTGTAGACACAGCCAAAAAGTCTTGCCATGGACTTACTCAGGTACTGGATCAGAAACTGAACTTTGTCTTCAGAAGGTCTAAACTGGCATAATACCATTGTCCTTCATTAGTTCTTAATCAGCTGCAGAGTAGCCCTGACTGTGTTGATTTACAGCAGCTGTGGATATGGACCATTGTTTGGGGATCTTTTCCCCTATTCCCATATTTCTTTGTAGCTCCCTTTTCCTTCTCTACATTCCTCTTCCTATACCCCCTTGGTTTATGCATTATGGTTTATACTATCTTCTTACAAGCCTTTTTTGGACAGACTAGGTAGCTATTATTTCATTAGTGCAAATTTGGTGCTAGCTTCTCAATTGCCCTGCACCTCATTTAGGCATGCACAACCATGTAAAGTAGATATAAAATGCACCCTTCCAATGTAGCCAAATGAGTTTCATTTCCCATTACATTTCATTCAAGCCATTATCATTGTGATAACCCAATTTTTGCACATCGTGCTTCTCTTTTTCCCCCCCAGGTGTCTCTTGTATTTACTATTAGCAGATTTACCTGGCATTGCCTGGTGGAGCCAAAACAGAGCACTACTCCAAATTCCTCAATTTTATCTCTTTTCTGTGAGACTTATTGAGAAGCAATCCTATTCTATGGTCTGGTTCAGTCTCTTTCAGCATCTGCTCAGTATGTCAGTTTTGTGGATTGTACTTGCTTTGGTGAGTCTGTCTCATTTTTGTTTGCTTTTATGAAAAACAATCCCATTCTAGGCACATCCCTTTTTCATGGCACAACAAAACCCTTCTGTTGCTTTAAGTTATGATCAGAGGAAGCTGTATACCATAAGAACATAAGAATAGCCATACTGGGTCAGACCAATGGTCCATCTAGCCCAGTATCCTGTCTGCCAATAGTGGCCAATGCCAGATGCCCGAGAGGGAGGGAACAAAATAGGTAATCCTCATGTGTGTGTGTGTCCCCCCCCCCCCCCCCCCCCGCTGTCAACCATTTCCAGACAAACACAGGGTAGGGACATCATTCCTACCCATCCTTTGTAATAGCCATTGATGGACCTAACCTCCATGACTCTATCTAGCTCTTTTTTTGAACCCTGTTAAAGTCTTAGCCTTCACCATATCCTCTGGAAAGGAGTTCCACAGGTTGACTGCATGAAGAAACTTCCTTTTTTTTGTTTTAAACCTGCTGCCTGTTAATTTCATTTGGTGACTCCTAGTTCTTATATTGTGGGAATAAGTAAATAACTTCTCCTTATTCACTTTTTCCACTCCAGTCATGATTTTATAGACCTTTATCTTATCCCCCCTTGTCTCCTCTTTTCTAAGATGAAAAATCCAAATCTTTTTAATCTCTCTTCATATCGTACCTGTTCCAAACCCCAAATCATTTTTATTGCCCTTTTCTGAACCTTTTCCAATGCCAATATATCTTTTTTAAGATGAGGCAACCACATCTGTATGCAGTATTCATGATGTGGGCATACCGTGGCTTTATATAGAGGCAATAAGATATTCACTGTCTTATTCTCTATCTCTTTTTTAATGATTCCTAACATTCTATTTGCTTTTTTGACTGCCGCTGCACACTGAGGGTACGTCTAAACTACATGCCTCCGTCGACGGAGGCATGTAGATTAGCCAGATCGGCAGAGGGAAATGAAGCCGCGATTAAAATAATCGCGGCTTCATTTAAATTTAAATGGCTGCCCCGCTCTGCCGATCAGCTGTTTGTCGGCAGATCGGGGCAGTCTGGACGCGCCGCGCCGACAAAGAAGCCTTTCTTGATCGGCACAGGTAAGCCTAGTGAAACTAGGTTTACCTGTGCCGATCAAGAAAGGCTTCTTTGTCGGCGCGGCGCGACCAGACTGCCCCGATCTGCCGACAAACAGCTGATCGGCAGAGCGGGGCAGCCATTTAAATTTAAATGAAGCCGCGATTATTTTAATCGCGGCTTCATTTCCCTCTGCCGATCTGGCTAATCTACATGCCTCCGTCGACGGAGGCATGTAGTCTAGACACACCCTGAGTGGATGTTTTCAGAGAACTATCCACAATGACTCCAAGATCTCTCTCTTGAGTAGTTGTAGCTAAATTAGTTGCCATCATATTGTATGTATAGTTGGGATTATTTTTTCCAATGTGCATTACTTGACATTTATCAATATTAAATTTCATTTGCCATTTTGTTCACTTAGTTTGGTGAGATCTTTTTTAAGCTCTTTCCAGTCTGCTTTGTCCTTAACTATCTTGAGCAGTATGGTATCATCTGCAAATTTTGCTACCTCGCTGTTTACCCCTTTCTCAGGATAATTTTCAAACAAGTTAAATAGGATTGGTCCCAGTGCAGACCCTTGGGTGAGCCCACTAGTTACCTCTCTCCACCCTGAAAACTTACCATTTATTCTTACTCTATGTTTTCTGTCTTTTTTATCCGGTTATCAGTCCACGAAAGGACCTTCCCTCTTATCCCATGACAACTTACTTTACTTAAGAGCCTTTGGTGAGGGACCTTATCAAAAGCTGTCTGGAAATCTAAGTATACTATATCCATTGGATTCCCCTTATCCACATGTTTATTGACCCCCCTCAAAGAACTCTAGCAGATTAGTAAGGCATGGTTTCCCTTTACAGAAACCATGTTGACTTTCCCCCAACAAATTATGTTCATCTACGTGTCTGACAATTTTATTCTTTACTATAGTTTCAACTAATTTGCCTGGTACTGATGTTAGACTTACCAGTCTGTAATTGCCAGGATCACCTCTAGAGCCCCTTTAAAATATTAGCATCATATTCGCTATTTTCCAGTCATTAGGTATGGAAACTGATTTAAAGGAGAGGTTACAAACCACAGTTAATAGTTCTGCAATTTTACATTTAAGTTCTTTCAGTACTCTTGGGTGAATGCCATCTGGTCCTGGTGACTTGTTACCATTAAGTTTATCAATTTGTTCCACACCCTCTTCTAATGACACCTCAATCTGAGACAATTCCTCAGATTTGTCACCTAAAAAAAAAAGGGATCAGGTTGGGGAATCTCCCTAATATCCTCAGCCATGAAGACTGAAGGAAAAATTAATTTAGCTTTTCCACAATGACCTTAATCTTTGAGTGCTCCAAATTTGGTGGCCCTCGCTCTTATTGTTTAGGAGGAGTTCTTGATCAAACAGACAGATAACCTCTCTAAAATATATAATAGAAAGGCTGTTTAGGAATTGCCTCTGACCATTTTGTTGTAGTTTACAGTATTTTCCCTCCTCCTAAGAGTATTCCAGAGACCACTTAAGTATGTACAAATGTCCCTCTCCCTATGCATGACAGTATTTAAGCACATGTTTAACTTGAAGTATGTGGACATTGATTTTAGTGGAATTTAAGCACATGCTTGAATATTGATGCTTTCCTGAAATGGGTTCTCTTTTCTTTTGTGCCTTTTCTCTTTTAAAGCCTTGCTGCTTTACTGCTGAATATTATTTTGTGCTCTGCTGTCCCATTTATTTATTACAGATAATTTCCCTGGCTTATGTATGGCACCTCTTATTCTGTCACCTCATCTCCGTTAGTTTAAAAATTTAAATTCCCTTCCCCTGCTCTTCATTTTATATCTTTTCAGCTATCAAGTTTTGTTTACTTTTTTATTTGGATGTAACCAATCCCACTTGTGTAAACCCAATTTATTCCAAAAAGAGACTTAGTGCACCATAAAACTAACAGGAATATTGCTCTCAAGGTGCTCAATAAGCTGACACAGCACACAGGTTATGTTTTTATGGCAATATCACTTCATGAAATACTACACCCTGCACTGCTTGCAAATCACACAATAGTTATCCATTTGAGGCTCTTAATCACCAAGGCAAGTCACTTTGTCAATAAACAAGCAAAAATAAACTTGAAGGGTAGGAAAAGATAACTTATAAAGACATCCAGTAGTTGGAGTCCTTTGAAAGTTCTCTGCAGTGCGCTATCCCAAGTTGAACTCGGCAGCTCAGACACAGGAAACAAAATAGACTTGACCAAGAAGTTTAGGTTGCATCTATTTGTTGTTAATTTTCCTCTGCGCAAAGCCTTATTATGTAGTCTTACTAGTTAATTCTCCCTTGAGATCTGGCATTATGTTGTCAAGTGTTTTGGTAATTTAAGATTGGAGTGAGACATTATTGCATTGAAATCATAGTATTCTAAGGGAAGGCACCATAAAAAATGAAAAGAGCTGTAATAACAAAAATTGGCAGGGAAAAGGACTGATATGAAGCTAAGAAGAGGAATAGCACGTTCTTATTTGAGTCATGCACATTAACAGCACCACAGCAAATTAAAACACTAACTATATTTAGCCTGTTCAAAAAACAAACACCTACAAAAATCACAATCAGTAGGTGATTTACCAGCCATAATGCAAACAATTTTTTCAATAACATTCATGTATCCAAATCCTTTCCTTCTGACTCAGCAGTCCTATCTTCATGCTATACTATTGGCATTAAATGTCTAGTAGATGCAGTGGCTCAATAAACCTAAGAATCATCTTCCATCTTTCTTTTGATGGGGGAAAAAAGAGAACTACTGGCACATGTTCATTGCTAAATTTGTATGTAAAGAGTTGAGCCAAATAGAGCAACTCTTTCTTACTCTGCCATGACTTAGGCCCACTGCTTAGCCAGCATAAACATCTTGGATAGCAGAGTCCTTGATGCACAGGTTAAATAGTTTACCTGGAAAATGACAAGTTATGGTGACAAGCCTTTCTTGGAATAACAAATATTACAATTAAAAGACTTGATGCTCAGACAAAATTCTTGTTAACACCCATGGGAATTTTGCCTTCAAAGAACAGACAGTTCAGATCCCTGTAGTCCTGTTGTCTGTGATCTCGAATAGTATCACATTTCCTGTTCTTTACAGGATTTTTGGATTTGACCCTGTTTTATTTGCACAGCCCAACCTCCCATTGATTTGAGGGAGTATTGCATGCAGAAAAATAGGGATCCGTGTCCTGGTTATGGACTTACTGGTCTGAAATATCTTTCCAACTTAGACTTCTATGCTGGCAAAATCATGGCTATTACTTACATTATTTCAGGTTTACTTGGGAAGTTATTTCACTGGTGTTTGATCCTGTCATTGTCAAGTCTTATTTATTGAGAAGGGGGTTACTGAATTGGAGAATGGTCACAAAGATATCCAATCCCTAATTTCTGTTGATTTCAATGGGAACAAGGCACCTAAATACTTTTTGAAGATCTGGGTTGGTGTGATTACTAAACTAATTTCCTCTTTTGACCTGTGAGCTCAACACAAAAATAAAAGTATACTGCACTAAAGCAATGTACCTCTTTCTACTGGAAAATAGTGATATAATCAAAAATACTTAAAGCCTTCTAGAAACAGTGATTCACTGTGTATTCTTCTATTAGAGAATTTAAAAGGCCAGTAATTGTACAGTTGGTAGAAGACACACACCCCCAGCAAGACTTGCAGCTCTATCCTTAAAGTTTGTGTAGTAATTAATTGATCCTGCAGAAGATGACACACATGAAATCTAGTACAGTCTAATAATTAGAAAAGGGCCTGGAAAGTAGAACATTTATTTAGGTTGTATTTCCCCACTCTGCCACTGACTCATTCTAAGTGCTTGGTCATGTCATTTCAGCTCTTTAGCCTTAGTTCCCTCAGCTATAAAATGATGCAAATACTTACTCAGCTTTATAAAGCACTTTAAGACCCTTGGATGGAAGGAGCTGTATTAGTGGTTGTTTCAGCACCATTGGTATACTCTGTTGTTATAACTCACCTTGAACATGCAAATACAAACCTTGGGCACACACAAATGGGTGCCCAAAAGTGGAGGATGGCTGATAATCTCTCCCATTACATATCTCACATAAACCTTTTAATTCACCTTGAAAATGTGGCCAAACTGAAACTGACTTAAATAGTTAAATTAGAATGGAGTTATTCTTTTTCAGAATGTTTTTTTATTGCCAAATGTGCTTCATTAGATTACTGCCTGAATATGCTTTATGGAGGGTGTATTATTAGAATATGGGCATATGAAACCATATAGCATATGGATACTTTCAGTGCACTGTGAGTCACAAGGCCTATAAGGATGAGGGTGAAAAAAACCTCCAGCATCTGAAATATAGAGATATTTCTGTGAGGCTGCACACCCTGAGATCTGTTTTTTTTTCCTACTCATAAAATGGTATAAATATGTCATCAACCCTATATCTTACTGATTACTGGTAATCTCTCTGTGAAGTGTTGTGACTTCTTAGATATAGTTGTGTGGGCAGCTGCATAAAAGGAGAAATAAATTGTAAGAGTGGGAAAAATTTGTTACCAGAATATTAAAAGCAAAGCTTTGGAAAAGGATGCTCGTAGTGAACCAGGATACAGCAAGGATATTTGCTCTGTGCTAGGATTCATGTGCTTTCCATCTATACACTAGTTTTATCCTGAAGACTCTTCTAAATCTTGTCTTTCCCCCTCCCCCCTCAACAAAATTTCCCCCCTAAGTTTTAATTTTAAGCTTGGCTCTCCATTACAATTTTGGAAACCATTTCCATAACGGCAGGGCTATGAAGCGGAAATTCCCCAACTAAAGGCACTTCAGATTAAGAGAGAGACCATTCAGATACATGATTCTTTAGAGAATTGTCAGACATGAAGCCTAAAATGGTATAGAGATTGAGGCTTATGAAGGACAATATAAGAATAACAGAAGATTTACCCAGTGCTGCTTGGTTCCTTAACTAAAATAAGTTTTGTTTGTATTTCATTTAAATCACAGTTTTGGGATGGGCCTGGGGATGAGGGGTTCATTATGCTTGCTGCCCTGGGGAGAGAGGATAACACCAGCTCTCTCTCACCGCAGTTGGGTGGGGCCAGGTGAGAAGCACCAATCCATGGCTGCTGCAGTGGGCACTGGCTGGGGGAAAGACAGACAGATACACAAACAGATAAACTCTCTGAAATATATAGTAGATAGCTGTTCCTTTCTCCACCTTTGCCCCCTGCTGGCCCAATGGGGTTATAGTTATCCTGGTCCCCAACTCTGCCCCCTGGTGCTCATTCTACATTATAACTGTCCCTCCTACCATATCTTCCTTGATGTTTTATGAGAAACAATTGAATTCCAAGCACATCCCATTGTC
Organism: Pelodiscus sinensis; assembly: GCF_049634645.1. Lineage (NCBI taxonomy): Eukaryota > Metazoa > Chordata > Testudines > Trionychidae > Pelodiscus > Pelodiscus sinensis. The sequence continues at coordinate 16,072,396 of NC_134730.1, forward strand.
CTGACACAACCAAACTCATATCTCGCTTTAAGTTCTAGTAAGAGGAAGCTGAATACCAAATGTGGTGGTCCTAGCTCTTACCATTTAGGAGGAGTCCTTGAACAAACGGACTCACAGACGGGTGGAAGGCGCTTCCAACAGACAGCCTAAGTTTCTAAAGTATATAGTAGATAATTACATAACAGTCATACTAGGTCAGACCGAAGGTCCATCTAGCCCAGAATCCTGTCTTCTGATGGAAACAAATGTCAAGTGCCCCGGAGGGAATAAGCAGAACAGGTAATCAGCAAATTATTCATCCCATCACCCATTCCCAGCTTCTGACCAAAAGAGGGTAGAAACACCATTCCTGCCTATCCTGGCTAATGGCCATTGATAGACCTAACCTCTATGAATTTATCTAGCTTTTTTTTTTAACACTGTTAAAGTCCTGGCCTTCACAACATATGTTCCCAATTAGTTTCCCATCTCGATTCATGCCCTGCCCAAACTGGGATCAGAAACTTGTCAACTATAGCTACGTTTCAACATGGTTGTTGCTAGCAGGCTAGTCTTACTCTTCTCAAAAGGGACAGAAGCAGCTCTGTTTCCTCAGAATACAGGAAACCCCTGACTTCTGACTTCCCTAGTTATGACCCCCCACAATTACAACCATTTTTGTAAGTGTGGAAGGGGCTGAAAACCCCAGACTGCACGGTGCTTATCGTAAACGAGGGTTCGAGTTACAACGCCCCCAACTTGCGACACTTCCCCAGGAACCAATTGCATTGCAAGTCGGGGACTACCTGTAATTGGGATTTGCTCCTACTACTTACAGAACTTAGTGACTTTTACTGCCATCTCATCATTCACTATGCTTGAATGTGATATTCCTTTCTCTTATCCTTTCTCTCTCTATTTAGACGATAGGTCCAGCTCCACAAAGGTAATTAGCAGCGGTGCACTGAGAGATTTTCAGTCAGGTGTGCAGTTCTACACTTGCATGCAAAATGGTATCCTGCATGTTATGTGACCACACGTGGTATGTTTGAGGTTTTGCTGTCCTGAGGATGCCATTGTTCTACAAAATGGCATACTCCATTCACATGGGGGAGGGCGGGTTGGAATTGTCTTGTGGGCACAGCCAGTCCTGGTGCATGCAGTACATCTGTTACGTACCCATATGGCACATCACTGGTAATTAGGCTCCTAACGGCCATTGAGGTGAATGGAAGTCAGGAGCCTAAATATCTTTGTGGACCTGGGCTTACGCTCTTTGGGGGCAAGGAATGACTCTTTGTACTGATCTTAGCACACTGAATCCTAGTTTTGCTTGGCCTCTAGGTACTGCCATAATTAACCTAATACATAATAATATATACTACTTCCACTGATAAATGTGGGTACTTCACTCCTTTAGCCTGCAAGTCTGACAACTACTGAGATCTCAGTAAGTGCAGGTGACAAGGTTGTTTCTATTGGTTTCCCTTAACCAGGACTGACACAGAGTTGCCTCTAAAGGGTGTGTGGGTATGTAAATTGAACAGTTCAGACAGGAACAGGGCTCAAGTGAACATGGCATCAAACTTTAACTTCACAGAGATTTTGCAAAAGGCCTTCTATGATAGGGAAGAAGAGGAATTCTGGGAAGTATAGTTGTAGCTAACACAGGGCAGAAGTCGTTTGTTATTTGTATGGAGTTTAAGGCCATAAGGGACCATTAAATTATATATTCTGATATCCTCTATATCACAAGCCCTTGAAAAATTTCAGCCTCTGAGTGAACATTGAAAAGCCTTAGGTCACTATTACAACTTTTTCAAGTTGCACATCTGACTCCGTTTATCTGCTCTGTGGTTTAAATGTGGTCACTCTGCCCAGTATTTTGCCCTTTAGCCATGTATCTTAGATTATGTCTTAACTAAGGGATATGGGAGAGGCTTCTTTTGTGTAACTCTCCATTACCTGGAAAATATCTGACCATGAAGAATACATCATTTGTAGACTCTGCCTGTGAAGTCATCCCTTGAAAACTGGGGGAATCCCACAGCAAACAAAGTTTCAGGAATAGCTAGTGTCCCACTATTCCTTCTATGCTGTTTGGATCAGGGAATCCTCACAGCTTCATTTGAAGGTGTAGAAAAGCTTTGTTTTAGTTTTTAAAATGTCTTATATCAATAAATGTTAATAATTAAGCTAGTAAAAAGCATAAGAAGATTTGTGAATAGATTTAGTCTATCCTGCCGCATCAAGCTACATTCACAATGCATTATATTAATTTATTATTTAAAATGGTAGGAAGACAATGCCTTAATGTCCTCTACTGAATGTGGAAATTAATTCCAGATATACATCTGAGCTGGGACTGCAAAATCTCATTGAGCTATTCTAGTTGTCTGCACCCTCCACCACAGAAAAAAATGTCATCGTCCTCAAAGGCTCATTAGACAGAATTTTCTACTCTCTTCCCCCTGTATTATAGTGAGACTTTTACTTATGTAACAAGATGTTTTGATTGATTGTATTGTTCTTTCATTTGCCACATCTTCCTTACTTGCAACGCCAGAGGTGCAGATATCTAATGGAGCTAGGCAACCTGATTCGCTGGTGGCCTGCATGCTGGGTGGTCATTTCACCAATGCAAAGTGAGTGTAAAATTGCTTCATTTCAGATCTGGTAGCATTTTAATCACTTGGCACGGGGGGAGGGGGGAAACAGAGAATCAAACCCAGTGTTTCCTTACATGGAACCTTTTATCAGGAGCACCACTGGGAATGTCTACACAGCATTTTGGAGCAAGTCTCCCACCCTGAGTTGACAGTCCTGGGCTAGCTGGGCTCATGCTAGTGCTCTGAAAATGGGAGTATAGATAGTACTTTGAAGTGTTGGCACAGGCCTCCAAAGGCTAGGATCATACCCAGTAAAGCCCCAATCTTGCAAAAGCTCATCAGCACAGCTAAATCCAGCACCCTTATAAAGCCAAGATAAGGTCAGAGGGGCTCCTGATGAGTATAGAAGTCTACCCAATTCAAAGTGCTGTGCAGGATCAGGGTCAGTTCCAGATTTGCCACAAGGGAAAGAGAGGTAGAGAGAGATTAAGTGATTTGCCCACCCCCACGCACAGGACATTTGTGTCTCGGGGGGGTTGCCGTGTTAGTGTGCATCTTAAAACAACGTTAAAGCAATGAGTGGTCCTGTAGCTCCCTTAGGGTATGTCTACACTACCCCGCTAGTTCGAGCTAGCGGGGTAATGTATGCATACCGCACTTGCTAATGAAGCCCGGGATTTGAATTTCCCGGGCTTCATTAGCATAAGCGGGGAGCCGCCATTTTTAAATCCCCGCTGCTTCGAACCCCGTGCAGCGCGGCTACACGGGGCTCGAACTAGGTAGTTCGGACTAGGCTCCTATTCCGAACTACCGTTACTCCTCGTGAAATGAGGTGTACCGGTAGTTCGGAATAGGCACCCTAGTCCGCACTACCTAGTTCGAGCCCCGTGTAGCCGCGCTGCACGGGGTTCGAAGCAGCGGGGATTTAAAAATGGCGGCTCCCCGCTTATGCTAATGAAGCCCGGGAAATTCAAATCCCGGGCTTCATTAGCAAGTGCGGTATGCATACATTACCCCGCTAGTTCGAACTAGCGGGGTAGTGTAGACATACCCTTAGAGACTAACAAATATATATAGTATCATGAACTTTCATGGGCACAACCTGAACTTTGTGGACAGCAAGGAGTAAAACCTATCCCCCTGTCCAGTTCTATGCTTGGGCCATGTAGCAGGGGCCTTATCCATTTCAGCGTAGACCCCCACCACAGCTCCGGTTTCTCCTGCTTGACCTGAGGATCACTCTCCACCCTGAAAATACTTTCCCAGAAGTGCAGTGTTTGTAAGAATCTGGTTCAGAACCACACAAATCTTCTACCCAGCCTATGCAGCTGGCTCATCCTCTTGGTACAGAGGTTCTTAGTCTTGCCTCTGCTGATGCTTTCTTTATGGCAGGCCACTACACCATTTGCCCAGCCCTCCTGCACAGTGTCTTTCTCATTGCCCTCCTGAATGTGGGAAACTGTCCCTTATTGACCTCAGGTTGTTCTTACCTCTCACAGCAGGCCTGGGTCTGATTTACATGCTCCATCATTTCATCCTCCTATTCATTCCTTGTTCCTGGGGAGATGGTCTAAGCCCAGCACACGTGAAGCTGAGCCCCTCAGGGGTCTGCTCACCCTGTAAGAAGCCACTTGATCATGTTTTCTTTACATTTGTTTGTTTGGGTATACAATGTGTACATCGGAAGTCAAATGTAGACAAATACTTGTATTTAAGTATTAACAAAAAAATCAAACTAATACGCATATTTACAAAGCCACCGGTTAGCATTACTTTTGATAGCCTCAAGGCCACTCCTAATGCTTTACATTTGCTTTCTGATTTTACTGCCGGTAAATGTACTTCTTAACATGAAGGATATACATGGAAAATAATAGCTTCCTATTAAACAATATACACTATTCACAAGCTCAGCTTCCATTAGCTTACCATTACTGTGGCCTTCAGAAACCTAACTGACTAATTCTCTTTCCTAATCCGCATCTGACTTTTTCTGAATTTTCAGCTATACTCTCAATCCATTCCTTCCCACTGCCAGCACAGACATAATTGTGAGGATATTAGTATCATGCATATCACCGTTGCATTGGAGATCTAAGCAACCCACTTGCCTCCAGGGTACTATCTGTTAGACTTTCATGCCTTCATAGACTTTAAGACTAGAAGAGACCGTAACGATAATCTAATCTGACCTCCTACACAACATGGGCTGAAGAACCTCACCCAATAATTTCTGCATCAAGCCTCAAGGATAACCCATTCTTCCTCAGGGCTTTGGCCTTGCTCACCATTTTCCTTCATCCTTCAACACTATGCCTACATTCATCAAAGTTTTTGATACAGTCTCCCACATTATTCTTGCCAGCAAGTTAAGGAAGTATGGAGTGGATAAAGTGGATGAAAAGCTGGCTAAATTGTTGGGCTCAACAGGTAGTGGTCAATGGCTTGGTGTCTGGTTGGCTATCGGGATCAAGTGAAGTGCCCCAAGGTGACAGTTCTAGGGCTGGTTTTGTTCAACATCTTTGAATGAGGGGATGGATTGCACCCTCAGCAAGTATGCAGATAACACTAAGCTAGGGAAGAGGTAGATATGCTGGAGGGTAAGGATAGTGTCCATAGTGATCTAGACAAATTGGAAGATTGAGCCAGAAGAAATCTGATGAGATTCAACCAGCACAAATACAGAGTCCTGCACGGAAGAATCCCAAGCGCTGTTAAAGGCTGGGGACTAACTGGCTAAGCAGCTGTTCTTCAGAAAAACACCTGGGGATTACTGTGGATGAGAAGTGGATATGAGTCAACAGTATACCCTTGTAGCCAAGAAGACTAACAGCTTATTAAGGTGCATTTGGAGGAACATTACCAGCAGATCTAGAGAAGTGATTAATCCCCTTTATTCGGGAGGGGTGAATCCACATCTGCAGTATTGCCTCCAATTCCTGGGCCCCTATTACAGAAAGGTTGTGGACACATTGGGGAAAGTCCAGCAGTGGGCAACAAAAATGATGAAGGGACTGGAGCACATGACTTACGAAGGATTTGAGAGATTGGAGGGACCGGAGACTGAGGGATTTGGACTTACTTAGTTTATAGAAGAGAAGAGTGAGGGAGGATTTGATAGAAGCCTTTAACTACCTGAAGGGGTATTCTAAAGAGGATGGAGAGGGGGCTGTTCTCAGTAGTGAGAGATGATAGACTAAGGAGCCAGGGTCTCAAGTTGGGGGAAGTCTAGGTTGGATATTAGGAAAAAACATTTTATTAGGAGGGTGGTAAAGCACTGGAATGGGTAACCTAGGGAGGTGGTGGAATATCCATCTCTAGAGGTTTTTAAGTTTCAGCTTGACAAAACTTTGAATGAGGAATGATGTGTAACAGTTAACTCGAACTAAAGATCAAGCCATTTGTCTCGTGCCATCCCTCTCCAGCCTTCCACAAACTTTGGGCAGGGACACCACTCCTACCCCCTGGCTAATACCACTCCATGGACCCAACCTCCATCACTTTATCTCACTTCTCTTTAAACTCTGTTCTAGTTCTAGCCTTCACGGCCTCCTGCAGCAAGGAGTTCCACAGGTTGACTATTTGCTTTGTGAAGAAGAACTTTCTGTTACTAGTTTGAAGCCTGCTGCCCATTCCTTTCCTTTGGTGTCCTCTAGTCCTTCTATTATGGGAACTAATGAAGAACTTTTCTGTATGCACCCTCTCCACCCCACTCATGCTTTTATAGACCTCTATCATATCCCCCCTCCATCTCCTCTTCTAAGCTGAAAAGTCCCAGTCTCTTTAGCCTCTCTTCATATGGGACCTGTTCCAAACCCCTGATCATTTTAGTTGCCCTCCTGTCTCCCACCCTCTCTCTTCCCCTCTCCCACCTCCTTTTCCCAGTCTCCCCGAGTTTTGTTCAATAAAGAGAGATTCTATTTTTGAACACAATTGTCCTTTATTTTGTACATCAAGAAGGGGGGCTAGGGAAGGGTAAGTGGAAGGAGGTGAGGGAGGAATGGGGTACGAGCCCCCGATGGGGAGGACTGGGCTGGCTCTGTGGGCTTCTGGGAGTGGAACCTTTCCTGCAGCCCCCCAATTGCCCCCTCTCCCCAGATGGCAGCCTGCGGCAAGTGCAGCCGGTCTAATGGCCGAGTGCTGTGATGTGCCCAGTGTGGGTACTCTGGGCAATCCAAGCCAGGACTGCTTTGCAAGCGGGGCACCCCTGAGAACTGTCTTTCCAGGGTGGGAGTCGGGTCCTTTTAAGCACAGCCCTCGGCTAGCCTGAGACAGCATCTCCACGCTCTAAGTCCTACTCTGATGCCCTGCTGGCACTGCTTCCGGCCATCCTTAACCACGGTTCAGGGTCCACTCTGTGTGGACATGCTAGTTCGAATTAGCAAAACGCTAATTCAAACTAGTTTTTTTAGTCTGGATGCGTTAGTTCGAATTAGCTTAGTTCGAATTAACTAATTCGAACTAAGTTAGTTTGAATTAGCGCTATAGTGTAGACATACTCTATGAGTTTGCTCTACGCTCTCCTGGTGTTTCTTCTGCATGGCTATTTTTGTTGTTCCTCTTTCCCTCTAAACTAAGATTTTCCTCTGCTCTAGAGTTCTTCCTTATTTCTGGCACTTACAAAATTTAAATTGGCCTAAGTCTAGACACAAGATTGGAACTTCAGAGTGTGTTAGGTCTTATTGTTACAAATGGCCCATATCATTATAATTGTGGAAAAAATAAAACAGATAACCCCACCTAACCACAAACACGTGGATCTGAGCTCCTCTGAACTTGAGATGACGGCTCAAGATTTAGAAATAGATTTTGCAAGTCCCCATCTCCAGGTTTAATGCTGCTGCTTTATTGCTACCCTGATTCTTCCAGAACCTATCAGTGTGCTCATGATAGCTCATTGCGTGACCGTGGGACTGTGAAAGGCACTGTCACTGAACATCACTCTTCTCATCCCGTCCTTGCAAAATAGCACTGCATGCAACTCAAAGCTCAAAAAGTTGTTTCTTAAGGAATTTTTTAATCTCTAGGCCCAGATTTTCTTCTCTAGTCTCTAAATGTCCCCACCGAGAAGTTCAAGTGATATGAATGGGTGGAAGTGCATTTTGTAGCAGTTAAATGTCTACCTATCTGATGCTGTATTATATTTATTTATCATTTATACTGTGATAACTGTCAGAGTTTGTAACCAGGTAAGGGCCCTGTTGTGCCAGATTCTGTACAAACAATATAATAAAAGATAGTCCATGCACCAAAGACCTTATCATGAGTCCTTGAATTATTATAAAATGCTCCCATAATGATTTGTGCATGCAGAATCACGCCTATGATCAATCTGGGCCCGATTCTGCCATCCACATTCCAAATGAGTTGCATCTTACTTTGCAGAGAGTCAGTTGGAGCTCAGTGGGATTATATAGCAAAGTACAACTCAACAAGAATATCCAAACCTGACTCATAGTAATTGCAGAATTGAAGGATGCTTTTACAAAGCAGAGCACTAATATTTAATGGAATGAATGACTATTCTTCAGGCTGCAATTCTTAACCAAATAGAATATGTAGGATATAACTTACACCGGGGGTTTTCAAACTTTGGGTCGTGGCTTGTAAGGGTAAGCTGCTAACTAGCCACGAGAGCGACCAGGAACAGCTAACAGGAGAGTTTGGAGAGGGAGTTCTCCAGGTAAAAGAGGAGTAAAAACGGGACCCTTGTGGTAAGTGGCTGTCTGGAGTGTGTGTTTGTGTGTGGGGGAGTTATTTGCAGGTTGCTGAGCTTGTTTGTCTGTTTGGTTTGTTTGTTTGTTTGTTTGTTTGAAGGAGCTTCTAAAAGGTTTGAAATCTAGAAGCCTCTATTAATTGGCTGAGCCTCGGTCAGGGGGAGGGGCTACCAGAGCTATATAAGCCTGTGACTCAGCGACCAGGAACAGCTAACAGGAGAGTTTGGAGGGGGAGTTTAGAGGGGGAGTTTAGAGGGCACTAGTGACTTCTGACCTTCTTTAAAACATAATTCTTAGAATACTCTATATTCCAGAGGTTTAAAAAGAATCCCAGTTTATACTTAAACTTATTCATTAGAAAAATGGAGACAGAAGCCCAGCAGCAGAGTGGGGGCTATCCTGTTTATTGTGTCGAGTGTAACATGTATGATTACCTGCCCTGTGGGCGGGTGGCGTATGTGTGCATCCGTTGCAAGGATCTCCTGACCCTCAGAGACCGAGTTCGGGCTTTGGAGGCCAGGGTGGCTGAACTGGAGGAGCTAAGGGAGGTAGAGAGCTATGTTGATGAGACTTTCCGGGACACTGTAGTACTGTCCCACCTCCAGTCTGAGAGCCCCAGTGCTCTTAAGGAGGATGAAGTCTCAAGGGAACAGAGCATTCAATGGGAGCAGAGGGAAACCATCCCATAGTTGGGACCCTCCTCCCAGAGGATGCTGCGGTATCCTCTCGCAATGAAGATACCTCTAAGGGGGAGGGAATGCCAGTTAGGAAGAGGCAGGTGTTAGTAGTGGGTGATTCGATCGTTGGAAACATAGATAGTTGGGTTTGTGATGACCGGGAGAACCGTATGGTCACTTGCCTGCCTGGTGCGAAGGTTACGGATCTCTCGAGGCATCTAGACAGACTTATGTGTAGTGCTGGGGAGGAGCCGGTGGTCGTGGTACATGTAGGTACCAATGACATAGGGAAGGGTAGGAGAGATGTCCTAGAGGCCAAATTTAGGCTGCTAGGAAAGGGACTGAAATCCAGGACCTCTATGGTGGCATTCTCAGAAATGCTTCCAGTTCCACGCGCAGGGCCAGGTAGGCAGGCAGAGCTTCAGAGTCTCAATGCGTGGATGAGACGATGGTGTAGGGAAGAGGGGTTTCGATTTATTAGGAACTGGGGACACTTTTGGGAGAGGGGAAGCCTATACAGGAAGGATGGGCTCCTCCTAAACCAGGGTGGAACCAGACTGCTGGCACTAAACATTAAAAAGGCCGTAGAGCAGTTTTTAAACTAAGAGCTGGGGGAAAGCCGATTGGTGCGGAGATGCACGTAAATCGGAGGGAGACTTCTCTTAGAGGAGAATCCATTGATAGAGATTCTCTAAGCTGTAGTCAGAAAGAGAGGAGGGGAGAGGGCAAACCATGGGCCAGAGCAGACAAACAACCGCATACAAAGGAATCCAATGCTTCAGGGAAGGGCAGACAAATAAGCAGTGGCAAATTTTTAAGTGCTTGTACGCAAATGCTAGGAGTCTGACTAATAAGATGGGTGAACTAGAGTACCTCGTATTAAATGAGGAGATTGACATAATAGGCATCACTGAAACCTGGTGGAATGAGGAAAATCTGTGGGACACAATCATACCGGGATATAAAATATATAGAAAGGATAGAGCAGGCCGGCTGGGTGGCGGAGTGGCACTGTATGTGAAAGATAATGTAGAATCAAATGAAATAAAAATATTAAGTGAATCAACATGTTCAATAGAATCCCTACGGATAGTATTTCCATGCTCCAATAATAAGAAATTAGCAGTAGGGATATATTACTGACCACCTGACCAGGACAGCGATACTGACATTGAAATGCTCAGGGAGATGAGAGGCTACCAAAATAAAGAACTCTGTAATAATGGGGGGTTTTAATTACCCACATATTGACTGGATACATGTCACCTCAGGAAGAGAAGCAGAGATAAAATTTCTCAATGGCTTAAATGACTGCTTCTTGGAGCAACTGGTGCAGGAACCCACAAGGGGAGAGGCAATTCTCGATTTAGTCCTGAGTGGAGCGCAGGATCAGGTCCAGGATATAACCGTTACAGGACCGCTTGGGAATAGTGACCATAATATAATAACATTCAACATTCCTGTGGTGGGAAGAACACCTCAGCAGTCCAGCACCCTAGCATTTAATTTAAAAAAGGGAAATTACACAAAAATGAGGAGGTTTGTTAAACAGAAATTAAAAAGCACAGTGACTAGAGCCAAATCCCTGAAAGCTGCATGGAAACTTTTTAAAGACACCATAATAGAGGCCCAACTTAAATGTATACCCCAAATTAAAAAACATAGCAAGAGACCTAAAAAAGAGTCACCGTGGCTTAACCACCATGTAAAAGAAGTAGTGAGGGACAAAAAGGCATCTTTTAAGAAGTGGAAGTCCAATCCTAGTGAGATAAATAGAAAGGAACATAAACACTGTCAAATCAAGTGTAAAAATGTAATAAGAAAAGCAAAACAAGATTTTGAGGAACAGCTAACCAAAAACTCAAAAAGAAATAACAAAATGTTTAAGTACATTAGAAGCAGGAAGCCTACTAAAAAACCTGTGGGTCCCCTAGATGATCGAGCTATAAAAGGAGCAATCAAGGACGATAAAGCCATTGCAGAGAAACTAAATGATTTCTTTGCTTCAGTCGTCACGGCTGAGGACGTTGGGGAGATTCCCGAATCTGCACCTTCCTTTGTGGGTGATGAATCTGAGGAACTGTCCCAGATTGAAGTGTCATTAGAGGAGGTTTTGGAACAAATAGAAAAACTTAATGTTAACAAATCTCCGGGACCGGATGGCATTCATCGAAGGGTTCTAAAAGAACTCAAATGGGAAATTGCTGAACTATTATCTGTGGTTTGTAACCTATCCTTTAAATCGGCTTCCGTACCTAATGACTGGAAGGTAGCCAACGTGACACTAATATTTAAAAAGGGCTGTAGAGGCGATCCTGGCAATTACAGACCGGTCAGTCTAACTTCAGTACCGGGCAAATTAGTCAAAACAATAGTAAAGAATAAAATTGTGAAGCATGTAGAAGAACATAATTTGTTGGACAAAAGTCAACATGTTTTCTGTAAAGGGAAATCCTGTCTTACTAATCTGTTAGAGTTCTTTGAAGGGGTTAACAAACATGCGGACAAGGAGGATCCAGTAGATATAGTATACTTAGATTTTCAGAAAGCCTTTGACAAGGTCCCTCACCAAAGGCTCTTGTGTAAATTACATGGCCATGGAATAAGAGGGAAGGTCCTTTCTTGGATTGAGAACTGGTTAAAAGACAGGAAACAAAGGGTAGGAATAAATGGTAAATTTTCAGGTTGGAGAGGGGTAACTAGTGGTGTACCCCAAGGGTCAGTCCTGGGACAGATCCTTTTCAACTTATTCATAAATGATCCGGAGAAAGGGGTAAGCAGTGAGGTAGTAAAGTTTGTGGATGATACCAAACTGTTTAGGATAGTCAAGACAGAAGCAGACTGTGAGGGACTCCAAAAAGATCTCACCAAACTGAGTGATTGGGCAACAAAATGGCAAATGAAATTTAATGTGGATAAGTGTAAAATAACCCCAACTATACATACAGTATGATGGGGGCTAATTTGGCTATGACAAATCAGGAAAGAGATCTTGGAGTTATCGTGGACAGTTCTCTGAAAACTTCCACACAGTGTGCAGCGGCGGTCAAAAAGGCAAATAGGATGCTAGGAATTATTAGGAAAGGGATAGAAAATAAGACCCAGAATATTTTACTGCCCCTGTATAAAACTATGGTACGCCCACATCTTGAATACTGAGCACAGATGTGGTCTCCTCACCTCAAAAAAGATATTTTGGCCCTGGAAAGGGTTCAGAAAAGGGCAACTAAAATGATTAGGGGTTTGGAACGGGTCCCATATGAGGAGAGGTTAAAGCGACTGGGACTTTTCAGTTTTGAAAAGAGGAGACTGAGGAGGGGATATGATAGAGGTCTATAAAATCATGAGTGGTGTGGAGAGGGCCGATAAAGAAAAGTTATTTATTAGTTCCCTAAATAGAAGAACTAGAGGACACCAAATGAAATTATTGGGTAGCAGGTTTAAAACTAATAAGCGAAAGTTCTTCACACAGCGTGTAGTCAACCTGTGGAACTCCTTGCCAGAGGAGGCTGTGAAGGCTAGGACTATAATAGAGTTTAAAGAAAAGCTAGATAATTTCATGGAGGTTAGGTCCATAAAAGGCTATTAGACGGGATAAAATGGTGTCCTTGGCCTCTGTCTGTCAGAGGCTGGAGAGGGATGGCAGGAGACAAATCGCTTGATCGTTGTCTTCAGTCCACCCTCTCTGGGGCACCTGGTGCTGGCCACTGTCGGTAGACAGGCTACTGGGCTAGATGGACCTTTGGTCTGACCCAGTACAGCCATTCTTATGTTCTTATGATGCTTTGTTTGCCTGAGCATCTGCAGGCATGCCTGCTTGCAGCTCCCAGTGCACCACTGTCACTATTCCTGGCCAATGGGAAGTACAGGAAGTAGTGTGGGCTGTGCCACCACTTCTTGCAGCTCCCATTGGCCGGGAATGGTGAACCACAGCCACTGGGAGCTGCCAGTGGCTATGCCTGCAGACATTCAGGTAAACAAAGCACCTGCGGCCAGACAGTGGCTTACCCTTCCTGCAATCCAAAGTTTGAAACCTCTTGATCTAGACCTAACAACCATTAAGTACTACTAATATCTCTGTGTGCAAAACACTCAAGTATTATAATATTTTGTTGCAAAACAGAAGACACAAAGTTAGCTGCAAGCCAGACCCACCACCTAAGCAATGAAGAGGATTGATATTTAAATGGAAGGACTTGCAGTCTGTGGTTAGAGCGGGGGACTGGAAACTAAGATTCTTATGCTCTCCTTTCGGCTCTGGGAACCACAGAAAATCATATAATGTCTGTTGAGGGGCCTCATCTCTAAAATAGATATGACAAGGCAAGGGAGTTGTGAGTATGAAATAATGTTTTGAAAGCATTTTGAGCTCCTTGGCTGAAAGGTGCAATGGAAGCATAAACTACTGTGATTATTATAAGAAGACTGCTTCCAAACTACCCCTTTTTAAATCCCTGAACAATTTAAATGCTTCAGTATTCCCAGTAATTTCTCTGATCCTGCAATTATCTTGGTTTCTTTATTGAATATGTTCCTCAGTGAATAATAAGACAGAAGGAAGAAATAGTAGGAATGATAAATAAATCCACACTATGTAGGTATAATTGTGACTAAACCATAATGCATAGATATGGCTGTAATGAAGTGTGTGCCTGTAATCATGAAGTCTGCAAGTAAAATGGGAAATTAACATCAAATATTATTAGGTGAACTTGATCACCATTATAAGTAGATGTCAGAATAGCCAAAGCTGCAACCACGCATGTTTTCAATGAAATGTCTTGAATCAAAGGCCTTCAGATGTATCTGAAGTTCTGAAGCCAGTTAAGTAATTCTTTTCTTCAGAAAGAGTCATTGATAGAATAATGGATTATTTAAATTTTTAGATAAATGCCAAACATGTTCAATCACTGATCACAAACATTATCACTTTCCCCCTCTGACACAGAGAACATCACAGATACCAGAAGAACAAGCCTTAAACACAACTGCTTAACTGCTGAACTATAAAGTGTCTGTGATTTATATGTTTGAGCTGAATAGTGAGAGAGCCAGATTAAATGAGATCACAACAGTTGTAGGAAGCACATACTGTTTGAGATAATCAAAGCCAAATGTGACAGTTTATATCTGAATACAACCAGCTGTTGAATGGAGTGTTGTGTTTTGTTTTGTTTAAATCAACTCTGGTAGAGGCTCATTACTTGGCTGTAATGAAGTGTGTGCCTGTAGTATTATATTTCTCAAGAATTGGGATGCTTTAAATCTTGACCATGGAATGATTAGAGTAATGAAAAGTACATATAAGATTATGACCTTTAAGGTGTACCATGTCATATATGGACAGAAGAGGTTAGTAAACCTGATTTTGGCAAAAGTTCACAATATGGACTGTAATATATTTTAACACCATGTAATACATTAAAAAAATTCTCTTACACTCAAGTTTTATGAAAGAATTTATATGATGTTGATCTCTGACCACGACTGGAGATACTTGCTGTGCTATCACTATGTCAAAATCACCACATGCTGAGATCCTTACACAATATTCATTCACTACTTAAGTCCTGTTTTGAGAAGGTAAGTGGTGTATCAGCCTGCACAGGCTTTGTGCACGAGAATGAATTTCACTATAGGTGGTGCATGATCAGACTTTTGAATGTGTGTCTTTTAACATGTGTTATGTTGATATAGCTTTAAATGCTCCACTCAAAACCTTTAAATGAATATTGCTTTTGTGGGCGAGGTGAGAAACTGGACAAATTTTCAGAGCAAGAGCAAGAGCACTCCCATTAATACCGATAGGAACCATGCATCTGACTCCAAAGCCTGCCACTTTGAAAATGGCCTTTTGCATCCTGCCTTCCACTCCCCGAGTACACTATGCTCAGAAACACAAGCTCTGTTTAATCTTTTTGCTTATTTCACAAATGGACAGAACTTAAAATCAATTGGAAGAAATTAGGCCGAAGGCTTAGTGCTTTCATCACCTGAAAGAAAAATCTCCATCTTTGCCTGTGTGGACTGGAGAGTGTTATTGATCTTATAAAATGGCTTAGTAAATTTTTAATAGTCTTATATTTTAAATGTTATATTCCAGATATTCTTCCACTCCTAAAAGAAGTTCTTGGCAGGATGGTGAAACCCAATCTCTCTCTCTCTCTCTCTCTTTGTATATATAAATTCCCTACGGAAAGACAGTGATGTCATCACATCACCAGCGTCGCCCCGCCCCCAGCACGAAGCAGCTCCTCTGACCCTTACATTGCTCCCTCATGGGGGGGGGGGAGGTCATCTTAGGCCACCACCACCAGCTCCTGCCCTCACCCCCTGGCCCTGGCTGCCTTCCGCACTGAACAGCCTCTTCCCCCACAGCCTGCTGACCTTCCTCACACTACGCTACCAGAACAGGCCCGGAATGTGCACCTCCACCTTGCATGCTGACTGGCGTCTTCCCCCACAGCCCTACCGGCTGCAGCCACTCCATGCACCACACTAGTATCACCTCCGGCCAGGCCAGCCCCATAACCCCAGCCTTGCGTCCTGCTACCGTTGCCACCAGCAACCTTTCCCAATGACCGGCCTCTTTCCCTGAACCCCTACTAGCCACAGCCCCTCTGTGCACCGCCCCCAGCCCCCTCACACATCACCATCCAAGACTGCACACCCCCAGCCCCTGCACTCACCACCTCAAAGAGACTGCACATCCCCAGCCCCCTCACACAATGTAGTTCTACTTCCTTACCCCAATAAGAACTATTCCTGGAGGCTATTTTCTTTGTTTCAAGATGAGTAGCCAACTCGAACTACGGTAGAGTATCCAGAGCCTGAGTGATGGACAGCTAATTTGGTTAAGGGCAGGAAGCTGGGGGACATCTTGATTTAGGCCTGAATCCAGGCAGGAAGGCAGTTGCTAGGGGCTGAAACAAGGTAGCCATCTTTGCTCTGGGCACACCACAAAACTCAGGTATTTTTGACCATACATGACTTCCTTTGGACAGGGCAATATATGAATGCGTAGCCTCAGCCATGTACCATATATTCTGAAATGGCTGTGCATTGCATACCTTCACTCTGCCACCTTCATTGTTTGCACCAGAACCTGAACTGCTGGCAACACACACAACGTTAAAAAAATTGTAGAATATTGTTAAATCAAGATATTAACTTGTTAAATCTCTCTCTATGTATAAATATTAAAATTTTTTCCTGCAGGCTGACAGTGACATCATCATGTCAATTGCATTGCTCTCCTTCCCCACCATGGCAGAGTCAGAATGGGAAGGGGCATCCATGGCTCAGGGATGGACAGGAACCCTTCACTGTTGGGGCTGGAGGGATTTCCCCTCCTCCCCTCCCCCAGGAGTGAGGCAATTCCAGGTTGCATAACTAGCTTAACTAGGAGCACCATGAACATGTCCAGAGGGCAGAATTAGACCCATAATAGATAGGTGGCTTCCAAACTTTGTGAAGTGCTTTGGGATCTTCCTCAGCAAAGGCCTGTTGTGAAAATGAATTTGTATCATTTAAGTCAATGGGAGTTGTGCCACAGACTTTGACAAGCAAACGATGAAGCCCTTTAGACCAACGTCTGCAGTTATGTTGATGTTCCCCATCACAGTGATATGTCTCCTGCTGTCACTTTCCCAAAGAACAGGCCTAGGAACCAGAATAAAGAAAATTTGTGCTAATGGCAAGGTGCACTCACCGCACTCAACCACATTAAACAAGCCGAGGCGTTCCAATGTACATTTAGAACTGGCGAAAAATCTTCCTGGATGAATGCCATTATGAACAGCAAAACAAAACCTTCTTGACATGAAAGGAAATACAAACTGCAAATTGTGTTCCACTTCCCCCACTTGATAAAATGTTTCAAGGGATCAAGGTACAGTGGCATTTTTTTGAATGCTGTTCAATTAAAGGGATTTCTCTCCCCCTCTCCAGTTTTTCTTACAAAAGAACACATCACATTAAGAGATTTATTCACTCTCTCTTTCTCTTTTTGTACAAAAAAATACCCTATTTGATAGTCCTCCTTTAGGCAGCAGCTTGGGTTTTGTCCAGCACACTTAGGGCTACAGTATCGATGATGGTGGAGAGAGTAACCTTGGTAGAATGAAGAACAGGAATGATTTCCCCATCAAATGTTGCATTACTGGAGAATGACATTGTTTGATAACTCCAACTTTTCTGTAATCTTGTCTTTGTTGGCAGAACACCCCACCTCTGGAGCCACAAGTGAAAGAAAAACAAACATTATACCCAGAACAGATAAGCCATTGCAGTCAATTTCACTCCATAGCACAAGGTCTATATATTTCTGTCCCCCCCCATAGTCTTATTTTCAGGCCACTGATGCTTTATTATAGGGAGATGGTTTCTAGAGTAATATTGTAACACAAACAGACCCTGGTTATCTGTGGGTGGAATTGAACCTGGGACCCCTGGAGCTTAGTGCATGAGCCTCTACAGTGTGAGATAAAAGTCAACTGTTTATTAGCTAAGGCTATAGAGCAGACTCATTCTCCCTGTAAGGGTGTGTCTACACAACACTGTAAACTTGAAATAAGATATGCAATTTGCGCTATGCAAATTGCATAACTTATTTCAAATCTATTTAGAAATAGCTTATTTTGAAATTTGGCGCATCTATATTTCAAGCCATCCCTTATCCCCCATGCAACAAGATTTACCAGGATGGCAAAATAGCACAGCCTTTATTTCAAAAAATATTTTTGAAAAGCCCTTTTTCCGGAAAAGCGTCTGTGGCCAATGTAGACACGCTTTTCTGGAAAAGAGCCCCGATCGTCATTTTCGCGATCGGGGCTTTTTTCCGGAAAAGACTACTGGGCTGTCTACACTGGCCCTTTTCCAGAACAGTGTTCCGGAATAAGGACTTATGCCTGAGCGGGAACAGCGTAGCTTTTCCGGAATAGTGGCTGATTTTGTTCAGTAGAGCATCTGAAACTGTAAAGCCACAGAAGCAACATTTGCATCTGAGCATAATTGATGATGATGTTAAGTCATGGAAACAGACCTGCTGTCAGTGCAGAGAGAGAGAGAGAGACACACACACACACACGCAGAAAGAGAGACACACACACACACACACACACACACACACACACACACACACACACAATGAAAAAGTTCAAAACAGGCCTCCATTCTCCTGCCATGTATGCAGTCTGTGACTTGAATTAACAGCTCCTCCTCACCCTTTACATTCTCATATTTTATTGAGGAGACAATGCTATTACACAGGAAGACAGTGCAGCACCAAGCAATAGAAATAATACATTAAAACACAAAGGCCTGCGATGCATAAATATAAGTGAAGGTAAAATACAGCCATATTAAAATTGCTGTATTAAAAAATAAATAGGCCTGAATCTTACTTGTTACCAAGGCTGCCTTGTACTGGCAGAGTATTGAGGCCCTAAAGTAAAGTGTGCATAATTGCAGTTATGCCTTCTTTTAGGACCCTTTAAATTGGCACATTGGAATAAATGTGAACCAATTGTAGGTTCCTCTCAGTTCCAAATGCATAATACAATTTCAAGCAGAAAGGGGAAGTATATCTCATAATTCCATGGAGGATGTGAAGATCACTGTGATGGATTTTAAGGGTGCGAGCGCCTCCCCGCCAGCAAGGGGGAGAGCCCGGCCGACCCACCATCTAGTCTTTATAAGGGGTCTGAGCCTGTGATGGACTTTTAAGGGTGTGAGCACCCCATCCCAGCCAAGAGAGGGGCCCAGCGGATCCACCGTCTGGTCTTTGTTAATGTTATGGGGTCCCTTGCCCCTTTTACATGGCCCCTCCCCGGGGTCCATGTTCTAGTGACCTCTGGTCCTGTGCTCACCTGGACTCGGCGCCCAGTGTTGCACGAGTGAGGGCAGAGTGATTGGGGGAGGGGGGGTGAGGAGGAGGGGCTAAAGGGACTCTGGCCCGGCCCTCTCCACCTGGTCCCAGCCCGGGGCCCTAAGGGTCAGGGAGTTAAATCCCTTACCCAGCTGATGGGGTTCCACCCTGAAGCACGTCAGCCCACAGGTGCCAGAAATGCTCTGTCCTGGGCTGCTTCCTATCCCTCTCCCTGGCTACCAGCCTGGCTGGTGGGTCCCAGGGGTTTACCCATTCACTGTCTTCCTCGGGCTCGGTAGGGCTTTGCCGTGTTCGGGCGCTCCCCTTCGTGCTCCTTCAACGTGGTATCCCACTTGGAGGCCAGCCAGCGGCTCCTTCCTTCTGAGCCGCCTCACTGCCTCTGTCCCAGCTGCTTTTCAAATGGCCCGGGTAAGGTCAGGGCACTGTCGCGCCCCGCCCCCTGGGCATCCTCACGCCCTGGGACATCGGGTTGTGAGTTCGGGCTCCCACCCTGAGGGCCTTTCCGGGCCAGCTGGTGACGCGGAGGCCTCCTCCCTGGCAGGACTCACTGCGCCTTGCCGTGCTCAAACTCGGCCCCAGCAGGCCAAGTACCAAGAGTGCCACTGCCCCTCGCTGCCCTGCCCTGTCCCTCTGCAGGGAAAGAGGGTGAGGTCCTCCCAGGGGCAGTGAGGGTCCCGACGGGCCCGTTACAGTCACTAAAGTGAAATTCTTTTCTGCTTTACAGGTTATGTAAACCAACTGGACATGACTTGTGCACTTCCTTGAACCTTATGCCATCATGAAAACCTGTAAAAGTTGGTGTGGAATACCACTAAACTGCAATGCTAGCATTTGATACTGAGGATGTTTAGTATCAGATAATTGACTAATCGTTCCCAGAGAGTAGTTATTAATGGTTCACAATCCTCCTGGAAAGGAGTAACAAGTGGGGTTCCTCAGGGGTCTGTTTTGGGACAGGTTCTGTTCAATATCTTCATCAACAATTTAGATATCAGCATACAGAGTACGCTTATTAAGTTTGCAGATGATACCCAGCTTGGAGGGTTAGCAACTGTTTTGGAGGACAGGGTCAGAATTCAATATGATCTGGACAAATTGGAGAAATGGTCTGAGAAACAGGATGGAGTTCAACAAGGACAAATGCAAAGTGCTCCACTTAGGAAGGAACAATCAGTTTCACATACACAAAATGGGAAGTGTGATAGAAATGTAGCCGTGTTAGTCTGGTGTAACTGAAACAAAATAGAGGACTATGTAGCAATTTAAAGACTAACAAGATGGTTTATTAGATGATGAGCTTACCAAGCGACTGTCTAGGCAGAAAGGGATCTAGAGGTTATAGTGGACCGCAAGCAAAATATGAGTCAACAGTGTGACGCTGTTGCAAAAAAAGCAAATATGATTCTAGGATGCATTAACAGGTGTGTTGTGAGCAAGACACGGGAAGTCATTCTTCCACTCTATTCTGCGCTGATTAGGCCTCAGTTGGAGTATTGTGTCTAGTTCTGGGCACCACATTTCAAGGAAGATGTGGAGAAATTGGAGAAGGTCCAGAGAAGAGAAACAAGAATGATTAAAGGTCTAGAAAACATGACCTATGAAGGAAGACTGAAAGAATTGGGCTTGTTTAGTTTGGAAAAAAGAAGATTGAGAGAGGACATGATAGCGGTTTTCAGGTATCTAAAAGGGTGTCATAAGGAGGAGGGAGAAAATGTGTTCTTCCTGGCCTTTGAGGGTAGAACAAGAAGCAATGGGCTTAAACTGCAGCAAGGGAGGTTTAGGTTGGACATTAGGAAAAAGTTCCTAACTGTCAGGGTGGTTAAACACTGGAATAAATTGCCTAGGGAGGTTGTGGAATCTCCATCCTGGGCTCTACATGGCGCTGCTGCTTTGAAATGCTGCGTGCAGCCTGGGGACATCCCAGCTGGTCCTGGGCTGCATGCTTTTCAAAAGGGCAGCGCTGAGTGGGGCCCTGGGGTCTCCCTTCCCCCCTTGCTGCCTCTATCAGAGAGAAGCAGCAAGGTGGGGAAGCGAATAGTTGACTATCTTGTCGACTATCTGATAAGCATTTGCTTATTGGATAGTCAACTAATCCTTCACATGCCTATTTGATACTGCATAGTTTATCTGCTTGTAATTGGCTACTCAAGGAGAATCAGGGTATGTCTACACTACCCCGCTAGTTTGAACTAGCGGGGTAATATATGCACACCGAACTTGCTAATGAAGCCCGGGATTTGAATTTCCCGGGCTTCATTAGCATAAAGCCGGTGCTGCCATTTTTAAAAGCCGGCTAGTGCGAACCCCGTGCCGCGCGGCTACACGCGGCACGGGCTAGATAGTTCGAACTAGCTAGCCATTCCGAACTATCTGTACACCTTGTTCCACGATAGTTCGGAATGGTACAGATAGTTCGGAATGGCTAGCTAGTTCGAACTATCTAGCCCGTGCCGCGTGTAGCCGCGCGGCACGGGGTTCGCACTAGCCGGCTTTTAAAAATGGCAGTGCCGGCTTTATGCTAATGAAGCCCAGGAAATTCAAATCCCGGGCTTCATTAGCAAGTTCGGTATGCATACATTACCCCGCTAGTTCGAACTAGCGGGGTAGTGTAGACATACCCTCAGAGCCATTGACTCTGGTGGAATCATACAATAGGTAAATCAGTTTAGAGGAAAGTTGCAGATCATGGGGATGACTGAGCACCTCAAAAACAAAAAGAAAATGTTGCAGCCAGGCAAAGTAAACCTTCTCTTGCAAAATATCTGAGGCAGAAATCCACCCTCAATGTGCATGGCTATTGAAATTAAAAAGAATTGTAAATGAGAGCAGAATTGGGCAGCAAACCCATAAATCAGTACTTCCATCTATTCCATGACTACAAAACAGATGATTAAAGTTATCTGTCACTTAAGTTCCATGATACTTGGAATTCTATCAACAGGGTTTGGGCTAACTCCTTAGAATGTCTCAACCTCAGGTTGACTCTAGGCCCTGGTGTACACTAGGGTGTTATTTCAAAATAACCCTGTCGCGGGGCTCGCCCCCGCCCCTCAGCTGCACCACAAAGTTAATGCCTCTCTGCCGGGGGTAAACGCGGCTCTAACAGCCGAATCTCCAAAGTCAGTGACCCCTCTACCAGGGTAAATATGGCCTTTGAGGCCTAGCCGCCCAGAGAAGCCTCTCCTGGACCAGGGGTTGATTGTCCAGGGTAGGGAAAATGGGTGGTAGGGGACCCAGGCCCTCCGTCTCCATCAGGTCCTAGCCCAGTGCCCTTTAGGCAGGGACTATGGCTCCTTCCCGCTCGGTAGGGAATCCAGCCAATACACACCTACCCACACTATCCGTCCTTTGCCCTGAGCTGCTTCCTACCACTCCCTGGTTCCCCTGTGGTCTATTTGTCTCAGAGTTAGTACTTGCTAGGGCTGCCATCGGGGTTGTGGGTGCGCTCCTGGTTCCCTGGGGTTGGCGGCTGCTGGCTCTTTTTCAGGGTCGGACACGGGCAGCGACTCCGGTCTCAGCTGCTGCAGAAACACCAGTGCGGCCTGAGCTACTTCTTCATCCTGCAGCCACAGAGGCTGCAGGGCTCTCTCTGCTTTTATACCCTGGCTCTGCTGGGAGCATGCCCAGCAGGGCTGGAGGGGTGTGGCCTTCTCAGCCAGCTGGGCCTGGGCTACTCCCTGCCCTTCAGTGTGGGGGCCTGTCCACCCCAACACAAACCCCCCTTAGGTTGAACTTATAAGCGGAGCGTCCATACTACCAAGCCCTTTATTTTGAAATAATGGGCCACATTTTGAAATCTGTACTTCTGCTTTCCTTGGGAATAACACTAATTTCAAAATAGTTATTTTTAAAATAGTGTTAGTGTGGACATTCCGGTGCCGCTATTTCGAAAAAACTACTCCCCAGTGCTTCCTAAGGCTCTAACTCAAAGTAATGTGTACACATTAATGGAGCCTGCCTCCACCTAATTTTGAGGCTTCCCCATAGTGGGGTCACACTATTTTGATTTGGTAAAATCAGCAGTTAAGCTGAATTTAGTTATTTCAAATTAATTTCCTAGTGTAGACATGGCCTAAGAGTGCTCTAACGTGTTGAGACCAAAAGATGTCTTTGTTTCATAGGATAAGGAGGCTTTAAGCATTTTTGTTCCAATGGTTTACAAAATGACACAGCCATAGCAAGTTTCAAAAATTTTTAAATGCATTTTCTTAATTTTGATCACCGAATCTAATAATATCCCTCATGAGTTTCAAAATTATATCTGTCTCCTTGCAGACTTGCCATTTTGTATTTTGCTGGTTCAGGATTTTCCATTTTGTATTTTTTTGGTGCCCCTCTGCACAAGTGCTGATGATTCCTGTAGTGGAAATGGCAGCGGTCCCACTTGGAGCTGCAGTTATGGTTGCGTGTTTGAGTCTGCAAAGCTATCAAAAGGGCCAACGACTATCATATTGGCAGCATCAATTCATAGCACCAGTCTGAGGGTGTGGGGGATTTGAAGGCTGCTTTCATAAGAGTTCTTCCCCTTGTACATTTTCTTTTGAATGAACAACTGGCCTTCTGTGGCAGCAGTTCTTAGAGATCAAAAATGTTGAATACCATGCAGAGCATGTTCTCAGCTTACATAATAAATGTGACTCTCTCAGAGAGCTACATTTAAAATAAAAAAGAGCTCTCTGGGGATTGGCTGAGGTCAGAGAAGCTGGGGATTGAATGAAAATTTCTGAGAAGGACACTGAAAGGCAAGTGGGAGATGCGACCTTTCAAGATTTTCCTTTTGTCACTTCCCTTACCACAATAAAATGCGGGCAAGATGTGTGCAACATTTCACAACTCCAATGGCTATTGTTGAAACATCCACAAATTATACAAGCTCTGTTGCAGTATAAAATGTGCTGGCATGCTCAGTTAAATAGCTCTGGCTGCTTCTGTGTGGGTTAATGAAATCCCATCCTTTGCCGTTGGTACAATCCATTAAATGGTGACCCACTGCTTTACTCAGAATACTAATATTTCTAGATCTCCCTCTCTCTCAGTGGAATGACAAGGTTTTGCAAAGAGGTTCTTATATTTATTGAAGCAAAATACAGGACTATGTAGCACTTTAAAGACTAACGAGATGGTTTATTAGATGATGAGCTTTTGTGGGCCAGACCCACTTCAAAGTAGGAATAAGACCCTCCGGAAAAGGGCACTTTTTCCGGAGGATCGGGGCCAGTCTAGATGCTCTTTTCCGGCTTTTTTAAAAGCCGGAAAAAAGCGGCGGACATTTTTATTTAAATGCCGCGGGGGATATTTAAATCCCCCGTGGATTTCCCTACGACGACTAGTGAAATTTACATGCCCCTTCCGGAAAAGGGGCCAGTGTAGACGTAGCCTAGGTGACTGTGGTGCTTAAAAAACAAAGGCTAACACAGTACCCATCTACAAAGGAGACCCAGCAGAAACAGAAGTAGAGCCCTGGTCTAGACTAGGGAGTTATTTCAAAATAACTCCCCTTATTGCTAAACAACAAGCGGAGCGTCCACACTACCAAGCCCGTTATTTTGAAATAAGGGGCTGGTTATTTCTAAATAATAACTCCTGCTTTCCACAAGGAATAACACTTATTTTGAAATACTTATTTTGAAATAGTGGTAGTATGGATGCTCCACTGCTTATATTTCAAAATAACTGCTGCCCAGAGACATTAACAGTAATTACTCCCCAGTGCTACCTGGGGCTTTAAGTTGAGGTAGCACGTCCATATTAAGGGAGTCTCCCTCGGACTAATTTCGAGGCTTCCCTGTAGTGTGGACATGCTATTTCAAAATAGTTATTTTGGGAGTTACAGGTGACCCGCATTTATGACCACCGTGCTCCAACTGCCGCCCCCACCTGCCACAGCCCCCAGCCAGCTTTGCGAGCAGCTCGCGCCGCGCCACCTCCACCCGGCACAGCCCTGGCTGGCTCTGCGAGGAGCTTGCACCGCGCCACCTCCACCCAGCACAGCCCCCAGCGCGCTGGGGACTACAACTCCCAGGAGGCAAAGCGAACCAGGAACAGAACCTTCGTTTTAGCACCGTGCCTATGGGAAATAAGGGTTCAACTTATGTAGGCTCATCCAAGAACCAATTAGATCGTAAGCGTGGGGGTCACCTGTATTTCAAAATAATATCCTAGTGTAGACATGCCTTGAGCATTTTGTTCTTACACTGGAAGGGGAGGTGGAGGGAAGAAAACCAGCCACAGCTTCTATCTCTGTTTGAGAAATAGCAGTGCTATGAGCTTTGACCTTTTATTAACAAGCAAGTCACTTCCTAGGGGACAATGATTCATTGCAGGACATCTTATCTGCATGTGAACAGACTCAGCCCCAAGGTATTCCTTTGTCATATATTGCATGTGTAGATGGCAATAGATTCTATGTAGCAGTGAAAGTAGGTTTACAAGTTTAAAGTGCTACTTTACTCTATCTGGAATAAGGAACAATCATTAATGAATTTTAGAAAATTACAGTGAAAGCCGAGTTTGACCTTTGTAAGAACACATATAGAACCATTGCTAACCAACATCAGTTGTCATGATCATCTCAAGAGACTTAGGGATATCCTTCTTAAATTATGACAGCAGTATTTGAAGGTGGTATGAAGGCTGAAATCTCCCATCTGCATGGGACTGAACAGAATGGCTCTATTGATCTTACTAAGTACATTTAGCAGCCCTACTCGAGGAAAATTTTCTCCTTTGTATCTACTATTGTCCACCCTGCATGTAGATAAAAATACTGTTCTTCAGTCAGGAAAACAAATCATTCCTATTACCCTTTCAGGAAAAGCTTAAGGTGCTCTTATTAGGAACAATGTTTTAGGGCAAATAAGTCCCTCCGTATTTTGTACTAATTAAGTAACTTAAGGAAATATGCTAAGAGGTATGAACTAAACAATGCAAAAGTAACCCAAAGGGGCTAGATACAATTCATTTAAAAATTGACTCATGAAATTATCAGCATTTATGAATAACAATGCTGCTCTGGCAATAACAATATAATTATGATTGCTAGGATATTAAATTAGGTGAAAGTTTTCATAAATAAAAGGTTTAGTTTGGTTCTCAGCATAAGTTATTAGCTAATTGTCCACTTTCTAATTCACTTTCATATAAAAGATATGATCAGTCTGCTTCCCTTATACAGTTCCCATGGAGAGAAATTAATTAAGTGGAATTTAGGTTCCACGTGAGACTTATGATTTGCATAGGAATGAATTTCTCTTTGGCATTGAATCTCATCTTAATTTTCAGTGAGTGTTAAACTTTGCATACGTGACATACTGGCTAATGTATTTGTTCTGCTCTGCTGCCTATTGGATGGAAAGTCAGATCTGCTCAAATCAATAGAATTATTCATGGAAATTGATATTGCAGAATTGGGTCCTTATCTTCTAGTCACTTTGTGCTATGAATACGTACATCCAATGATATATATGTCAATATTGCTTACTAGAATCTATTAGAATCAATGTTTGAGGATGACCTAAGGTTGCTGAATGTTATACATTATTCAGATAGACCATGATTCATCGAAGTACTGAAGTGCATGTTTTGCCTTAAGGCAGGGGTGGGCAATAATTTTTGCAGGGAGAAGGGGGGGCACTTCACTAATTTTGGTACATAGTTGCTGGCCACTTCTGGGCCCCCAGATGGGCAGGGCCTCAAGCAGAAGGGGTGGGGCTGGGGGCTAGAGAGAGAGACACACACACAGAGTTTGTGACACAGATTGAGTGAGTGCCGCAGTATGTATGTGACAGTGGCACAGAGACAGTGTGTGTGTGAGAGTGACACAGAGAGTGCATGTGCTGGTTAGGTGTCTGAGAGAAGCCATGTGCTGTCTCTTTAAGGGAAATTTGTTCTGGTCTCTTGTCTCCCCTTCCCCTGCTCTGTATTCCTCTGAGTCACTTAACATCCACACTCCACGATGTGTCTCCCTCTCCCCAACCCCTGCTGTGCAGAGATGGGGTACAGGGGCACGGGAACACCATGGCTACGGCTACACTGTAGCCTTCTTCCTTATTTTTTCAGGAAGAACAACGCTTGCTCAAGAGGGGGTTTTTGCGCAAAAAGGAGCCGTCTACACAGCTCCTTTTTGCACAAAAGCCTCTTGCGCAAAAGCGGCTGCTAATTAATTATGCAAATGAAGCATGGCAATATTCCATGCCATGCTTCATCTGCATAAGCTTTTCCCGAAGAAGGCTACAGTGTAGCCGTAGCCCATGACTTCAGCACACTGCTTTCTCCTCCTGCCCCCTTCCAGCTCTGCACAGCTTGTAGGAGAATCCTGGGAGCAGCTTGGCTGGAGCAAGGCAGGGAGAGGTGCAGATGAACACATGCTGCAGGCTGTAAGTACCCATGCTCTGCTAATCAGCTGGATGGGTTGGAGACAAATGCTTGGTGGGGTGGATCTGGCTCATGGGCTGGATTTTGCCCACCCTTGATATAAGGCCACCCATAATCCCATCTGTATTCAGGCAGAAACGGGGGGGAGCAACTAATTGACTATCCTGTTGACTAATCCTTCACATCCCTACCATTGAAGGTCCCTCTGCAAGGATCCCAGAGACATGTATGGATCTAATGTAAGTGTTTACAAGGCACTTTAGTTGTTGAGAAGGTGAGTTAATGTCCATATTTTACAAAATCCTCGGTTTGGTGTCAGAGGATACTGGGTTCCATTCCTACCTCTGGCACAGAGCTCTTGTGTACCCTTAAGCTAGCCATTTAACTTCTGGGTTAGTCACTCATGAATTTCCTGAATACTAGACATTCTGGTATCACAGGAATGGTGTTGGCTGGCGTGAACTGGCTTGCATAGTGCATGCAAAGTCATGCCTCACGGAGGATGCCACTTTGAAAAGTGTGTGGCTCTGTCCACAAGCGTGACCTTCTGTAATGCTGGCAAATCCTGCTCATCTGTAGGCAGAATTGAACCTGGACTTCTGGAGCTTAGTGCATGAGCCTCTATCGCATGAGCTAAAAGCCCATTCACTATTAGCTAAGGCTGTAGACTGATTACTCTCTCTGTAAGTGATCTCAGTGTTATTACATGAGAGAGTACCCCACACAAAAAGTGTGTGGGTGACACTTGCACGCACACTGTGTACGAGAGGTTACGCTGGACGGGGTAAAGTGCCACGCACTTCAAAATGGTGCCCCCCACCATCTGGTTTTGGCTCAGTTCCAGCGGGGACAAGCCATCCAAAACCAGGACAGTCTGCTTTTAAAGCAGATGAATGGCCAGCCTATCTGTGTGCCCTGTTGCCTGCTTTGTAAAATATTACTAGTGCTTACCTCAATTAAAAGAAAGCTATGAGGCTAACGGCATTAATTAATTCTGTACCATGCTCTGAGATCCAGTCCTCAGAGGGAGATATTGTATCATACTCTTTTATGAAAGAAAGATTAATCCACCACTTAGAAGCTCTTTTTAGTGTCTTTGCTTTTTCGCTCTGCAGTAAACAGGGCCGTCTTTACCCATACACAGAATATGCAGTTGTGTAGGCACCTGAACATTTGGTGTGCCACAGGGTCTTAACGTCTACTCACCCACCTTATACTATCTCTGATCTGTGGCTCTGCTTCCTCTGGAGAGGATCTTGTTAACTTAAAAGTGAAAAAGCTGGCCAGACCTATTAGCAGACATTGAACCTATGAAAGAGCCATTTAAGAGGTAAGAAGTCCATTTAAGAGGCACTTGCCAACCTCCTCTATATACTGTCATTTTCTGAATTTACCGTGTCAGTTTACGGGACTTTGGTTTAAAATTTGCGTAACAACTATTCCATTAGAGTGTTACTGCCAATTATAAAATCACATCTCTAAAAAGTCATCATTCTCCTCCCCCCAAGGTTGCCATTGGGCAATAGGGGACTAGCTTAATAGTACCGTGTAAGGTCCCATGAATCCTAAGGCTAGTGTTGAAGTGAGGGTCAGATTTACAAAATGTTTTAGTACCTGAAGATGTAGGGCAGTGGTCCCCAAACTTTTGGGGCTGCCAGACGCCTGGGGGCAGGGCCACTCACGCGCTGCGCATACGGGGGCGGGGCCACTCACAGGCCACGTGACTGGGGGCGGGGCCAAACATGTGCCGCACACCAGAGGCCGGCAGCGGCATGTGCCACGATCCTGGGGAGGGCCTGCTCAGGTTCCGCGCAGCCGGGGCCGGTGCGGGCACGCACGGCACCCCCAGGGCCAGGGCCAGGGCCAGGGCCGGCAAGGGTACGTGCGGCGCCTCCGGGGGTGGGGGCAGAGGCGGGGCCGGCAAGGGCATGCGCGGCGCCTCCAGGGGCGGGGCCGGGGCCAGCGCCAGGGCCGGCAAGGGCACACGCGGCGCATCCGGGGCCGGGGCCGGCCATGCGCCCAAGGCTGGCACCTGTCGCATGCCCGGGGGCGGGGCCAGCCCAGATTGCTCCGCAGGCGCACGTAAAGGGCCCGGCGGGCGCCATGGCGCCCGCGGGCACTAGGTTGGGGACCACGGATGTAGGGAGATGCTTAGTGAGATTTTCAAAAATATCTAAGTGAGCTAGGCATCTCACTTTCACTGACTGCCAAAGGGAGTTAGACACCTAAATTGCTTAGGTGCTCATCTGCATCTTTAGGCAC
The DNA here is from genome assembly GCF_049634645.1 of Pelodiscus sinensis. NCBI lineage: Eukaryota > Metazoa > Chordata > Testudines > Trionychidae > Pelodiscus > Pelodiscus sinensis. The sequence goes on from NC_134730.1 coordinate 16,101,902, forward strand.
CCAAATACCTTCATATAGGCAGGCCCCAAGTCACATCCTTTGCCTTAAAGACAACTGGGAAAATAAAATTAAATGCTTTAACCATTTGAAAATATAGGCTTCTCTGCTATAGTAGATTAGTATTTTTAATATATATATTTTGGAGTGAGACTTGTTAATATCTCCCTCCACCTTTTGTTTCTGGTCTTCCATATGCACTGGCAGAGTTAAAACCATTTCAGTGTTGACCAGTTCCGTAAATCAACTCATTTAACTTTAGAATTAGGTGGACAGGAGCAAGGAGATTAAAAACAAGAAAAAATATAACTATCATTTATTCAGATGCAGGTTCCTTTGGGATGATGAGTACCGAGGGAGAGTTATTCCCTTTGATTGGAACAATGATATGTTGCTGGGGCTGTAAAAGGCACTTATCCAACTGGAGGAAAATTCCTCCAGTCCAGGCAATATGTTATACAGCCCTTTGCAAGTTCTGGAGTGGCTGGGGCATGGAAGTGGAGTCCCCATGGCATAAGCTATTTTGGGGGATAGTCTGGCTGCCCAGTGGAAATGGGCTATAAGTCAGAGCCACATCTGGCTACTCTGCTTTAGTGTGTTGTGTTGTGTATCAAGTCCTCCACAGTAACCTACAAGCAAATATCAGAGGGGTGCATCTGACGAAGTGGGTCTTTGCCCACGAAAGCTTATGCTCCTACACGTCAGTTAGTCTATAAGGTGCCACAGGACTCCTCGCTGCTTCTACAAGCAAATGAATGCAACAGTGGTTTAAAGTTTCCGTTTCCTCTCTTCTTGCTGGGCTGTGACATGCTTTTCTGTCTAATTGACCTTCTACTAAAATCAATGGCACCTAAATACATTTGCAGATGTAGATCTCAGATATTGTGATGATTAGCATTGTATATAGAAGCGGGGGGGATCGTCATTGTCAATGATTTTGGTGTCTTGCTGCATGGCAGAACTAATGCTTGCTAGAAGGAAAGCAGATCGCCAATAGATTACATAGCAGTGAAGTGCAAGATAGGGATGTTAAAATGCGATTACTTCCCTAATCGAATAGTCAATAGATTTTCTGTCAACTATTCGATTAGTCGACAATGTTGGCGTGAGCAGTTGTGGTACTCAGATTGACTCAGTTTGGCTTGCACCGATTCACAGCAAAATCTCCCCAGTTGCACACATCTCTCTCTCTCTCTCTCTCTATGGGTATGTCTACACTACCCTCCTAGTTCGAACTAGGAGGGTAATGTATGCATACCGCACTTGCTAATGAAGCCCGGGATTTGAATTTCCCGGGCTTCATTAGCATAAGCGGGGAGCCGCCATTTTTAAATCCCCGCTGCTTCGAACCCCGTGTAGCACGGCTACACGGGGCTCGAACTAGGTAGTTCGGACTAGGGTGCCTATTCCGAACTACCGGTACACCTCGTTTCACGAGGAGTAACGGTAGTTCGGAATAGGACCCTAGTCCGAACTACCTAGTTCGAGCCCCGTGTAGCCGCGCTACACGGGGTTCGAAGCAGCGGGGATTTAAAAATGGCGGCTCCCCGCTTATGCTAATGAAGCCCGGGAAATTCAAATCCCGGGCTTCATTAGCAAGTGCGGTATGCATACATTACCCCGCTAGTTCGAACTAGCGGGGTAGTGTAGACATACCCTATGTGTGTATGTGTGTGTGTGTGTGTGTGTGATATGAATGAAAAGATCTGAGGTAGTCCCCTTTCATGGGGAGAATTCATAGTTATTTTGGATTTATACATTGTGGAAAATGGGTAGCTCTTTTATATACATTATTTTGATCTGGACCTAGAAAGGGACTTAAGTGCTGCATTTCACTGAATGTTGCAATATAGAGATGCAAGAGTTTAACAAGTTAACTGATATAAATTAGCTTATCGGCTCCAGTACCAACAGCCCACAGCACCGGCAGCCACTGGGAGTTGTGATGCTTGCAGCATTTAACCAAGTAACTGATTTAATTGTAATTGGTTACACGGTTAGTAATTATTTTACCATTTTTACATCCCTATAGCAATGGCGACCATTTAGGTGCTTAGAAAATCAGAACAACACTGTGTTGTTGGGTTCCTGAATTGGGCTCCTCTGTTCTCTATGTACTATATGGGGAAAGATAAGTGCCTCAGAGAGCCATCGACAAAAGCCACCATGCTAGGTAGGGAGCCATCTAAGCTAGCCAATGGGCAATGCTGACTAAAGGAGTATGTACTAAACCCCACCCCTTTCAAGGAGTTAGGCACCTATCACTGGGAACCCTCTTCTGGAGTCAGGTTGCCTAGGTGCCTAAGTTATTTCTTATAAGAAAGAGCTGGGTGTCTGCGTTGCTCGTCACAAAATGGCTGGAGGAGGAAGTGGCTAAGGCACTTGTCTTTGACTGAGCAGTGCTGGGTTCAATTCCTCTCTGCCTGAGAGGGAGAAAGGGTCTGAATAAAGGTCAGACTCTCCTATAGCTCATAGGTTATGGGGGCTCCTTTAATCTCTCCTGCTCAAGGTGCTATGTTCAACTGTGTCATGGGCAGCATGTGAACTGCCCCGTTGGGGGGAGGCTAGCTCCCCAGCCTGGCTCCTTCTGCCCCAGGCCACACTCCTCCCCCACCAGAGTCAAGTGCTTCCCCACTATAGCCTCCCAAGTGCACTCAGCCCCAGAGCACCGGGCAGGTGGGGCAGGCCCAGAGCACCAAACAGTGCAAGCACCATGCCCAGCCACCCCAAGTCCCAGCCGTAGGCTGCCTTAGCCCCAGGTGAGAGGAAGAACAGGAAGCCAAAGAGGCCTGGAGCGGCGTGAGGGTGGGGCCTTCACAGGCTGTTTTGGGAGACTTAGCCTTTTCCGGCCTGGATACCAGTGTTAGGATTGAAAGTTTTATTCTTTTTATATTTCTTATTTTAGGTATAATAATATAGTAGTAATGTAGCAATAATATAGCAACATAAGACACACACACACACACACACACTATATATATATATATATATATATATATATAATATTTTACAAATTAAGTCCTTTCAGTTGAAGGTGTATTTTCTTTGTTCTGAAGCTTAGTAAATGTTCTAAAGTAGAAAAACAGTTCCGGGTATTGTGGCTGTGTTAATAAGATTAGAGGAATTCTGCTAATGTTGAAGGCCAAGCCTTAATTGTTTAATTTTCAATGCTTTTGCTTTGCCATGCAGATCTGTAACCACGGAAAGCTGTGGATGTAAGGAGTGTGAATGTGTCAAGATAAGATGCAAAGTTTTATATGGCTTTAGAACCAGATGGCCAAAGAAGGGGGTTGAGCGAGTATGGGCAATGCCAGAGCACGAGACAACCTGGCTGCAGAGGAGCCATTTATAACCATCGGTGTATACCCCTACTCACAAGAAGATTGGATAATTGGCAGATTGACGACCTTAAAGCGGAGCAAGCACTCCGAAAGGACGATTGATTACAGGATGAACCTTCGAGAGATGTTTTGGGAACGATTGACATCAACAAGATAACATTCCGGTCACAAGGTGACAGAGCGGGATCCATGGATTTCAACAGAGAAGAAGGATTATAAATAGCAGGGTGCTTTGCTATGGAACTTTGGGTTTGTCTGCCACACTGTCTCGAGAGGAGTATCAGATCGATTGACCGACAAGGTCTGGCTCCCCCCTGTGCTCAATCAAGCTGGCCACCAGATTGACACAGACTCTGGACTGGTAACTATGATATCATTTGGCAGAACTGTGTATGCATGATGTTTTGTGTGTGTGTGTGATTGAAAAGCATACACAACTGTGGTATTCTCAATAAATGCGGCATACTGCCTTTTCCCCCATAAAAGATCTCATGTGCTTCATTTAAGCATAACACCGGCTGGCCAAGAACTGTGAATAAATAAATAATTATTAGAGCAGGGGGATTAAACCACAGCTGGTCTAAACAAGGAGAGCCTTCCTTGTTACCCTAACCGTCAGGCAACTGAGTCATTCTCTCTCTGGCTCACTGATGAAGTATTTACTAACAGAGAGACAGCAGCAGAAAGAAAGCTGGAAAACCCACATCAGAATAGCTAGTGGCTCAGCAGAGCATTCACCTGAGAGGTGGATCACTCTTATTGAAATCCTTCCCCGCCCCCCCAGGCAGAAGAAGGAATTGAACCTGGATCTTCCCCATCCCAGGGAAGTGCTCTAATCCCCAGTTGGAAAGGTATGAGGTATATGAAACCCCATCCTCCTCCAGTGAGAATCTGAATGGGACACAATTCAGTAGGTAGTCTTTGAGCATGGCTACCAGATAGGCAGGGGAACTCCTATCTTCCTCTAGTTCATGGATTGCTCTGGGGTTTAGGCGAGGGAGAGGTGTACAATTACTTGCAGTGGGCCAGGAGTATATGAAACCACAAGGCATCAAGAAAACTGGCTAATTTGGCAGACGTAGAGTTAAATATCTGGACAGTGTTGCCTGATGAGCCACAGGTGGAAACCCAGCAGAATACTCAGAGGGTAGTTATCAGGCAAACAAGCTTGTTTGGGTGAAAGTGTGGCTTGAAGGTTAGAGAAGCAAAAAGAGGATAAAGGTGAGGTTTACTCAATGCCTTTTGTTGAGTGCTGGGGCTGTTTGTTTCAAACATAAAGCCATTGTCTTTTTGTTATAGTAACCTCTCACTGAAACTTGTACCCTTTTGGATTCACTGTGCTTTATCTTCCTGAAAAGGATTGTTGCTTTGCTGGTGGGTTGCTCTGATGGTAACCAGAGACAATAAGTAAATGTGTATGGAGTACAGGTTGAACCACTCCAGTGTGGCACTCTCAGGACCCAAACCAGAGAATTTGCCAAACCAGGGGAGGTCAATATTATCTAGCAACATTACCAACACTTCCACTGCTTACTGGGCTCTTAGAAGACATTTTGGGGTAAATTAGCACTAAATAACAGTATAGAACACTAAGAGCTAGGACTGGTGGCTGTAAACAAACTTTATGGGACTGCAGGAAACTTGGCCTCACCTATATGTAGACATCTGGCTAACTAAACTCACGCCAGACCATGGATGTTGATGGACCAGAGAGTTCTAGACTAGAGAGGTTCAACCTGTACAAGAATCTAAATAAAGTTTTCCAGGTGGTAGCACCGTTGTAACTGATATATGGGTTTCTTGCATGGGTTTGAAAATCCACTCATGAATGCCAGAGCTGATCATCTTTTACATGAAACCATCTTAAATGCTTGCAGTTCCTTGTTATATGTATGAGTCACAGGGAAACATACTGCACAGATTCACAATTAAAAATAAGATACATCTAAAAACACATACAGTCAGGATTCTAGAGGAGAATTCTGTGACTTTAAAATCTAAAATAATAATCCAATAATCCTGATGAATACACAGCTACATAATATCATTGATGTGGTTTCCCTGGAAAAACATTATTAGCTGTAATGGAAGTTTTGCATAAGTGTGCACTTCAGTATCCAGCCTTCTTGATGGATTCTACAGGCAGCCACCTCTACTTAAAATCTGGGGAGAATGGAAGGGAGGAAGAAAGGGGGAAGACAAACTAGTGGGTGTGGTGGATGGAGTTGTGAGAACTTGCAAAGATTTGCCTAGATAATTTTATATATCTCATGAAGTGAAGAAGATCTTCATTATAGGTGCTGCTGTTACTTTACATTCATTCCTTCTTTGATGATGCATCTGTAGGATCCTGCTCTGATGATGCATGCAAAAGAGTAGGTATATTTTTCTTTCTGTTTTATTTCTTTGCAAGAGCTATTATGACTTTTATCTCTGAATATATTAGTTGACTTTTAGGAGAACCTACAAGGTCAGTGGTTTGAGTGACAGCTATCTTGGTCATAAATAGACTAATAAATGAATTTGATAAAATGGGGGGGGAGGAGCAAGGGAAGGAATCAATGGCTCTAAGGCTATTGTACTATGAGCTTCCAACAACACAATGTTAGCTTCAGTAGGAGTAGAGCAGGTATATGAATCCATATGGGGCAAGTTCCTTTCATTCTTACTCAAGTGAGTAGTCCTATGTAAGTGAATGACCCTACTTTGTGTGAAGGGTTTGGCTCATTCTCTTTTATTATACTAAACCTAACTTTAACTGTACCAAAACAGGTTAATTGAAGCTGAATTTCCAAAAGTGCATAGTGATTTTTTGGTAAATACTTGAAACATGTTAGATAGAGCAGGTGATAGGCATTTTCTGAAAATCAGGCTCATGAAATGTGTCTGAAGTTATGTACCCCAAAATCACTTGTCACTAAAAAATTTAGATTTAAGCATCCTTGTTTCTGTAGTCATTTCATGCACTGATTCATGGAAATTAGTGTGTTCTCTTGGTAGAAATCCTAGAAGTTCAGGCCCATGTCTCATAGACTCATAGACTTTAAGGTCAGAAGGGACCATTATGATCATCTAGTCTGACCCCCTGCACAGCGCAGGCCACAGAATCTCGCCCACCCCTCTCAGAATAATCCTCTCACCTATGTCTCAGATATTGAAGCCTTCAAATACTTTGAAGGCCCCAACATGTAGAGAGTCCTTCAGCTGTGATCTGTGCCCAATGCTACAGAGGAAGGCGAAAAACCTCCAGGGCCTCTGCCAATCTACCCTGGAGGAAAATTCCTTCCTGACCCCAAATATGGCGATCAGCTAAGCCCTGAGCATGTGGGTAAGACTCACCAGCCAGACACCCAGAAAGTTCCCTATAATGAATGGTCAATTAGTTACCAAGATCATGTTATTTCATCCAACCATCCCCTTATCATAGAATCATAGAACTGGAAGAGACCTCAGAAGGTCGTCAAGTCCAGCCCTCCGCTCTAGGCAGGACCAATCCCATCTAAATCAACCCGGCCAGGGTTTTGTCAAGCCGAGACTTAAACACCTCTAGCGATGGAGACTCCACTACTTCCCTAGGTAACCCATTCCAATGCTTCACTACCCTCCTAGTAAAATAGTTTTTCCTAATATCCAATCTGGACCTCTCCCACCACAACTTGAGACCATTGCTCCTTGTTCTGCCATCTGTCACTACTGAGAACAGCCTCTCTCCATCCTCTTTGGAACCTCCCTTCAGGAAGTTGAAGGCTGCTATCAAGTCCCCCCTTACTCTTCGCTTCTGCAGACTAAACAGACCCAAGTCCCTCAGCCTCTCCTCGTAGGTCATATGCTCCAGACCCCTAATCATTTTGGTTGCCCTCCGCTGGACCCTCTCCAATGCGTCCGCATCCTTTTTGTAGTGGGGGGCCCAGAACTGGACACAGTACTCCAGATGTGGCCTCACCAAAGCCGAATAAAGGGGAATAATGACATCTCTGGATCTGCTGGCAATGCTCCTCTTAATGCATCCTAATATGCCATTAGCCTTCTTGGCTACAAGGGCACACTGTTGACTCATATCTAGCTTCTCATCCACTGTAACCCCCAGGTCCTTTTCTGCAGAACTACTACTTAACTGGTTGGTCCCCAGCCTGTAACTATGCTTGGGATTCTTCCGTCCCAAGTGCAGGACTCTACACTTGTCTTTGTTGAATCTCATGAGATTTCTAGTGGCCCAATCCTCCAATTTGTCTAAGTCACTCTGGACCCTATCTCTGCCCTTAAGCGTATCTACCTCTCCCCCTAGCTTAGTGTCATCTGCAAACTTGCTGAGGGTGCAAGCTATCCCCTCATCCAGGTCATTAATAAAGATATTGAACAAAACCGGTCCTAGAACCGAACCTTGGGGTACTCCACTAGAAACCGACCGCCATCCTGACATCGAGCCATTGATCACTACCCGCTGGGCCCGGCCTTCTAGCCATCTTTCTATCCATCTTACCGTCCATTTATCCAATCCGCATTCCCTTAACTTGCTGGCAAGAATATTGTGGGAGACCGTATCAAAAGCCTTGCTAAAGTCAAGGTATATAACATCCACTGACTTTCCCATGTCCACTGAGCCAGTTACCTCATCATAGAAGCTAATCAGATTGGTCAAGCACGACTTGCCCTTTGTGAATCCATGCTGACTATTCCTGATCACTTTCCTCTCATTCAAGTGTCTCAAAATGGATTCCTTTAGGATCCCTTCCATGATTTTTCCAGGAACCGAGGTAAGACTGACCGGCCTATAGTTCCCTGGATCGTCCTTCTTCCCTTTTTTGAAGATGGGCACTACATTTGCCTTTTTCCAATCATCCGGGATTTCGCCCGATCTCCACGACTTTTCAAAGATAATGGCCAAAGGCTCCTCAATGACATTTGCCAACTCCTTCAGTACCCTCGGGTGCATTAAGTCCGGACCCATGGATTTGTGTACGTTTAGTTTTTCTAAATATTTCCTAACCTGTTCTTTACCCACCAAGGGCTGTCCATCTTCTTCCCATCTTGCGTCGCTTAGCACAGAAGTCCAGGAGCCGACCTTGTCCGTGAATACAGAGGCAAAGAAAGCATTGAGTACATTGTGAAGAGTTTTATGTACAGTGTCTTTCCATGTAGATTTAATGTTCAATTAAGATTTATTTTTAAAACAATCTTTCCTTGCCATTCTTAACCACAAACTTTTGATACCCAACCTTTTGGGGGAACTTCACAATAGTTTCAAATGTTCAAAAAGCAAACAAGACAGAGTTCTTTCCAGAAAAGTTCCTCTCCTTTTACAGATTTCAGCTCATCCCTTCTGCCTGGGCCCAGCTATGCAAATTAAATGAAGATGTCTGCAGTCACACTCAGCTGAGGTAGGAAAACAATGTCAACAGTAGGTAAATTTGATGTAAACCCACTGAGTTGACAAACATGAAGTCATGAATTGAATCCCGATTGAGATACTTAAAACTAGACTGTATAAAGCATTAGAGAAGCGTAAGCAAATGACAGGGAGGGAGAAAGATTATTTGAAGATACAAACATGTTTAAGCGGAGAGGAGAGGAACAGGGAACATTTAAGCTGAGTATCAAGAAATCCTTTTACTCCATAAAGCTGTGGAATAGTATTGAAAGTGAAGAGGTGGAAGTCACACTCAATGACTTAAGATGAATTTGGAAAAACATTAAAAAGTGTACTGTATCCTTCACTGAGAAATAGGCTGTCTAGACTGCATCCCTTTTCTGTAAAAGGGATGCAAATTAGACACATCGCAATTGCAAATGAAGCGGGGATTTAATTCCCCCCCCCCACTTCATTTGCATAAACATGGCTGCCGCTTTTTTCCGGCTCGGAGGTTTGCCGGAAAAAAGCGCCAGTCTAGATGGGGATCTTTCGGAAAATAAAGCCTTTTCCGAAAGATCCCTTATTCCTCTTAAAATAAGGAATAAGGGATCTTTCGGAAAAGGCTTTATTTTCAGAAAGATCCCCGTCTAGACTGGCGCTTTTTTCCGGCAAAGCTCCGAGCCGGAAAAAAGCGGCAGCCATGTTTATGCAAATAAAGCGGGGGGGAGGGATTTAAATCCCCGTTTCATTTGCAATTGCGATGTGTCTAATTTGCATCCCTTTTACGGAAAAGGGATGGAGTCTAGACACAGCCATAGTGTAAATAACTTAATATGCCTTTCCCATTCTGATCTCCTATGGACCAGATTCTTATAGCTGGTAGCCCCACAAGTGGAGTGAGGTCCTGTGATTCTTTGACCTTAGTAGTTTATTAGAATAACTTTCTGGAAAATCCCTAGTTCCAGTTGTGTGCATTACTACGTTGCACACTCTTAATTTCATAAAAGAAAATGAAACCTTTGTCGGTTCATTTGTATTCTAGTAACACCCTACTCCATGACTGAGACTCAGTTATAGTGTGCTGTGCTAGAGCGACTGCCCCACGCTGGCTGGAAGGGATTAATGAAGGCTAGAGGGAGCCTGTGCAGAGCCCTGGCCAATTAGGGAGAGGCTTTTAAGAAGCCAATATGGTTATAGCTTGCTGGGGGAGCCCTGTATATATGGAGCTGCTTAGGAGACAGTCAGGCTCTGACCAGGGAAACTGTAGGACGTGGTTCCCTCAGAGAAGGCACCTTCAAGAGAGCAGTGCTGGGCAGGCTCAGGGGGGCTAGAGAGTGAGGTTCCAGCCTGTTACTTGCCAGGCTGCTGACCTTGTTACAAGGACCAGGATGGCACAAAGGGTCACAGGGAAAGTGGCCTAGGGAACAAGAGGCAGTGAAGACGAGGAGGCCAGCCAGAAGGGGGTGCCCTGCTGATGAAAGAACTAATTCCCCAGAGCTACCAGCAGGAGGTGCCGCAGTGGTGAGTCCCACCCAATGACGTGTATTCCAAGATACAGCTCTGAATTCTAGGCTCAATCCTCAGCTAGTGTAAGTCAGTATAGCCCTTTAGCTCCCCAGCACAGGCCACACGGGCTGAAGGTCCGTCCCTGCAGTTTTCTCCATCTTATACGTTAGTGCATTTTCTTTCGCATGTTTGAAGCACTTTAATTCATATAACAAAAATCGCCCGGGCATGTCAATTCTGAAACTTATGGAGTCTGCTGTCTAAATCCCCATGAAGTGTGACAAGATTCCTTTCATCCCTGACTTTTAAAATTGAAAAAGCAGGCGACGCAGAGAAGGGCTTGAAGGAGAATATGGAATCGTCTCGAGCCATGTCAAATCTTTTTTTTTTCTCTTTTTTGACTTTGATTCTTTCTCCTCTGCAATGAAACTAAACTAATCAGGAACATACAAATCAACATGACCCATGCAGGGAGAGAGTGACTAAGTACTAAAGAGCTGCGTGTTTTGTCAAGTCCTTCTCTGCTGGTGTTAGTCTGCTTTAATAGTACCTTCCATGCTGCAGCTACAGTATTGGCAGTGGAACCATTAAGGGCAAATGTTTCTGAAAACTAAGGATGCTCTTTATTTTTGCAAGATATTATTAACTGATGACTCCTCTAAAAGCAATTTAGAGGCTTCTAATCTTTGCAATACAGAGGATAGTGGCTTGTACCACTGCCCTCTATTGGAATATAATAACTCTGCTAACATATGGCACTTCCTTTGATGATCTAGACAGTGGAACATCTCCTTTAGCTTTCAGCATTTGTTGAGAGCCAGAAGTCCTGTCCCTAAATGCAAGGGGAATTCTAGTACACAGAATGTAATTACCAGAGTTGGCACTTGGCCAGGACGCTGGGGTTAACAGGACTTCTTTTAAATAGTGTTCCAGTAATTTTAATAACCAAAGGTTTCTTATTAATACTTACTGTACAACATGCATTATAACAGGCAGATGCAGTTCGGTTCATGTACTTTTCTCCATATGTGTTAAATATTAATAATTTAATATTAGCCAAAGCAGGTCAAATAGTATGACATGGTATAGAGATTTAACTAAAGTAAGCATCCCATAATTATGGCAGGGATTTTATTGGTGCTATAGCATGTAATCAACGGTACTATAATTCTTTTCTTTAATCCTTAAAACAAAAAGAGGAATACATACAATATTTTAATTCCTATTCAGATACAGCTATTGTAATGGAATGAAAATGTTTGCCTTGTCATATCTAATAGTTTGTCAATCTTTTTAAAATAGATCTTTCGTTAAAAATAACCTTAAAAGCATTTATCAATGATTGCTTGTATAGCCGCAGATGAATTGTTTGAATACTGTGTGTGACTAAGGTTTCTGTAATAGATGGTGAATTTAATTTCAGGATTTCACATAAGAACATTGCTAATGTAATAATGGAACAATTCTCCAAAAAAAGGCTCTAAATTATGATTATTCTATTGTCCTGGTAGTTCTGTGTGATTAAATGATTTATGGGCAGTTAGTTTCCTAAGCTTCTGTGTGCCATGCTGCATGAACTATGTCCTTGGGTGTAAAACTTAAGGGTTCTCAGTTGTTTCCTGCTTCACTTCTAGTTAATGGGGGTATCCTTTTAGCTGTTGTAATTCTGCCAGTGAAGACTTTAATGCATCCTGCTTGATTATGAGAGCTTTTTGTCCATAGTCTGGAGCCTTAGAACCTTCTAAAATGTCACTTGCAGGGCTGGTGCATAAGGGAAGTTGGAGAGAACTACTCCTCCACCCCCCGAAAAGGGGTCATTGCATTTATCAAAAAAAAATTAAATAAAACCCTGAAAAAATCCACCAGCTTCCTAGAGCAAACTTGCTTGAATTCTCCCAGATGAAACTTTGATGCGTGTGTGTTTATTAAGTCTGGAGATGTGGTTATGTCCTGCAGAGCCTTGATGGAAGGTCAGAGATCTCCTGTGCAGAAAAAGTCAAAACCCTCTGCAGAAGCCTCTCTCCCAAGACTGGGGTAGGACTGTGCATGCAGGTGGGTGCAGGACATACATCATACCCACCTGGCCCCATAGAGATAAGGTACTAACTATTTTATATCTCTCCCCTTCTGTAAAGCCATGGGGACGGGGAGGAATAGCTGCAGCCCACTTCATTGGAGATGCTCTGCCAATGTGTTAAAACTTGCACAAAATTATGCCTGTTTGTCAATAGTTGGTTCAAAACATGCCCAAAACCTCAAACATCTCCCTGCAGGTGGACCCAGAGGCCCAAATGGAGCACTGTTGACTTTAGTGGGGCCCTAAATCCCCCCACAACTGTGTATAGAATTGGGGCATATGAAACACCTTGGTTTTTGTGGGGTTTTTTCCTATACATAGCTAATGATATCTTAAAAGAATGGAATTTAATGCAATATTACCACCCTGCTCTGGCCCTTTGGGGTGCTGATTCTGTTCCTATTAACTCAGATGGCAGCGGATTTGAGCTCCATGTGACATGCTACAAAACAGAGAATGAAAGGAGCTTCCCAGACTAAGTTGGGAACAGGTTTTTAACTTGAATGTTTGATTGGCGCAGTATGTTAACAAAACCTCCTGTGGCTCTTTGACAACTGCTTATAAGAGTTTGCTTTGTGCATCTCCTACAATGAAAGGTAATTTATGTGCTTATTTATGCGTCTTTACATCTGTAGCACAGCTTAGAAATGTTAAGTAAGGGTGCAAAGAAATAAGGTATCAGTCACTAGAGGGGAGAATAATGTACACTTTTAAGACTTGGTACTGCTGCCATCGGCTGTTGTTGGCTGCCTTGAAGCTTGTAAACTACCAGAACTAAATAGTATCCCTGGACTGTACTATATTTAATAGATGACAGTTGGAGACTGGTTCCCTCTTCCACAGTAGTAAGCTGTTGGCAACATTGTGACATTCTTCCTGCATCAATTGTGAAGGAAACTAAAATGGAGGGGTGAAGCATTTAATCACTCACAACTGTCAGGAGTCATTAGATCAACCTCTGATATGCTGTGTGCTCTTCCTGACGTGGCAAATGAGACTGCGGAAGATTTTATTCATGCACACGATTCTGTTCAGACCAGTGCTTTTCTTACTGATGAAAGAAATCTTACAGCAAGTGCTGCCGTCCAGTAATGATAATGAAAGCTATCAAGATGGAATCATGGAAACAGATGATTGTGTGTGTCAGTTATGAATACAGCAAAGGAGGCAGCTCAGATCCCGCATTCACTTAATGCTGCAGAGCAAAACTTCCTTTAATTGCCTATGGGTGGCTAACCACTTGTCACCTTTGGGTGTTAGGACTAGACTTTGCTGTTGTGTATTTACCTTTCCGTGCTAGATAAGGAAAATAATCAAATATTTTATCAAATCTAATAAAGAATGTTCATGTTCTATGGGTTGTTCTCGGTGTGCCTTGTGACTCTATAAGCCAGCTGAGCTGATGAATAGTTCACCTAGAGATCCCTCACCTCTAAGGAGAATCCCTGACACAAGAGGTCTGTATGCCAGGCAGAGAACTAGCTCTGCATTTCTAGTTCAGCCTTAGGTTTTGGCTATCATTCAGTGTGGGACAGGGGCACAGTGGAGTGAAGTTGTATTGGGGGTGCATTGGGATATAAAAGGTGTGGCTGGATCACACCAGCACGCTTGCTGTGATTCTTAGGAACTACTGAGGCAAGTATGCAAGTTATTGCATCCTCAGCACTGATGGTGGTGAACTGAACTGCTTCTCAGAGCCCCTGCATAGGGGATAATTACCTGATACCCTTACATAGCCTTTATCTTACACATGTAGGCTACGTCTATTCTGGTATGATTTTCCGGAAATGCTTTTAACGGAAAAGTTTTCCGTTAAAAGCATTTTCAGAAAAGTGCATCTAGATTGGCAGGACACTTTTCCGCAAAAGCACTTTTTGTGGAAAAGTGTCCGGGGCCAATCTAGACGCGCTTTTCCGCAAAAAAAGCCCTGATCGCCATTTTCGCGATCGGGGCTTTTTTGCGGAAAACAAATCTTTGCTGTCTACACTGGCCCTTTTGCGCAAAAGTTTTTCGGAAAAAGACTTTTGCCCAAATGGGAGCAGCATAGTATTTCCGCAAAAGCACTGACAATCTTACATGAGATCGTCCATGCTTTTGCGGAAATTCAAGCGGCCAGTGTAGTCAGCTGGCAAGTTTTTCCGCAAAAGCCGGTGATTTTGCGGAAAAACTTGCCAGTCTAGACACAGCTGTACAGTCACAGCTGTTGCAGAGTTATATACTGCAATGCAAAAAAGTAGGCATCTGATACAAGTGGTTTAGCTTTCCTTTCCAGCATACTCACCCATACTTCATCTCAACAGGATTATCCTCTGGATGCAAAGTTAACCAGAAACCTAAATGATTGCAGGAGCTAGATCTTGTGGTAATGAGATGCAACAGCGATGGAAAGGCTGGAGCATTTTGCCTTCTGGAATTAAGTCTTTAGGGTTAACTTGCTTCATATTTTAAAGCTTTACTCTGTGGCCATGGGGGCATGGAAACTTAATTGGGGGGAATAAGCTGAGATTCACTTGCAGTGTCATGATTCCAACATCTGGAGCTTTAAGTAAAAAACAGAAATCATTTCATTGGTGATTTCATTTGAGCTGGCAATGCTGTAAATAAGACGGTCTAACCTATTCCAAGTTTTTTCCCAAGACTTCTCGCTTTAGTGCTGCCTTGGGTCTCTGCATGTATTTTTCTAGCCTCCTGAGGGGTTGATGGTGGATGGCTACCAGGAGCCCTACAGATTTCCATCCAGTTTCTCCAAGTTCATGAAGCTTTCTCTTGGCTCTATTCCTTACTTTTTTCTGTCTAGTGCACAGGTGTTGATGCAGTAACTTGAGCACTGAGTGACTCACTAGACTGGTGATGGCCAATAAGCGGCCTATGGGCCAGACAAAGTTCACAGGATTAGCTCCTGGTGGGCCTCCAGAAGCTTCATTCACCTGTGTGTCCTCAGGTATGGCCGCTTGAAGCTCCTGTTGGCTGCATTCTAGCAGGAATTTCCCGCAGCTCCCATTGGCCAGGAATGGTGAACTGCAGCCAATGGGAACTGCAAGCTGCTGTACCTGTGGGGACACAGGTAAAGAAAACGTCTGGCAGCCCATTGGGGGTTAACCTGGGCAAACTATATCAATCCCATGGCCTGTTTTTGCCTGCACTAGTTAAAGTGCATATGAAGTATTTAGATTGCATCTTAAAAGGTTAGGGCTTGACCCAATCAGCAGAAGTCTCTTCAGGACTTTGATGGGCTTCAGCTGTAATCCTTCTGACCTGTTCTTGATACAAGTATCAACATTATATCGGATGAAATGTGTCGGATCACCTTGTGTGCACCTATTTTAGGCATAGATTAATTTATAAAATGGCCAGTCATATAATACTGAAAGTTTGGAATTCTTACAATTCTATTTTTTTAAAAAGTCTCCATTTGTTGTAAATTTGTTCTAAATTGCTGGTCAGTTGGAAGCTTGACTAAAATTATATGAATTAACAAAGGAATTATAACATGAAAAACACAGATTGCTGAGGTTTCTAGATCCATTTCTTCACAATTTACTATCTTCAAGGGGTACAATTTAACATTTAAAGAGAAATTAAGCTAATTGCTGTGGAAGAAAATTAACTTGAAGAGGCTTATAGCAGATTACTTAAATTCAACGTGTGCCTAATTTTTGTTGGTGGTTTCAGCAGTTTATTCAATGTCACACACCTTTTATTTCTTGTACATACTCATCTCACAAAATAATTATAAATTCAGCTATATAAATGGAATCTTTACTACAGGTTTTAAACAGATTACAGAAAAAAAATCGGGATAGAGTCTTAATGCTTCAGGTAGAGCCTAATAAAAATAAAACCTATTTCCCTCGTAAGAACGGTGCACCGTTGAATATATTTGCATAATATTGTACTTAGAATTATGTAATCACAGATTTTTGTCTGAACACAACTAGCTGGGTGTAGATACTCACTTTTAATAAGAAATTGGCAAAAGTCCAAGTAATTGTTTCTGTTGGAAAAAATGTCATTATCTCTCTAAGGAATTACAAGATGAGATGAGGCAGATTGAGGGCAAGCATGTGGTAACAAACAATTTTTGAATAATTTCATTACCATTCGGTGATGACTTTGAAAAGTTTTCAGACAAAACACAAACTTTTAAAGTAAAACACAGAAACAATCTGCTCAACAACTTTAAACAAAAATTGTTATACTACTATTTATGGCTAGGAAAAGCAGGGCAGTCTAAAACAGGGTGTGGAATCTCAGGCCTGGGGGCCAGATGCGTCCCCCTGCTTGCTTGGATCTGGCCTCCAAGGTGCTCCAGTCTCCCCATCCACTGTCCCCCTATGGAGCTAGAGCACACAAAATCTACTAGCTCGGTTCCCCCAATGTGCTAGTAAAAGGGGAATGTGAGGAGTGTCTTTCTCCCTCTCATTTGGGGGCCACATCATTTTTTTTAATTTGCTTCTCACTTGGGTGCGACACCCAACTGATTTTTCTGTGGCTTAGTGGCCCCCGACTCAAAAAAGATTCCCTACCCCACTCTAAAATACAGTTCTCATTATGAATCAATAGATAATTTGACTATCCAGAAAGCCTTTGAATTACTTCAGTACATTCCTTTTCTGAAAGAAATAACAAACACAAAACCAATACCATACCTTTCCCAATTAAATTGTCTTACTATTTGTTCAGTGATTACTTCTTCCTTCATTTAGGTGAAATTTTGCAGGTGGTATATTTATTAGGCAAATCAGGCACTTGAATATTCATGTAAATTCTCAGTAAGGAGTAGTCCACTCAAATTCTTCTGAACATGCCTTAACAGTTGCCGTAGAAGTGTAAACCATCTGACTTCATCTATCCACCTTTGGAAGAATCCAGGTTTTCAAACCTCAGGCTATGTCTACACAGCAGCGTTATTTTGGAATAACTGATGTTCTTCTTCGAGTAGTGTCCCCGTGGGTGCGCCACTGTGGGTGTCGGGCTCGTCCTGGCGCCGCAGTTCGGAGATGTTTTAGCCGTTGTCCGCCAGACCTCGCATGCCCAGTGGCCATTTTGTGGCTTTCGTGTCATTTCTGCTTGCGCAGTCCGGCCCCTCTAGTTCCTTTTGACTGTCTTCGGGTGCAGACGGAGAAATAGCTCCCTCTCGCGACCATTCTGTCAGGATTCAAAGAGAGGAGAGTTTGTACATAGTTTATTAGTTAGTTAGTGTTTTTATAGTTTCTATACTTGTTAGTTTAAAAAAATTAAATTAGGATTAATTGTTGTTTAGTTTCAACTATGCCCGGGTCACCGGGCTTCAAAAAGTGCCTAACATGCTGGGACTCTATGCCTCTTTCAGACGGGCACTCCTCCTGCATCAGGTGCCTTGGGGAAGGCCACATTCCCCAGAAATGTCAGTACTGCTCACGGCTGACGGCCAGAGAACGGCACGATTGTGAAATGCGCCTTAAGATGCTCTTATTCGACAAGGCACTCCAACCTCAGACAGGAGCTGAGGAGCAAGTGGCTGGAGCTCGCCAGCCCTCTTCTGTGGCGACGAGCTCTCAAGCAAGTTGTTCCCCTTTGCGTTCCTTGCCAGCGATGGGGTTGAGCTCCGGAGACAATCCAAGCACCTCCTATAAGGTGGCAGCTCCAAAGCAGTGCAAGGACAAGCCGGTCCGAAGTATATCGGCACCGAGCTCTATGGCACATGCGGCGACGAAGCCGACCTCGGCGCCGACGCCAATTTCGTCACCAAAGGCGACCGCAGGACCAAAGGCGACCTCGGCACCGAAGGAGGTTCGGGCAACTCCAGCACCTCTCCCCACACCGGCACCGAGATCGGCACCAGAGGGGTTGACGACTCCGCATGAGAGCTATGTGCAGGCACCGTTACGAACAACTCAGTCGGCACCGGCATCCCAAGCACACCTTACCGCGTCTTCACACGTGGCACCGGAACTGCCGGCACCGCTGACACACTTGACGACTCCATCATATTCTCGGAGGATCTCTACACCAAGCGCTTCTCCACCCACACCCTTGATGCAGGCGTCTCCCTCCTCAATGAGTGGGCTACCACCAGTGAGCCCAGGACTGATGACTTTTTCCCCAGAACCACTGTCTCCACCATGGCACCACGAGCGACACAGTGTTTCCTCTCCATCAAGACACTGCTATTACAGTCGCTATCGATCGCCATCTCCTTGCTGCTCTCATCACAGGTCTAGGTTTCCGAGATCCCCCTCCTATTCTCGTGATTCCAGATACAGGGACGACTACAGGCGCTCACATTACTCTAGACATCACGACCACTGAGACTGCTATTCCCGCTCGATTCGTTCATCGCCATCTCCGGCTCCATCACGTCTCACTCGCAACAGTAGATCTTCCACTCTGGCGACACTCAGACCACCTACCCCATCCGGTGACTTACCTCCCACGCAACAACCCATAGCGGAACCACCACACGTTCCTGAGGTGGAGGCACCACAACAGCTCTCTCCCACTGCTTCCTCTTCTCTGGACGACGCCATCCTCACTGGAGATACGTCACCCTTTGATGACCTCAAAGAGTTCCATGACCTTTTCTGCCGGGTGGTGGACACACAAAACATAAAGCTCACAGAAGTTCTACAGAAGCAACACCATCTGCTACTTAACCTACACCCTTCTTCCCATGCTTCTAAGGTTTCATTGCCTCTGGACGAGGCTATATTTGAAATTGCCAATGCTATCTGGCAAGCACCTGCCACGGCCCCACCAACAAATAAAAAGGCCGATAAGAAATATTATGTCCCAGCCATGGGGATGGAATACTTGTTCACCCATCCCCAACCTAACTCGCTGGTCGTGGACGCAGCACAACAACATGCCAAAGCTCCACAATACAAGGCAACTGCTGGGAACAAAGACAATAAATGCCTCAACCACCTCGGGCGCAAAGTTTACTCTTCAGCCACTTCCATTCTCCAAATGGCCGACTACTCTGCGTTGCTGGCCAACCATAACTTCAACAATTACGTGAAGTTGGCCCAGCTACTTGAGCATTTGCCAGATACAAAGTGCCAGCTGCTTAAGGTCATCATCCAGGAGGGCTATACGGCTTCCCGTTCAGCGCTAAACATAGCCCTTGACACAGCAGATGCAGCAGCTAGAACAACGGCAACATCCATTGTCGTGCGTAGGGCCTCCCAGGGAACTTCAATCTAAAGTTGAAGATCTGCCTTTTGACACCCAGGGCTTATTTGCGGAAAAAACAGATCAACTTCTCCATACTGGCAAGGACTCACGTACCACCTTGAGAACCTTAGGCTCACATTACTCTAGACATCACGACCACTGAGACTGCCATACCGACACAAAAAGTATACACCTTATCAAAGACAGAGGCCGTCCCCCTTTGCACAGACACGGCACTATGAACAGCAGCGCTTCAAACAACGTCCTCAAAAACGACGTCTGCAGGCTCGAAGACCGGCAACTCGGCCACAATCCAAGCAGCAAGTTTGACGTGCTGCTCGAGGGTTTGCAAACTATCCCAACTCTTTTTGCTGCAAATGCCAACACTTCTCTTTTCCATCACCGACTCCGGCCCTTCCAACATCGTTGGACCGCAATAACAATGGACAAATGGGTCATGCAGCTCATAACAACGGGCTATATAATCCCTTTCACTTCTCATCCACCTACCACACTTCCCTGTTTCTTTTCAGGGACCCATCTCACGAGCTCCTCCTCAAACAAGAGGTGGACCACCTCCTCAGCATTGGAGCTATACAGAGGGTACCTATACCTTTCCACAGCAAGGGATTTTACTCCCACTATTTTCTAACACAGAAAAAGTCTGGTGGCTGGAGACCCATATTGGACCTCCGCGGTCTCAACCAATACGTACGGAGGCAACGGTTCAAGATGATAATTCTCACCACCATCATTCCGGCATTGCAACAAAAAGACTGGTTTGCATCCCTCGATTTGAAAGTCACCTATTTCCACATCACAGTCCACCCCACTCACAGGCGCTTTCTTCGCTTCCTCGTAGGTTCCGAACATTACCAATACAAAGTTCTCCCATTTGGTCTTTCATCAGCATCAAGGGTGTTCTCCAAGACACTTGCAGTTGTGGCAGGTTTTCTGCGACGTCTGGGAATTATAATCTTCCCTTACTTGGACGACTGCCTCCTCAGGGCTCGCTCCTCTCATGACGCTTCTGTCACGGTGTCCACGACAAGACTACTTTTCGACAGTTTAGGTCTGATAGTCCATATCCTGAAATCGTCCCTCATTCCTCAACAGTCTATAGATTTTATAGGCGCTCGTCTAGACTCGGTGATGGCACACGCCTACCTACCCGATACCATGATCCAAGACCTGGTCCAGGTTCTTACTACCAGCCGCACAGTTCCGGTCCTCACCTGTTTGCAACTGATGGGGCATAAGACGTGACTGCCATATGTCGTCGCGCATGCACGCCTTCATTTCAGATGTCTGCAACAATAAATAGCAACTATTTACACACATCACAAGCGCAACATGCACAAATTGGTCCCTGTACCAAATGCAGTCAGACAGTCCCTGAAGTGGTGGAATAATCACCGCAATATGCTAGCAGGCATACCATTCCACACCCCCAGCCTACTGTCCAGATTACCTCGAATGCCTCCCTTCTCGGCTGAGGAGCCCATATGCACGACAAACAGGTAGAGGGCCATTGGTTGCCACAAGAATCGCTCTGCCACATAAATCTCCTGGAATTACGAGCAGTATACAATGCTTGCAACCACTTTCTTCCCTGGATACCGACCAGTGTGTGCAAGTTCTTACAGACAATATGACAACAGTCTATTACATAAACAAAGCAGGGCAGAGCCTGCTCCCGTATGCTCTGCAGAGAAGCTGTGCATCTCTGGGAATGGTGTATATGCCACAACATCATAATTACCGCCGCATATCTCCTGGGAGACGACAACACCACAGCAGACATGCTCAGCTGACATTTTGCACAGCAGCACGAATGGGAACTACACCCAAAAGTTTTAGAGAACATATTCCAACTCTGGGGCCACCGAACTACGGATCTTTTCGCCACGCAGTACAATACAAAGTGGAACCATTCCTGCTCCAGAGCCGGCATAGGCCGAGAATCGAAGGGCAATGCCTTCGTCCTCCACTGGGGCCTCCTGTATGCGTTTCCACCCATTCCCCTAATACACAAGGTCCTAGAGAAAGCAATAGCAGACAGAGCAACTCTAATCCTTGTAGCTCCATTCTGGCTGCGCCAGATGTGGTTTCCTTACCTTCTCCACATGTCATCTCATCCACCGTATCGCCTTCCCAATTGGCCCAATCTTCTGACGCAGAAACGAGGGCAACTACTTCATCCGCAACTAGATCATCTCGCTCTATCTGCTTGGTTCCTGACTCCTGCCAACAAAAAAGATTAGGGACCTCGGCAGCGGTCGACCATGTGCTCCTGCACAGCAGGAAAACTTCCACTTACCTGTATAAATGGAAAAGGTTCACTCAATGGTGTGCACACAAGAACATGGACCCTCATAACGTGCCACTATATTCCATTCTCGATTACGTTTTACACCTCAAGAGCAGTGCGTTTTCCCTATCGTCCCTGAAAGTCCACTTGGCGGCCATCACAGCCTTTAGACAGCCGATCGAGGGCTATACCATTTTCTCGCATCCCACTACAAAAAGATTCCGCAAGGGTCTACTCAACCTCTTTCCAGAGCGCAAACCATCCCCTGATCCGTGGAACCTTGAATTGGTTCTAGATACACCTATGCGGCCACCCTTCGAACCATTGGCCACGTCCGATTCTAACTCTCTCACCATGCAAGTTGTGTTCCTACTAGCGATTACATCTGCTCACAGAGTAGGGGAATTGGCAGCTTTATCAGCATCACCCCCTCTACACGATTTTCACACCATAAGCAGTCATTCTACGACCACAACCAACGTTCTTACCCAAAGTCAATTCCAGCTTCCATATAAATGAACTAATCATTCTACCGGTGTTCTATCCTAGATTGCACACCTCTGAACACCATACTATACTCGACTCGTTGGACGTCTGTAGAGCACTCGCATTCTATATAGACAGAACTCGTGAGGTATGGAAAACTGACCATCTATTCATCTCTGTAGATGGCCACACCAAAGGCCATTCATTATCATCCCAACGAATATCAAAGATATTTGTGTCATGCATCACCAGGTGCTACCAAACGAGAAATGTCACATTTCCCCATAGGGTCAGGGCCCACTCTACCAGGGCAGTATCATCCTCAACAGCCTTCCTTAAAGGAGTCCCTATGAAGGACATTTGCGAACCACTATGCACTTTCCAGGGTCATCGCCTCAGACACCGCAGTAGCCAGTGCCGTCCTTTCTTCAGCGGCACCAACTTGACTCCGACCCTCCTCCGTGAGTTGGCTATTGCTGTGGAATCACCCTCAGTGGAGCACCCACGGGGACACTACCCGAAGAAGAAGAAGAAGAAGAAGTTACTCACCTTGTGCAGTAATGATGGTTCTTCGAGGTGTGTGTCCCCATGGGTGCTCCATGTCCCACCCTCCTCCCCTCTTTGGAGTCTCTTGTTTTGTCTTGCAGACCTCGATGGTTGAGAGGAACTGGTGGGGCCGGACCGCGTGAGCAGAAACGGCACAAAAGCCACAAAATGGCCGCTGCGCATGTGCGGTCCGGCGGACAACGGCTAAAACATCTCAGAACTGCGGCGCCAGGACGAGCCCGACACCCACAGTGGAGCACCCACGGGGATACACACCTCGAAGAACCATTGTTACTGTACAAGGTAAGTAACTTCTTATTTTGAAATAACGTACTGTGCATCTACACAGCAAGCCATTTTGAAATAATGTCAAGATGGAGGACTTCTTACTCCAACTCCTGTAACCCTCAATTCATGAGGAGTAAAGGAAGTTGAAGGAAAAGTGTTCCTGCTGTGTAGACCGCGCCAAAAGCCAAATTAAGGTATTTTGACTTCAGCAACACAATTGACATAACTTAATCTATGTATCTTAATTTGACTTTTGCCCTGCTGTGTAGATGTGTCCTTACTTTCCACCATTTGTTGCTGCTTCTCACACTGAGGAATTTTGATACTGTACACAAAAGTGGGCTGGTCTTAGAAAGCTTGCATTCAAAAAGGCATATTGCATATAATGCCCATTTTATAGATGGGAAAATTGAGACATGAAGGTTACAAGTTATGCCCCATTGTCTTAGAGGGGCCAATGACAGTGCCCGGAATAGAACTCTCATTCATTATGGAGCCTGGTAACCTAGATACTGGAAAACACTCTTACTCTTAATTGATCCAAAATTAGACTCTAAAATTGGAGATAATTGAAGAGAATACATTGTCATCATTCATCAAATCGCATTTTTTTCACTATATTTTACTGCTTAAAAAAGAAACACCCAGGCTGAAATGACAGGAGTTAATCAAGAGAGGGGACCTTGCTGTGAAAGCAGCAATTAATCACTCATTTAACTCTGCCCCATGTTAGCCAGTGATCCCATTATAGACTGCTATATTATAGGAACCTTTTGTGTGTGTGGCATTATGTTCCACTATCTACTGGGCCATTGTGGACTCTCTTATGAAGACATAATATGTTCTTTCACCACCCAAACAGCTACCTGCCCTCCTTGCCTCTGGAGTTTCACCGGCTCTCAGAACCATAATTAATACATAAGAACATAACATAAGAACGGCCGTACTGGGTCAGACCAAAGGTCCATCTAGCCCAGTATCCTGTCTACCGACAGTGGCCAGCACCAGGTACCCCAGAGAGGGTGGACCGAAGACAATGATCAAACGATTTGTCTCCTGCCATCCCTCTCCAGCCTCTGACAGACAGAGGCCAAGGACACCATTATATCCCCTGGCTAATAGCCTTTTGTGGACCTAACCTCCATGAAATTATCTAGCTTCTCTTTAAACTCTATTATAGTCCTAGCCTTCACAGCCTCCTGTGGCAACGAGTTCCACAGGTTGACTACACTCTGTGTGAAGAAGAACTTTCGCTTATTAGTTTTAAACCTGCTCCCCATTAATTTCATTTGGTGTCCTCTAGTTTTCTATTTAGGGAACTAATAAATAACTTTTCTTTATCGGCCCTCTCCACACCACTCATGATTTTATATACCTCTATCATATCCCCCCCTCAGTCTCCTCTTTTCTAAACTGAAAAGTCCCAGTCGCTTTAACCTTTCCTCATATGGGACCCGTTCCAAACCCCTAATCATTTTAGTTGCCCTTTTCTGAACCCTTTCCAAGGCCAAAATATCTTTTTTGAGGTGAGGAGACCACATCTGTACACGGTATTCAAGATGTGGGCGTACCATAGTTTTATACAGGGGCAGTAAGATATTCTGGGTCTTATTTTCTATCCCTTTCTTAATAATTCCTAGCATCCTATTTGCCTTTTTGACCGCCGCTGCACACTGTGTGGAAGTTTTCAGAGAACTGTCCACGATAACTCCAAGATCTCTTTCCTGACTTGTCATAGCCAAATTAGCCCCCATGGACTTCAATACCATGGACTTCAAAAGAGTGCAACCCTCCTTGCTAGCCTGACTCATCTCTTTGGCTAAATCCTTCATGTGGAATTAAGAGGTTGTTCATATTCATTTTCTTCCACCCCCTAACTATTGCTCTCCTTGTTCATATTCCACATGTCTTCCAGGACAGTACCTGAGGCAATCATGATATATTTTTGCTTTTTAGTAGTCCTCCGCTATTAACTTTCCATTTCTACAGCAGGTAATTTTGTCCTCTCAGCACATCACCATCCCTTTTTGGATGTGAGTGGTGGAGTTAAAGCAACGTCCATCATTCATGTCACTGCTTGCAGGAAGCAGATGCCATCACAGTGGAATCAAAAATGAACATTGAAACAGAGGTAAAAGATGGGGGAGGGAGAATATATTACCCTGGTGCCATTATAGCATCATAACAGAGAAACTGAGAGGAACAAAATGAGATCTTATATTTTCCTTAAGTTCACTAAACCATTCTTCTTCACTTTATGGATGTGGTGAACATCGATAAGATTGATTAAAAAAGGCAGTAGGATGTTAAAATTATACTGAAATGCTTGCAGCTTCAGTATTATTCATGTTCACAATGGGCCATTACCTATACATTGTTCCTCACGGAGGAAAACAACACATTAATTGCTTCCTTTTTATCTAGCCTAAAGTTTGTCAACAACTTTTTTTGTAAAGGTTGTTGCAATTACTATTTGCATAGTGAAGCCATCTTTTTCAGCTTGGCAGAAACTGTACCATAAGTATGGCCGTACCATATTAAAGGTCCATTTTGGTCAATTTCCCAGTTATGGGATTTTTAAAATGGTAAATGTTATGAGTTCAGATATTTAAATCTGGAATTTCATGGTGTAATTGTAGGGGTCCTGACTCAAAAAGGAATTGCGCGGGGATTGCAAGGTTAATGAATGGGGTTTGTGATATTGCTACTCTTACCTCTTTGCAGCTGCTAGCAGCAGCATTGCCTTCAGAGCTAGGCAGCTAGAGATTGGCATCTGCTGGCCAGGAATCCAACTCTGAATGCAGAGTTACCACCAGCAGCAGCAGTGCAGAAGTAAGGATGCGGTTAGCGGTAGCTGCTTGCAGAGCTGGATCTGTATGACATCAGCCATGCTCTGGCTGCCCAGCTCTGAAAGCAGCAATGCAGAAATAAGGACGACATGGGTTTGGTATTACTGTACAATGCTCACTTCTACGATGGTCCTGGTGTGGGGCTGCTTTCAGAACTGTGAAATCAGACAACATTGCAATCAACGCTCTCCAGCTGCCCAGCTCAGAATACAGCACAGAAGTAAGGGGGGAGAGGCAATACCCCATTCTCCTTAAAAATAACCTGGGGATTCCCTTGCAACTCCCTTTTGGGTCAGGACCCCCAGTTTAAGAAACGCTGGTCTCCCCCATTAAATCTGCATAGTATAAGGTAAAAGCACACAAAAGACCAGATTTCATGGGAGGACACCAAATGATCTTTTTTGCATGGCTGTGAGTTTGGCCAGGCCCTTGCCATAAGCCTGGTTTCTCCCAAACAAATGGCTTTGCTTACACGCCACCTGCTGCTGTTTGCTTGGGATATAAGGGGTAATGTGTACCAGGGACAGACTGCAGAAGCTCAGGGAAAGAAACCAAATGGATCCAATCTTGTCCCTGCTGAATGTATTTGAAGTGTTGGTGTTAATCGTAGAATACTAGAACTGGAAGGGACCTCGAGAGGTCACCAAGGCTATGTCTACACCACGCTTCTTTTTTGGAAAAAGGTATGCAAATTGCACTCTGCAGTTTGCGTGCATTTTTCTGATTCTTTTTTCAGAAGAGGCTTTTCTGAAATTTGGCCTATCTACACTGGGCCAGATTTTGGAAAACCCTCTTTTGGAAGAACCCTTCTTCCTCATGAAATGAGGTTTACAGGGCTTCCGAAAAAAATTCCATGTGGCACTGCCGCTTTGAAATGCTGCGGGAAGCCTGGTGTCAGGCTCCTCATGTCATTTCAAAGCAGCAGTGCCGCTTGGTGCCCAAGATCAGCTGGGGATTCCCTAGCTGAATCCAGGCTCTGTGCAGCGCTGAGGCTTTGAAATGCAGCAGGGCCCCAGCCCAGCGTCGGGCTTCCAGCGGCACTTCAAAGCGGCAGTACCAGGTGGAGCCTGGGGTCAGTGCTAGGTCTGTTGCTACACTTCAAAGGCGGAGGAGCCTTATCAACTAATTGAATAGTTGATGCAAAAATGCATTGACTACTCGATTAGTCAATTACCCAATACTTAACATCCTTAGAATGGGTGCTCTGTTAATCAGCTAGGCAGCACTGGGATCTCTCCTAAGCGGCCACACAAGCACACAGCTTACAGGGAACACTAGTTCTGTCCCCATTTATCACATGCAAAGAGATTGCACAGAAGGTTCAGTTTCTGTGTAGATCCACCTTGGTTACTGCAACAAATGGCTCATATTTGTGCCAGTTCAGGCACATTATAAGATTGAGAGTGTGTCTCAACCTCAGGGAATTAGGAATAGAGGAGGTTCTGCATGGAGGGATCCTAGGAAAAGTCAAAGTGATGGAGAAGCTGAGATGGAGGTCTGTGTAGTTTAAATTAGTAATTAAGATGACTTTCTGTGTGTGTATTATGTTAAGAGCAGAACAAGAACTCTTCCTGACTTCTTAAATGTTTCACTGCTTTTCTGTGGTGATGAAAATATTTTGGAAATAGCACTGTGTCCACTTAAATTCTACCTTCCCTCTGCCCTCCTGTTTTAGTGATAGAATTGCCATCATTTCTTGCCATAAATTGCACAGCAAACATTGTTTACAAACAGCAAATAAATACTAGCAGACAGCTGTCATATTTTGTTTCAGAGGTGGCTGCATTTTACTGTAGGTGAAGTGAGTCATTCATATACTTCATGCAGATATTGGGAATCCATGAGAATGAAAAATACTATTGAGCTCTTTAGAGGTGTTTTTTAAGGATTTTTTTTAATTGCCAATAAGCGGCCCAGGCAATTTTCTTTTCCTTTGTTTTTTCTTCATTTAAACAATTCTTGATAATTCCAATTCTCCTTAGGAATCCAGCCAGACTCAACAGAGAGTTCTGCAACCCATCCACGCTTCAGACGAGGCCTGGGGGCCCGTGGGCCAAACTCCGAGCGACGCTGGCCCTGGGGAGGGGGCAGCCAACAGGCCCAGTGCGGAGAAGGGCCCAGGGTGGGCAGCGCGCGTGGCCCTCACTCGGGTCTCTCAGACCCCTCCCCTGGTACCCGGAGCTGCAGAGAGGGGAGCAGCTCCAGCGCTCGGCATCGCTGTCCTGCCTCGCTGCAGCAGGCAGGCCCAGGACAGGCGGCTGCGGGGCGGGGTGGCCAGTGCTGCAGGGCAGGGAGTGGGTTCAGACTCAGACAACAAAGTAACCAATTCGGTATTTTCATCACAACACCCGCACACACATACACACACAGACAGAGACGTGATTTCCTAAAGCTGGCTCGTATGCTGGTTCAGCGTTACCTTTCTATGTATTCCTGCCATTTTTATTGTCATGAGAGGTATTTAGCCTCTACCACTCTAATTAAGATCACTAGAAACCATGGGTGGTCAGCAGTGCTCAAAGTCAGGACCCTTAGTATCTCAGGCTGGAATTTACAAAGGAACTTTAAAGAGTCAGATGTCTAACTCCCTTTGACTTTGAATTGGAGCCAGTGCCTAACTCCTGAAGGCATCTTTGACAATCTCAGCTAAAGTATCTTTACTCTTGAACTCCCCTTGCACTACACATTGCACCTAAGAGCCATGCTTCCCTCCTTTTCCAGTGGGGTTTCAGTGGTTTCATGAAGGCTGTTTATAGAAGTGCTAGGAATTCTTGTGTGATGGTTATGTATTTTGACATGCTCCTACTGCACTATGTGACAGGGCATTAAAAATGCCAATGAAATTAAAGTTTAAAAGGCATAAATAAAGAAACCAGATTTCTCTGTAGCAGTTAGGACAGGTTCATGTTCAACTGTATCAGCGTCTGTGGAATGGAAGAGTTCTTATAGAGCTAGCTAGCCAAAATGTTTTAGGGCAATTTAATTTGCTTGACTAATATAGGGCATGATCCTCTGCCCCTTTAACAGAGAGTGTAATTACAGCCAGGTTTCAGTGGTAAAGATGGGGCATAAGCCAATGAAAACTAAATTCATCCTTTTTAAGTGACTTTACTGGCAAGGTGAATTTGGATCCAACAACTAGTGACAGCTTTATGCTTATCCCTTCCTTCCCCCAAACATCTGGAGCAGGAGTATAGTGTAATAGCAGAAGAGAAAAGACTGATGAAGTCATATGGGTGCCTAAGTCTCATTGTCTTAGGTCTTCTCTAGAAAATAAAAAAAGTGGGGGAAGAGGAAGCCTAGGCTGTTAAGAGCAGTGACCATGATTTTTAAAGGTATGACAAAAGGAATAGCAATTTTTTTTTAAAGTACATCAGAAGCAAGAAACTGGCTAAACAACTAGTGGGGCTCCTGGATGAGCGAGATGCTAAAGGAGTGCTCAAAGATGATAAGGTCATTATGGAGAAATGAAATGAATTCTTTGCTTCGGTCTTCACAGTTGAGGATGTTAGGGAGATTCCCAAACCTGAGCCATTTTTTTAGGTGACTAATCTGAGCAATTGTCCCAGATTCAGGTGTGACTAGAGGAGGTTTTTAACACTAATAAGTTACTGGGAACAGATGGCATTCACCCAAGAGTTCTGAAAGAACTCAAATGTGAAATTGTGGAACTATTAACTATGGTTTGTAACTGTCCTTTAAATCAGCTTATGTACCTAATGAGTGGAAGATAGCTAATGTGACACCAATATTTAGAAAGGGCTCTAGAGGTGATCCTGGCAATTACAGACCAGTAAGTCTAACGTCAGTACTTGGCAAATTAGTTGAAACTATAAAAAAGTATAAAATTGTCAGACACATAGAGGAACATAATTTGTTGTAAAAAAGTCAACAAGGTTTCTATAAAGGGAATTCATGCCTTACTAATCTGTTAGAGTTCTTTGAGGGGATCAACAAACATACGGACAAGGGGGATCCAGTGGGTATAATGTACTTAGATTTCCAGAAAGCTTTTGATGAGGTCTGTGACGGGGCGGACAGGCCCCGCACTGATGAACAGGGGATAGCCCAGGCCCAGATGGTGGAGAAAGCCCCGCCCCTCTGACCCTGCTGGGCATGCTCCCAGCAGCGACCAGGTATAAAGGCAGAAGGAGCCCTGCAGTCAGGGAGACCGCAGGGGGAGGGAGGAGACCAGGCTGGGCCAGTGTTTCTGCAGCAGCTGGGACCAGAGTTGCCGCCTGTGCCTGACCCTGACACAGAGAAGGCAGCCGCCGACCGCAGGAGTGCGCCCACAACCCTGGCAGGTACTGCCTCAGAGGCGAATGGGCCCCAGGGGAACCAGGGCATGGTAGGAAGCAGTCCAGGGCAAAGGATACAAAGTTTGGCTCGGCGTGTATCAGCCGGATCCCCTGCCGAGCCGGCAGGAGCCATAGGCACTGCCTAAAGGGCCCTGGGCTGGGACCCGGTGGAGAGGGAGGGCCTGGGTCCCCCTACCACTGATTCCCCCTGCCCTGGATAATCAAACCCCGGGCCAGGAAAGGCTTCTTGGAGCGGCTAGACCTCTAGTGCCATATATGCCCTGATAGAGGGACCTAGACTTTTGTGTTGGGACTTTGGGTACCGTATATACCCTGATAGAGGGACCTAGACTTTTGTGTTGGGACTTTGGGTACCGTATATACCCTGATAGAGGGACCTGGACTTTTGTGTTGGGACTTTGGGTACTGTATATACCCTGATAGAGGGACCTGGACTTTTGGGACTTTGGGGTACTGTATAGGCCCGGACCGAGACACGGGCCAGTAGGAGGGGGCCACAACCTCCGTCAGGGGTGTACTCCCTGACAAGGTCCCTCACCAAAGGCTGTTAAGTAAAATAAGTTGTCATGGGATAAGAGGGAAGATCTTCTCATGGACGGATACATGGTTAAAAGACAGGAAACAAAGGGTAGGAATAAATGGTAAATTTTCAAAATGGAGAGAGGTAAACTAGTGGTGTCCCTCACAGGTCCATACTGGGGCCAGTCCTATTCAATCCATTTATAAATGATCTGGAGAAAGGGGTAAACAGTGAGGTGGCAAAATTTGCAGATGGTACTAAACTGCTCAAGGTAGTTAAGACCAAAGCAGACTGTGAAGAGCTTTGAAAAGATCTCACAAAACTAAGTGATGGGCAACAAAATGGCAAATGTAAAGTAATGCACAATGGAAAAAAGAATCCTAGGTATGCATACAATATGATAGGGACTAGTTTAGCTATAACTACTCGAGAGAGAGATCTTGGAGTTATTGTGGATAGTTCTCTGAAAATATCTGTTCAATATGCAGCAGCAGACAAAAAAAGCAAATAGAATGTTAGGAATAATTAAAGGGGATAGAGAATAATACAGAGAATATCTTATTGACTCTGTATAAAACGATGGTATGCCCACATCTTGAATACTGTGTACAGATGTGGTCACCTCATCTCAAAAAAGACATGGCAGTGAAAATGGTTCAGAAAAGGGCAACAGAAATTATTAGGAGTTTGGAGTCGGTCGCATATGAAGAGAAATTAAAAAAGACTGCGAGATTAAAGGGGTATATGATAGAGGTCTATAAAATCATGACTGGGGTGGAAAAAGTGAATAAGGAAACCTTATTTACTTGTTCCCAAAACATAAGAACTAAGGGTCACAAAATAAAATAAATAGGTAGCAGATTTAAAACAAACAAAAGGAAGTTTTTCTTCACGCAGTGCACAGTCAACCTATGGAACTCCTTGCCAGAGGATGTGGTGAAGACCAGGACTTTAACAGGGTTTGAAAAAGAGCTAGATAAATTCATGGAGGTTAGGTTCATCAATGGCTATTAGCCAGGATGGGTAGGAATGGTGACTCTTGCCTCTGTCAGAGGCTGGAAATGGATGAGAGGAGAGGGATCATTTTATTTTCCCCTGTTCTCCCTTCCTCTGGGGCACCTGGCGTTGGCCACTGTCACAAGACAGAATACTGGGCTAGATGGACCTTTGGTCTGACCCATTATGGCCATTCTTATGATAGAAGAGGCTTTGTCTATCTGCATGAGTCCGAGTGTTTCAGATCATGTTAGGGTACGTCTAGACTACCGCGTTTTGTCGACGGAAGTTTTGTCGACAGATACTGTCGACAAAACTTCCGTCGACAATTTGCATCCAGACACATGGAGTTCTGTCGACAAAGCAAGCCGCTTTGTCGACAGAACTCTGTAGTCTGGACGCAGTGTTACAGGCAATAACACCTTCTGTCGACAGAGTTCTGTTGACAGAAAGTGTTATGCTTCATAAAATGAGGTATACCAGCGTCGACAAAACCGCGGAGTTCTGTCGACGTTATGTCGACAGAACTCCGCGGTAGTGTAGACGCTGGTATTGTTTTGTCGACAAAAGTCCACTTTTGTCGACAAAACTAGGTAGTCTAGACACACCCTTAGATAAATTGATTTTATTTTTCACTTGAAGATTTATCTGGCGTTATTCAGGTCTGTAACTCGGTTAATTTTTCTTTTTTAGAAAATAAAATAAAAATGTACATGCATCATTTAAGTCATAGCTCTGGGCTGGGGCTGGGGATGAGGGGTTCAGGATGCCGGCTGCCCTGGGGAGAGAGGACTACCTCAGCCCTCTCTCTCACTGCAGCAGTTTGGGGCCAGGTGAGAAATGTCTCTGCACGACCACTGCAGCTCCAGGGGCACATCTGGGGGAGACATGCATGTCCTCTGGCTGGGGCAGTTTCCGGTTAGTTTGCCCTTTAAGCCCCCCCAGCCAGATCGAGGAATGCAGCAAACTCTGCACATTTTCCTCATTCCCTGACAACAATGTCCCCATACAAACTGGGATATAGGAAGAACTTCAGCTCCCTCTGCCCTTCCTAAAGGGCACCTGGGGGATGGAAGGCTTAGGGCTGGGGCAGTCCTGAGGAGGGCACCCCCAAACAGCGCCTTTCACCTCCTGGTGATTGTATCTCTTTTCTGTATGGTTTTCTCAGAAGCAATCCCATTCCAGGCACATTCCATTTTCCTGGCACAACCAAATCCTTGCCTTGCTTTAAGTTATGATAAGAGGAAGCTATATGCTGAATTTGGTGGTCCTAGCTCTTACTATAGAGGAGGCATTCTTGAACAGACAGGCAAACTCTGTCAAATCCATAGTAAATTATCTAGCCAAACTGCTAGATGAATGCATTTCTCCTGAGCTTTGGTCCAAAGGGCACGTGTTTCCTGTTCAGCATGACTAATTTCCTGCACACAGTGTGCACTCTCATCATCTAGAGAGAGCTGACCCAGCATCATCAAAGTGATTTGTGTTTTGCTGCTGACTCTGTTTGGCACAGCATGTGGTCATCAATGTCTTCTTTCCAAAAGAGCCCTTTTAAATTAGACACAGCACAATGCAGATTTTTCCCCATCAATGTCCAGTACAAGAACCTGCCCCTTGTGTCATTAGACCTAGAAGCAACAACAGTTATTAGCAAACCGCCTCAAACATTCATTCTTTAGTGTCATAGGCACTTTTCTTTTCTCACCAAAAGCAGCCTAACTCCACTTCTGTTATCAGAGGAAAGTAAAGGAGAAACTCTATTCTGGTTCAAGAACAGAACATTTCATCCTCATCCCTTACCAGCCTTCTTTACTAGCATAGCTCCTGCCTCAATATTCTTGGGAGAAGTCCTTGCTCTTCCAAAGAGCAGTGTTTTACATCCCAAGTGCCGTCCTACTTGATAACTTAAATCTTCCCTGTTTAGAGTCTGATGCTGCCTTCCTGAAGTCAATGGGATACTTACTATTGACTTCAGTAGGCTCTGGATACATGAAGCCAGAAACTGAATATTCCCACAACCCCTCAGACATTTTAAGTAAAGAGCAACAAGTCAAGACATGAGGAAAATGGGGGAATGAACAATCAAACAGGAAACTGTTAGAAAAGGAAGGAGATATTTTTATAATGCCCTAAGCATGCTTTGTACTTTACCGGCCAAATCAAATGGCATGATCAGTAAACAAGGTTGCTGCCTGATGCCGATGTGAAACACCCTTAGGGAACAGCAGTATATGAGAGAAGCCCCAAGCAAGACATGGCAATGTAATTTGTGAGTCTCATCTTCAAAGGGCCTTCCTGTTTGCTATAAATCATTGTGACTACATTTGTGCAGTCTAATGTCTAGGCTGAGACCAGTGTTGTTCCCTGTAAGCCAGTGTTTCTTGTGTGCCATGAGGCAGTTGGAGGTGTGCCACGGAGAACAGAATTCAAAATGGCTGCCCTTAAACTTAATAACTTTTCCCGACCCCTTTTTTCCTTCAATATAACTTTCCCCCAAACCCTTTTTCTCCCCAATCTTCTTTTTTTTCCCTCAACAAAAAATCCTTGGTGTTTCCCATTAAAAAAAAAATTGTTTGGTGTACCCCGGTCTTAAAAAGTTTAAGAAACACTGCTGTAAGCTGTGCACTTGTGCATCTGCTGAGGAGAAAGTCAAATGTCACCCAGCTGATCAGCAGAGCCCCCACAACTAGTTTTGTGTTTCTACGGGTGGGGCTCATTTGCACATGCCTCGGTGCATATAAAAATATTTATTCTGCACATGGATGAAAAAGATAGACGGTAACATTGGATGAGACTCTACTGAAAATCAAGCCTTGCTTGTCATATACAGTTGTGAATGTTTTAATTGAACACAGTAGTAGGATGTGATGATGCAATGTTGATATGCTCTGATATGCTGGTAGCCATTCATTCCTCTTCTTGCTTCACTTCAAGTTGAGATGTGCCCACTATTTGTGGCCTCAGGCAGCTTGCCAGAGCAGATGTTCATGGGCATTACTATTTGGGCTGGAAACAGAAAATCTGGCACTGAGCAATGATGAGTGAATCCAGTAAATTTGCAATGCTTAGTTATACAGGTCCAAGAATATTAGGAACTCAGTGTGGGTGAGCAATATCATTTTATTGCACCTACTTCTATTGATGAATGAGACAAGCCTTCCAGTTCAATGAAGCTGTCCAGACCTGAGTAAGAGCTCTGTGTAACTGGAAAACTTGTCTCTAATGCTAACAGAAGTTGTTCCAATAAATGGATTACTTACATCTATAGTCTCTGATTCAGTGTGGCTGTTTTGGAGGATGAGTCTCTAAATGAATTCTTTGAACATGCTTTATTTTAGTATCTTCTTGGACCTCTTAGAGGAAAGCCTAAAACTGAGTAGAGAAAACACTGTCCTGATTTTCAGCAGTTTTTTTGATGGACTACATAAATTTGGAGTCTGCTTCTACTTCTACTCATGCCAGTATGACCCTGTTAACTTAATCTAAGGCCTTGGAAGGTCAAATTAAGATATGGAGTAATGTACCTTAATTTGCGTTTCTGCATGGTCTCCATAGTGGGAGGTTGACAAGAGCAAATGCTCCCTTCAACTTCCCTTATGCCTCATGAGGAGCAGAAGTACGAGCACCAATGGGGGAGCCCTTGGAGTTCGACTTAGCAGGTCTTTACTAGACCCGTTAAATCAAAGTCTAGGAGATTGATTGCGGCAATATTGATCTTCCCCATAGTGAAGACAGGACTGAGTGATTCTTGCTTCAGATCAATATAAATTGTTTAATCATTTGTATTAATGATTTAGGCTCTAACTGAGATTAAGATGGGTCAGTACTAGGCACCATACAAACACACAAGGAGAGTCACTTCAAAGCTTAGAATCTAAGGTCTTGTCTACACTACAGGATTAGGTTTACTTTAAAATAATTTTTAACCCGATTTTGTAAAATCAAAGGTGCATGTCCCCACTGTACACAAGAGTTCAATGTAGTGTGTCTCTAGCTGCCCCTTTGCATTCTGGGTTAGGCTCCCAGTGCCTGATGGGATAGTGGGTGGTTCTGGTTACATGTAATTAGCGTCCCATAATGCATTTATCTCCTCCCTCCTGCATGAAAGCAATAGCAAACTATCTTTTTATGACCTTTTTCCCCCCTGGTTATCCATGCAGAGGCCATAGTAGGGCAAGCTGGACCCTATTCAGCTGCAAAGTGGTATGGGAATCATTGCAAACACCACACACTTTGTTTTTCCAGAGCCTAGGCAAGAGCAAAGAAGAATGTGAGGCTGGACACACAGACATATATGAAACACTTGATTGGAGCAATGGGCAGATGCTGGCGGCAGTCAATCCTTTTGACACAGTAAAACATCGATTCTGGTGCTGTCAGACAAGCAGGCTACGTCTACACTGGCCCCTTTTCCGGAAGGGGCATGTAAATTTCACGAGTCGTCGTAGGGAAATCCGCGGGGGATTTAAATATCCCCCGCGGCATTTAAATAAAAATGTCCGCCGCTTTTTTCCGGCTTTTAAAAAAGCCGGAAAAGAGCGTCTAGACTGGCCCCGATCCTCCGGAAAAAGCGCCCTTTTCCGGAGGCTCTTATTCCTACTTCAAAGTAGGGGGGCCAGTGTAGACGTAGCCGCACAGACTGGTGGGATTGCATAGTTATGCAGCTGTGGGATGATCAGCAATGGTGGCAAAACTTTCACATGTGTACGGTCACTTTCACTGAACATTGCAAATAGCTTTCCCCCAACCCTGAAGTGAAGTATCAGAGTGAGACCTGCTCTGATAATTGATAGCTCAGTAGCATAACCCTCTGGAAGCTTGCAATGCCAGGAGAAGCCGGTCAGTTGGGAATCATTTTGGAGTGGGGAAATCTACAGTGGGCGCTCTTGTGATCCAACAGCCAAAGCATCAAATACCCATCTGCTATGAAAGATATTGACTCTGGGAAATGTGCAGGGCATGGTGGAGGGCTTTGCCACAATGAGGTATCCTAACTGGTGTGGGGCAATAGATGGAACGCAAATGCCTATCTTGCCACCCGATCACCTTGCCAAAGAGGTACTTCTCGATGGTGTTGCCGGTACTGCTGGGTCACCAGGCCCATTTCACCGACATCAATGTACGATGCTCAGGAAATGTGCATGATGCACGCCTCTTTAGGTACTCTTCAAAAAGCTGCAAGATGGAACTTTTCTTCCCAGAACAAAAAATTACCATTGGAAGTGCCGAAATGTCAATAGTGATCATTGGAGACCCAGCCTATCCCTTGCTCCCGTGGCTCATGAAATCATACAGAGGCAGCCTGGACCTCAGTAAGGAGTGGTTGAATTACAGTCTGAGCAAGTGCAGAATGGTGGTACAATGTGCTTTTGAATGTTTAAAGGGAAGGTTTTGCAGTTTATTGACTAGGTTAGACCTCAGTGAAAGCAACATTCCCATTGTGGCAACCTGCTGTGTGCTCCATAATACCAGTGAAACTAAGGAGGAAAATTTTATTTGTGGGAGTGAGGTAGGATGGGGAGGGGGGGAGATCACTTGGCCACTAATTATGAGGAGCCAGACATTAAGGCAACAAGGAGAGCACATCAAAGGGCACTGCAAATCAAAGGCTTTGAAAAGCCACTTTGTGAATGACTATATAGTGATATTACAGTTATGTATGTTGCTCTTAATGAGGTACCCCCTGCATTTAGTGTGCTGGCCTGTATATCCTATAAATTACCCCTTCTCCCCACCCCCTTATAATACAAGCAATAAATATACTGTTTTTGAGAAGTCGTGCATTTTTATTTAGGGAACACAAGGAAGCAGAGTAAAAGAGCGCAACTTTCCTTTCCCTCGGGAGCCTGTGAAGGGAAGGGTACAGGTATGGCAGCAGGGCAGGGTCTCATATGATCACCAAGAAGCCTGTGCGGGAAAGAGGATGTGGCCATGGCCACAGGACAGTGGCCCAAACCATGCTTTGTTGGGGGATGAGCAAATTGAGGTGTACTGCCTGAGTGGTATCCGTTACATAGCTTCCCGTGCTTCACCCAGGTGGTCATGCACAATATCCGTGTTCTCTGAATCACACAGAATGATGAGTGGATTCTGACTAAAAGTGAACATAAGAATGGCCAGAGTGGTCAGACTAAAGGTCCATCTAGCTTGGTATCCTGTCTTTCAACAATGGCCAATACCAGATGCCCTGACAGAGTGAACAGATCTAATCAACTGATCCCTCTCCTGTCATCCATTTCCAGCCTCCAACAGAGGCTGGGGATACCATTCCTACCCATCCTTGCTAAAAGCCATTGATTGACCTAACCTCCGTGAATATCTAGTTCTTTTTTTAACCCTCTTAAAATCCTGGTCTTCACAACATCCTCTGGCATGGAGTTCCACAGGTTGACTGAGCGCTGTGTGAAGGAAAAGCTTTCTTTTGCTTGTTTTAAACCTACTGCCTATTAATTTTATTTGGTGACTCCTAGTTCTTATGTTTTGGGAACAAGTAAATAAGATTTCCTTATTCACTTTTTCTACTCCAGTCATGATTTTATAGACCTCTATCATATCCCCCCCCCTTAGTCTCCACTTTTCTAAGCTGAAAAGTCCCAGTATTTTTAATTTCTCTTCATATGGGACCCATTCCAAATCCCTCCTCATTTTTGTTGCCCTTTTCTGAATGTCAATATATCTTTTTTGAGATGAGGTGACCACATATATATGCAGTATTCAAGATGTGGCCATACCATGGTTTTATATAGAGGCAATAAGATATTCTCTGTCTTATCTATCCCTTTGTGGGATATGTGGGCAGACCTGGATCTTATGCTGCTATGCTTTGTATTGCAATGATGCCGGATCACTTACTGCTGGTTTAGCATGGAAAGATGTCCTCCTGTGCAGGATTAAATAAGGCAGGCCTCCCCAGAAACCTTTTGAGAATGACGAAAGAGTTCCTCTGAGAGCTTTATGGAGAGGTAAAAGGAGGATTCCCACTTCATCTCCAGACATGTTGTTAAACTGTTCTGAGGAGCCTCCTCTGTGTAGGAAGAATGACCACTACAGATTGCACCCAATTGCCTTAACCCACTTATAGAATGATTAAAAATGCACCAAAAGGGCCCAGCAGCAACATATTCTAGAGCATAGGTTCCCAAACTGGGGGGCATGAAGAACAGGAGGTGACCTAGACCCCGCTGTCAATCCCCCACCTCCCAAGAAAGAGCCTGGTCTGTCCGATTAAAAAAAAAATCAGAAAATACCATGTGAAATGTCCGGTATTTTCTGTTTCTCCTGGCTTCGGCATCCACCGGAACATGCACAGCTTGGGCTGGCTGGGGCGGGGGGAGGATGGAGCATCCCGGGCAGACTTCAAAATGGCTGCAATGCCTGCTCTGCTCTTAAAAGGGCAAGTTTTTTTTTTTTTTTGGCTCAACAAGTTTTGCTGCTATTTTTTGGGGGGAGGGGGATGAGTATCTCTCAAAAATCAAAAAGGGGGTGTGGTGCTGAAAAGTTTGGGAACCACTGTTCTAGAAGGAGAGGACTGGCTCCAAAGTTCAAGGTCCTGACATGTTTGCAGCAATGACCCAGATCATCCATTTGCTTCCATTGTATGCCTGCCTGAGCTCCTTTATTTTTATGTGGCACTGCTGGGCATCCCTGGTGTATCCTTTTTCCACCATGCCCTGTGCAATCTTTGGCATAGATATCAGTGGGGTTTTTTTTTTGCTGCTTTGTAGTTCTTCCTGCAGAGATTGCTCTTCCCACATAGCAGTCAGGTCCAGGATCTCCTGCACAATCCATGCTGAAGCTCGTTTGCAACCCTGGGCTTTTATGGGCAGGTATGCTGCTGGAGTGTGCTGCCTGCTCTGATGTCTTCTCATCACACAAGCCAAATAGGAAATGAAATCCAAATTTTCCTGGGCTTTTCCTGTGCTCCTGGAGAGCAGTGGCCAGAGTGGGGAAATCTGTGGGAAACCTGCCAGATTCCAAGAATGTTGACTTTCACAGTGCTTCATCTGCACTACCCGAAAGTCTGATAGGCAAAGTCAAATTTACCATTACTCCTTGCAAAAAGCATGATTGATTTCAACAGCCCTTAAAGTCGGCAGGACATGTTTGGTGGTATGGATTCAATGTTTAGAAAATGGACCGAATGTGGCTAAGTTTGATGTAAACTCATAGTGTAGACCAAGCCTAAGATAGACAAAATGTGGGAAAAGGGAAGTATTACTCTTATCTTAGTAATAGGGAGCTGAAACACAGTAAGATTTAAGGTTGGTTTCTCAAATTATCCTTTTGGAAAATAGAACTTAAATGCCTTGTCAAGGTCACCCAGGAAGTCAGTGGCAAAGTTAGGAATTAACTCAGGAGTTTTGGAGTCAGATGTGGCCCCTGGGATACCTGTTCAGTGTCCCTTAGGATGCCTGTAGTAGAGTGATATAATGCTCAACCCCAGATAGGTGCATGAATAGTCTGTTAGCATGCTACTTTCCAAAGCTGTCAATCCAGTAACATGATCAACTTAAAAATTAAATGAAAAAGAGGGGAGTCTGTTTACTGTCATGGCTTCTTCAGTTACCATTTCTATTGAAATGGTAACTACTCTTTTTGTTTAGCACTATCTTTATGTTATGCAAAAATAGACATCCAAGTTATTCTATTAAAAATCTACATGAATTTTTCATGTTGGGAAAGGCTTGATTTTTCTGCTTGTTTACCATACTCAGAGAATGTTTTGGTCTGTTTCCCTTTAATTGTTTGTGCTGCTCTAACATTACTTTTTTTTCCCTCTGAACACAGTCGCATTGAAATCAGTTAAATTATTCATTTCAACAGACTTTGCAAAATAAAACTTCTCTGGTGCAGACTGTAAAATTTCATTTTTTTAAATAAATACACTTAAATTGCTCTTGACAAAAAAAGCCTCAAACTAGAGGCTCCATCTGTTTTTGTTGCTTAAATAAAAAATGCTGTAACTGATTTACAAAAGTTACTTATAGGAAAACTTGCCTCTGCAACAGCAATCAAATTTCAGCCAGATGTGTTCTGAAATGGCTGCTACAGCATGATGATGAGAAAGCTGTAAAATGTTAGTAGGGCTGGGATGTAGAGGAAGGAATTAAATGATACTTTCAACCAACAAGATGTGGTGATACTATTGTGCAGTAGTCATTGATTAATGTAAAATTATTCTGGTAAGATCATGCAGGGATGTAAAAGGGGCAAAGGCACAGGGAAGACAAAATCTTTACATATATTTATTTACAGAATCTTCTATAAAAACACTTATGTCTCTACAAAACTACACATCCATCAAATCATATTAGCAAACAAAAGCTATTGTTAGTCACAGTTAAGGATGAGACAGGGTACTCCTCATCTCTTTCTTCTAGCTCTTGCCCCCAAACAACTCTTAACTTCTTATTTTTAAGCTTTTGAAGGTAAAGTCTTGTGCATTCCTTTCTACCCTCATATTGCATACAATACTGTCCGTACAGATGATGCTCTAATTGTCCATTACAGTCTCATGTATATCTCCAATATATATCCAAAATCATTATGTACCCCACCTTCATTTGGCGTGCCTGCTAATGCAAATCTTTAATTATGACCCCATATACGTCTGTATCAACTGTGATCGGATCAGAGCTGGGGAGCTCTGAGTGTGGTTTTAGTTGGGCATTAGGAAAAACTTCCTTTCAGGATAGTCTAGCACTGGAATAAATTGCCAGGGAAGGTTGTGGAATCTTCATCATTGGAAATTTTAAAGAGCAGGTTAGATTAAACACCCAGTAGGGTTGGTATAGGTCGAGGGCTGGCAATATTTTCAAAACAAAGAGCTAAACTACATCAAAATTCAGAACAAGTGGTCAACAAAGAGCTGTATAAGAATGCCCATTTGCATGACTGAAAATCTACAACTTAATATTATTGATAATTGACATAATGATTAATAATAGCATAAATGAAACATACAGACTTTATTTAACGGGACTTCTGCTGCTGCATCTTTTCACACTTTTCTTTGAAGTTTACATCATAACTGGTCAAATCCAGGTTCATGCACACATTCAGGCTGTCTTCTGTCAATCTTATGGCAGGGTCTGGGGATATGAGGGTGTGTGAATCTGGGTTGGAGTGTATGAGGAGCTCAGGGCAGGGGGGTTCAGGTGTAAGATGGGATCAGGTCACAAGGTTGGGGTGTGTGGGGATGCAGGAATGTTATGGCAGGGTGTTGGAGATGTGGGAGTGCAGGAGTCTGGGTTGGGGTGTATGAGGGGCTCGGCATATATGTGGGGAGTACAGGTGTTATGGCAGGGGACTGGGAATCTGGGGGTGCAGGAGTTTGGGGATGTGGAAGTATGAGGGGGGCTCAGTGCAGGGAGTTCAGGTGTATGATAAGCTCATGGTTGGTGTATGTATGTTGGTGGGGTGGGACAGGAGTGTTATGATGCTGCAGCCAGATGGGGGCTAGGTCCCAATTGGGAGCTTGTTGGCCAGGCTTCATTTTTAAATACAAAAATATTATGTTTAACGCAAAAGGTGACCAGAGGCACAGAATTGGGGTACAGGAGTTTGGATTATGACCTAGGCAGGAGGGCATTGCGATCAGGGGCAGAGGATTGGGGTGCAGGGTGTGGAAGGGTGAGAGGGTATGGGCTCAGGAGGGGGCATAGGGTTTGGGTTATGTAGGTTGGGGCGGGGGAGAGAGGAGCTCAGGTGCCAGAAGCAGGCTCTGTCCGGGAGACTTACCAATGAGACTCCAGAGCAGCAGCTCAGCATGTTTCTCAGGAGCCTGCCCTGTCCACCGCACAGACTGCAGAGCCATGTGCTCTGTGAATAAGAGCCTGAGGGGAGGGTGGATTGGTGCTTGGCACACTGCCTGTTCTTAAAACAGGCAGCTTCCATTGGCCAGAAACCAGCCAATGGGATTGTGCTGGGAGCGGGAGCAGCTGTGAAGCACCACGCCCTTCTCCCCTCTGGGCTCACAGTTTGTGACTTTTCTGAGTGGGGTGCGGGGGTGGGGCAAGCAAGGGAGTCTGGCTGGGGCCTTCCTACTGGGTCCATACACTGGATTGTTTTGCCTAGGCCTGCTGTAGCACCAGCGTAGGCTCCCTGCTGTGGGGGAAACAAAGGGAGACTGGGCTCAAGCTTCAAAAGAGCCACATTTGGCTCCCTAGTGAGCCATATTTGGCTTGCAAGCCATAGGTTGCCGACCCCTGGTCTCGATGGTGATTGGCCCGGCAATGACTTCAGGGGATTAGATTAGATGACCTCTCAAGGTCCTTTCCAGTCTTATGATTCTGTGATTTTAGCCACTGAATGTTGAATGCAGCAGACAGAAATGGGGAGATGGTGGAGGCCAAAGCGAAAGCGGTTATAGTAGTCCAGGAGAGGGAACCATAATATGAGGCCTTGAGTAAAATGGGCCATTCACTTACATTCCCGTGTCAGCATGTTTTGGAGGGTAGTTAAAGAGAAAGATAGGCTGGAAAGTTGCTCAGAGCTAAAATGCAGAGCAGCAGGAAGATCCGATTCATTGTTGAGACCTGTTCTAGGAACTTGTGACTTTCCTGCCCTGTCTTCTGTGAAATATTAATTAACCAAGGGATGAATCTTGCTGCTATTAAAGATGCTGGGAGTTCTGCCTTGTGTTTAGCAGAACTATTCTTTAAAAACCTTTTCACCACTTTCACTTTAGTCTCCACCATCTCCCCATTTCTGCACACTCTTGCAGCCTTCTGTACGGGCAGCTGTTAGAAATATGGGCTGTAACAGGTGGGACCACTTCCTGCCCTTGTCTGAGAGCAGGCCTGCCATCTGCAGAGGGAATACAAAGGAGGCAACCGCCCCTGGGCCCAGTGATTTAAAAGGGCCTGGGGCTTTTGGTCACTACTGCGGCACTGGCCGCAACCTCTGCCTCTTTAAATCACCACTGGAGCCCCACACAGCATGCTCTAAGCGGCACTGAGGGATGCCTGGGGAAAGCTAGCTCCAGCCCTGCTCTTCCAGGAGTGCAGAGGCTCCTTTCCCCATCTTGCCCATGGGCCCAGGTTTTTTGGTCCCAGTGTGTGAGTTTGCTATGCTGCGTGGGCATCTCGGGGCAAAATCATAAGCCTTGTCTATTTCTCTCTACTCATTCATTTATTTGTTAAGCCAGAAGGGACTGCTACAATCATTTAGACTCCCCTCCTGCAGAACAGAGGCCACTGAACTTCCCCCAGTGATGGTGGCCTCAAGCCCATCATTTCTAGTTGAACTAGAGCAGTGTTTCTCAACCAGTGGTGTGAGTACCCTTCGGGGATACTTGAGAGACGTCTGGGGGGTCCATCAACACAACTGAAATTTGGAGAAAACTGAATTTTTGTTTTAAGTTTTACAGCGTTTTATTATTTTTGTACTTTTTACACCCGCCCAGCTATGATTAAGTTGTTTAAACAAATGTGTTGCAGCGGTTTAAAAAAAAAAGCATTGTGTGTGTCTGAAAACTGTAGGTACTGGGGGTACTTTTTTTTTATTTAAAGGGGGTACTTTATGAAAAAAGGTTGAGAAATGCTGAACTAGAGCATAAAAAATGTGCAACAAATGTCCTAACTTCCACAAGAGGTATTGGAGGAAGTCAGCTGTTGATCTTTTACATGCAA
This sequence comes from Pelodiscus sinensis, assembly GCF_049634645.1. Taxonomy (NCBI): domain Eukaryota; kingdom Metazoa; phylum Chordata; order Testudines; family Trionychidae; genus Pelodiscus; species Pelodiscus sinensis. The sequence continues at coordinate 16,146,275 of NC_134730.1, forward strand.
AATAGGATCAGCAACGTTACTCTTTCTACCCATTCTCTCACTAAACTTTACAAATTCCAGCTAAAAATAGACAAAATGCTCCATACTGTGCTACCACAGGAAAAATGGCCTCTTCTGGAAATCATTTATTTATGTATAGTTTCATCATCCAATCACAACTTAAAACCTCTTTTTGTTAAGTGGCAGCTACAATTAATTTTTAGCTTTATGCTTTTCCCGTGTTTCTTATGAACAGGTTTCTAAACACACTTTGGCTCTTATCACTCTTTGGGAAGTCATGTTCCCCTGTTCTTTCACCAGTCTCTTCTCGCAGTCTATCCAGTCCCCCCACCCATTTTGTTTTAGATTCTGTTTCAATTCCACACATCTGAGGTGGTCTAATTGTTGTTTTGTAGATGTCCGTTTTTTGATTTTTTTTTTTAAAGGAGAGCACTTACTTCTCCTGAGTACTCAACTTAGGAGCTTGATTTGAATTTTACAGCTCAGATAATTACAAAGTGATTTTTTTAATGACTGCATTATACAGTCATTAATAACTACTGCTTTCTTTAATGACTTTCCAATTTAAATTGTATGCAACTTATTTTCACTCTATTATGGAAAAATATTCCTTTTTTTTGACCAATGGCTTTCAACCCATTTTCTCCCATTTGCGGATCTCTAAAACATTTAAAATGGAAGTGTGACCTCTTTGGCAGTCTTAGACATATTCTGTGCATTCCCAGAGGTCTGTGGACCATAGGTTGAAAACACTGTTCTAGACTGTTGTTGCAAGGGGATGTGGATTGCAACTGCTTTAAACACTAAGGAGAGGGGATCACCACATAGGAGTGTAAAGGATTTGTTTATTCAGTTAAAACTGAGAAGGGAGGGGAAATCTTACTCATACACTCAACCACACTTACAGTCCTAGGCAGGATGATAAGGCGAGCAGAAGGCAGTTCATGTTGTTTGATCTTCCCAAGTTGACTCCTAAGCTGGTCCACTGGCCAGGCGATCTGAGCAGAGGGTGTTCTGGGAGGCTCCACTTGATGGTCAACCCTCTATGTCTCTGTCCCTCTCTCCTTTAAGGATCAGCCACATGCAGCTTCTGAGTCTCTGGGCCTCTTGGGGCCGTGTGCAGTCCCTGCAGTGGGGCATGTGCACTGTTGTTTACTCCTGCTGTTTACCTCAGAGTTTTCCACCTCTGGTGTCCACCTCAGACATTCTTCTGCATTCACTCACGGAAGGGGTAGGGGATTAACCGATAACACTTCAATGGTTTAGGGAACCAAATAACATCATTAACAGGTGAGAGAAAGAACAACATCCATTTTAACTCTCCCCTTGCTCCTCCTTTGCCTCCAACAACTGTAACTGCCTGAACATTAATTTCTTTCTATTAAAAGCTGAGTATTTTTAAAACCAGTCCTCTGTAGATTTAGCATAGCATTTATGGAAGGACTCTACTTTAGCTGCTTCCTTTGCATAAATTACAATATATGCTCATTTTACCACAAGGTAAACAACATTTACAGGTAAGTTGATATGAAAAAGGAAAAAGATACGGGAGCAGTTGAGATTCTCAACAAAGGGATGCGGACAAGAAAGTTGCTACCATGGGCTATTTCTAGTCTCCTTTCTGACTTCAGAATTTCTTAAGAAGTACTGGTGTCAGAGGGATAGCCATGTTAATCTGTATCTGCAAAAAACAACTAGGGGTCATTAAAGACCAACAGATTTATTTGGGCGTAAGCTTTTGTGGGCAAAGACCCACAGAAGCTTCATGCCCAATAAAGCTTATGCCCAGATAAATCAGTTAGGGTATGTCTACACTTGCAGCCTATTTCGGAATAGGGCTGCAAATGTAGGCATTCGGAATTGCAAATCAAGCCCGGGATTTAAATATCCTGCGCTTGATTTGCATCTTCCCGACCGGGCACCATTTTTGAAATTTACAAGCCCGGAATAACTGCCCGCGTCTACACGCAGCAGTGGAATGGGCTTTCGAAATAAAGCCCTATTTTGAACTACCTGTTGTTCCTCCTGCAATGAGGTTTAACAGGTAGTTCGAAATAGGGCTTTATTTCAAATGCCCGTTTCACTGCCACGTGTAGGCGCGGGCAGTTATTCCGGGCTTGTAAATTTCAAAAATGGTGCCCGGCCGGGAAAATGCAAATCAAGCCCAGGATATTTAAATCTTGGGCTTGATTTGCAATTCCGAATGCCTACATTTGCAGCCTTATTCCAAAATAGGCTGCAAGTGTAGACATTCCCTTAGTCTATAAGGTGCCACAGGACTCCTTAAGAAGCACCTATGTAGTTTATGCTCTAATTTTTAGTAGCATTCTAGTCCTGCCTGCTACAGTGCATGTCTACTTCTTATATTGATGCTTTCTTTGTGACGATTATATGGTCACAAAACCCTGTAAACCAAGAACCCAAGCCTAGATTGTGCTTTGGGGCACGATGCTGCAATACTTAGGAAGCAGAGGAGCACTGACAGAGGAGCTTTTTAACCGCTACAGTATTGGGGTCCTAATTCAAGGAAGTTCTTAAATGCTTTAAATAGGTGTTTAAATTCAGTTTACTTCAATGGGCCTTAAGCACCTGCTTAAAGTTAAGCAGATGTTTAATTGTTTTGCTGCATCAAAGCCCTAGCCATTGCTCCACCCTTATTCCTCCTCCTTGACAGTGATCACATGAAGAAATGGCTGGATTTCCCGGGCATATTGTGACTGGCTCCTGCACAGTGGACCCAAGCAGGGGAGCAGACAGCTATGCCAGGCATCTGGGTAGGATGGGGAGGGCCGGCTCTGTGCTTCCAGAAGAGGCGGGCCCTTGGCAAGAAGGGGCAGGGTTGGAGTCAGCCAGCCTTCAGCGCTGCCCAGAATGTGCCACACCAGCTCCCCCAGCTCTCAGAGCCACCTGGAGCACACTGAGCTGTGCTTTAGTGACGATTTAAAGGACTCAGGGCTCTGTGCATCACTGTTGCCACCGCAGCAGTAGCTGGAGTCCCAGGCCCTTTAGAATTGCCAGGCCCTGGGGCAACTGCCACTTTTGACCCCTCCTATCTATGGGTCTGGACCCAAGTGATTAGGAAAAGGCTCTTTGCACCATGTCCCTCCAGTTACACACCCAGAAAGGGACTGCATAATCTGACACTAAATATTTGCAACATAAAAATATCCATCATGCAATGGTGCATTTCAGTCCTAAGATAAATTACAACAACTTGTTTTTTGTGTGTTGTCGGTTAATATGTAACGTGAACATGAAATATTGTACAATTCATGAAATGAATAGTACAGAATCTGAAATAGTTTTGAAATACCTGGCAGGGAGAAAATGTAAAATAGGATGATTATGTACAAATAAGCTAGCAGACTTACCCGGCCTTATCTGGGTCATTCAGGGCAGGGCCTTGGAGATGTGTGGGGTACAGGAGGATGGGGTCAGGGGTGTGTTCTCTCTTCCAGGAATCCCCAGCTCACCAGGGCCTGTTCTTTCATCCTCCAGAGGCCCTGCCTGTTAGAAGCCTGTTCTCTCCTCCCCCCAAAACCCCTTCAGCCAACCAGGGGCATGTTCTCTTCCCCCCCACAATCTCCCACTTGCCAGGTGCCTGTTCTCTCCCCTCAGGGTCTGCCAGGGTCCTGTTTTTTCCACCACCTGTGGTGCTGCAGCCAAGGGCCAGGGGGAGGGGGAAGGGTTTGGAGCAGGATGGCTACTTACTCGGTGTACTGGTAGGCAAGATGGCAGAGCCCCAGCCCTGCTGGCTGCTTGCTTGGTGGTATGGTTGCTTCCAGTGGACACTCTGCAGGACAGATTTCCCCTGCAGTCTCGCTGTCCCCAGTGGCTACTCATATCACATCCCTCTGAACAGCAGCCCCTCCCTTTGCATGCTATGGAAAATAGTCCTTTTCCTGGGGCTTCCGGTTGTCCTGACACAACCAAATTGTGACCTTGCTTTAAGTTAGAGGAAGAGGAAGCTGAATACTGAATTTGGATGTCCCTAGCTACCATTTAGGAGGAGTTCTTGAACAAAGGGACTCAGAGGCTGTGTCTACATTGGCATGTGCCTTTGCGCAAGAGAGCATCTACACTGGCATGTGCCTTTGCACAAGAGATGTGCTTTTGCGCAAGAGCATCTGTGCCAGTGTAGATGCTCTCTTGTGCAAGAAAGCTCTGATGGCCATTTTAGCCATCGGACTTTCTTGCGGAAGAAATTCATGTTGCCTGTCTACACTGGCCTCTTGCACAAGAACAGTTGCGCAAGAGGACTTATTCCTGAGTGGGATCATCATAGTTCTTGCGCATGAAGCACTGATTTCACACATTAGAACGTCTGTGTTCTTGCTCAAGAACTCCCTGCCAGTGTAGACAGGCAGCATGTTTTTGCGCTAAAGCAGCCACTTTGGCGCAAGATCATGCCAATGTAGACACAGCCAGAGAGACATACACACACATATTGTGACAGACCCAGACCAGCCATCTGCCCTTCACTGGTAGAGGGAATACATGCTGGAGCTTGAGTAAACAACTTTCTTTTCCCGGAGTTTAAAAAAAGGCTGAAGCCTAAATCCAGCATAATCAGGCAGGCAGGCACCTGGTGTCAACTGGAACTTGCTAGAAGCCACAGACTGATTAAACACCTGCAGCCAATTAAGGTCTGTGGTGCTGCTTTAAAAAGTTTCTCTCCTCCCCTCACCCAGGCAAGGAAATGAAAAAAAATTGAAGAAGAGGAAGAGCTGTGTGTGTGGAGGACTGATGAGCAGGTACCAAAGGAAAGGTCCTGGGCGGGGGGGGATTGTTTGGGGAAGAGGCCTGGGGAAAAGATGTCAGATTGAGAGTGGCAGTAATCCTGCCTGTTAGTGCTGCCTTAGAGTCCCTGGGCTAGAACCCGGAATAGTGGGCAGGCCTGGGTTCCTCCCAACCTCCTCACAACATCTCAACCCCTGCCTCAAGAAGGGAGATCAGGACTCCAGAGGGGATTTTTACCCCAAACTGATGAACTAGCTTGTGATGAGCAGGGCTCAACAATTAATATAATCTACTTGCCATGGGTGAGTAGATTACAAGCCGGCACAGCCGCGCAGTGCGGTCAGCGCATGCGTAGCGCGCCGAACCGTGTGGCTGGCGAGCGGGGCTCACCGCGGTTTGGTGAGCCCTGGTGATGAGTATGGGTCAGTAGGCTGTGATGCCTGCCTCTAGTAAAGAGAAAGAGGCTGTGTGAAGGGCCACAGAGGCTAACACTGTCCACCAGTAGGGTGAGGCCCACAGAGAATAGCAGGAGCTTTTTATATTTATCTGGAGAGAGAGATTCTTACACTGTATATCAGTCATATTAGAATAATGGAAAAAATAGTGACTTTTCATATTTAAATGTGTGGAGTGCATGAAGGGGATTATGAAATGTTATGAAGTGTTTTGTACAATTCAGTGTCTGAGTCAAAGCCGAGACACACATGTTAAATAAAGCAACTTTCAATTTCTCCTTGGAGTCGGTACAAGCCACAGAGTTTGAATATGGAATTTCATATGGATTTCTCCAGACTTTGAAGGTGCTGAGATTGACAGCTTTAATTTGGGCTCCCTTTTAAGAACCCACTTACATGTATGCTTCATTTTAAGCCTATGGCTGTAAGTCATCGACTGACGTCAATGAAACTATTCATACACTCACATGCTTTGCTAGTTTGGACAACCCCTGAACTAATCTCGAAACACATTTGTTTTTCATGACTTCAGATTGATTTGATCTAACTATTAACTGCAAAATAGTTTAAATTATAGAGCTAATGGTAAAGCAGCTTCTAATACCACAGCACAAGGTCAGCAGAGTTCGAGATGGACGAGTAACTTAGCAATTGCAAGGAGCTGAGCCTACAAGATCCTGAGCAACTTGGAAGAGGTGCTGCATGTCTTCTATTCCCATTGAAGTTAATGATAGTGGAAAATGCTCAGTATCTTGCAGGAATGTGGGTCCACAGTGCCAGGTAGGGAATGTATCCGATATTAAGCTGTTTCTGCACTGTATCTTGCCCCAAAAGCCATGCTATAAAATTTGTTGTTGTTGTTGTTGTATGAAAGATTCAATTGCAGCATTAATCTTGTCAAAGGAAAACATTTTATGTGTTGCATATAACAGCTGCACATCTGTTCTTCCTTATTAAAGTTTCTGTGCCCCCAAAGGCTTTAAAATAGTTTTGTAAGAAAAAAATAGACTTAATTGCATTGCCTTTTAGGGTCTTTTTTCTTTCATAACTTTTCAAAATACTCTTTAAATTAAGTGACATTTTACTTGGAAATTCCTCTATCATGAGATAATGATCACTGGAGAATAAATCAAAGTAATTGACAAAAATAAGTTTTATACTGGGACGTTAATTGTCTAAGCTAATGAATCCGATATAGTGCTTGGTCATATCACCCGAAAGAAAGGAACAAGACTCCTTCATTTTTAATATCAAATTCCTTATTACAAGAGTAGATTTATAGCATAATTGCTCTAAATTAATCACTCTCACCCTATGTCTACACTACCACAGAAAGTGAATGACCTAGCTGGAGTGGACGTACCTTAAGCTGAGTTACCTCACCCTTCTCATTGGGAGTACAGTGCGCGGGGGATGACCACAGAGTGATTTACGATCGTTTTGGTGGGTCTTCTCTATATCCACTAAATCAGCCACCTGTGGAGCAGTCTCAGAACGTTGATCCCTACTGTGGTGTAGATGTAGCCTCAGTTAGTCGTTTTCAGCAGAGATGGTCAAACTAGGGATACTTACTAACAGGAGTGCCTATTGGATTAGCAATCTTGAGTTCATTCAAATAGCATGCAGGATTGGTATGGGAAGGTTCGTCTGTATCTGCAAAAACAATGAGGAGTCTTGTGTCACCTTAAAGATGGACAGATTTATTTGGGCATAACATTTTCATGGGTGAAAACCACTTCATCAGGTGCATGGAGTGGAAATCACAGAGGCTGGGGTATAGATATGTACTAGCCCTTCAAAAGAAACATTACTTATCAAGTGTTAAGAAGCCAATTCAATCAGGGTGGATATTGCTCCCTCCCAGCAGTTGATGGGAAGTTCTGAATACAAAAGAGGAAAAATTGCTTCAGGAGTACTACAGAAAGGGATCTGGGAGTCATAGTGGACCACAAATTAATATGAATCTACAGTGTAACACTTTGAAAAAATCAAACAAACATCATTTTGGAACATATTAACAGGAGTGCTGTGAGCAAGACACAAGAAGTCATTCTTCCACACTGCTCTGCACTGATTAGGCCTAAACTGGAATACTGTGTCCAGTTCTGGGCACTACATTTCATGAAAGATGTGGACAAATGAGAGAGGGTCCAAAGAAAAGCAACAATAATGATAAAAGATCTAGAAAATATGACCTATGAGACAGGACTGAAAGAATTGGATTTGTTTAATCCGGACAAGAAGACTGAGAGTGGACCTAGTAAACATTTTCAAGTACATAAAAGGTTGTTACAAAGAGGAAAGAGGAAGATTATCTTCTTAACCTCTGATGATAAGACAAGAAGCAATGGTCTTAAATTGCAGCAGGGGAGGTTTAGGTTGGACATTTGGAAAAGTCTTTCTAACTGTCAGGGTGGTTAGGAATGCATTGGAATGCATTGTCTAGAGAGGTTGTGGAAGCATCATGATTGGAGATTTTTAAGAACAGGTTAGAGAAACACCCATCCTGGATGGTGTAGGTAATACTTAGTCCTGTCAGGAGTGTAGGAGATTGAACTAAGTGACATCGCAATGTCTCTTCCAATTCAATATTTCTATGGTGCCCACATCGGGCAAGTGGATTGGCTGGTGCAGGAATGGTCTCTCTGTAAGTACCACATTCAGGGTCATCATGAAGAATAGGGGCCTTAGACCACTTTCAGGTTTCCTGTGAATAGATTTGTGGGTCAGCAATCTGTCCTGAGGCCAATCCTACAAAGCTTGTATGTCTGTGAATCAGTAAATACTAGGCAGAAGCAGGTGAAGGTGAACACCTATAGCACTGTGTTGCTTTTTTAGTTAGAACAGTTAAAATACTGCATTATCTTGTACGTTTATGAGAAACCTCAATTCCCACTGATTTCATTGGCCAGTGAGAGTTGATGATAGCACTGAACTGTTGCTCCGCACCTTTCAGGATCAAACCCTTAAGCCAGTGGTCCCCAACGCGGTGCCCGCGGGCGCCATGGCGCCCGCCGGGGCATTTGTAGGCGCCCGCCAACAACCCGGGCTGGCCCCGCCCCCCGGCACGTGGCGCACTGGAAGCGCCGGCCCCAGGCGCGCGACACTCACCGGCGCCTGGTGCGCGGCGCTCGGGCGGCCCCAGCCCCGGGGCACATGCGGGCGTGCGGCGCCGGTGCCAGCCCCAGGCATGCAGCTCGGGCGACGGCGCCAGCCCCGGGCCCACGGCACAAGGGGCTCGGGCGGCCCCAGCCCTGGCGTGCCCCAGGACGCGCGGCCCCGCCCCCGGGCGCCCGGCGCGTGAGTGGCCCCGCCCCCGGGCGCCCGGGAGCCCGTAAAGGTTGGGGACCACTGCCTTAAGCAATAAGTTGATAGTTCCTGCCCACCCCTAAATTCATTACCATATGATAAAGATCAAGAAGAACCTTAACAGGTAAGTTCACGCTTATGCCTGAATTATGCATTGTTAATAAATAAGTTGTGAATCCTTGGCAGGTCACTAGGTGGCATGTAAGCTGTAGAGAAATTAAGCTGGGTATGTTTTAGAGACATTGTGCTGGAGGTGTCTGTAATGGCTCTGTTCCCATAAAGAAACATTTGGGTTAATCCGTTGCCATCTGTCTTTATTTTGCTCACCCACTTGATTGGGCAATGCATGCAAAATGCCACTGCAATTTGTGTCTCAAAGAAAATCTAAATAAAATTATTTAAATTTGATAAAATCCCCTGCAAATCTGTTTCTGATCAAGTTGCAGATAGTTGAATCTATTTATGACAGGGCATAGGGAACCATGGTTTTTTTTGTGGTGTGTGTGTGTGTACAAAAAGGTTTATTTCAGTGGAAGTTGTAGATGCATAGCACCTCTGACAAACCGGCTACTTTTATTTCATAGAATCATAGAATACTAGAACTGGGAGGGATCTTGAGAGGTCATTGAGTCCAGTCCCCTGCCCTCATGATACCAGATCTTAAGTCTACCATGGAGGCAGGATTCAGTCCTACATACTTTACATCTCAGCTGCATGCTATTTTGGAGAAATTTCCGCATTACCTGGGATTTGGGAAGATTTTCTCCAGCTGCATTTCTTTTAAAGGGTGACTGCTAAAACCTGCATATACATTTGGAATGTTAGAAGACATTTTGGTGGAGATGGAGCATTGAGCAGAGTACAGGTGAAGAGAGGTATTGGTTAAGAGAAAATGTCTTCCTACGGAGATCTCTGTAAGCCATGTTCATAAGAGTCAATTGTGAGCAAAATTTTACATAAGAATGACCATTATGGGTCAGACAAATGGTTCACTTAGCCCAGTATCCTGTCTTTTGACAATAGTCAATGCTAGGTGCTTCAGAGGGGATGAACAAAACACATATTCATCAAATCATGTATACCCTATTGCCCATTCACAGCATCCTGGAAAACTGACGCTAGGAATGCTTCAGAGCATGGTTCTGCATCCCTGACTGTCCTGGCTAATAGCCACCGATGGACCTATTCTGTGTGGCCTTATATGGTTCTTTTTTTGTACTTTGTTATACTTCTGGCTTTCACAACATTCTCTGGCAACAAATTCCACAGGCTAACTGTGTGTTGTGTGATGAAACACTTCCTGTTGTTTAACACCCACTTTCCATTGCACATTCTATAATTCTGCATCCCTGTGTGAGAACTTTTATTTTTTCCACAATTAGTGAAGGCAACTTCTTAAATCAGTTATTCCAATGTTTCTTCCAGTCCTATCCAATTAATTCAATTGAATTCATATTTTTACATTTAATACTTTGGGAAGTCAATGTAGGATATTTTTGATCATTTATTGAATTGAATACACTATATCACATACTAAAGTATAGGCACAATGTCCTTCAGTGACCCCTAGTTTTTGTGTTATGAGGAGTAACAATTCCTTTTTTTTGCATCCCAGTCATGATTTTAAAGACCTCAATCATATCCCCCTATTGAAAAAAATCTTCATGGAGTTATTTTTATGCTGTATTTTACAGAGTTAAATTGAGTAATATACTTAATGTGGATGTGCATTCTCTCTTTCTATCTCTCTTTTTGTGTGTCTTTTTTCCAAGCTGAAAAGTCCAAGTTTCATTAATCTCTCCTCATATGGAAGCTGTTCTGTACCCATAGTCATTTTTGTTGCCCTTTTTTGTACTTTTTCCAATTCTAATATATTTTTAAGATAGGGAGACCTGATCTGCATGCAGTATTGAAGATGTGGGCGTACAATGGATTTATATAGCAGCAATGTGAATTTTCTGTGCCTTTCCTAGTAAATCCCAACATTCTGTTAGCTTTTTTCACAGTCACTGCACATTGAAAGGATGTTTTCAGAGAACTATCCACCATGACTCCAAGATCTGTTTCTTGAATTGTAACAGTTAATTTAGACACCATCATTTATATGTATACTTAGGATTATGTTTTCCAATGTGCATCAATTTTCATTTATCCACATTGAATTTCATCTGCCATTTTGTTGCCTACTCACCCCATTTTGTGAGATCCCTTTGTAACTTTTCACTGTCTGCTTTGGACTTAATTGTCTTGAGTAGTTTTGTATTATCTGCAAATATTGCCACCCCACCATGTACCCATTTTTCCTTTTAATAAAGCGTGTAAGAGCATAGGCACTGTTTACCAGCAGGAAGTACCCTAAATATAATTTGTAGTGCCATGACTGCAAAGTGCTATGCACATCTGTGGCTCTGTATTTAGGTAGCTCCTGTTTTATGAAAGTAATACTGCTTAAGGTTTATTTTGCTCAGTGAATTCCAAGCTTGAAAACTGTCAAGTAACTAGTTCAGCATCCTCCAGTGTTAACACCCGACAGCCTGTTGGAATGAAGGAGAGATAAAAGGCCTGTTGAAATCTGCTGGAGTAATAATAATAAATACAGACTTTAAAATTGTTAAAATGTCAATGAAAAGCTTATTTTTGTACATGGTTCACTCTGAGACAGTTGGGTAAATTAATGCACTCGCCTCAGGCTTCTGTGTTAATGACCCCTGGCTATATAGTAATGAAAGATCTAGTACTGAAACTTGTTTCCTATTGCAAAAATTTCTTCATGGAGTTACTTTTTTATGCTGTATTCTATAGAACTTAAATTGAGTAATATACTGAACGTGAATGCTCTCTCTCTCATGGTGAAGTGTGTTTATACGCCAGTAGATATTTATCGGGGGATTGAACCCTCTGGGCAGCTAAGATTGTTGCACTATAGTTTACTGGATATAAGGCTCCTAACTTTTGAAGACTCCCTATAAATACAAAATTACAAAATGCAGGTACGTGAATGGATTAATTCATGCATTTGTCTACAGCTTGTGATTCAGTCGATTTTTTTTTTTTACTTTGAACTTCCTTTGTTTGTTGTGCAGAAGAAAGATCACATTGTATCACACATCATCAAGCCCAATATCCTGTCTTCCGATAGTGGCCAATGCCAGATGTTTCAGAGAGAATGAACAGAACAGGCAAATTATTACACTCCCAGCTTCTGGCAAACAGAGTATAGGGACGCTCAGAGCATAGTGTTGCATCCCTGCCCATCTCGACTAGTAGCCATTGATGGACCTATCTTCTGTGAATTTATCTTGTTCTTTTTTTTACGCCTGTGGTAGTTTTGGCCTTCACAACATCCCCTGGCAATGAGTTACATAGGTTGTCTGTGCATTGTATGAAGAAGTACTTCTTTCTGTTTGTTTTTTAAACCTGTGCCTAGTAATTTCATTGTGTGACCCCCAGTTCTTGAGTTACATGAAGGAGTAAATAACATTCCATACTCACTTTCTCCACCTCAGTCAAGATTTTATAGACTTTTGTCATATCTCCTCTTAGTCACTTACTTTCTAAGCTAAAAACCTCAGGATCCAAGTAGTTGTTTAGGAGCCAAAGAAGCCAGTGGAAAGGCAAACTTAGGATATTTTTCCTCATTCAAGTATGCCCTATTTGGGTTCATAATCTCAAATCTTGTTAACTCTAATGGGTATGGACATTTCAGATCTCATTCTCTGAACAATATCCATTTATCAGTGTGACATCATAGGCAGCCTAAGGCCAATCCAGAGGAAACGGAATTCAAGAGTGAGTTGTGATTTATGTTTATGTTCACCCTATTTCAGTTCCACAGTAAAAATGGCAGTGCTCCTTGTCCTTTTACAACATGTGCTGCAGGTTAGTTCTTCAAAAAGTGGGGTGACTTTTTTTTTTTAACCAAAATGCACTTTCAGCAAAACGTAATTCTGGTGAAATGAAACATTTTGTGAATTCATGTTAGCTTTGCCAATTTGTTTCAGTTTTTAGGGAGAAGACTCCATTACATTCTTTAAAAAGAAATGGTTTAGTTTTTCATTTTTGAAACAAAATATTTTAATTTGCAACATCTTTCCATTTTTTTTTCAATTTTAGTGATTAGATTTAATACAAAGAAAAAGCTCAGTCAAAGTTGGGGGTGGGGGTAGGGGTGAGTGCGTGAGAGTGAGAGATTTGGTTTGACCTGAAATTTGTTTTTGACTTTTTGATTTGCTAGCCATTTCATTCTTGGCTTGACTTAAACAGATTTTTTCCCTCACTTTTTCAGACTTGTCAGCAAACTTGAAAAATCAGTTATTTGCATAGGAATGTTTTGATACGGTTTGGACCAACTATTGTAGGTCTAGAAGGATGTCATTTAGCCTGAGACATTCTAGACCATAGGCTTCTGTTTGTAAAAATAGAGCACAGTGTTCTTAGAGGCTCAAAGTCAGTGTTCAGGGGAACTGAGGCATCTGCAACTTGGGATTTACTGCCAGAAGCATAGAGCAAAATAGTGTGGCCACAGAAGTGGGTTGTGCTTGCTGGGGTAGTGGGTCTGTCAAGGGCACCTTGGGCCTCTCTTGCTTCAGCTTAAAGCTCTTCTTCTTAGCAGCCTCCAGGTGTAAGTATCCCTGGTATATTGGTTTTTTGCTGGTGCAGAGTGGGAATAGTTTGTACCTGTCTAAGTGAACAGGGGTGAATGATGCCTGAGGAGCTTGTTCTTCCATATTGAGACTGAGTAATTTTCTCAGCAAACCGTGTTCTTTGTTGGTTTCCCCTTATAGTGGGCAAAACAATTTTTGGGATGCGGAAGTGGTAAAGTAGCAAATGCTGGGTAAGAGACCCTGTAAGTAAGAAAAAGTTTCTACAGGGCTGTGCTGTGCAGATGAGCACTTCAGTCACTGCTACTGACCTTGTGGTTTACTGAGACAAAAGTGAAATGCTTTTCAATGTCCAGACCCAGAAGGTGTGGGGACAAATAACATTTCTGGCAGTAGATTTTGTATGCCAATCTCAGCATTTATCAGTTAATCTGTAGTAAACTATGGTACAGGTAAGTATCCTAATTAAAAATAGAAGAAGACCTCTTATGTCCTCCGTCTACCAGCACAGCAGAGGGCTGGATTTAGTCCTAAATCAGACTTTTAAAAAATGCATTTGTATCTTTCAATTACCATTGCTCTTGTCAGATGAACAGTGGTAATTTCCTGCCCCCTGCAGATAGTGATCTGTATCCTGTGTAGGGCCACAACTTGGTTTGAATTCAGTGGTTGGGGCAGATTTCAGAAGCACCCAAGTGATTTTGCATCACAAATCCCTCTGACTGCCCATTTCAAAATCTTCCCTGTTGGCTGATCCCTTCCGTGTTGCCTGATCCATCTCCAAGTATGTTTGTTTACTGTATTCATTGGTGGGGGACTCTCACAGCAGGAGGATGGCACTCAGATTAGATATTCATCATCAGTTTTGTTGATTAGGATTATAGTCAAATTCAAGATATTAAATCTGGGGTCAGTAGAGAGTCCTTCCATCTTCTTAATTGATAATCTGTCTCAATAACATAACAACACCCTACTTGTTTGTATGAAAATGGCACAGTGCTTTTCCTAAACTCCCTGATCCTAGAAAAATACAATATATTGATTTACAGACTGATGTTGGAAACTTAAAAACATGCTTTAATAAGGCAAGTTGTTTTTGCATGTTAACAGAGTGAACATGATAGGCAAAACAATCAGCAGCTAATCACTATTAATGCCTTTGGCATTTATGGCAGTGACATTAATTATGATAGACTTATTTGGAATAGAGCTAATACTGTCGAGAATTCTACAGTAATTTAGTCCTCATTGTTCAGTTAATGTAAAAATGTAACAGCCCTTGATGTTTTTAGGGTGACTGATGAAAGCTTGGATACAATGAATGTTGTTGTTACAGAAAATATAAGAGTACCTGAATCACTTGATCACTTCATGTATTTACTTCCTCTTTGTAGCGTGGCTAGTGAAACTAGAGAAAAAGTCAGGTTTTGACAGGGACCCAACTTGGTGTGGCAGACTATAGCCTAGACGCTAGCTTGCTATCAGACAAATATAGGCCGCTCAGCATGTTACAATGTCCTCTAGGTATACTCAGTAAGGATTTCTATGCTACAACTCTGCCTGCCTGCTGTGTCACTTATTGCTAATGAAACATACTTGTTACCTATACTGGTTAACTATTTACAAGGGCTATGGAACTCTATCAACCTCTGCCCACTTGTGACCCGGAATGAAACTCCACATTCTATGGTCCCATTATTTCCTTGATCTACTGTGAATTAACACTGACACTTAAATTTCCATCCTGGACTTCAGCATTAACACCTCATTTTGACGGATGGGCTAGTTCAGATGAGAACTATTGTTCTAGGCTGCCTGCAGATGCAAGCAAACATAACTGTCTCAGTTTGCATTGGGTTTGCAAGATGAAGCCCTAGATGCAAAAAACTAAATTCATTTGCCTGAAAGCTTAGATTCTGGAAAACAGAATGGCACCAGCCTCAGAAAAATATCCGTGCAACTGCCAACTCCAACTTCTGTTCTCCAATTTCTTTCTCTCTTACTCTTTGGGCTTTTACAAAGCTGAGAGAGAGAGAGAAAGAGAGATGGGTAGCAAGATCCGTGAGCTATGTGAAGGGATGCATTTGTATTTAGCATACACTCTGTGCATTGCCTCCTGCTGAAACTCTTATGAGGCTGTACTGATTTAAACACACCTGTTCAGAAATATAAAGAAAAGTGGTTTTGACATTTTCACACATTGTTTAATTAAAAATGCTTAAAAACAAATAAATATGACATTTTCCATGCAAGCCTACCCATGCACCATAACTCCCATTGAATAGTTTTGGCAGGCAGATGACATGAAGCAACTATGTTAAGTGTCGATAAAGTGTTATACTGTTTATGGCTTTTGGACATAATATGCTATTAGTTATTATTATGTTATTTATAACAGTACTAATAAGTCCCAATAGAGCATGACTGAATAAATCAATATTATATGTGAACCCCCCTGGATAGCATAATGTAAGTTTAAAAAGTGACCGGTATTGCTAAAGCATTTTGAAAGAATTTCATTTTAAAGCTCAATTGTGTAAAGCCCATCCTTTTACATACTTTTAATATGTAAAAAGTACCAGAAGTGAAGACAAATTAATTGATAACAGTTGTCAGCTGACCATTAAGGTATCATCTAGAAGAAACATGGGCTTTTCTGACAATTTTGAATAGCAAGAAGGGGTCCTCCTCTGTGTAATCTGAGGAGCAGTTTTTTCCACTTGATTCTGAGTAGGGCCTTTCTCATCAAGTAGAGATTTCAACTGAACTTCTAATAAAGTAAGGTGCTAGTTTGTGTGAGGAAGGCTTGCAGCATTGGAGGGTATGTCTAGACTGCAGGCTTCTTTCGGAAGAAGTTTTTCCAGAAGAGATCTTTCGAAAAAACATCTTTTGATAGAGAGTGTCTACACTGCCAAAGCACATCGAAAAAGCGATCTGCTTTTTCAGCAGCGTCCACAATGAAT
Source organism: Pelodiscus sinensis (assembly GCF_049634645.1). Taxonomy (NCBI): domain Eukaryota; kingdom Metazoa; phylum Chordata; order Testudines; family Trionychidae; genus Pelodiscus; species Pelodiscus sinensis. The sequence continues at coordinate 16,162,343 of NC_134730.1, forward strand.
GGATGTGATCTTGAATGTAAGCTGTGATTACTATAGGTGGAATGGCCACCGGGGGTCCTCTTTCCTTTTCCTCTTTCTTCTTCTTGCGAAAGAACTCTCTCTTCCCCATTCACACATGCCTTTTTCCAAAAGAGCTCTTTTGGAAAAAGGCTTCTTCCTCATAGAAAGATGTTTACCAATGTCAGAAACCCCCCTCTGTTCTTTTGATTTTCTTTTGAAAGAATCAAGGAGCTAATAGAGGAGGTATCTGAGCCTTTAACTATGATCTTTGAAAAATCATGGAAGACAGGGGAGATTCCAGAAGACTGGAAAAGGGCAAATATTGTGCCCATCTATAAAAAGGGGAATAAGAACAACCCAGGAAACTACAGACCAGTCAGTTTAACGTCTGTCCCAGGGAAGATAATGGAGCAGGTAATTAAGGAAATCATATGCAAACACTTGGAAGGTAATAAAGTGATAGGGAATAGCCAGCATGGGTTTGTGAAGAACAAGTCATGCCAAACTAATCTGATAGCTTTCTTTGATAGGATAACGAGCCTTGTGGATAAGGGAGAAGCGGTGGATGTCATATACCTAGACTTTAGTAAGGCATTTGATACGGTCTCGCATGATATTCTTATTGATAAACTAGGCAAATATAACTTAGATAGGGCCACGATAATGTGGGTGCATAATTGGCTGGATAACTGTAGTCAGAGAGTTGTTGTTAACGGTGCTAAATCAAGCTGGAAAGGGATAACAAGTGGAGTTCCTCAAGGGTCTGTTTTGGGACCCGTACTGTTCAATATCTTCATCAATGATGTAGATATTGGGATAGAGAGTACGCTTATTAAGTTTGCAGATGATACCAAACTGGGTGGCGTTGCAACTTCTTTGGAGGATAGGGACATAATTCAAAATGATCTTAGCAAGTTAGAGAAATGGTCAGAGGTAAACAGGATGAAGTTTAATAAAGAGAAATGCAAAGTGCTCCACTTAGGAAGGAACAATCAGTTCCATACATACAAGATGGGAAGCGACTGTCTAGGAAGGAGCATGGCGGAAAGGGATCTAGGAGTCATAGTGGACCACAAGTTGAATATGAGTCAACAGTGTGATGCTGTTGCAAAAAAAGCAAATATGATTTTAGGTTGTATCAACAGGTGTGTTGTAAGCAAAACTCGTGAAGTCATTCTGCCACTCTACTCTGCACTAGTTAGGCCTCAGCTGGAGTACTGTGTCCAGTTCTGGGTGCCACATTTCAAGAAAGATGTGGAGAAATTGGAAAGGGTACAGAGAGGAGCGACAAGAATGATTAAAGGTCTAGAGAACATGACCTATGAAGCCAGGCTTCAAGAACTGGGCTTGTTTAGTTTGGAAAAAAGAAGATTAAGGGGGGACATGATGGCGGTTTTCAAATATCTAAAAGGGTGTCACAAGGAGGAAGGAGAAAATTTGTTCCTCTTGGTTTCTGAGGACAGGACAAGGAGTAATGGGCTTAAAGTGCAGCAAGGGAGGTTTAGATTGGACATTAGGAAAAAATTCCTAACTGTCAGGGTAGTCAAATATTGGAATAAATTGCCAAGGGAGGTGGTGGAATCTCCCTCTCTGGAGATATTTAAGAACAGGTTAGATAGACATCTGTCAGGGATGGTGTAGACGGAGCTTGGTCCTGCCTTGAGGGTGGGAGGCTGGACTCGATGACCTCTCGAGGTCCCTTCCAGCCTTATGATTCTATGATTCTAATGCAATTGCAGTGTGGATGTAATTGAAGTTTTTTTCAGAAAAACTCTGTAGTGTAGATATACTGAGTCACAGACATTATACAGGATAGATGTTTTGTATAATTTGAACTGGAATAGTGTTGAAATATCTAACTTGTACCTAAACTTCTAACCTCCAGGAATTACTTCTCAGACAGGATTTTTAGACCTAAATCACATGACTTTGTTTTTTGAAATGAATTTAAGGCTTGTGAAAGGCACTAGAATGGTAGTGGTAGAGTCCTTCCCTTCCCCCATGCTAGATAGAGCAAAAATGAAGGCTTCTTCATGCTGTCCCAGCAGTGTGCCTTTACCCTGCACGGGAGGGACTATTCCTTTTAATTTTGCACATTTTTTTTTATGGCTCTTCCTCCATCAGGACACTGACTGAAACCATTGCATCACTTTGGATAGCCCACCTAAAAGCCATAGGAGAAAGTTTTCACAAGTGCTGAAGTTATTGGTCTCAGGTTTGAATCCACCCTGTGGCAGTTACAAGTGGGGGGCTTGTCCGGGATCTCAGCTGGGTCTCTGAAGTGCGGAACGCACTTCCTCAGCTAGGGGAAATATGTAACCCACATACCTAGTGTGGTTCACTGTCCAAGGTAGTGGCACTTAGACCACTTGCAGGGAGAGATAAGAAAAAGGGAGCTCTACAGCCTAAGATAACACCCAGCTGGCTTTATAGCTCAAGCTGTAGGGGCTCCCTGCACCAAGGTCTCTTGTTCAAATCCAGACAATTACTTAGGTGAGCAAGTCTCCAATTCAGAGCTGAGTTAAGTTCCTATGTCCCATTGACGTTCACTGAGACTTAGCTCCTAAGTATCTATCATTTTTAAAAATGTGATTTGGGCTATTAAGTTTACTTTGGTGCATTTAAATATTTAACCTTTAATCTTATCATGAGTCAGATTTGAAAGGGCAGTCTAGAGTTTTTGGGAAACTCCCAAAAGTGTCATTGAATTCCTACCCTCACTGAAGTCATCCTTTGTTTGCGCCACTTTAAAATACATTTTTCTGCGTGCCTTTGTTACTCCGTTTTTGTTACTATTGTCACTTCTAATTGAATAGGAAATGCCATTTCTGCATATTACATAAATCAAAGTTATAAGTAACTAATAATCTGTGGTTACCATCAGGAATTTTTACTTGTACTCTGGTTGTTCTTTAATAATGTACTACATTGATTCACCATTCTGGAGCGTACATATGTTGTGTTTATTACTGAAAAATATCCATAAAAATATTAATAAACCAATAATTTTTAAGTGCCTGGTTCTAAAACATCTGCTTTGTTACCATCTGCCCAAAGAAAAACAGGCTGGTAATTTCACATAAATGAGTTTCTTTAATGCCCCTGTGCTTAATTCATGACTGTGGATTGCCAGTTTTTATCAGTCACCTTCGAAAGCTATCCAGCTCAGTTGTCATGGAGATGCCTAGGATGCTGGTCATATACCAGCAATTGTGGTATGGATTATTTAAAAAGCCGACCTCCTTCCCTGCATTTTTTCAATTTATTTTTTCAGATCCCGTAAAGGGCTGATGACCCATAATTACCACTGATATCCTAGGATCAGGTCCTCAGTGTGCAAAATGGTCTCAAAATTCATTAGCCTGTTCAACAAAATAAAGCCATCCCCCCAACCTTAAAGGAATGATGGGTGTAGGCGAACACTGTTCTGTTCTTTAAGGCCGCCTTCCCCATTTACACCCCTTTCAGGAACTAATCCTGTAATGTTCTGCGTACCGTTACCTCAAACTTATCTGAGGAACTTCAGCTGGACTTCAGCTTATGTGATAAGAACTGGCTTGCTTAATGACAGCTGTAGTTTAGTTGTCATTGGTTTTTATTTGGTATCCCCTGAAGCAGACTCTTTTTAAAGTTTGAATAAGTAAGACAGCTCAAAGTAGATATCCATGTGAAATGCCAGGCCTAGGATATGACAGATGTTGCCCATATATAATTGTGCATTATGAATTGACACACATACAAACAAAAACATTCTGTAGTGTGTCTGTCTGTGAACGCTAATGTATTTTTTTAAGTATTCATTTATTCCACTTCACTTTTGTCCTTTTTGCCATTCTGCTGGCTCCAATAAAGAAGATGACCCCAGGTATTCAGAACAAGACTTGAGTAATGTACTAATAAAAATTCATACTGTTTTTTAAAAATCTTTGTTCAAGCTCCATTTGAAATGTACAGCTTATCCTAACACACTTTTAGCAGCAGGCTACTTCTTTAAAATAGCCTTTTGTGTGGCACCCACTTCACTCCCTTAGTATTATTGACTAAATGTTGTCCTCTCCAAAGATGATCAAAATTACTGTGTAGCAAAAAGATGGTAGCTGTTAAATTTCAGATGTGGTTTAGCACATCATAAGCATTAGCTCTCTCAAATCTGATTTTGACCCCTTATTCTTTGACGATTCCATATTACGAAGATCCCCCATAACTTAAACTGTGAATAAATGGCTGTACTAGCAAAGACTTGCATTAGTTCAAAATGTAACACCATAGCCCTAAATAGAACTCCTAAATAGAGCTGTCATGGGGTAGTAAAGGGCAGAAAAAAATACAGAAATAAATGTGGACTTCAGGACTGGTATAATGTATCATATCTGATAGATAGCACGTCTCTAGTAACTATAATTTCAAAGGGGGCGCTTGCATTTTAGCAGCTCTTTTTTCATCTTTGGGGACTTGAATTGCTTAAAAACAAGTTACATATTTATGAGCCTCTTTGATTTAAAATATTACATTGCTTTCAAAGATTACTACACTGCATTTTACTAACACCATCCTCTGAAACTTTTCCTTTCAAGTTAGTCTTTTTGAGTCTGCTGTCTCAGTATGCTGGCGCATGTATATAAATCAGGTCCAGTTCTTTAAAGCTGTTGTGTAGTCCGTAATTTATTTTTTTCCACTGTTATGCTGGCTCTTGTCTCACCTATGCTGCAGTGGTTTACCCTGTGTTTTGTAAAGCACTGTGAACACTTTTAGTACTATGTGAGTTCTTATGTGATGTATGTAGCTCTCACTTTCACAGTGTGACTCTGTGTCCCCCTGTACTAATGACTAGACCACAAATGCCTTGAAGTGTGCTGCTGGCTGGGCACTAGCAGAACTGGCTTTTTAAACTTGGGCAGCAGAGACTTGTGCTCGTGGATCAATTGGGCTATAGGTTCAATCTCTGCTGGTGGTGATCCCCTTGTTATGCAAAGAAAATGAATACAGGCTGCACACATTCTGCTTGGCTTTCTGACATGACTACAGGTTGAACCTCTCTAGTCCAGCACCCTTAGGACCTGGTTGGTGCCAAACCATAGAATTTGCTGAACCACGGGAGGGCAATATTGTCTAGCAGTGTTATCAAAATGTCCACTGCTTCCTGGGCTCTGAGAATACATTTAGGAGTAAATTAGAGCTAAATAACAGCACAGAACACTGAGAGTCAAGACTGGTAGCTGTATACAAACATTATAGGACCACGGGAAACTTGGCCACGCCCATGATAAGTGGGCATCTGGCTAACTAAAACCAGGCTAGGCTAGACCACGGATTTGCCAGACCACGGAGTGCCTCTCTTCTGCCTAATGAGCTAATTAGCCCCTTAGTTCTTCTCAGCCTATCCCAAGATCAGGTATGGTTCTTAATCGAGTCTACTCTAAAGCAATTAATTAGAGTTGCAGTGCTCAGAGTGCCAAAACAGCAGCAGCGTTTTGCCATACTCATGGATGTACCTGGCATTGCTTGGGTCCTTAACTCATTTTTTTTAAATAAAAGGAAATTATACATGCTTTCTTGAAATGAATGTATTTTTCAAAATAGTGTTATTTTTATGAATTTAACTTTAGTATTTTTTTTTAAATGGGAGTATTTTCTTCATCCTTATAAACTCTTATCATTCACTAAATTATAATAAGAAAGGGCTATAATCAATATGGTTTCCATCTTGTTTTCAAACCGGAAGCATTGCCAAAACAGAGCACTACTTACAGAGAAATTATATCTCTTTTCTATAAGGTTTATTGAGAAGCCATCCTAGTCCAGATTCATCCTCTTTTTTTTCTGACTCAAATTGGTTCAGTCTCTTTCATCTTCATTAAGAGATGTCCATTTTGAGGACTGTACTTGATTTGTATCAGAGGGGTAGCCGTGTTAGTCTGAATCTGCAAAAGCGACGAGGAGTCCTGTGGCACCTTATAGACTAACTGAAGTGTAGGAGCATAAGCTTTCGTGGGCAAAGACCCACTTCGTCAGATGAAAGCTTATGCTCCTACACTTCAGTTAGTCTATAAGGTGCCACAGGACTCCTCGTCGCTTTTACTTGATTTGGTGATTCTGTCTCTTTTCTGTTTCGTTTAATGAGAAGCAATCCTATTGCAGGCACAAACAGGTTTTTCTGGCACAACCAAATGCATTGCTTTAAGCTATGATAAAAGGAAGTTGTATACTGAATTTGGTGGTCCTAGCTCTTACCATTTAGGAGGAGCTCTTGATCAAACAGACAAACTCTAAAATATACATAGTGATAGAGATGTAGCCGTGTTAGTCTGGTGTTGCTGAAACAAAATACAGGACTATGTAGCACTTTAAAGACTAACAAGATGGTTTATTAGATGATGAGCTTTTGTGGGACAGACCCACTTCCTCAGATCAAATAATGGAAGAAAATAGTCACAACCATATATACCAAAGGATACAATTTAAAAAAAATGAACACACATGAAAAGGACAAATCACATTACAGAACAGAAAAAAAGCAAATTGAAAGAGCCAAACGAATACCTAGAAACCATCTACTACAAGACAGACCCAAGAAAACCAACAATAGAACACCACTTGTCATCACCTACAGCTCCCAACTTATACCTGTCCAACACATTATCAATAGATTACAGCCTATACTGGAACAGGACACTAAACTCCAAGAAGCTCTGGGAGACAGACCCATAGTCTCCTATAGACAACCACCTAACCTCAAGATGATTCTTACCAACAACCACAGGACATACCACACTAATACCAACCCTGGCACTTTCCCTTGCAACAAACCCCGCTGCCAGATTTGTCCACATATTCACTCTGCTGACACCATTATTGGGCCTAACCAAGTGAGTTACAAGATCAAGAATACATATTCCTGCGCCTCCAGAAAAATAATCTATGCTATCATGTGCCGAAAGTGTCCGTCTGCTATGTACATTGGACAAATGTCTCAGACCCTTCGCCAAAGAATCAATGCCCACAAAACAGACATTAGACAGGATCACAAAGAAAAAACAGTTGCTTGTCATTTCAACCAGAAAGGACACAGTCTCAATGACCTGCTAACCTGCATCCTACTTCAGAAGACATTCAAATCTGCACTTGAAAGGGAATCCTCTGAACTGGCATTCATGCTAAAATTCGACACTCTCCGCACGGGACTTAACAAAGACCCCAGCTATCTTACACGTTACAAAGATAGCTTCCCCAATTATCACCTCTAATACTATTAACTCACAGACATTTCCCCTTCCCCACCTCTAATATCATCAACTCACTGGCATTCACCTTCCTTCCCCTTCCCTCCTCACATCCCCCTTCTGTTCTGTAATGTGATTTGTCCTTTTCATGTGTGTTCATTTTTTTTAAATTGTATCCTTTGGTATATATGGTTGTGACTATTTTCTTCCATTATTTGATCTGAGGAAGTGGGTCTGGCCCACGAAAGCTCATCATCTAATAAACCATCTTGTTAGTCTTTAAAGTGCTACATAGTCCTGTATTTTGTTTCTAAAATATACAGTAGGGCTACGTCTACACTGGCATGATTTTCTGAAAAATCATCCGTTAAAAGCATTTTCAGAAAAGCACGTCTGGATTGGCAGAATGCTTTTCCGCAAAAGCACTTTTTGTGGAAAAGCCATTTTCGCGATCGGGGCTTTTTTGCGGAAAACAGTACTGTGTTGTCTACACTAGCCCTTTTGCCCAAAAGTCTTTCGGAAAAGGACTTTTGCCTGAACGGGAGCAGCATAGTATTTCCGGAAAAGCACTGACGATCTTACATGAGATCGTCAGCGCTTTTCCGGAAATTCAAGCGGCCAGTGTAGACAGCTGGCAAGTTTTTCTGCAAAAGCAGATGATTTTGCGGAAAAACTTGCCAGTCTAGACACAGCCTGGATGATGGAGGCCGGTATAAATATCAGCCTCTCTGCTACATACAAGCTTGTAAATGAAGGGTTGGGCAGTGCAGATCTATGTTATACAGCTACTTACATGTCTTTTACAATTGTGAGCATGGTCTCAACAATATCTCTGGAGCCACTGATGTTATATCTGTCTATTGATTTCCTCTTGGTACCAATGTACTATTGCAATCTGAGCCAAATGATGAATTTATACTAGAGTTTCTAGGCTGGACAAAGAGAAGAGAGGGAAAGAAATCACCCTCAAGTTGTGGATGGGAACAGGTGAGGAGCTGCTCCTTAGAGGCAGCTTTTACTCAATGATTGAGGTAGCCACCATGCATCTTCTAATGGCTCCACTGCAGAAGCAGGGTAGAAGGATACTACTGAGGTGGATTCTGAGTCCATATATGCCTTTCTCTCTCCTACTGCCTGTGCCCTGTTTATGGAGAATCCTTGGCTCCCAAAAGGATACAAATCCCTTGTTTGGCCATTCCTGCATATTAAGTCCTCTTGCCCAGAAGTGAAAACGTGTCTCTCTGGCCAGAAAAGAGCAGGGACGCTTTGCCCTGATACACGGGTACTTAAAGATCCATTTTTCTTCTGTTATAGAAGAAGCCTTCTGACTATTCAATAAAATGGATTTTAAAAAAACCCAGGGAAAGGGGTGTAGAAGATAAAGATCTGAACTTGCTCCAAGAATAACAGTCATTCAATGATAAATCTAAAGTAGATTGCAAGTGGTTACAATATTGTAATACTATACAGCCATTAGCCATGGAACTTTTCACTAATTCTGCCTTGGTCTTAACTAAAATAAAACTGGTTCTCTGTGAGCCCTTTGCGAATGAGATCAATCAAGTCCTTTAAAAGATTACCAAGAGAGTGAAGTCATTTTTCAAGCATCACTTCATAGCGATAATGAAAGGGCCTTTACCATGCACTGAGCTGCAGAGGAAAAAACTCTGCTTTCTTGCAGCACTGCAGACACTAGCCCTCAAGTGTCACTGAGAAAACATAGTCTGACTCTTTCCCATTTACCCTGGGTAAGGAAAGTGCAGGCTGGAATTTGATGAGCTCTGTATCTGAGGTGAACGCTAGAGAACTTAGCAAAAGATGAAGTCTTGCAGCTGGCAAGGTTTCAATACACCCAGGAATGTGAATCTGTCAGAAATGGTGTGATCATACCATGAAACCAGCTGAAGTGGAGGGGAAAAAGTATCCTTTGGCATATTATTTACTATTAATTTTTCATGGCTTTTTCGCTTTCTATTTATGCCATAGTGGTGGTATTCATGCTGTCAGTGGGTACAGATCACAAAATCACAGTTAGAATTTATTGCTCTTGTTCATCGATATAGTAGAGCACAGTTCCACTGACTTTTAGTATAATTGAAGCAGATTAATATAATAACTAAAATTTGAACATTAGCATTAGCTGAAGTGGGAGTAAAATTGCTCCCATTGCAAGTTAAATGACTGCGTCTTTTCATCAATTTTAAAACACTGACTCTGAATTTCTACCTGCATTTTTTAAAAATCGTTCTCTTTCTGTTATTTGCCAGTAGAAGCTCATGCAGAATTTCATCAAGGCAGGTATCTGTAGTAAAGATGAAGGCAAACTGCTTCATGGAACACTTAAAACAGAGAATATTATCTCTGTGTGGTCCAGAGGGAGAAAATAACATGGACTATAGCCTCATCTGGTGTAAATTGGCTCAATTCCATTGATTTCAATGGAGCTCTGCTACTTTACAGTTGATGAGGTTTTGGCAGATTGGTTATGTCTTGCTGTCAAGTTGTTATACAGGAATTCCCCAACTTACGAACGGATTGTTCCAAAAGTTCGTTTAAGTCAGTTGGGGTATGTCGACACTAGCTCGTTAGTTCAAGCTAGGTAGGCAAATGAGGGCAACCGGAGTTGCAAATGAAGCCCGGGATTTAAATATCCCGGGCTTCATTTGCATGTTCCCGGGTGCCGCCATTTTTAAATCCCCCTTAGTCCAAACTAACTGCCTGCGGCTAAGGGGGATTTAAAAATGGTGGCGCCTGGGAACATGCAAATGAAGCCCGGGATATTTAAATCCAGGGCTTCATTTGCAACTCTGGTTGCCATCATTTGCCTCCCTAGCTCGAATTAACGAGCTAGTGTAGACATACCCTTGTTTGGAACTTGGAATGCCTTTTCCCATAGAAACAATGTTATAAATGGCGGTTATGTTCCCAGGATAGCTCAAAAAAGCTCATCATGTAGCTGAAATATTGTATATTTGCAATGAAAAATAGCAGACAATTTTGTATTTAAGTTTGAGTGCTGGTGCTTGAGGAAAGGCAGGGTTAACTAGAGGAGGTAGGTGAAGATTCTGAATGGGACTTCTGGGCATCCACTGGGACTCCTGTGGCCAGCCCTAGCCTATGGCTCTCTTCTCCTCCGCCCCACCGTCCCCACATGCTGAACCCAGCCCCCACTCGCCAGGATGAGGCAAGCAGTGTTCATGTAGGCTGGAGGACTCCCGAGGAGCAAGGGGTGGCCATGCAGCTGCAGTCTGGAGAGAAGAAGCTGTTTGCCTTTCAAAGTAATGCTTCTTTCCAGCCGCTGGCTGTGCACCTGCCCCCTGCTCTTCTGGAGCCCTCCAGCTATCACCTGTGCCTCTTGCCTGCTCCCCTGAGGCTGCAGGTTTCTATGTGCGGATGTTTGTAAGTCAGACATTTGGAACTTGGGGAGTGCCTGTAGTCAGTGCTACACATGTAATCCACACCCCTCCATGTAGCTCTATCCCCCTCTAGTGGTGGTTGGCACAGCTTTGGTTGGCAGAACTGTGTCCTCTAGCTCAGGTAGTTGAGGCTAATAGTTCTAAATCTGGATGTCGCAGATTCAGTAGTTGTTGCTTCCTGCCCGCTCAGTGGTATGACTTTACAACACACACAGTGTTTCTAGGGATACAGACAATGGTAAACATGGAGGTAAATTTCCACAGATGAGAGTGACGCGTGCTGCTAGTGCAGTGTTATTTTTACCACCTTTCTTATGATGTATCAATAATATATTGGTAACTGTAAGAACCTAGGGAGGCTCTCCAAATGCTTCAGAAACCTTGATTGTTCATCATAATGCTGCTTGGAAAACTGATGTTTAGAGAGGTTGTGACATCCAAATCCTGCCCCTCTGACTCATGCAAATAGTCCCATTGACTTCTGTCAAAATCTGTATTTTTCAAAATATTTCTGTTAAACTACATCCATCACTTCATCTTACGCCTTGCCATGCTAACCTGGCTGTGACTCTGCCATACATATTGTCCAGATAGCTTTGTCTCTGGCATAGGAGGGCATCTGCATGGAGTAGGATTTAACCAGTTAACTGAATCCTCCTTCTTATGGCTGCACTCAATGGATTTGATCCTCACTTCACTTACACTTTCTTCATGCGAGGGTAACTCCATTGAATTAAAGGGATTTACTTCTGACTTAAGTTAGTAACAATGGGAGGAGACTCCAACCCTCCCTCAGTATGTGGCTGCCACCAAAACACTTGATGGCACTGATTCTTACAGAGTTCAGTTGAGTAGGAGCTCTACTAGCATTAGCATTGTAGTCCTGCCTGCAAGTTAGGGCTCTGTGCATTAAAACAAGTGTGGAAAGCAAACACAGAAAGGATGGAAACTTAGTCAATGCAGACTTCTCTAAAGAGTTTTATGACATATTAGCTCAGCTCTACGTTGAGCCTTTTTCTCATTACTGGTCAAATGTAAAACAGTGTCGAAAGCATTATTGAATGTCTGCAAAGGGGAGCAAGCTGGAAATGGCAGTGCTTCGAGGGATGGCAGATCGTTGCATATGAAACCTCCAAACATTGCATTAACATTAAACATTGATGTGTAGTAGGTTCGTGCATGAGCCGAATCGGCTATCTTCCCAAGCTGGGCTAGGCATGGCTGTTAATTTTCTTAATGTTTATTAAAATTAAAATTTAATTATGAAGCATTTGTTATGAAGTTAATTTTTCTTTCTCCTCTTTGTCTTCATGTTCAGGCTGAGAACCGGGGACTGAGGATTTGTAAGTAGTTTAATTTAATTAGCAATCTCACGGCAAATGTTCCATGGAGCATTAGTAACTGACCTGTGTCCTGGCATCGCTGGACTGCAAAGTAAATACCCATAGGGAGAAAATGTGGTGAATTAACAGATTTAGCAATGAGAAATAGAGTGCTTCAGTTTCAATTCTCCTTCTCTCCTATCAAAGTGCCGGTTGGGTATATTCTTGTGTGACTATAACTCAGAGTGGACTGGCTGCTACTTTGCAGGGTGAAATCCACTTTCATGTTAAATGCTTTGGGCTAGTAGGGTGTATATTCTCCCTGCCCTCTTTCTGATGCGTTTCATGATAATCTTATAGCTCTGAGCATTTCACTTGATGTACTACAGCATAATTGAAAATGAGCAACAGCTAGCATTTATATGGCTATAGTCGACAGAAAATGGGCGGCTTGGTGGGTAGTTATGGTGCTGGCTTGCCAGACCCTGTCCTACCTTATAGATACACACTTTTATAGATAGTACACACTTCTATAGATGTAGTTCCCCTACTATTGCCTCTTGTAATGCTTTTCATTGGTAGATCTTGAGGCACTTTAAAAGGAGTTAGGTTTTATTATCCCCATTTTACAGCTGAGAACACTGTACTATTCACAGTCCTCTTCCTGGTCTCTCTCTTCATACAGTAAGAAAAATGTCAGCCAATATCTTTCACAGTAATTAAAGGAGGAATTCTATTCTTGCATTAAATATGAAGTTAAAGGCAGTGTTGCCAAATGCCCCAAATTTGTACTCTGGATAACACTGAAGTTTTAAAAATTCAGTGGCGGAGGAAAGTCTTTTTTGCAAATAACAAAGATATTTCTGCTTAGCAGAGCTGACAGCCTCCACAGGCCCCATGGCAAGGTGTGTGTGTTGTGGGCTGGCTTCATGCTCCGGAAGGGATGGGGACGAGAAGGGAAGAGGCAAGGTCGAGGGCAGGCACCGCTCAACGTTTCCTGGAGTGTGGCCATCGCCCACCCCCCACTCTTAGCACTGCCTGGAATGTGTGGCATGGCAAGCTGGTGGCAATTCAGAGGTGCCCTGTGGTTCCAGCCAGCAGTGTTGCTACTGCAGCAGTGTCTGGGGCCACAGGCCCCTTTGAATCACTAGGCCCTGGGGCAATTGCCCACTTTCTGGATGGGCCTGCATCTGCTAAAGGTATTTTGCTGCTCAAACAACTTATTTCTTGCTGGACAGGGGGATTGGTGAGGTACGTGCTCCTGTGCTGTCAGAGATGCTTTCGTCTCGACAATGTTGACTCTGTCTGAAGATATTAAAAGGCTTGTGCTAGTCACATATTCTATTGCTCTCAGAAAATGACCCCAAACACTTTTATTCATGCTGTTTCCACAGACCTTTTGGTAAATTAGATTATTTTTATTATTATCATTTTATTTTATCTGGAATGGACATGTCCAGAGCCACAGGCTGTTGGAGCTGAAACAGCAGAATTGGGGTGGGGTGGGGTGGGGTGGGGTGGGGTGGGGTGGGGTGGGGGAAGTTGTGGATAGCTATGGGCACACACATGACCAGGAAGTCCTGGACTCACCTGAGCACAATTAAAGTTAACATGTTGTACGTGCTTTAAACAGCCGTGGATCTTTGTTTTGTTGTCATATTCTGTATGGAGAGATGGACTGAAATGTTAAAACAAGGGCCCCATGGGCATATCTGACTGCAAGGGAGTTTGATTAGGACAGCACAGTCTTGGGCAATTGTTTGGAAACTGAGCTCTTATTCAAATTGACTTCAGAAGTGTTATCTCTCTTGGGCCCATCTTTTTCGTGGGAACTTTAATAAACAGGGACTCTTTGTATGGAGAGTCAGCAGTCATCTAGAGGCTGCCATTAAACATAGGGTACGGTTGAGGTATTTGAGAGCTGCAGGCATACAGCTGCTAGTATTGTGACTTATAGTTCAATTTTGTTTTGTGGATGTGGTGTTCTCTCCCCCCGCCCCCCCCCCCCCGTCTGTTTTACTAATTTTTTTTGGACACAGCAGATGGTGGTACAAGAGAAGGCTGTGAAAATAAAACATTTAATGATGGCATAGAAGATTTACAAAACATTACATGGAGGACTTTTAAACTTGTCAAGGAAAGCAATCTACTTAAGTACATGCCTGACTTTCAAGCATTTGAGTAGGTCCACTGACTTCATCGGGACAACTTACCTGCTTTCAGGTTGGGCAACTGAATAGGAAGGCTTTAGCTTTTTGTGTGTGTATATCCTAGACAACTGGAACCATATTTTCCCCAGGTCCTTCCAATAACTAAGGGGTTCATCCTGAGGGGTGCTGAGCATCATGAACTCCCACTAGCATTGAGAATTGAAGGTTTTGAATCCCCTTGGGATCAGTCACTTTTATCTGACTGCTGATATGGTAAATTTCAGGTTTACAACCAATGTGACCTAATGCACTTCAGTCTGGATCTCGTCACTGCATTGTTCAGCTTTCAGTTACGTGAAGCACAAAGCCGTCTGTCAAGAACTGCTTTTCCCTGACAGCGAGGTGGGAGGGAAAGGAACTATTCTCTCCCTGTCTGGCAAAATTGTTCAAAAATGTTTTTGGTTAAATATGCCGAATATATTAACATGTGAGCAAAGGTCTAGTTCTGGCAGGGCCTACTTCTGAAAGCCGTAGTTGGTTTTTACTCAGTCCTCAGTTGCGTAAAGCTCCTGGGAGATCCCCAGTAAGGACTGAAAATTTGACTTTGATCCCACAAATATTCTGAACACCTTCATCTCCCTTTGAATTCCCTCTAGCACTGTCATCTGATCTCCAGTACTCAGATGCTGTCTTTCTGCAATATGGCTTCTATTTCTACTCAATTATCTCCTAGATTAAATTTCTCTTGAAATAAACTGCTCTTAGTACATATATTTATAAAGCACCCAGGTATGGGTGCTCAATAAATGTATTTACATGTTGAACCTCTTAAAACAATATGGTCCTGCAACATCTGTGGTCCAGAAAACCTTGATGGCTGGGAGTCAGGCAGCAGGAGTGCCTGTGATCAGGAGCCCTGCTAGTGCCAGGAGTCCATCTGGGGCTGTCAGCAGCAGGGTGGACAGGTTGGATGGGGCTGGCAGCCTGAGGGGAACTGGCAGTCTAGGGGGCCAGCAGCTGGGGCCAGGAGCAGAGCCAGGAAGGGAAACAGGAATTGACCTCCCCTGGTCCAGTGAATCACGCTTGGGAGCTGATTGTCCCCGAATGAGTGTCAGATCAGGATGTTCCAACCTGTATCTGAAGAAGTGGGCTGTGCCCACGAAAACTCCTGATACATCTACATAGTTTGTTAGTCTTTAAAGTGCTACCAGACCATTTGTTGTTTTTTTAAGTTTATCCTGTGCAGAATAGTTAAGACACGGGTTGAAAGGATACGTGCTCTATCAGATAAATGGCCAGGAATTCATAGTTTACAAACACAAGAACTATCTTGCAGTTTTTTTTCCTGGAAATGACCAGGTTCATATTTAATTGTGATTTATTTTTTCTAGAGGGAATGAATTTCAGAAGCTTGGAACCACTTAAGAGAATGCCAGGACTCTGAATTCTGTCTTTGTGACCGTTAAATTGTAGTATCAAGGCCAAGTGCTTGTTGTAAGGTGGATTAGAAATGGAGATGCTATCCTTGGCATAAGTTATTTAGGGCTTGGATAACTAGTATCTTGAATTCCACCCAGGAGTACTTGGCAGACTTTGCAGAGAATGGTTTCCAGATTGAAGCGTTTGTATATTGTTCCTTAGTATCATTCTAATGTTTTGCTATATGAAGGCAAACCAAAGCGGTAGGATATGAGAATTTGGTAACAGGATTGTAGACAAGGCGTAAGTCTGAATCTTTTCTCCAGGCTATGGATTTCTTTCATTGCATTTATTTATTTAGTTCCTGAGCCAAAGCCAACTGAACTTCCATCAAGCGTTCAGTTCTGTGAGGAATTAAGCACCTTAAGTAAAGTGCTCAGTGCTTCAGAATATTGGGCCCTAGTTTCTTATTACCCCAAACATATTTTACTTCTATCATGATATCTTTGGTCTGGCTGTTTTTTGTTTAGAACCTTTTGTGATCCTCAATTCAGGTAGCTGATAGCTACTGCTTCCAAGTTTCTGCCAAACTGCCTGTATTCAGCACCACAGATAATTCTGCTGATAAAGTCAGGAAGAAGGTGGGGTACTTTTTTTTCCCCCTTTAAACTATTTTGTAAAGGAAAAATAATAAAATTGCTACATAATCTTGTACAAACCTTTTTTTGTTGATCAGTGTTTTACAAATGATTTTAAACTTTGAGGTCTTCATTCATGTTATAATCTTCGACTCCATTATAAAAACATGCCTTAATATAGCGTAAAGAGTCTCTAAACAGTCTTCCTCAAAGTGATTTTTTTCCTCCTCTTTAAAAGTATAGTTTCTAAAAACATCACCTTTTGTTTATTTTCATCAGCTTCTTCGTTGCATCATCAAAAAGCAAAATGTGTATGATAGCTTGAAAGGCAAACCTTGAAAACCACGCAAGTAAGGCGGTGATGAGAAAGTGGAATCAAATCAGGCTTTGGAGTCCCATTGTAAGAGGCGCAATGAGTCGTCTTAGCATTATCAATAGGTACCAGGCTTCATCTTGCTCTGAAGTCTTCAAAGCAGCAGGGCTGTTTATCTCATGAAAAGAAAATATCGGCCTTTAAAGTGAGAGATTGTTAATTAAACTATGAAGCTCCTTGCCAAATATTGATGGTATTTGCAGAGTGATTTCAGGACATGTAAAATGTACTGGGCTGATATTTCTGGAGACTGAAGTTCTCTGTTGATACAGGAGAGGCAGAAGCACTGTGTGTGTCCGTAGGCTACCTGACCAATGTGTCCCCTTTGACTTGAAGGGAAATTTTTCTCAGCATGAAGCGGTAGTAAATTTTCCATACTTATTCAGTGTTTTGTCCAGCTGCTGAGATCAATAGAGAAGAGGATACCAACTGATGCAGGCCATGTAATTCTATGACCTGAGGAAAGATCAGCTCATTTCACAAGGCAGTGGTTGCCAGTGGAAAAGCCAACATTTACATACAGACATTGCTTGTTGATTATGATTGTAATAACAGATTATCAGTTATAATAATTATCAGTTATTATTGATTTCTGATATTATGTGCTAACTGTTGGCAAATCCTAACTATTTTAATGGTAACCACTTTAAGTCACTACAGAATCATGGGGTTGCAAGAGACCTCAGGTCATGGAGTCCAACCCGCTTCTCAAAGCAGGGCCAACCCCAGCTCAATCATCCCAGCCAGAGCTTTGTCCAGCTGGGACTTAAAAACCTCCAGGGATGGAGATTCCACCACCTCGCTAGGTAACCCATTCCAGTGCTTCATCACCCTCCTAGTGAAATCGTTTTTCCTAATATCCAACCTAGAGCTCCCACACTGCAACTTGAGACCATTGCTTCTTGTTCTGTCACTACTGAGAACAGCCCCTCTCTGGAACCCCCTTCTGGTAGTTGAAGGTTGCTATCAAATCCCCCCTCACTCTTCTTTTCTGTAGACTAAGTCCAAATCTCTCAGCCTCTCCTCAAGTCATTTGCTCTAGCCCCCTGAACATTTTTGTTGCCCTCCACTGGGCTCTCTCCAATCAAGTAGCCATGGCTCTATTTATTTATTTTAATTGAGCCATATTTTAATTTTAAAACCCAGAGGTAAAAATTGGGATAACATTGCTAGTCCCCAGAGAGAGCCATATAATTGAATGGTGCTGTTGATTTTGACATCATGATGCACTGAACCCTTGAGATGGGTTTGGCTCATAAGTCTTGTGCTCTTAGGTTGATTTTTAATTCTGGATTCCTTTTAAATTAAAGAGTTTATCAGGATTTATATTATTTGAACATTAGGGAGAAAGAAGGGGAGGGGAGAAATCTGTCTGAACGGTGAAGTGGCCAAGAAATGACTAGTTAAGGTTTACTTTCATATGTTCCATTAATAACAGTGACGACTTAGCCCTTAAAGCTAGAAGGTAGCCTTAACGTACTAAACAGCCTGCAAGCAAAGTATGGGTAGCTTGCGGTACTCAGAGCATAAAACAGCTCCCAGCAGGCTGCGGAACTGTAGACAATATTATATTCCTCAACATGATATTGTTGTATAGCCTCAAAGAGTACACTACTGACGCACATTGCAGAGTAACTGAATGAAAGCCCTTAAGCAAAAGAGAGAGAATGAAACTGGCTGAACAGACACATATATCTGAAAATCAATTTCAACCCACCATGCCCCTTACCTGGGGGACCAAACTTCAAACTTTAGAGATCCAACAACAAAGTATTCAACAGGAGCGTATTTTCAATGAGCACAAATTCATAGTTAATACTTAGACCCACTGCTCTAGAGTCTTCTAGTTTATCCACTGTCTTGAGAAGGAGCAATAAGTAAGGTAGTAACTCAGCACTAAAAACAATGTAAGCCTGTTTTCCAGCGGTGCAGCCAGTGACTTTTGTGAGAACTGCTTAACCCTTCTGGAAATAGAGACCTGAAGCTCTACAACAAACTTGCAGTGCACCAGAATCAGACGACTGCTTCAATAACTTCGCAAATGTCAATGCCAGTAAAGCACTGTCTCCTGAGCAGGTGGGGCAGAACTCAGTCAGGACATGTAAGATTGCTCCTCTCTCTTCTTTCCTTATATGTGACACATTGAAGAGAATCTGCCACCTACTGGCATTGCAGAAGGATTGTTAACGTGGAAATTGTTGCTATAGTTATTTATCATTGGAGGTGGACCAAATCTTGGACTCATAGAACACTAGAAATGGAAGGGACCTCGTGGGCTCATCAAGTCCAGTCCTCTTCAGTCACAGAAGGACCAAGCACCCTTTAGGTCATAGAAAGAAATGTACCATGGACAGGAATATATTTTGACTTGGTCTATTTACAGCCCAGTTTTCCAGTCTTGTATCCCAATCCCTGGCATAAGTACCAAGTTCTAGGGGGGAGTTAATGAATGGGCATGAGTTTGGAAAAAAGAAGATTAAGGGGGGACATGATAGCGGTTTTCAAATATCTAAAAGGGTGTCACAAGGAGGAAGGCGAAAATTTGTTCCTCTTGGTTTCTGAGGACAGGACAAGGAGTAATGGGCTTAAAGTGCAGCAGGGGAGGTTTAGATTGGACATTAGGAAAAAATTCCTAACTGTCAGGGTGGTCAAATATTGGAATAAATTGCCAAGGGAGGTGGTGGAATCTCCCTCTCTGGAGATATTTAAGAACAGGTTAGATAGACATCTGTCAGGGATGGTGTAGACGGAGCTTGATCCTGCCTTGAGGGCGGGGGGCTGGACTCGATGACCTCTCGAGGTCCCTTCCAGTCCTATTATTCTATGATTCTATGATTCTATGAGAGCAGGAATGTAGCACCCACTGACAACTTACCCTGATTATAGGGGGCAAATTCTGTCCCAGACATAACTTCAAGCAGAGATTTCTGGGAGAATTCAGACCCCACAGTCATATCCTTTATCTGCTCTTTATACTGAAATCTGAGCGACTACATCCTTTATACCACATGGTGCGCACCATTCGCATCTGTCTTGCTGCTTTGAGCTAAACGGGATAACATCTTTCTTATCGAAAGATGTATTCCTACACATTTGGTGTGAGCCTCCCTTGCAGGCATCCTAAGTGAGCCCTGAGTTTCCTGGCTGTTCTGCATCCTCTTTTGTCTAAGATCAGATCACAAAAGTGGCTCGTTATTTCAAGGCTGCTTGGCGACATGGCAGGCACAGCTGCCCTGGAGAAGATGTATCAGAAATTGATATTCCTCAGCATGGTTTTGCATTGCAAAAGAAAGTGGTGGGGGAGGAGGACAAATGTACTGAAGTGACAGAAGTTTCAATTGCTTCACGCCAGGCCAGCTAACCTCTGGCTATAAGAATTCAGGATTTCCTCCACACGCTCCTTTAAGGGAGAAACATTTTTTCTTGCAAACACCCAAATCTCTCTATATGCAGTATTCTCTCTCTTTGAGAGCTATGCAAAAAGATGACCAGGTAACACTAGAATGATTACAAAAACCAAATAATCAGCAGAGGACTGACACCTTCCACTTCTGCAGACTGAATGTCATCACCCCATACTAATATTAAAAAAAAAAAAAAAAAAAAGCTTCACAACCTTCCATTGTTTGGACTTTGGGGTTTTTTAAACAAAGTTTAACCCCGACTTAATGTTCCACTGTTTGTTATATGAAGTGGAAAAATGAACATATCAAAACATAAGGGATACCCTACAATAAACAGATTACACCTTCCCTTCTGGTATAATTACCATTTTGATTTTGATTGGCATTGTGTGATTAGTTGACAATATTTGCTTTGAAGGGTCCAGTTCAGTAAAGAAATACATCTCTTTTAAAAAAAAATTCTTTCAGTTTCTGAACTTTATATAACTTGCTGGTTTTCTGTCACATTAAAACTGATGGCCTTCAGGCTGATGCTAATAGTCTCAAAAATCATTGGATGAAGTTAGGTGCTTATGTGCGGACTTAGGAATCCTCCTGGATGATCAAATTGTTCACCTACCCAATAGCTATCCACTCAGCTCCTAAGGCTAACAAGTGTTACTGGGATTTAGATGATATTGTTAGTTATTTAAAAAAAGCCTCATCCACTTCTTCCACCTGGGTAGGTGGCCTGTAGTAGACTCCTAGCATGACATCACCCTTGTTTTTAATCCCTTTTAGCCTAACCCAGAGACTCTCAACACTTCCTTTTCCTATGCCCATCTCCACCTCACTCCAAGTGTGTTAATTTTTAATATATAAGGCAACACCTCCTGATGGACATCCCTGCACAACTTTCTGACCGGTGTACCCTTCCACCGACCAGACCCCTCAGTTACTAGAACAGATGCATCCCTGATGGGATGGGGAGCCCACGTTGGGTCAGCATCAATACAGGGCATGTGGACCCAGCATAAAAGACACATCCATATCAATATCTTGGAGCTCAGAGCCATTCACAAGGCGTGTGCCCACTTTTTGCCTCTTATAAAGGACAGAACGATTCATATTCTCATGGAGAACACACCATCCATGTTTTATATCAACCATCAGGGGGTTGCCCGATCACACACTCTATGTGCTGAGGTGTCAAATTTTGGGATTGGTGCATCAGGAACCACATAATGCCAATGGCAATGTACATTCCAGGACAATAGAATTTCAAGACTGAAAGACTGAGCAGACATTTCCCAGTTCAGCAAGAGTGGAAGATCAATACCAACGTCCTTCTCACAATCTTCTGCAAATGGAGCTCCCTGACCATAGACCTCTTTGCAACACTGCACAACCACAAGTGTCACAGGTTCTGCTCTTGGGCAGGACTAGCAAGACATCAGAAGGGGGTGCTTTCACCATCAGCTGGACAGCTCCTCTTCTTTATGCATTCCCACTCATCTCCAGAGTGATCAACAAGATTTGATCCGATTGGGCCACAGTAATCCTGAAAACCCCAGCATGGCCGAGACAGTCCTGGTTTCCTTACCTATCCACAGACCAACCGATCCCTCTCCCAGCATTGCCGAATCTCCTCACACAACACCGCAGTACTATATGCCATCTCCAATATCAAGACCATGAAACTTACAGATTGGCTCCTCAATGGTTTCAAAATGAAGAACTTATCTGCTCAGAGTCAAACAAGCTCTTCTAAACAGCTGTCGTCCCTCGATGAGGAACATTTATCAGAACAAATGGACACGTTTCCAACTTTGGTGCATGAGACACAATCTGCATCCCACCACAGTTCCCATACCTACCTTACTCGACTACCTTATGGACCTCAGCGATGCTGGCCTCTCCATCAGCTCCATCTGTCTGCGATCACAGCCTTCCATGACTCAGTAGATGTCTTCTCCCTTTTCACACACCCGTTGGTGAAGCGTTTTCTCACAGGCCTGCAGAAAATGCAGCCAAATATCTGCCTTCCAGTACCACAGTGAGACCTGAACCTGGTCCTTGATGATCTTACCAGGCCTCCATTTGAGCCACTATATCACCACAATACCTATTTATGAAGGTTGCATTTATAGTGGCAATAACGTCAGCTAGAAAGGTAGGAGAGATCGCAGCCCTCATGGCAGACCCTTTACTACATGCACCAGGAATAAAGTCATACTTAGACCCCATGCCAGGTTTCTCCCTAAGGTTATATCTAACTTTGACATAAATGAGCCCATTTACTTAGCAGCCTATTTCCCTAAACCTCATGCCTCCCTTAAGGAGTCTATATTGCACACCTTGGATGAGAGGAGGGCAATCGCGTTCTACCTTGATTGAGCCATATCGACCAGGAAGTCAGACTTTGTGGCATGGTCAGGACCACTCACAGGAACAGCACTTTCATTTGGATGGGCGCAGAGCTTAATCGCAGGCTACATACGCACTGCCTATGAACTGCCAGTGTAACCCATTAGAGCGCACTCCACATGAGCGATGGCCACTACAACGGCCTTCCTCAATAATGTACCAGTAACAGACATTTGTAGAGCAGCCACTTGGTCTTCGCACCATACTATTGCACATCACTATGCCTTACACAGTGGGCCGATACCTTCCACATCTCTAGCAGAGGCAGTTCTTCCCTCTTCCACCTAGAGAGACTCCAATACCCACCTCCATTAGATGGATACTGCTAGGGAGTCAGCTGTGTGGAACACCCACAGGGACACCGCCTGAAGAAGAAGTTACTCACCCTGTGCAGTAATGGTGGCTCTTTGAGATGTGTGTCCCTGTGGGTGCTCCACTACCCTCCCGTCCTCCCCTCTGCTTGGAGTCTCTGGGCCTTCAGATAGAAAAAGAACAGACGGGACTCGCGTCGTGCATGTGCTTCACGGCCTCCGGGATTGGGGGGGGGGGGGAAGAAGGGAGGCTGAGTGCGCAGGCACGGCACGAAGGGCACTGCTATGCAAAACTCTCCAATCACTGGCGCAGGGACGCACCAAGACCCAGGGGGAACACCCACAGAGACACATCTCAAAGAACCACAATTACTGCACAGGGCAAGTAACTTCTTTCTGGCATTTTACAAATTACTGTTAATCCAGGAAGCTGACAAGAGGGCTCTACTTGTCTAACTTGCACTATTTTCTCAGCGCTGAGGTGAATGAGGGCCAGCTTTGACTTCCCACCTCCTACCTCTAACAATGAGTAATAATCTGCCCCTTGGTTATTCGGGTCAAGCAAGGTGGTAATCAGATCTGCTCCCTAAGCACCTTGAATAGGTTGACACATTTGCAGCCCCTTGCTAGCTGTGCTTTTATATGCAAACCCAACGTATCTATATTTAGCTTTTCTTCACTTAAACAACTGAACAAGTAAACAAGACTTTAAACTGCTTCCATTTTCCCCCACAGCCAACTCAGAATAATGCCAACGTGAATTTGAAGGATTTCTTCACTAGCCTATTGTGTATTAAATGTCTAAGGGCCCCATATGCCCTTATTTCTGTGAGGTGGAGAGGGAAAGAAGAATAAACCAGGTTCTCCAAAGGCCGCTGTAATGAGAATGCAAATGAGAATTCTGTAGATATGTAGCTGGTTAATAAATACGATGCCATTCGATGATGCTCCAGAACGTATAGCATAGTTCCTGGATTTTGTAGGACCAATAAACTTGTGCAGTGCAAATAGCTTTCTCTGTTCAGCTCTTTACACCCAGCTCTTAACAACCCTTCCAAGTGGAACAGGTAGGCAGAGACAGAGTGGCATGTTGCTCTGCTCTGTGGAGATTGAGCTGCTAAAATTATTCAAATTCTGAGGAAAATGGCTTACAGTGAGCAATACTGGGAATTTAATCTGTTTAGTTTATCTAAGAGAAGATCAAGGGTGGCTTCATTATGGTATGAAAATAAGATTACAACCTGGAGCAGAACCCCTCTGTACAGTCTGTCCTCCATCTGTTGCAAACGGACCCAGTCACAGAATCCCACGTTTCTAAACCAGCTGGGTCTGCTAGAGTCTAGTCATGATTTCTTGCTCTGGAGTTGTAGGGCATATTCCCAGGCTCAGATATCTTGTTTTATGTCTTCCTAGGTAGTTGGAGGCCACCAACCAGCCACCCCAGAGCTGGAAATCGGTACTTCAGACTTCCTGAGCTGTCCAGCTGCTTATGCAGACACCCTTAGGGTCCAACCTAGACTATGTTCTGAGCTTGTCACCAGTCAAAGACTGACAGGAATACAAGCAACACAGGCTTAATCCAAAAAAAAAAAATTAGCTAGTTATTTTGCTCTTTAAACTTAAGAGTTACAGATCGTTTAAAAATATATACCCAAAGCCTTGAGATGCCTCTCTCCTAGTCTGATTTCACTCCTTGTGTGAGTCGAGACCTGTGCAGGGTCCCCTCTGCCCTCACATTCCTTCAAACCCTTCAATGCTGTGGTGATGGACAGCCTTCCTTGCCTATAGCAGTACCTTAAGCTCAGTCTGTCCCTTTTTTTTAAATAAAAACACACACTCTTCTGAAGTATTAATGGGAAAGACAGATTGTGAAATGCATTGATCCTCAAAATAAACTTACATTCTCAGATGTTCCAATTTCACAAGGTTCCTCCTATTCCTTTTCAAAAGAAACTTTGCTTTGTCTCAGGATTTCATTGGTCAGCCATTTACTATCACAAGCCACTGGACTTGCTCTCGTGTTAAGATGGCTGCCAGAGTTGGAGAAACACAATCAATATAAAGGGGTAAACCTTCCAGTTATTGCTAATGTAGATCTAAATCTTTCCTTTAAATTGCATAAATGCATATATTTAACTGGTAGCCTTAGATTGTTCTTGCTTGTGTGTCCTTAAATAAAAATCACACTACATTCATCAGTGGGGAAAAAATTACGTGCACTATTGACTCTTTAAATGAGCTGCCACTGATTACAACTCATGTTTCCCAATTCCTCTAAAACCATTTCTCACTCTACTATTGTTGATGATCTTTTAAGTACTAGCAAATTCTTTTCTTATCTTCATTATACTGGGCATACTATCAGGAAAGAGACACTGACCCAGTCTGATAGAATTGCTAATAATAGAATTCATATCTGGCCAGTTGATCTAGAATGCAATTAACTATTCTATCCTTTGTTTTACTTAACCTTGTGGAAACATCTACTGGTTGATAAAGATTAACAACCCTAAAAAAAAAAAGGAGCCATTGTACCTTAGTTCTCCTTTTCCAATTAATATGTGAAGGTCCTGGAATTAGCAATGCCATTCCAGCATCATCTCATGAGTCTTAAGAAAAACTCTTTAAAAAAATATTCAGTTATTTTTTTTTAATTTTATATATGTGGGCCACAAACATACATACTACAACATTTGGTTTAATTACCATATATACTCGAGTATAAGCCGAGTTTTTCAGCACAGTTTTTGTGCTGAAAAATGCCCCCCATGGCTTATACTCGAGTCAGCCTCCTGCTCGCGGGCGGGCTCAGCGTGTCTGTGCCGCCAGCCGGGTCTAGACGCGTGAGCCCGGAGCTCCGGCCCCCCAGCCCCTGCCCTCCTGGCTCTTCCAGCCCCTGCCCTCCTGACCCTCTCAGCCCCCCTGTCCCCTTGTCCCCCCCAGCCCCTGTCTCCTCGTCCCCCCCAGCTCCTGCCCTCCTGGCCCTCCCGGCCCCCCTGTCCCCTTGTCTCCCCGAGCCCCTGCCCTCCTGGCCCACCCAGGCCCTGCCCCCTCGGCCCCCCACCCCCTGCCCTCCTGGCTCTCCTGGCCCCCCAGCCCCTGCCTGCCCGGCACCATGGGCCCTTGCCGCGTGGGAGGAAGGGCATTTGGGGCCGTTCGCCATGATGCTCGGGTGCAGCGCTGAGCTCGGGAACAGCTGGGCCAGGAGCCGACTCGGCACCGTGGGCGTCTGTTCTGGAAGCGCCCGGGAGCCCTGATCACGAGCTTGGGCCCGATTCTGGGGCAGGTGCACAAGGACCAGCCGCTGCTCCCTGCTCCCCCTCCCCTCCTCTCCCGTGGTAAAATCCAGCCAGCACCGGCACCCGCACATACAGAATGGGAAGTTACTGTCTAGGAAAGAATACTCGAAGAAAGGCATCTAGGGGTCATAGTGGACAAGCTAAATATGAGTCAGTGTACAAAAAAAAGCAACCATTCTGGAATGCATGGACAGGAGCATTATAAGCAAGACACAAGAAGTAATTTTCTGCTCTACTCTGTGCTGATTAGGCCTCAGTTGGAGTATTGTGTCCAGTTCTGGGCACCACATTTCAGGAAAGATGTGGAGAAAGTCTACAGAAGAGCAACAAGAATGATTAAAGGTGCAGAAGACAATCTTTGAGGGAAGATTGAAAAAAATGTGTTTGCTTAATTTAGAAAAGAGAAGACTGAGAAGGGACATAATAGCTTTCAAGTACCTAAGTGGTGTTACGAGGAGAGAGAACAATTATTCTCCTTAACCTCCCATGGTAGGACAAGCAGCAATGGACTTAAATAGCAGCAAGGGGAGACTTAGGTTGGAAAAGTCTCCTAATTGTCATGGTGGTTAAGCACTGGAATAAATTGCCTAGGAAGGTTGTAGAATCTCCATCACTGGTGATATTTAAGAGCATGTTAGACAAACATCTGTCAGGGACAATCGAGATGGTGGTTGGTCATGCCATGAATGCATGGGACTGGACTTAATGAACTTTCAAGGTCCCTTCCAGTTCTAGTATTCTATGATTCCATGATTGGCATATCTATGTTTAAGTGACAGAAGATGAGTCCCCCATATTTTTACTTGGCTACCTCTGACTCTCTAGCTGGAATTCTGTGTGCTGAAAGTTACACACTTTGCTTTAGTCTTGGAGAACTTAGTGGCTACGTCTACACTGGCACCCTTTTCCGGAAATGCTTAAAACGGAACAGTTTTCCGTTATAAGTATTTCCGGAAAAAGCGCATCTACATTGGCAGGATGCTTTTCCGGAAAAGTGTCCATGGCCAATGTAGACGCGCTTTTCCGGAAAAAAGCCCCGATTGTCATTTTCGCGATTGGGGCTTTTTTGCGGAAAAGACTACTGTGCTGTCTACACTGGCCCTTTTCCGGAACAGTTTTTCCAGAAAAGGACTTTTGCCCGAACGGGAGCAGCATAATTTTTCCAGAAAAACACTGACAATTTTACAGTAGATCGTCCTTGCTTTTCCGGAAAAGCAAGCGGCCCATGTAGACAGCTTGCAGCTTATTCCAGAAAAGCAGTTGCTTTTCCGGAATAAGTGGCCCAGTGTAGACACAGCCATAGTGTCTATCTCAAAGGAATAACCATCATATGCAAGGGACTGATATTAAGAACTATGATTATAACCACACTTTACAAATAAAAGGCTGCAAGTAGAAATAATTGCAGATCAATTTTTTCTTTTTTTACAAAAGTTTGGGAAATGTTCTTCAGAGTTTTGACACCTTGAAAGTTTTCAATCCTCATTTCTGTCTGGGAGGTATATTCCCATTTCCTTCTCTGCTAAGAGAGCTGGGGTTGGAACTGAACATCTGTTATGTTTTTGATTCTGGTCTGAAAACATACTTGTGTATATCATACAAAGAAAACTCTGCAAATGTAATACTCTGAAAGTGCTGTGGAAGGGTCATCTCTAGGGTTGCCAGGTGTCCGGTTTTGAACCGGACAGTCCTGTATTTGAGCTTTCTGTTTGGGAAACAAATTGAGAAAATATAAATGTCATCCCACTCCTGGGTCCCAGACCCCTGGTCAGTCCTTCATCTGGCAGTCTCAGTTCTGCACTACTGGCCCCGCTTGCCCTTGGCAGAGTTTGAGCTCTTGTCCATCAGCAAACAAAAGGGCCTCAGGGCAGGCGCCCCCCACTTCAGCCTGGGCTGGGTAAATAATCCTGTCCCACTCAAGGCTGAGTTCTCAGGCTGCCAGGGGAAAAGGAGCCCTCATCTCTGGTAATGTTGCCATTACCTTTCTCAGCTTGTCTAGTTCTCTCCCTTTCTGCTCCGGTCTCATCTCACTCCACTTCTTCTTCCACTCTCCTTCCCTTCCTGCAGGGAAGGCCTCTTTTAAAAAGGCTCAGAGGCAGCCTCAAGTGAGATCAGCTGGACCTGATTGATTTACCACAGCCCTGTCTCCCCTGCTCCTAATTAGCCAGGACTGTTGCTGCCTTCCAGAACTGCCCCCCTCTCTCAACACCGCAGTCCTCCAGCCTGACCCTGTCACAGGGTCTATGTATAGATCTTGGCACTTTCAGAGTATTACATTTTGTTCTTAGATGCTATATTTTTAAAGGACTAGGAGAAAAATGTCTAACTTGGATGGCTAAAGTTAGCCACTTAAATGTGTCCTGATTTTTTTTCAGAGGGATGGATACATTGACTTCAGTGGAAGCTGCCAGGAACCCAGCAGTTCTAATAAATCCAACCACTTTTATTTAGGTTTCTAAAATATAGATTCACATGTCTAACATGAGACAACTATATTTAAAAGTCTTACTGTATAATAGATCAAAAGAAATTTCACCACTCAATGAAATCTTGTGCAGGTTGTTCCACCAGTACATTTATACGTTGAAAAAAATGTAGAACTTGGAAGCAGAGTAAAGAGAGAATTCTGACTTCTCTCCAGAAATTAATGTTCCTACCCCACAACTTTCCTCCCACTGTTTGTGACACCCAGCTAAAGAAGATACATGAACATATACGTTGGCCAAAAAGCTGATAACATGTTGAAGAACTAACATTGTGGATGGGGGCAGCATCTTTCAATGTAATTCTGTCCTCCTGTGGTTGTGACTATATTTGTATGATGATGTACATGGTTAGATGTTCCAAGATAAAAACTGCATGTAGTTCCTGTTTTTCTCTTTGTTTCTCTAACAGGGCAACAACCATCTTCATACTTTTTCTTTTCTGAGAATTTTTGCCTTGATTTGATATTGACCTTGGATTTTCTTCATCTATAAAAACCTATGTTTAAAAAGGAAATAACCTGTTAATTAACTGTTAATGGAGTAGTTCCGGTGCTTAATTTTGAGACAAAGCTCAGTTGTGTTTCATTAAAGGAGATAATTATCGCATTGTGCAAATCACTGCAGTCTTATAAAACTTATTGTCTTTATTACATGAAGAAATGTTTGCTATTTAAAGGCAAAAAATGAAAAGAATGAGCAAGGGAACACACAAGTAACTTTGTTGTTTAAAAGTCTGGTGTTTTTGCAGGGCTGTAGGTCTGAAATGCCACAACCACACTTGAAACAGAGTATGAAGATGTAGCGTAAACACTAGGTAATTCTTTGGCTACATTTTCCAATAACAGGATATTTCTTCTCTTAAAAGGCACACAGAAGACAGATCACTATTGTCATGTTTCACGCTTGGGAAGCCTTCAGCTACTCCCATGATGGGCACCAATACATGCATTTGGATAGACCGTATTTGTAGAGTGGAACCGAAGAAGTTTCCTATGGTCTAGGCACAGTCCAAACATAGAGTAAGTGACAGTTTCCTCTCTGGAGGGCTTACAGTTAAGCAGATGAAAGGCAGAATGGAAAGAGAGGCACAGTGAAATTGTTACTTGCCAAAAGTCCCACAGCAGGTAACCTGTAGAGTCGCGAACACAACCCTGGTCATCTGCCCTATCCACTACGTGTTGCCCCATTAAATATGTTGCCTTTGTAGTGTTGGTTGTGAATATGATTGCAGTAGAGGTTTAAACAAGATTTTTCATTAGTGCTTTTCCACAATATTATCCCAGGTTTTAAAATCTATGTAGTTAAATCAATAGTAACACTACCATCTGGAGGGAAATATAGAATAACGAGGACCAAGCAGTCACCCTGATTGTTCTCTCACACCACTGTAAATCCGAAGCAATGCTGGAGTTACAGTAGTGTAAAACATATCTGAGGAGAGAAATTAGATGAATATTTTTGCTTGTCTTCTATTTACTCTTTCCTTTAAAATAATCTAATTATCCGTGTTAGTGCCACATTCATAGTATTGAACATTCTGCCTGTCCCTCCCATCTAACTCCCTTCCTGTCACACAGAATCTGATCAGCCTCAAAAGGCATGTCTCCTTGCAGGAGCTAGCCTGCTTGTGCAGTAATTTATGTTACATCCCAATGAAAAAAACACAGGTGTTCAAGTGATTTAGAGGGCCACAGAATGTATATTTTTTTCAATGCATCATGAGCCTAATTACAGAGACACCTGTGAAGAAGAACAGAAAGCTAATCTACTGTGAACATTTGCAGGGCGTCCAACAGCTGGCCAAGGTGGTGTGATGTTGTGTTTGCATTTTTTATGCCTTCGGTATAAAATATATAATGCTGGTGAAATAAGTCTACAAGTATAACAGGCTGCATTAAAATAGGGGGGAAGATACTTGCAAAAAATAGTGTGTATTAAAGTTTGAAGCCAATATCAAACATGGCAGACTCCCTTTCTATAATGACTTGCGTTAGCAATATGACCACATCAAGAGACAACCATGTGATGGGAAGTGGTATATTAATACCAGTAGGTTTCTGTTGCATCCACTCCACAGTGCACTTGTGTAGCTGCTTCTGAGTATAGTGTCTACATATAATATATGTAGGGTTAGAAAGACTATGATGAAATATCTGGGTTTTTTGGTTTTTTTAAAACTGAGGTTTGGTAGGTGGCATACTGTGACTTAAAGTTGACTTACTATGAGAAGGTAGTCAGCGTTCCACAGGGTACCTACCACCCATCAATGTGGATAGGTCCGTTGTTAGATCACAGTGGTTCTCGGGCTGTAATTCCCTGTCCCACAATTGAAATAAAATAATCCACTTTTTTTTCCCAATGGGCATTTTCCATGTCTAGCTATTGGATTAATATCAGATGCCTATCCTGAAATCCTGATAGCTAAATAGTACAATTATTTTTTTTCAATCTAGGTTAGAATCAGAAACTTGGTAGTAATACAGTGGATGCATCAATATAAGTACTCTTTATTTATTCAACACATGGGACTCCAAAGTCTCTGACCACTAAGTACACTGCATCATACATTATATCCTGTTCTTGCTAGGTCTCCTCTTAAAACCTCCAACCCTCTTTCAGCCAGTCAGTGTTTGAATCATAGTCCTTATTACTGTAGGTTTGCCTGTAGGTATGAACTGCTACTTATGGGACAATGGGTTGGATTTTTCTCTTTTTAAGCCCATGCATTTCTCATTACCAGTGCTGCCTGCCAGCCAGCTGTTGTATTTCTTGCATTGTGACAAAACCACTTTTCTTCAGCAAGAACATATAATCATTACAATTATATGTGCCAATGTCTCTATGGCAATAAGAAAGCAGCAGCTGATGAGGTAAAACTTGTCTTAGGGCACGTCTTCACAAATGATGCCTGAGATGGGTGTTCTGGCAATTGATTTAGCGGGTCTAGTATAGACTCGTAAATCAAATGCTGAGGGCAGCTCCACCCAGTATCTGTATTCTTCTCAGTCGCAAGGAGTAAGGGAAGCCAATGGGAGCAAATGCTTCCGTCAGCCTCCCGCAGTGAGCTACATATTCTGCGTAGCTGGGGTTATGTACCTTATGCTGACCTTCCAGGTCTGGTGTAGACCTGGCCTTGATGTAGAGATGATTTTGGATTCAGATTAATCTTTGAATGTTTTGTTTCTGCTATGTTTTCTGCTCTAAGCATTTGTAATACATGAATTGCTGTGATTTTTTTTAAAGGTATTGCAAATGTGTTTGTATGTATGTATTAATTGAGGGGTCTGGCCCATTATAGAAGGTCTACTAGATCTGTTATGAATCTGCATCTGAGTATTCACAAATTTCAGTTTGAACACTTCTCCATGTACTCTATTATGCAGTCAATATGGGACTCTTAGTTTCATAAAAGTTTTAAACATTAAATTTATTTTACCAACATTTTGTCACACAGAAACTCTTACTTTTTGTCTCTAATCCTTTATTTCCCTCAAGTCCAAACAGTGACTGCAAAAGACTTGCTACTATTTGCACCAGTATGTGACAAGAGAAGTGACTCTCGGGTACACAAGTCTCAAAAGGGGTAGCCATGTTAGTCTGTAACTGAAATACTTAAACAATGAATAGTTCTGCAGCACCTTGGAAACTAACACAAATGTAGAAGGTATCATGAACTTTCGTGGGCACAACCCACTTCTTCAGATGAACAGAGTTAAGGGATCTAGGGTACAAATAAATAGTAGAGAAAGAGAGGGGATGGGGAGGGAAAGAGAAGGAAAAAAAGAGGAAAAATATTATCAATTAGAGTGTCTGTGCTAAATGAGGCTAATAGAGTGAGCTGTAACTATCCCATGCTTAGCTTTCTATGTCATTAGGATGTGGAATGTAGAGGCCCATCCAGATCAGGTCTTTCTTCACACCTTGATTACAGGTGTCAAACTTGTAAATGAAACCAAGTTCTGCAGCTTCTCTCTTAAGCTGGGGTTTGAAATTGCTTTGTAATATTATTGTCACTTTTAGATCCATCAGTGAGTGCTCAGGCAAGGTAAAATGTTTCCCAACAGCTTTCTATGTGTTACAATTTTGAATATCTGATTTGTGTCCATTAATCCTTTGTTGCAGAGACTGTCCAGTTTGGCCAATATACATGGCAGAGGGGCATTGCTGGCACTTGATGGCATAGATCACATTGGTGGATGTGCAGCTGACTGAGCCTCTGATGTGGTGGCTTATGTTGTTAGGGCCTGTGATTATGTCACTTGTATAGATGTGTGGACAGAATGGGCACTAGAGTTGATTGCAGAGGTGAGTTCCTGGGTGAGTACATCCATAGATCCTTTCTATATATTTCCAAATACATCTCTGCTTTGAATAAACAAGATTACCACCTAAAAATAATTTAGGAAGGCTATACTGTATCTCCCACATAGATACTTTTGTGTGTTGTACAGGAGTTGGATTTGGATCCAATCTTCATCAGTGTCTACTTGTGTAATCTTGTTTAAGTCACTTAATTCTCTTGTATAGTGGGTATAATTAGTATAGGTTGAACCTCTCTAGGGGTACGTCTACACTACAGCGCTAATTCGTACTAACTTAGTTCGAATTAGTTAATTCGAACTAAGCTAATTCGAACTAACGCATCTAGAACTAAAAACTAGTTCGAATTAGCGTTTTGCTAATTCGAACTAGCGCGTCCACACTGATTGGACGCAGGGGGGCATTTAAGGGCAGCTGAAACCGGTTCTGGCAGGGCTTCAGGTGAGTAGTTGCTTTGTGTGGCTGCTGTCTGAGGCTATCTGAGGCTCGTGCTTAAGGGGACCCCCCCAGAAAGCCGGTTCTCAGCTTTTCCTGCTTGCTTGCCAACCTCGCCGAGGGACAGCAAAGCGTTGGTCTCTGTGCCCGTCTGTGTCGGTGCTTCGCTTCGGGGACACCGCCGCAGGTGGCAACATGGAGCCAGAGCTCGCCCTGCACCTTCTGGTGCACTTTCTGGACTTGCTGCTGCAAGCCTGCCACCAATGGCTCGAGGCTGCCTGGCACCACCTGGTGCACGTCAGCCCCCTGCCTCTCCACCTGGCCGCCCTGGGGGCCGTGGAGGAGCCGCGGCGGCGCCCCGGCACCGGCGTGCCCCGCCGCATCTGGCGTCTGGACACCAGCAGCGACTGGTGGGACCGCATCGTCCTGGAGCGCTGGGAAGACCGACAGTGGACCCAGAACTTCAGGATGAGGAGGGACACCTTCCTGGAGCTCTGCGAGTGGCTCGCCCCTGCTCTGCGCAGAAGGGACACTCGCATGAGGCCCGCCATCCCCCTCCAGAAGCGGGTGGCTATCGCCCTCTGGAAGCTCTCCACGCCGGACAGCTACCAATCCGTCGGGAACCAGTTCGGCGTGGGGAGATCCACCGTCGGAGCGGTGCTCATGCAGGTATGGCACTCATCAGCCACTGCGCTGGGGGGGAGGGGACTGCGAGGAGGGGATGGGCCGCCCCAGGGACGAAGGGGGGGCGGGAGGAGGCGAAAGCACCCCGCACCGGAGGGGTCGGTCTGTCCCAGCCGTACTACACGCCGCCAGTGGGGTTGCTTCCGGGAGTGGGGCACGGGGCACTGCCAGGGCACGAACGCTCCCAGTCACCCGGGCGCCCCACTGATTGGCGCTGTGCTGTGTCTCTCCGCAGGTGGTCAAAGCCATCAACCGGGTGCTGCTCTGCAGGGTGGTCCGCCTCGCCGACCCGGACACCGTCATCTGGGGATTCGGCGCCCTCGGCTTCCCCAACTGCGGGGGGGGCCATCGACGGGACGCACATCCCCATCCGTGCCCCGGAACACCAGGCGTCCCGGTACATCAACCGCAAGGGGTACTTCTCCATCCTCCTGCAGGCCGTGTGTGACCACCGGGGACAGTTCACGGACATTAATGTGGGCTGGTCCGGCAAAGCACACGATGCCCGGGTGTACCGCAACTCCTCCGTGTGCCAGCGGCTGCAGGACGGGACCTTCTTCCCCGACCGCCACATCAGGGTCGGGGACGTGGACATGCCTGTATACCTGGTGGGGGATGCCGCCTACCCACTGCAGCCGTGGCTGATGAAGCCCTACACGGGGCACCTCAATCCCTCCCGCCAGGCCTTCAATGCCAGGCTGACCAGGGCCCACATCGTGGTGGAGGGGGCCTTCGGGCGACTGAAAGCCCGCTTTCAACGCCTCCTCACCCGTCTGGACCTGGCCGAGCACAACATCCCTCCTGTGGTGGCAGCATGTTGTGTGCTCCACAATTTATGTGAGCGAAAGGGGGAAGCTTTCCTGCCAGCCTGGATGGCTGAGGCTGACCGCATGGCTGGCCACTACGGTCAGCCCCGCACCGCCGCCGTCCGGGAAGCCCAGCGGGGGGCCGTCCGGAACCGGGAAGCCCTGCGGGAGAGCTTCCTGGTGGAGGAGGAGGACTGACCTCTCCCTTGCATGCCCCACTGGGGCCTTCTTGCACCCAACCCCTTTTCCCCTCCCTACCTACTGTCAAATAAAGACACCTGTTTTTCAAACAAAAATGTCTTTTTATTTAACATAACTGGGGTGGGGGGAGGGAGGAAAAAGGGTGGGAGAGGGAAGGGGGAAACCTGGGACGAGGGAGCAGGAAGGGGAGGGAAGGGAGGAAGGGAAAGGAAAGCTCAGGGGTGGGAGTCCAGCTGCCTCTCCCGTCTCGCCACACTGCGGGTCCGGGGACGTCGGTGGTTGTGAGGGTGGGGCAGGAGGGACAGGGGGTGTGGAGGAAGCACGAGCGGGAGCAGCAGGGGGAGCAGGGGGAGCAGGGGGAGCAGGAGCAGGAGGAATTGGGAAGCGGTCCAGCAGGCTCTGGAGGTGGCCTCGCAGGGCATGGCCCTGCTCCTCCAGGGCCTCCAAACTCCTTCGGCGAAGCCTCAGGTCCTCCTGGACCCAGTGGTCCTGGAGACGGAGCTGTTGCTCCAGGAACTGGAGGTGCCGCCTCTGGTACTCCTCTTGGTTCCTGGCTCTCCTGCTGGCCCGGGCGCGGGCGGCTGCTGCAGGCGGGGTGGTGCGCCCTGCAGGCCCAGGTGCTGCGGCTGTGGTGCAACAAGACCAGCGGTCAATTACCCCAGGGGCCCAGGTGTGTGAAACCCAGCTCCCTTCTGCAAGGCCAGGGCCCCTGCAGGATCCCCAGCTGTTGCTCCGTGGTGGGCAAGGCCCAGGCGCACGGTCCCGGGGCTCCCTCTCGCCCCAGCCCCCCGTACACATAAGGGGAGCACGATGGTGCTCACAGGTGGACGCCTCCCCGGCCTCGGATGACACAGGTGTACGGCTCTGTGGGGTGCCTCGGGGGTCCCGGGTCTTGGGCAGGCTGCTGGCAGGCTCCTGGCTCTCGGAGACCTCCTCCTCCTCCTCCTCCTCGGTCTCTTGCAGCGGTCCCTCTGCCCCGGGGTCTATCACGTCCTGGGGGGCAGGGACGGCATGAGCCCCCAGGAGGCGGTCCAGAGCCTGGAAGTGGGGGCAGGCCTCCGGGTCGGCCCCTGGCAGGCAGGCCCGGGAGTAGGACTACCGCAGGTCCTTGATTTTGCAGCGCACCTGCTCCCGGCTGCGCTGGTGGCCTTTGGCGGCCAGGCTGGCAGCCATGCGGCCGTAGACTGCCGCGTTCCTGTGGCTAGTGCGGAGATCGTGGACATTGGAGGCTTCCCCCCAAACCTCGATGAGGTCCACGATCTCCGCACTAGACCACGCGGGCGCCCGCCTCTTGTGGCCCCAGGCAGGCTCCTGGGAGCCGCCAGGCTGGTCCCGGGAAGAGGGGGAGGGCTGGGTGGCATTGGGTGGCTGGCTCATGGGTGTCAGGTGCAGGGTGTGCTGGCATGGGTGCTGGCAACCTTGCAACTTGCACAAACTGTGTAGCCAGCCCGTGGCCCTTTAAGGGCTCCGGGGCCGGGAGGGGGGCAGACAAGTTTGCCTGGTGTTGGCCAGAGTGGCCACCAGGGCAAGCTGGGAAGGGCTAGCCTCCCACTAGTTCGAATTAAGGGTCTACACAGCCCTTAATTCGAATTAGCTAGTTCGAACTAGGCTTAATCCTCGTAAAATGAGGTTTTCCTAGTTCGAACTAAGCGCTCCGTTAGTTCGAATTAAATTCGAACTAACGGAGCGCTAGTGTAGCGCCTATGAAAGTTAGTTCAAACTAACGTCCGTTAGTTCGAACTAACTTTGTAGTGTAGACATACCCTAGTTTGGCACTCTCTGATCCAGCAGCAACCATGGTCTGGCATGGTTTTAATTAGCCGAATGTCCATGCAATCAAGTTTTCTATTGTCCTATAAAGTTTGTCAGTCCTGGCTCTCAGTGTTCTGTGCTGTTTAGCTCTATCTAATTTACCCCTAAATGTGTTTTAAGTACCTAGTGGAAATACTAGTAATGCTGCTAAGTGTGAGCATTTTTTATGCTTTATCTACTTATTTCCTTGTGCTAGTACAGTAAAACTGTTTAATAACACTAACGCTTTGTTATGAAGAGAGCTGATAAGCCTTGGCTAGGCATAAGCTTATATAGGGAGTATCAGTGCAGTAATACATTACAAAACAGTATTGTGAGCGTTGTTCCATTTATTTGCCTTGGTGAAATAAAAATAGGGAGACCCATTCACCACAATATTGACTTCCTGTGGTTTCGCAGCTACTCTGGTTCGGTGCCTGTCAGTTCCCGAGGGTGCCAGACAAGAGAGTTTCAACCTGTACTGTACCTACTCCTCGGGGTGTTGTGAAGCAAGATAATTTGTTGTAAAATCATTTGTAACCCTTATATGAAAGATGCCCTGATAGCAAGACGTTGTTTTAGTAGGGACCAGAAGATTTTGCTCGGCATTGCTCAGATCCATAACTCAGATTATTTTTTTTCTCCATTTAAATAATTGTTCTGGGGTGGGGCTGAGGATGGGGGTTCAGTATGACACACTGCCCTGGAGAGAGAGGACAACCCCAGCCCTATCTCACCATAGCAGTTTGGGGCCAGGTGAAAAACATCTTTCCATGGGTGCTGCAACTGGCGCAGCTCAAGGAGGGTTGCATATCCCCTGCCAGGAGGAGCAGACAGACACACAGATACACTCTCTGAAATACATAGCAGATGGCTGTCCCCTTCTGCACCCCTGGTCCAGTGGGGTTATAGTTATCCCACTCCCCATCTCTGGCTCCTTGCTGTCCCCCTGTGGTCATTTTGCAGTATAACTTTCCCTTCTGCCAGACCCCTCCCTTTCTGTTTTATGAGAAACAATCAGTTTCCAGGCACATCCCATTGTCCTGGCACAACCAAAGCTTACTTTGCTTTAAATTATGATAAAAGAAATCTGTATACCAAATTTGGTGGTGTAAGCTTTTACAATTGAGGAGGAGTTCTTGAACTAAAGGACTCTCAGATGGATGAACAGACAGATGCACATTTCTAAAATATATATTAATATGAGACTAGATTGAAGTTCACTCTGAGCCTCCCTTGAATTTACCACTTGGGTTTTAGATTAGGGATTCCAATACTGCAGTCATGGTTCTGGCCAAGTTTTAGTTTTGGTTTCCTAGTGGACGGGTCCTACTGGTGAGTAAAATATGCAGATAAAACTATCCTACATGGCTTTCATCTATCAGACAGTTAACGTTCAAACACTAACGGATTGCTCTGCAAACGCTCTGTGCATGAAATCCCATTGTTTAAAAGGGTTAGGACCTCTGCTTCCATGGGCCCAGTCAAAATCCCAGTCAAGTCAAGAGAGGAATCTTTACATTTATTTCCATACACTTTAGATCAGGCTGCTTTTACATGTCATAGGTTCAAGGTGGGTTTTAATCTGTAAGCAATGGCTATTCAGGAGCTGTCGAATTCTACCAGCTGGCCTGCTACTCTAGTGAAGAGGCCAGGCTGCAGTGAGAAGCAACAGCTAAGTATTCTTTTTCAGGCATTATTTTCTTTCAAAGTGGGAGTGATATCAATGACATATTTGAGATAAAGGCTTCTTTCCACTTGTCTCCAAGCTTCTCAAGTGCTTATCCGTGTATCCTTGTCAGGCATCGTCTCTCATATTTTTCTGTCATTTATGGTAACATCAGTTTTGTGTTTTAAAGGAACCAAATAGTTCTCAGCTCATTTCCTGAATCTCAAAACCATGCATAAGGACCCCTCTTCAGAGGCTTGTTTAAAATAAGCGCCTTTTCAGTGTCCTAATAGAGAATATCCTAGATAGACCATGTAATGCATGAAATAGTACTAGAGATGACCAGAATTCAGCAAATCCTGGTCATAGATCTGATGAAACAAAAGATTTGATTTGCTGGGCACATTGTAAGAGGTGCAGCATGTGATGCAGGTTTATTGGCCCTAGAAGGGAAGCTGACAGAAGAGCGCAAGCCAGAAAAAGATCTTGCATGGACTATTCATCCAAAAAGATTAGCTAGGGATTGTACAGAACAGGTGGCCATGGTTCCATCCTCCACTAATGGAGATGCCACAAAAGAAGAAGAACCCTTTAAAATAGTAATATTGTTCTGGGCATGGTAGCTGCATATGCTGTCTTACTGTGTTGCTCAGTGTCAGACTCCCATTAAATTTAAACTTTTTCTGGAACAGGGAAGAATAGAAGGAATTTTTCCCCTTATCAAAATGCACAATCACATCCCCCTTTAAATTGTTAATGTCATCATTAGTCACTTGCAAAAAAGCAGAATTCATGAAATCATTGTTACTGGTTACCAGTAGTTAGTACTAATACAGTAACTAATAATGTTCAATGGAACATTAATGGTATTCTTGATATAAGAAGGCAAGGCCTCCAGTAGTCTTCTCTATGGTAAATTGAATGGCTTTTAAAATGATAATATGGATAGTAAATGAATGAACATTTCAATAGAAGCCTGAATGGTAAAATGAATTGAAATTTCAGCATAATCTGAGTGGTATGTTAAGTGGCTGATAGTCACATTAAAATGAATGGCAAAGTAATTCATGATGATAAGTTGCAATATGTTAGTCAGAATGGAATATGGCACAGGAATATACATTTTAAAGATTCTTGGGTTTAAATAA
The DNA here is from genome assembly GCF_049634645.1 of Pelodiscus sinensis. Lineage (NCBI taxonomy): Eukaryota > Metazoa > Chordata > Testudines > Trionychidae > Pelodiscus > Pelodiscus sinensis. Next base: position 16,201,841 of record NC_134730.1, read on the forward strand.
TATCGATGTTAAATTATACTATCTGTATGTCTCCTTATAAAATCCAAGTAACTTTATAGCAGAGAACATATTTTAAAACATATTTGTTAGAGAGGCTTGGAAATTTTGTGATAGAATAGTTTTCTGTCTAAAAAACCTACAATTTCATCAAAATTGAAATATTTAGTGGACATGTGTCAATTTCAGTGAAACTTTTAATGGTAGAAAGTGGAAATAATTAGACTTTTTAAATTTTATTTTGTTTCAGCTTTTGTGTTGTGTTATAATGTATTAGGTTTTAGAAAGTTTGGACATTATTGAAACGAAACACCTTTTTGTTTTTTGACAATAAAACAAATATTTCAATGGTTTGGTTCCAAATTGAAACTTTTTTGAAATTTTTCTTCAGGAGAAATTTTTCCGTTAAAAGCATTTCCGGAAAATCATGCCAGTCTAGATGTAGCCTCTCTGTCCACATGCTGGAGTCCTTCTCTCCCTGAGATGCCTGCTAAGGAAAGAGGGGCAGTGAGTTTAAATCACTGAGCAGTGTCTAGAGAAGCCACAGATGCTTTGGTCCTGGCGGAAAGCAATTTTCATTCTGTGGGAAATTTCAAATTGAAAGTTCTTTCTATTCCAGTCAGAATGAAAATTAGCCCTCATCATATTGTATGTATAGTTGGGGTTATTTTTCCACTGTGCATTACTTTACACTTATCCACATTAAATTTCATTTGCCATTTTGTTGCCCAATCACTCAGTTTGGTGAGATCTTTTTGAAGTTCTTCACAGTCTGCTTTCTGTTAAAAGCATTTTCGGAACAGAACATCTAGATTGGCACAGATACTTTTCCGCAAAAGCACTTTTTGCAGAAAAGCGTCCATGCCAATCTAGACGCACTTTTCTGCAAAAAAGCTCTGATCGCCATTTTCACGATCGGGGCTTTTTTGCGGAAAACAAATCTGGGCTGTCTACACTGGCCCTTTTGCACAAAAGTTTTGCACAAAAGGACTTTTGCCCGAACGGGAGCAGCATAGTATTTCCGCAAGAACACTGACAATCTTACATGAGATCGTCAGTGCTTTTGCGGAAATTCAAGTGGCCAGTGTAGACAGCTGGCAAGTTTTTCCTGAAAAGTGGTTGATTTTCCAGAAAAACTGGCCAGTCTAGACACAGCCCGAAGGTATAGTGCACTTTGTGTCACTTCCAAACAGTCTAGTATGGAAGATGCCTAATTATTGTTATATGCATTGTATAGATGAGAAAGGTGAGACAATTCAAGTCCTATCTAGAATGTAACATATGTCAGAGCCAAACATGTATTCAGTCTCCCACTCCAGTTACCAGAGCACAGCTTTTCCTTTTTGAGCATGGTATGCAGGAGAATTTGTCTTAGTCTGCTGTGACCTGGCTTAACTAAAGCACTGAATCACATGTACTTAAGTTCATCACTATTTGGCACAGGATTTTAGGATTTTTCTGTGTACATTGCTGAATAAAGATACGCTTATGCATGTTCTATGACATGCTTACACACTTTGCTGGATGTGGACGTATGATTCAATTGTCTCTCATGAAGAGATACACAAATGTATCTTGCATTTGAATTGTATGCTTTCATCTTCAAGTCTTTAGAGCTATAATTCTTTATAGCTCCTACATAGCTATTTAAACAGAGAAAAAAAATTGTCTGATGCTGTCTCTGTGAATTCGCTTGTTATTACACTATCATCTGAAACAAAGGAGTTGCAAATAGTTTATCTTTAATGGGGTTTTTTGGGCGGGAGGAGGGAAGGAGACTCTGTATTATTGCTGCTGAGCAAGTAGTTTTTCTTTTTAGTGAACATTAGCTCAAATGAAAAATCTGAACATCCTTGGACTGCGTTTACTATCCATGCATAACCCAGTGAACAAGTTTATTTGTGGGAATGTGCACAGAAAACAAGCAAATTCTAGTAAATATTTAAAAATGTTCCTAGAAGCAAATTTCAGTTTTGTTGTAAGAAGATGATTCACAGCAGAAACCTGATTCTAAGTGTTATTCTGATGCAGTCAGTCCGGAGATCATGATTCTCCATTTCATTGCACCCTGTGTAGTCATTTCTAGATATATAAAATCAATGTTAAGTGCCATGAAATCAGAATGAGAGTGTTTGTACACTAACTTTCATCTCTGCAACGTAACTACACAAAAGGGAAAGCAGTGAAGAATCAGTCCCTATTGCTTCATCTGGCTACCTATGAAGATTAACATCTTCATCTCAACTACACCTATTGTTCCCCATAAAGTCAGTTGGGAGAGCAATCTGTCTATAGGCTTTTTCCAGAAGACATAAGAATTAGGGTAACCAACATTTACTACAGGTAGTCCCCGACTTACGCGGATCCGACTTACGTCGGATCCGCACTTACGAACGGAGCTTTCTCACCCCGGAAGTCGGGGCGAGAAAGCCCCGTTCGTAAGCTGCTCCGGTGCCCCTGGTCTGCTGGAGACCATCTCCAGCAGACCAGGGGCACCGGGCGGGTTCCCGCGCTTCTGAGGCTTTGCCAGAGCAAAGCCTCGGAAGCGCGGGAACCGCTGCCGCTGCCACTTGGGTGCCGGTGCCTGTGGTCTGCTGGGGACCGTCCCCAGCAGACCACAGGCACCGGGACCCAAGCGGCAGCAGCGGGCGGGTTCCTGCGCTTCTGAGGCTTTGCCAGAGCAAAGCCTCAGAAGCGCGGGAACCCCCGCTGCTGCCGCATGAGACCCGGTGCCTGTGGTCTGCTGGGGACGGTCCCCAGGAGACCACAGGCACCCGGACTGAAGCCGCAGCCGCGGGGGGTCCCGCGCCGCTGAGGCTTTGCCAGAGCAAAGCCTCAGAGGCGCGGGGAACCGCCGCTGCTGCCACTTCAGTCAAAGCGGCAGCAGCGGCGGTTCCCCGCGCCTCTGAGGCTTTGCTCTGGCAAAGCCTCAGAGGCGCGGGACCCCCCCGCGGCTGCGGCTTCAGTCCGGGTGCCTGTGGTCTGCTGGGGACGGTCCCCAGCAGACCACAGGCATCCAGACTGGAGCGGCAGCAGCGGCGGTTCCCCGCGCCTCTGAGGCTTTGCTCTGGCAAAGCCTCAGCGGCGCGGGACCCCCCGCGGCTGCGGCTTCAGTCCGGGTGCCTGTGGTCTGCTGGGGACGGTCCCCAGCAGACCACAGGCACCCGGACTGAAGCCGCAGCCGCGGGGGGTCCCGCGCCTCAGAGGCTTTGCCAGAGCAAAGCCTCAGAGGCGCGGCACCCCGCTGCCGCTGCGGCTCTGCTCCCCGTGTCCCTGGTCTGCTGGGGGGGGGGGCGCAGCTAGTGTGTTCCCCCCCCCCCCAGCAGACCAGGCTTTTGTTTTGGACTCTGGGGCAGAGCAGCTGGGGCGCTGCCAATTGGTCCTGCAGCGCCCGTGGGCACTACTGGACCAACCCGGCAGCACCCCAGCTGCTCTGCCCCAGGTCCTGATTCAGCCGCTGCTGGTCAGTTTCAGCAGCGGCTGAATCAGGACGTCTGGGGCAGAGCAGATGGGGTGCTGCTGGGTTGGTCCAGTAGCACCCCAGCTGCTCTGCCCCAGGCGTCCCCAAGTCAGCTGCTGCTGAAACTGACCAGCGCTGACTACAGGAAGCCCCAGGCAGAGTTGCTCTGCCCCGGGCTTCCTGGAATCAGCTGCTGATCAGTTTCAGCAGCAGCTGACTTGGGGACGCCTGGGGTTCTTAAGTTGATTCTGTATGTAAGTCAGAACTGGCGGTCAGTTTCAGCAGTGTCTGAATCTGGACGCCAGTTCCGACTTACATACAGATTCAACTTAAGAACAAACCTACAGTCCCTATGTTGTACGTAACCCGGGGACTGCCTGTATCTGCAAGCATATGGAATATTAAATTAGTTTCTATTAAGAATATTTTAAAGAATATTGAAGTGTTATTTTGAAAATCTTATATAATTTTTATATTGGAGTTTTATGAGGGGGAACCCTCAAAGTGAAAACTGAGACAGAGGCTAATCTCAGAGCAGAAACTAAGGGTGTGTCTAGACTACTGAGTTTTGTCGACAAAAGTGGACTTTTGTCGACAAAACTATACCAGTGTCTACACTACCGCTGAGTTCTGTCGACATAACATCGACAGAACTCAGCAATTTTGTCGACGCTGGTATACCTCATTTTATAAGGCATAACACCATCTGTTGACAGAGTTTTGTCGACAGAAGGTGTTATTGCCTGTAGGGTTGCGTCTAGACTACAGGGTTCTGTCGACAAAGCAGCTTGCTTTGTTGACAGAACTCAATGTGTCTGGACGCTCTTTGTCGACAGAAGTTTTGTCGACAGATACTGTCGACAAAACTTCTGTCGACAAAACCCGGTAGTCTAGACGTACCCTAAGAGAGCTTTCCTTATTCTCTGAGGGTATGTCTATACTTGCCCCTTAGTTTGAACTCAAGGAGTACCAGTTAATTCGAGTTAAGGGGTTTTTCTTGGAGTACCGCGTCTATACGCGTCAAATTAAATCGGGCTAGTCAATTTCCAAAATGGCGACTGGCCGCGACTATGCTAATCAAGCGCGGGATATCTAAATCCTGCACTTCATTAGCATCTTCGGTCACCTTCATTTGCCTCCCTAGTTCGAACTAGGGGGCAAGTGTAGATTTATCTTGAGATGGACTTGCATAGAGATGCCTTTGAAGTTGACCTAAGGATGGTTTATGATATTTCATGACTGTGTTTGAAATATACTGAATTCAAGTAATTAAATACTCAAGGACTCCTCAAGAATTGTTATCTTGCAGGTATCACAAATAGGATAGAGACATAAAGCAAATTTATTATTGCGAGACAACACAGGAGTATTACTGTAAATAGCCATGTAGTGTACTAGAGGATCTCAATATGTTCATGTCACTGCTGTACAACTGCCCATTAAAATGGTTTCTGTTCTTTGCAGAATGAACATGTTTTCCTCTTTCTTTGCTTCTGCTCTTGAATATACAGAATTATTTCTGGGGACTATACAGTACTATAGGTTTAGAAACTTCAGCATTCCGATTTCCATGAACGAACATATTCCAGAAACTTAAGAATGGCCATACTGGGTCAGACCAAAGGTCCATCTAGCCCAGTATCCTGTCTTCCCAACAGTGTGCAATGCCAGATGCCCCAGAGGGAGTGAACAGAACAGGTAATCATCATGTGATCCCTCTCCTGTCATCTATTTCCAGCCTCTGACAAACAGAGGCTAATAACCATTGACGGACCTATCCTCCATAATGTAATATTTAGAAAGTTTTTTTTTTAATTCCATACCTGTAATACTACTTAAAGTTATGCCTGAAGCTACTGTACCTGCAGAGGAATTGGATATGGAGACCAGCAGACCAGGGAGACGGGGAGCAAACCTCTGAGGACGCCAGCAGCGGGACAGCCGCGGGGCGTCTGGGCTGTCCCGCTGCCGGCTTCTCTGAGGCTTTGCAAAGCCGCGGAGGGGCTCAGGCAGCGAGGCAGCCCAGGCACGCCTGGGCTGCTCCGCTGCCGGCTTCCCCGAGGCTTTGCAAAGGCAGCCCAGGCAGACCAGGGAGATGCGGAGAAAGCCCCGGAGTACACGGGCGGCAGGACCGCGAGGTCCCGCAGTCCCTGTCCTCCGGGGCGAGCCCCGTTCGTAACTGCGGATCCGACATAAGTCGGGGACTGCCTGTAAAATCAAAAGATGTGCAATTTGTGTAGTGCAAGTTGCATATCTTATTTTGATTTCAAAGTGCAGTCTAGATATACTCCAAAGGGACATAGTGGTGCATAGCTGCTATTTTGGTGTCCCTGGGATAAGACCTTGAATAGTGAGTAGGCCTGTGTCCTCCCCAGAAGCCAATGGGAAAGTGGCCAACAATTAAACAATGATAAACCTTGGGAAGGGGTTGCCAGGTATCTGGTATTGAACTGGAGATTTTCTGCTTGGCCCGATGGACATGTGGAAGGTTTTCCTAGCAGGTGTAGTGAGATTTTTTTTTTTTTGGCTCAACAAAATTGTCCCGGCGCTTTTCGTGTGTGTGTGTGTGGTATTTTTAGTGAAACCATCTGGCAATCCTCCTTGAAAATGGTATGGAGTCAGAGAGCACAACTGCTTTGCCAACCTTAGAGGCTGGGCTAGCCAGCTCCAGTGAGTGGGATGGGGCCATTCCCTTACCTCCTCCACATCCCTTTTCACAAATTAGTAGCAAACACCTTGCACTCCCTGAGTGTAAATTGCTTATTCTGCCTAGGTATTGTGAGAAAGTGAGTGAGTCAGTCAGTCTCTCTCTAATACAGGTTTTGCACATGTTTCTGTGGGCTAATTGACACAGTTCAAACTTGTAAAGGTTGGTTTGTATTCCTGATCTTGCAAACATCCATTTACTAGTAAGTATTACTAGCAATACATTATTGTGGGTTTTTTCATTCTTGTTTTTTCCAGAATCAAGATAGGTTTTTTTTTCATAAAGCTGTGATTTACTTCTGCCTTCTTGCATTTTCGGACTATATTTCAATCTCTTTTGGGAATTATTTAATGCTTTAGTGGCACACAACAACTCGAATAAGAGAGTAGCCACCTCCAGGGTGGGACACCGCTATTGCATACAACACAAGAACTTACAGTTCCTACAATTTAATCAGCTTCTGGATGATGTGTGGGATGGAAATGTGTCTATCCAGAGAGATTGGTAATAATAACCTTTTTGATAGGTGTCTTTTGCTATTAAACCCAGATCCCTTTGGTCAAAGCCAAGTGCTTTAACCATATCATCATCTCCTACTCATTCTATTTTCTCCCTTCTCTTTTCTGTAAACACGTTTAAAATCACTTGAATTTACACCTTGTAAAATTCTCTCCTGTCAGTTCATGCAATAGTTGAAGAATATTTTTAGGTTATTTCAGATTTGCAGCATTTGTATTTAGCAAGGCTTGTTTAGAGGAAGATGTTTTATTTCAACTCCTACTGAAACATTGCTTCCGTGCTAGCTGAGGAGCCAAATCAAAGCCACAGCTCTGGCATTTAACAAAGAAGAACCCGAACTTCGATGAAAGCCCAGATCAGCGTTTTCCATCTAATTCCCATCTCTTTGTAATAGGTGGATCAAATTCCATGTTCAAAATGTCCTGTACTTTCTAGTAGTTCGGATCTGGAACTTAGCTCAAGATTCTCTTCGTTTCCAGGTCTAACTCACCAGCTAGTTTGTTTTTGCATGGCTTGAATTTTGAAGCAAACCTAGTACATAAAACTACTTCTAATGGATTCAAACCAAGCAGATATCTCTGTTTTTAATTAAAAAGCAAACAGTTCTCAAGACTGCAACCCCCCCCCCACACTTCATATAACCAGTAGCTGTCCTTGATTCAGCATCAAGTGAGATTGCCTCTTGCTTTGTCTCTCTCTTGTTTACACTGCAGTGATTGGAATGCCTGTGTAACAGCCTGTTTTGATTCAGCCCTTGCCTAACCATATTCAGACCTCCTCATGCTGTGCCTGCAGCACCAAAAAATTATTTGCTCTATTCATAAAGAGCTGGTGTTGCTGCTGTAGTGATAAGGTGGACTTGGTCTCACTGGGACTGATTGTTGATGCACCCCCTAAGTAAGCAGTCAATATTATTGATCCTGCTGGGTGATTTGTGTGCTTCTTGCAATGCAGGGGAACACGCTGCAAGCTAATAGGAGAAAGAGATGGCTCATCAAGCTACTGCTGGCATGAATTGCTAGAATGAAAAGTGACTTCTGTTCAGAGAGCTGAAGGATTAGCTGCTACCCAGGTCAGTGAAGTCTAATCAGGGAGTGAAGATGATGGGAGTACTTGCTTCTGCAGCTGGTGTCTTGCTTTCACAACTACCCTTGCATCTATATGTGTAATGTCTGACATGATTGCTACAGCAACAACAGTGAGGAGATTTAGATGATGGGTCCCTCCTCAGGAGGAGGGAGTTTATTTGTTCTACTTATTGCAACTTTTCTCCCCATCGCTTGTTCATTCTTTTCTCTCCACCACCCCTATTTAGTAGGTTCTTAGTCCTCAAGAATCTCTGTCTTCCTAATATTTTTTCCTTTCCAAAAAGTCAGTTAATTATGTGATGCTGCCAGGTTACTGGAATTAGGAGATGGTGGTTTTTTGTTTTTGTTTTTAACGGGTGGCTCAGTAGCTTTGCCTGGTCTAGTCGTAAGGAAGGTGAAAAAAGAAATCTAAGAGACAGTTCTCATTTACTCTTTCATGTGGCTCCAGCATAGTAGTGGTTTTCCTCCTCTTTGCAACATTCTGGCTATGTCTAGACTGCATCCCTCTGCCAACAGAGGGCTGCAAATCAAGCACTTGGGAAGTGCACATGAGACCAGGATTTAAATATCCCGGACTTCATTTGCATACTCACGTTCCGATGCTGTGCTCATCAGGCTCAGTGTCGAAAGTGAAAGTAAAGGGGAGCTGCGGCTCTCCCCGTCAGCAGAGCTGCGGCTCCACTTTACTTTCACTTTCGACACTGAGCCTGATCGGCACAGTGTCGGAACGTGAGTATGCAAATGAAGCCCGGGATATTTAAATCCCAGGCTCGTTTGCACTTCCGAAGTGCTTGATTTGCATCCCTCTGTCAGCAGAGAGATACAGTCTAGACACAGCCTCAGCTATTATCTCTGTTTTTCCTGCCATTGCTTGGGTAATTTAGCCTTTCACCCATCTCCAAAAATTCTTCCTTTTCCAGGGTAAACGAGAACCTAATAAAATGAAGTCCACCAGCCTTCATTCCCCAGTGTAAAGTTCAGCCTTAATCCAGTGGTTGATGAGTAGTCGTTTATCCCAGTCCTTTAGTAAAGACCCAGGAGCAGCTCTTGCTTTTTTCAGGCTCTCCCTTTCCAGGCCCAAATCCTTCTCTGTTGCACATTTGCCAGCCCTAAGACTACCCTGCTAGGCCTCTTCCTGGACTTCTTGAAAACCCTATACTGGAGGCCCCCGAGATGCGACTGTCCGAGTCCAACCCTCTGCACTTACAACCATTTTTGTAAGTGCGGAAGGAGCTGGAAACTCCTGACTTACATCTTCGACCTGCATTTACGAAGGCGCACGGTGCCTACCATAAATGTGGGTTCGAGTTACGACACTCCCGAATTGTGACGCTTCCTCCAGAACCAGTTGTGTCGCAAGTCAGGGGCCTCCTGTACTGGATCTTCTCTCCCCTCCCCCCATTTAGATACAGTACTTGTTCATTCCTCAAAATGGAAGTAATTAATGTATACAAGTGTTTTGACCGAATCTGACTTGGTTGAAGTTGTATGTAAGTATTTGACAATGGAAGTTGAGAAACCCTTCCAAGAGTGAACTGAGTTCTGACATAATTTTCTGTAGGTCTAATTAGTGTGCAAGGTACAATAAAACATTACTATAAATATCAATATTGTGAAAAACAGCATTTGATAACAGCCCATAAAGTCAGTTTTTAATCTGAATGTTTCTTCAGATACATACTGAATAAGTTTATTTCTGTTCTAAAAAAAAATTCCATGAATGGAAAGCAATCATGTAAAACTGGATATAATGAATCAAGGACAAATTGCATAATGAAAGCACAAAGGGTGGGATTTTTTTTTAAAAAAAAGCATTGGCTAAGGCTTCTTTTTTTTAAAAAAAGCCTTAGGTCTAAGCAGGAACTAGAGTGTCACACGCTAATGGGCCAGTAGACAATGCTGGCATGCACTAATTGAATCTGTAAACATTAATGCACATTAGGGAACTTTCCGTTTGGATTGCCAGCCCTACAGGATTTGTCTGGGGTCTCCAGGAATTAAAGATTAATCTTTAATTAAAGATGATCATGTGATTACATCTCCAGTAATATATCTAACCAAAACTGGCAGACCTACTTTCAGTACAAGCAAGTAGGATCCACACCAGCCAGTCAGTGTTTGATACCCTAGAACAGTGGTTCTCAACTCATTTCAGTCCACCAGGCCAATCAAAACATTTTCGTGGATCACCTCCTTTTTGAGACATGATTAAAAAGCAACCACTCAGCATGACGGCAGCAGCTACACTCACACTCAGAGCCTCAGACAGAAGTTACTGGCAACACAACGCGCACCACAGCCCTAGAACATGATAGATATTACACCCTGCCATTGCAGTCTTATGTGCTAATTCTCCTCCCATTGATGTTCATGGGAACAGTTAAATTAATGCTGAGTGCTTTAATTCTTATCATGTGTTTAATATTTTACCATAGAACAGCCACTTCTCCACTAGGATAAAATCATTAGCTCTCAAAACTGATCAAAAATCTCCAAGGCCTAATGAAGTTAATCTAATGCTTGCTTTTGCAGCTACTAAAGTTGCCATTAAAACAAGTCTCTGTGTAGCAGTGTGTGACAGCAGAAGTTGGCCCCAATCCTGCATTAAAAACCTCACTGTTACAGAGGTCTACCTACTTAGTTTCCAATGCAGAATTGTGGCCTTGCTTCTCAGCCTAATATATAGGGAGAAATGGTGGCATTCCAGATAGCACTGTGTAGTAACAGTGGGTACATGTTGATTTAGAGACTGTAAATAGGTAAAGGAGACTTTATATAGTGGCCAGTTTTCCTTTGTTAGTTCATCTTGATTGAAGCAACCTTGTTATTAAGTCCATGGGTGATGTAATTTTTAATGATTCAAATAAACAGCTTTTTCTGCATGTGTGATGCTTCATATCCCTTTATGGACCTCTAAAATGCTGGATCTATATCTGAAGTGCATCCCTGCATGAGGCACGGAATGGAATTGCTTTTCATATATATGTATATTTTTCCCTGTAGGGCATTTACTTCTAACCTTTCTAAATGTTCTTTCTTTTCATCAAAACACTGAGTTACTCCTTTTAGTATCTAAAATGTGTCTGCTTTCGTGCTGCAGGTAAATAGCACCAGCTTTTGGCCAGTGCAAGAAAGCGTTGTGTAACCTAAACATTCCCAAGATTTCCAAAAGTGACTAGTGATTTTGAAGGTCTCGGTTGAGTGCCCAGTTTGAAACCATTTGATGCCTTTTAACTGGTGGCCTGTCCCTGGGGTGAGTGTTGAACTGAACGGAGGAAAGCTCAGCCAGTCTCCCAGCTACTGGGAAACAGAGCAGACAGGTTATTTCCAGTGTGGAGAAAGAAGCTGGGCTTGAGCTAGTTGGAGACTGAGGGCTGTGTCTTGCCAGAGGCATTTGTGCAGGAGGGGTAGACCCGACATGAATGGTTGGGTTGATTGGAGGCTAGGAGCTGGTGGTTAGACAGTGAGACAGATTATTGCTGCTGGGAGCCTGCCTGTAAGGCATATGAGGAGAGGAGGGAAGGTTGAAGCCCAATGGGTGTGAAGATTTTTTGTTTTGATTATTTTAGATTTGAGATAAGGAATCTCTGCTGTCCTAGAAGCTTTGGAGTAGTTTGGCCAGAGGTGCTAGTTGCCTCTGTTGGGAGTAGGCTGAAGATTATTGTGGGGAAACTGAGGCAGAAGTACCATAATGCTGACTCTTGCCTTAGAAGGTGTCAGGGTGCAAGCCCCCTACCGTGCCTCAGTGCCTCCTGACTGTCCCCATCTAGCCCGTCTCAGGGCAAGTTACAGTCTGTATGGGTTGCTCATCATTGGCATTGGGGTTGTCTCAACTGCCCTGCTTACCTAGTCTGCCTTGTGATCCACCTCCGAACCCGGGGCCTTGCCTCCGGCCCCTAGCCAGGGAGAGTCTTGGCTGGCTCTCTCCCAGCCCTTGCTGGCTATCCCCAGCTCATCTTCCCTCCTAAGAGCTCCTGCTTCCTCCGCAGTCAGCCCTTCACTGGCTCTCTCTTAAGCAAACTGTGCTTCCCTATTTATAGCTGGCAGCTGGGCTCTCACTCGCCCTAATGGCTTCAGCTGGGCTTCTCCAAGCCAACCGGGCTTTTCTGTGTAGCTGACAGTTGGGCTTTCATTAGCCCAACAGCTTCAGCTGGTCCGTCTATTCCCTCCCTGGCTCAGGGTCGGAGTCCTGGTCTTAAAGGGCCAGTGCAGGGCAGGTGCCCTGTCACAGAAGGGTGATCTGAGATGGTGAATTTTGTACAGGCCTGAATTACTGGCAAAGGATGCTCAGCATGGTGAAAATCGGGGCCTGTTAAAATACTAGGTTGGACAGCCAAAAACCGAACCCCAAATCATGAGTGACTTTTGAAAATCCTGGCTCTAGATTATCCCCATTGACCCCCTAATCAGTGTTCTAAAGAAAACCCTTTGGTGATTGTTGAAGTGAAAGCCTCGTCCCATTGAAGTCAATAGGAGTTCTGTCATGACCTTATAATGGAGCCAGGATTTCATTGTAGGGATGGAGAATTTGCAAAGAGGCATCTCCCTGGGCTCTGTAGAGAGATTCAGTAGGGACAGAGAACTTCTATTTTATGCCTCTTCTGACTGATGAGGGATTTCAGGCTAGTAGCCATTTTCTGCAACTCCTAGAATTTGTCCCACTGTACATGTCACTTAGAAGATCCAGTAGTTTCATCCATGTTTGACCATGAACTATAGAAACTCCCACTGAAACTGAGAAGTGTTGATAGCAGGGTTGCTCTCCTTTCCAACAGATCTGTGTATATACTAGGGCATATGGACATTTAACTTAGGGTTAAATCCTGATGGGCGCATGTGACTCTGGATACGAATGTTCCTGAACTCGTATGTGAAGATTTCTCCTGTACAATTGTGCAAAGCTTTGAACAGCTCCTCTGAGGAGACATCTAGACTGCAGAGCTTTTCCGGGATACCAGAGTTATCCCAGAAAAGCTTTGCCGCATCCAAGGAACGTGTCCACTTTTTGGGAAAAATTTCCAAAAAAGTGGACGCGTTCTTTCTCTATCCCTGTAATCCTCATTGTATGAGGAAGAATAGATGTGTCGAAAGAGGAGGTTTTTCCGAAATTTGGCCCCATGTAGACAGGCCAAATATTGGAAAAGCCTCTTTCAAAAGAAAAGTGGAAAAAGATACACAAATTGCAGTTCGCAATTTGTGTATCTTTTTCTGACTTTTTTTGTGGTATAGACCTAGCCTGAGTTAAAGAAACATTACTAGAGAGAATTATTATCATTAGGTTTTAATATATGAGAGCACCAAATGCAACATCCTTATTACAGTCATAAGAGCCTTAAAAGACAGTGTGAGATATTTTATTCTGATGAACAGTTCATCATTATATATATTTTAGAGATTTGAGCCTCTATCTTTCTGAGAGTCCATTTGTCTGAGAGTAAATTTGTTTAAGAATTCCTCCTAAACAGTAAGAACTAGGATTACCCAATTTTATATGCAGCTTCCTCTTACTATAACTTAAAGCAAGGTCAGGATTTGGTTGTGCCAAGAAAACTGGATATGCCTGAAAGTTCATTGTTTTCCACAACATGGAAAGGGAGGGGATGGAGGAAGGAGGGTCATGATACTCACAGTTGTCATCGGCGGCAGCATGTGCAGGGGGCAGCTATACTGCGGAATGACCACTGAGGGCAGCTGCAGTACCAAAGGATTGGCCAGCTGGGAGCAAGGCTCACCATGTTGCCTGCCACTGGACCAGGGAAGTGGCTCACCTGCCTCAAACCGTTCCCCACTAGCCCTCAGCCCAAGTGTCGGATGGGAAGGGGGGAAGCCCCTCTGGCTCCACCATCATGGCCCTCTGGGAGCACTACTAGGCAGAGCAGCCCCAGCTGCCCCAAAACCCTCTCTCTGGCCATAAAAAGAAATACAAGTGTCATTACTTAAGAGCCAAGATGGTTGGTAGACTTACTCATTCTGAGTAATAATAAGGAGTCCTGGGGCGTCTTAAAGACTACCAGGTTTATTTGGGTAAAAACCTCTTCTTATGCCCAAATAAATCTGTTAATCTTTAATATGCCCCAGGACTCCTCGCAGTTTCTGCAGTTAAAGACTAACATAGCTACCTCTCCAAGACTTGTCCTCATGCTGACTAGTATTTTCTATCTTGAGAAGTCTAGTTGAAGTTCAGTCCTTAGCAATAAAGTCAATTTAAATGCAATGTAGCTGAATTTTATCATTATTCTGTAACAAAATACAATGTGAAATGAAAAAAGGTGTCTGAATAAAAAAAGAAAGTAAACTTAAATGATACACAAATTCAAGCTCTTAGCAAACACCTTGAAGCTATACAATGGAATAAGTGTCGCTACAGCCGTGCATGAAATGAATCAAATATTAAAAAGCTTTATTTTTATGAAGTGCTGAAAAGAATTCTAGGCTGTTTTGTGAAAATGTAAAGCTGGAAAGAGTTTTGTACAGTTGCTAGCAAAGGAGAAGGTAGCTGCCAAAGTAAGTTGTGAGCACGACTGTAGACTATTTTTTTCTTTTTTAATACAAATATGTGCTGGACTTCAGTCACAGATTGGTGAGAAGTGCAGAGTTCATTTTGCAGTGTGAAAAGGGCTGATAAAAATCCTCAATGTAAATGTAATCACAAATCCTGTGATTTTTTTTAAAGGGATGGCCGCAATTTTTGTTACATTGTGCAGTTTCTCACATCCTTTAAGCTTGCATTTAAAAAATGATTTTCTAGCACTTTCTGCTAAGAAGATACAGCTATCCCAATGTCAATCTATGCTAATGCCTTCAATCTTGCTGAAAATAGTTTCCTGTTCGAGAACAGTGGGAGCAAATTTGTGAATTTCAGTAACTGCTAGGTACTATATAATTTAAGATGCTTTAACACAGCAAAGGTTTATCTACACTGCAATTAAACTCTTGCAGTGGGCCCCTGTCCATTAACTTGGGGTTGCAGGGCTTGGGCTACGAGGCTGTTTAATTTATGGTGTAGACATTTAGGTTTGGGTTAGAGTCTGGGCCCCTGCATTTCAACAGCTCCATTTTCAAACTTGGCAAGTCCAAGCAGTTGACATGGGCAAGATGTGGGTTTTTAATTGCAGTGTAAATATAGCCTGAAGCCCCGATACCGCAAACAGTTGTGCTCAAATTTATCCGTGTGAAGCCTCAGTGAAGTCATGAGCTCATTTTAAGGGTGTGTCTACACAGCAAAGTTATTTCAGAATAACGGATGTTATTCAAAAATAACTATATGAGTGTCTACACAGCAATTCCATTATTTCAAAATAATTTTGAAATAATGGACGGCTTATTCTGACTTTTGTAAACCTCATTCTTGGCTTGTCTAGACTACATCCCTCTTTCGAAAGAGGGATGTAAATGAGCCCGATTGAAAGCGCAAATGAAGTGTGGATTTAAATATTCCTCATTTTTTCAGGAGTACAGGATCTTATGAAAAAGGTTCCCCCCCCCCCCGAAAGAACCATGTCTAGACTGCGTTTCACTTTCAAAATGCCCTTTTTCGAAAAAATGATCGGACGCAAATATGCAAATGGAGCATGAGATATTTAAATCTGCGCTTCATTTGCACTTTCAATCTGCCTAATTTACATTCCTCTTTTGAAAGAGGGATGTAGTCTAGACATAGCCTACATGAAGAATAACACCTATTCTGAATTAGCTATTTCGAAATAAGGCGCATTTAGACGCTCCACTGCTGCTATTTCAAAATAGCCCCTCACAATGGCCATTCTAAGTTATTCCTCCTAAGGTTATAAATTGAGAGAGCACGTTTACATTAGGAAAGCCTGCCTCGGACTAATTTTGAGGATTCCCTGCTGTGTAAATGTGCTATTTTGAAATAAGCTATCTTGGAATAACTATTCCAGAATAGCTTATTCTGAAATAACTGTGCAGTGTAGAAGTAGCTTTTAGGAGCAGGGCATAATCCTGAAGGGGAAAAAAACCCCTGAGTACCCTCATTCTATGAGGAATAATGTATATTCCAAAATAGCTATTTCGAAATAAGGCGCATGTAGACGCTCCATTGCTGCTATTTCAAAATAGAATGGCCTTGGTGAGGGGCTAAGTCATTCCTCCCAGTGCCAACTGGAGCTCTAAATCGAGATAGAACGTCTACATTAGGGAAGCCTACCTCGGACTAATTTTGAGGCTTCCCTGCAGACGTGCTATTTTGGAATAACTATTCCGGAATAGCTTATTTCAAAATAGCCATGCAGTGTAGACATAACCTAACTTGCTTTGAGACTGTTGGAGATCAACAAGCAGATCACGTGAGCTATCCCCATTCTAGAAAAGTTTCTCAGTGGCTCTTGTGACAGAGTTTCTGGGGGTGTCCTCTGTTGAGTTTGGAGGGGACCCAAATAGTGGTAGCTAGTTCTAAAGCACACTTCTCTTTCATATATTTTTACATAAGAATGGCCATACAGGGTCAGACCAATGGTCCGCCTAGCCCAGTATCCTGTTTTCTGACATTGACCAATGCCAGGTGTTGTAGAGTGAATAACCTAAACATTACCAGGTGAGCCATCCTCTGTCATCCAGTCCCATCGTCTGGCAGTCAATGGCTAGGGATGTCCAGAGTACAGGGTAGTATTCCTGACCATCTTTGCTAATAGTCATTGAGGGACCTATCCCCTATGAACTTATTTAGTTCTTTTTGGAACCCAGTAATGATTTTGGCCTTCATAACATTCCCTGGCAATGAGTGCTATCGGTTGACAGTATGAAAAAATACTTCACTGCTGCCTATTAATTTCATTGGTCGGTCCCTAGATCTTGTGTTATATGAAAGAGTAAATAACATTTTTTTTCTCCACATCATTCGTGATTTTATAGACCTCTGTTATATTCCCCAAGTCATCTCTTTTCTTCGTAATCTCTCCTCCTATGGAAGCTGTCCCATGCATCTAATTCTTTTGTGTTGCCCTTCTCTTACCTTTTCCAATTCTAATGTAGTTTTTGAGATGGGACAACTGGCACTGCTGCAGTTTGTTGATGGGTACCTATGTAGAGGGTCTCTTCTGTTTCATGAGAAAAGCAGTTATGCTGTCGCAACCAGAACAATATGCTATTAGTGAAATCTAGCAAAAAGAAACCTATGATTCTTACATTACTTAATCAAATATGCCAAGTTTAGGCTGTGTTTGATAGGCCCAGCTAAGGAAAGCACTTAATCACATGCTTACGTCCAGCACTATTCAGAAAAGCCCTTAAGAAAATGCTTAGTTTTAAGTGCTGCTTAATGTCAATTGACTTCAATGGAACTTACCACATGCTTACGTGCCCTTCTGGAATAGACAGAATTTACTGAATCTGGGACATAAACAATAAAAATCTGTTTCTGACAGATAAACTCAGTGAACAACCAACTTATCCCACCACAGTCTAATTTGCCAAAAAGTATAGTGGCAATTCTTTTCTTATCCTCTTGATACATTTTCCCATAGTGTGAAATTTCATAAATGCTAACGTTTGTGTCATTTTTTTTTTGGTACATTTATTCCCCGCTCCTGCTTTTTAGCAGGTGCACTTTTCTCATGTGGATTTTTTTCATGGAATATGGATAATTCCTATAGATGTCAATTTGGCAGGCAGATTTCCCCGGAGGTCATTCATGTGCACACACCTGTCTAGTTAGTACATGCTCACCTATTGTACCAAATGTCAAGAATCCAGTTCAGGAAAGCATGTAAACTCATATTTAAATCCATCCCTGTTCAGATAAGCACTTTATCACATGCTTGTCTGAATGAAGATGAATGTCTGAATTGGGGCCAAGAGAAAATAGGAATATTCTACTAGTATAAACAGTTAGATATATGCTGATATGTATTTAGTATGTTGTACTCTTAGGGTACATCTACCCAGCAGGGCAAAACTTGAATTAAGCTACGCAACTTCAGCTACATTAATTGAGTAGCTTAAGTCAATATAGTTTACTTTGGCTTTTGGCACTGTCTACACACAGCAGGAAGTTGAAGGAAGAACACTCTTCCTTCGACTTCCCTTATTCCACGTAAAATGAGGGTTACCAGGAGTTGGAGTAAGATGTCTTCCATCCTGACATTTCGAAATAAAGGTTTGTAGTGTAGATTCACACTATGTTATGTGTAGACAGCCTAAATGTGGTTAGAAGTGGTGGGTTTGTTAGTGTGGATTATGAAATATTGGTAAGAACCCAAACTAACTTCATTTATCAGTGCTTACAAGGGTCATTTCTGGAACCATTTGTCCTGTAATAATTCTTCCACTGATTACAGATGAGAGATTACTGTCTATCAATGCTATTTCTGCTAACTGAGTGATTGTTATCTTAACAGTCTGCTTCTCAGTAAAACAGAATATGGTTAGAAGAATATTAAACAATTTTTTTCATCCTATTAGTCTAAATATATATCTAATGTTTCACAAATGGTTTATACTTAGGCTAAGTTCCATGTCTATTCATTGGATTCCAAGGATGCTTTGTATTCATGCTTCTTTTTATTGCAGAAGTTTACTAATCGTTAAAGCAGCAATGGGCAATGTAGGCTAGTGAGTGGACTGCAAGAATGGCTCTCCATCCCAGTGGGCTACAAGATTGTCATAACAAATAGGGATAGGGTAGTTTTGGTATCTGCATTTGTGTACTTAGAATTTGTGGAGTATGCTGATTGAACCGTAGCAGCAAGTGCATGGCTCTCACATTAATGTTGTGTGCACTCAGCATGAACCTCATTTCCATGTGCCCTTGCTTTACATGTATGTATGCTTTACAGTAATATTGGTAGGAAAAAGCCTATGCAGAATCTGGCAACCTGACACATGGGCAATGGTAAATAAAATGTCTTACGGGCTACACATCGAATCCCGGGCTACCCATCGAACATCAGGTTGCTCACCATTGAGTTACAGTGTTCCACTCTGTTCTTTTTATGTGCAGAATCTCTTAGAAGTAGGATGTGTTCTGTTAAGGAAAGTTATATGTAAATTTTGTGTTGGGTACTGTTAGTACAAAACAGTTCATGTCCCTATGGTCTAATGATATTTGTACTCTGTGGTTTATTAATATATGGAATGGTATTGTCTGACACAGTGTCTGTATAGCCTAAAAATAAGAACAGTAAAACCTGTATTATCTGGCACGCTCGGGGGTAGGTCATTCCAGTTATCTAAAAATTCCAGTTATCTGAGGGTCCCAGGGAAAAACCAATGGACAATAATAATAAAACTCAAGTTTTTAATATTGGTAGTTTTGTAGTGTGAGACAGTTGGTCTCACATTTCTATTTTGAGTTAGATGATTAGTACTTCTTAAATAAAAAATTGTTAAGCCAATCACGGTAAACCAAGCCTGAAGATATGACAGTATTGTGGCTGGAGACGATGCAGGTTAACAAAGTTTTCTGGTTAACAAAGTGCTGGATAACAAAGGTTTCACTGTATGAAACTAGATAAGAGAAGGGGAATAAAGTGTGTTGTTTTTGCACTTGTCATAACTTAGTGAGTTATAAACGTAAGTCAATGAAGCACACACTTTGGGAGAAAATGAGATGCTGTTAAATGTTTCTCTAGAGATCAGTTGTGTGTGGACCTCTCCTTTGGGATGATTTTTGCACAAAGTTATTGGTTACACCGAACTTGTAAGAGCCTGAGACCTTATCCTGTGACATGCTGAACGACTTTGGATGTGCACTCAGCATCCTCGCTACCCTGTAAGATCAGTTTAAAAAGCCTGAAACCAGTAGAGGTTGAATGATCACATTATTTCTCTGGAGCTGTTCAGCATCTGGCAGGATCGGACCCTTTTATTGTGATTAGTTCTTCTTCCTCTCTGGTGGTAGCCGTAAAGCAGTAGTCAGAAAATAAACATTTTGTACCAAAAATTAGGAAAAATTAAAATTGTCACCTCCCCACCAATTTCATGGAAATCTTCTAGGTTTTCAATAAACAAAATTTTTGAGGGGCTGGATAGCGGTAAAATTTTGATCCATTATTTCAATTGGCTCCTTTTGTTATATAAACACCAATAAGAGGGTTTTTTCCCCTAGCACTTTCCTTGGATCTCTCTGGCTTTAGAGACAGGATACTAGACTAGGTCAAGAACATGACTGGGATGTGAGTGGCTGGGCCTAATGGTTAGAGCCATAAAGGTAGCCAGAACAGAGCTGACCTGGAGACAAGGGTCAGGTCTGTGGGACACAAAGGGATGTAGCTGAGAACTGAGCTAAGACTCAGAAGCTGAATACTAGAGGCAATGGGCAAGCCGGAGACTGGTCAGGAACCAGAACCATAGTTCGGGGCCAGTGAGTAGCCTACCATAGCAATGTGAACAGCCATCTAAAGCAGGCCAATGAACTACTGTAATCTGGATGCACATCCATTGAATTTTCTGTCTTGTTTTTCTTTATTTCTATACTACATGACTCCTAGATTTTTCTGATTTCAGGGCAGGTCTTATAATCTATTATTGCTATTACTCCTATTTTTTTGCTCAACTCTGGCACAGCATTTACCTCTAGCTTAGTCCTGATCTACTCTTCAAATGTATGTTGGTATAATGGCAAATGCTTATTGGATAGTCAACTAGTGACTCTACTAGTCACTTCCCACCCCTTGCTGCCTCTATCAGAGGCAGTAAGTGGGGTGGGGAGCAGCGCCTTTTCTGTGGGGAGAAGGGGTAGAGGCACAGCGGGGCGCTGGTGGTGCTTCAACCTTTGACATGTAGCAAGAGCCCAGCTATATTATGATCAAAAGCAGAAGCACTGCAAGGAGCCTGGGGTGAGCTGGGGACTGCTGGCCCTGCGTTCCCTGCTTTTGAAATGTACAAGAGCCCTGAAAGGGCTCTTGAACATTTCAAAAGCAAAGTGCCTCAGGGAGCACGGGGCCAGCAGGGGACTGAGTGTAGACAAGCCCTTATATTTAGCATAAATCCATATTTTTCTTATATGCATCACATTCCAGCTACCATACCGATCTTCTGGTATCGTGGACCTTCATCAGGAAGAGCAGAATAGGAGCTTTTTGTTTGTTCATCCATCAGGTGCTCTGAACCTTTTAGCTTTGCTTTTAAGATATCAGGTTCTAAAGCCAGTGAGTGAGGATTCCTTTGTAAAGCTGCTTCTTGACTCCTTGATTTTATGCACCATATAAATCACTCTTATAATTCCATGTCCCTGCTCTCCTGACCACAAAACAAGAGTGCCTCTTACTCACTCACATACCTTCTCTTCATTATTCTTTCCGTTGTTAACCCTTGTGACACAAAATCTTTCAGAGGAAATAGCTCCTGCATCACTAAGGATAATTCTGGTAATAGAATCAATGGACCAATCCCAAAGTTTCTTTATTCAAGAAATAGTCTAATGCGTATCAGTGGGAGTTCTGCATGAGTGAAAAGTGAATAAGGACTTCAGATTGTGACCCAAGGAAATAGAAATAAGAGATTGGGAAAAAAACTTATTCTTTCAGTATAAGATAAGATAGCTCCCTACAGTCTAGTTTTAACACCTTTTGCAGTCTTACGTTAAATGATCCAAACAATAGGACTCCTCCTGTTCCTTTGAAAGAAACATTATTTTATACTCAAAAGGCCTGGTCTATACAAGGTTGGCTTAAAGTACGCAACTCTAGCTATGCAAAATGCATAACTATAGTTGGGTTATCTTAAGGCAATCTTGGCGGTGTCCACACAGCAACTTCTCGTACTCCTTGCAGAAGGAGGAATACTGGTTGCCTGCAGGGGCTGCCCTCACCTTTCGATTTATGGGTCCCTGCTGAACCTGCTAAATTGAACACTAGAAGATTGACCTCTGGAGTGTCGATCTTTTTGTAAGCATAGACATGCCCCAAGTGAGCCACCTGTTCAAAAGTTACCTTCATATTCAGTCAAAATTTACTTAAATTTTTCTGTGATGAACTAGTTACACACCTTTTGAAAAACTTTGAATTCCCAGGTTCTTGAATATGTGGGGAATTTGCCCTGATTATAGCAATTTATGGCCTGCCACTGATGCAACTGCACTGTCCTAATCTCCCAGGGCAGATATGAAAAGCTGTAATTTGCAGAGGAAAACCTGACATTGTGGGAGGGCGGAGTGAGCATGGGTAAGGGCGGCAAACCCTCAGCTAGTATAAAATTGACTTAGCTCCATTGGAGCTACACTGTTGTTTTGTGTGTTTGTTTTTTTAAATGTACCAAACTAAGAATTTGTCTTGTTTTCTCCAGTGAAGCCAGGCTGTTGTCTGGAATAAAGGTTACATTTTGATGGTAGGTGAGGTCTGAATTTGTCTTCCTGAACTGCAATAATTTTAATCCTCTAGGAAAAGGTGCCCCAGCAATCTTACAGGGAAGAATTCTTCACAAGACACTGAGGGATGTCAACATTAGAAAATACTCACTTAGTTTCATCAGGATTAATATAATCTCTCCCACTCAGTCCTAAATCACTGGTGACAGTTCAGGGCAAAATGGAAAACTTCATAGTCTGAGGACAGTTGCTACAGAATTCCCTTCAGCAATAATATTTTTGACATATTTATCTTAATTAGCAGCAGGAGAAGAGCAAGAGAGAATGGAGACAGAAAGTAAATTGAGTTTGAGCAAGATCATAATGCAGAGAGCTTTATACAATTCCAAATGCAGACTTTAGACAGAGTGAGAGAAATGAAATGCAGTCACCTAGATGAAAAGAAAAGAAGAAAAAGGAATAGTTTTCATATTATTTCTCCTTTACCAAACATTATCATATAACCAATTTGGAAAGCATCAGTGTCTTTTTTAATGGTATATCTTCTTAAAAATGGATCAACCAAAACCAGCATTATTGGTTTTTCATTTCTAAATAAATAAATAAAGGTTGAGTAAATGCGAAATATTCTTTAATAATAAAATCAATATATATATATATATATATATTTACATTTGCAGAATAGACAGAAAAAGCTCGATTCTTATTTAAAACTATTGTAGGATTCTGTTCTAAGTAGGTGCTTGTACTCCCTTATCACTGTAGTATCTAAGGGCACATCTATACTGTGAGAAAGTTGAAACTACTATGGTCGATTTCTGGGCACCTGATTTTGAGAAGTCAAAGGTCCATGTCACTATGGGGAAGAATCGAATGTTGTCGGAAGTAACGTGTCCCCATAAGGGAGCCTACTGTCAATTCAGAGTGAGGCACCATGGGTAGCTTTGCAATATGGGCTATGTTTCTGGTGCCCACTGGGTCCAAAACTCTGTTGTGGTTGGTTAGAGGGACTCATGTCAACTAGGTGCTCCTTGAGTCTTTTGAGATAAAGGAGATGTTGGCGTCTTTTTGTGCCTAGATAGCCCATGTGGAAGCCAGAGCACTATGAGAATGGAGCGCGGTGTGCTGGAAAGCATCGTCATGCTCATGGGTGTCTTGGTGTGCTTCATGGTGCTCTACCAGAAAGAGGACGAGGATTAAGCTTGGCATGGCATGGAGGGCTTTTTCCAACAGGGCCTGGTGCTCGTGCTAGTGCACTCACCAGTCAATCCTCTGGATACAGTGGAATGCTGGTTCTGGCGCCATAAGACAAGCTCAAACTGGTGGGGCCACATCGTCATGCAGAGATGGGATGATCAGCAGTGGCTGCAGAACTTCCATATGTGGAAGGCCACGTTTCTGGAACTGTATGAAAGGCTTTTCCCTGCCATGAGGCTCCAGGATACCTGCATGAGACCAGGTCTGACCATGGAGAAGTGCGTGGCAATTACCATTTGGAAGCTTGCCATGCCAGATAGCTACCAATCAGTGGGGAATCAGTTTGGAGTGGGGAAACCTACACTACAGTCAGGGCTGTTCTCATACAAGTAGCCAAAGCCATGAATAACATTCACCACGCAGGGCTGTGACTCTGGGGAACATGGACAACATAGCCCTAACTGTGGTGGCACCATAGATGGCACATGCATCCCCATCTTGGCCCCTGAACACTGTGCCTTGGAGTACATCGATCGCATGGGATATGTCTTCGTAGTGTTCCATGTGCTTGTGGATCACAAGGTCTGCTTCACCGACATCAATGTGAGATGGTTGGGCAAGGTGCATGATGCACACATCTTTTGGATCTCCTGCCTCTTCCAAAAGATGCACGCTGGAATTTTTTCCCTGACTGGCCAATCAGAGGCAGAGACGTGGACATACCTATAGTGATTCTGGGCGACCCAGCCTATCCCTTGCTCCCGTGGCACATGAAGCCCTACATGGGCAGCCTGGACCCCAACAAGGAAGAGTTCAATAATAGGTCAATAATGTCAGACCATTCTACTGCTCACAGGGCTTTTTGATTTCACTGGGAGAGTAGTAGAAGTGGAAGTTCTGGCCAGAGTGGACAGCTGCAGGAGGCCTCCCAGAGGCCAATAGCATTGACTTTTCAGTAATGCTGCATCTCCATTAGCATAACTTTGACCATGCACACTCAGGAATAGCGTTACTTCTGGGGAAAAGAAGGTGTACAGAAATCTACTTCAATGGCTCTTAAGGGCGATGCAACAGGCCTGGCAGTGTGGATGCATCACTTAGAAAATTGCCAGTACAGGACTAAGGTTGATCTAAAGTCCTAGGCCTGAGTGCCTTATAATAGCATATTAAGCAGTGTGACTAACAGCCTTGTGTAACCCTCTTGACTTCAGTGAAGTTACTCTTGTTTTACACTTGTGAAAGTTCAAGGTGACTCAGATAGAAATAGTTTAATTTTATCAATTCCCTACTTTTTAACATCTCCATATTAGTTTAAAAAGAGTTCTAGATGAAATTTTTCAGCCAAACCTTTCTTTGACAAAAAATGCAGATTTGGCAACACCAAAGGTTTTGCAAATGTGTCACTTTCAACAACTTATGTCAATGAAAAAATTCTGAAAGTAAAAAGCATGGGCATATTTGAAATGAAACCTTTTTTCTATTTGAAGTGGCTTGTCATCTTGATATATCCTTAATTTATTATTTTATTTAATTTAAAAATGTTAAATGCTTGAAATTAAAACAATTCTCTCCAACTCTTTATTTTACCAAATAATTTTTAAAACTTTCATTTTGAGCTGATAAATTTATTTTTTGATGTGCCAGTTAATGAAAAGTTAGATACTAACAGCTTTTTTTATTAACATCCATATTTTAACATCCTTTTTTTTATTAGCATCCATATTTGCTGTGATTAGAGAAGGATAGAAATTAAACTGAATGCTGCTGTTTCTAGGTCTTCATATTTCACTCTTTATAATGGCCCATTTAGCTTAGGTTCATTAGCAAAATTAATGTTCTATACAAGAGAACAAACACTTTTTTTTTGTGAAACCCGTGGAACATAATATACAGAGAGATAGGTAAAAAAAAAAATGGAGAGCTATTGCAATGGCGCATACAGTGAAGGAATAAAGTGTGCTTAGCAAGACGTTGTGACGGAAATGGGAGAAACCTGACAATTGCCTCTCCAATAATTACATAGCTCGTTTACAGACAAGAATGGCTGGAGTCCACTGAAATCAGAGAGAAGTCAAGATAAAGGATGCAAAAGTAGCATCAAACTGATCCTTCTTGTTTTTCTTAAACAAAAAAGTGGCCCTCTATATAGTTTTGAAATATACCTGCAAGCACATTCAGAACTTCCACCTTTTATGTGATTAGGGCCAGATTTTTACACAGGTTTCAGCTTACAGTTTTCCATGCAAAATGCCAATATACTAGTGCATCTAATTTGTGCATGCATTGATAATGATTCTGCAGGTGAGCTGTGTACACACAGGCTAAAACATGGACTACACTACAGTAGAAGCTCAAAATAAGACACACAACTTCAGCTATCTTAATTATGTAGCTGGAATCAATGTATCTTAAATCAAATTTCCGCACCATCCATGCAGTGGGAGGCCAACGGGAGCAAACACTCCCATTGGCTTCCTTTGCTCCTCACAAAAGGAGTACTGAACACCAGCTGGAGTTGCCATCAGCATTTGATGTAGGGTTCCATATTTGACCAGCTAAATCAAATGCCAAAAGATTAACCTCTGAAGTGTCGATCTTCCGCATAGCGTAGATGTGACCTAATTAATTGCACTTGAGTGCCCACGAACACTTGTAAACATAGTAATTGCATGGTTTTACTTTTGTATGACTATTTGCCTTGTAATAGAAAAGTAAATTAGTCAAAGGTCAGCTTAAGTAATACTACTGCTCACTTTGATACTTCTCTTCTGTTTCCTCACTAACTGGATTGCCTTGGGGAGATGAAAAATATTAAAGTAATCTTTTTTCCCTGCTGCTAACTGTATCAGGTGCATTTTCCCTTTATTGACAAGCACCTAATAAGCTAAAATCTTCTCACTTTCAGCTTTAAAGAAGTGTATGTTGAAAGCCTTTTGGATTTGCCCCTACTGTCACACACTTGGGAAACATGATACTCTAACCAACTTTTCCTTGGAAGACAGATATTCATTACTGCTACTCCTCCGACAGGAAGGCAGATATTCACCGCAGAAATCCATCTCAAATTGACAGAAGTACAGTAATAATGTTTGTGAAAGGCAGACTTCCCACAGAAAAGGAGGACACGAGACAGCTAATCCTGCAGCAATGTAAATTACTTCTGAATTAAAATACTCCCTCCCATTCCTTTACTCAGAAGTGGTAGTATTAGGCTGTGGTATTCCATAGAACTAAGGGGTTGTAGATTTTCATAGAGGCTTGTGTATACTTTCATTTTCAATTCACATAGGTTCACATCTCTTTTTTACATGCTACAACTCACTGGAATCAGCTGGATTATGGGTTTTGTCTCAGGCCCTGAACATCTTGAGTTTGGGTCAGATGGAAGTTCTGTGTTTCATCTGCTTTTGCAGTGAAACCATGTAGCCCATTGAGATAAGGGTTTAGGTTTCACAGTGGCAGTTGCTATCTAAAATCCTAAACCGGAGGTTTGCATGGTTTGAACATACCAGTGCTTACCAGGACTGAATGCCACCAACTCTATGGTTGTCACTTCATAGCCCTGGCACCTCTGGCCTTGCTTCTTCAGTTATGGAAGTTAAAAAAAAATGCTTGAGCCCCATCACCTAATTGCTTGAGTCCCGACACCTCTTTCATTACAAATTAAGCACTGTCATACACGTCAGCTGACTTTTGTTGGCATGCATGCCTAGGTTTACTTTGTCATACCCAGGCAATCTCAGAAGGACTGTGACATTTCTGATGAATTAACACTGAGTTTTGATTAATTGTAGCAGATGCTCACTTCCCTTATGCCCCCTGCATGGCCTGAGGTCATGGTATAGGCAGCTTGCTTTGCTTTCCCTCTTGGACTGTTTCCATAAAACTTGCTGGCCAAGTTTTTCTTGGTCAGCAATTGCCCTCCTTCGGGAATAGGTTTATTATTATAACTACCTGGAAATAAAATTCAAAATCACCAAACCAAAGTCCAATCCAAGTTCACACAAAACAAAGTTTCTTTTCCTCCTCCAGTGCCTTCTTGACTGGGGCCTTTGCTGTCTCTCCCTTGTTTGGACAGAGTCTTTCTGCGAGCCCTCCCTGCCTAGTACAACTGCTACAGTCTCAGGGCCTTCCCTGAAGGAGACTTTCCTCCCTCTCTCTGCGGAGTCTACCACAGCTTCCCACACTTACAGCACTGCAGCCAGCTGCTGCTCTTTACTGCCAAGATCTGATCTGTAATCAAGATTGTCTAGCCCACTCCCTTAAGGGGTGAGAAACCTTATTAAAGTCACCCTACCAGCTCTAAGCCTGTGAAACATTTTTAACTAGGAGAGAGGAGAGCATCCAGAGAGTGACAAAAGAAAGTTACTGCAGCAGTAGTAAAGTTAATTTACCTTAGCTGGAGAACTCTTCTATTGCTTGAGAGAGGACAACAGATTTCAGTATTTCCAGCCATTGTATTGATTCCCAAATAGAGCTCTCATCCATTCCCTATACAGTTCTCCTGCTACTCTAAACTCCTCCAGTCAACCAAAATATAGGGCCTGATTCTGTGAAACACTGAGCACCTTGCACTCTTCTTCAAGTCAATGGGACCCTCACTGCTAGTTTACAGGTTCCAGTCTTAGTTTTATTTTTGATTACTTGCTAATAGCCTCTTCAAATATCTCTCCTTTCATACATGCCCAATGTTTCTTATGATGCCCCAAGGATATTTCCGTTTGTGTAATTTCCCCATCACTTTAGCACTCCTTGTTTTGATATCTAGTTACCGTTGTCTCTCTGATAAATAGTTTTAATCTTATGGTGTCTCATTAGACTCTTTTACTGCCCAACTTATATCTGCTTCAAATGTAACACGAAAAGACCTTTCCCTCCATCTTGAACTTTATCTCTTGAAAAATTTAAGCTTTTAAAAGCCACAGGATAGCACCTTACTGTATTTAAAGCCAGAATCTCAAGAAAACCTTGTTACATATTTGTCTAGGTCTGCCTTTTGGATAGAATTGACTTCACTTAATCACGTTAGTTTCCTGTCAGTTTTGTTCTTTGATCTGCGCTATTATTCTCCTCTTTCATTGTTCTTTAATAATTTCAACCAAGTTTTTTTTTCTAGATTTGTGTGTGTGTGTGTGGGGTGGGGGTGGGGGGGCAAATGATGCCAGTAAAATTTTTGCTTTCCTTTTTAATCTACTCACCATGGAAGGAATCAGTAAAAATAACTTGATTTCTGTGTATCCATTTCTATTCTATATTAGATGACTCTTGTAGTCCCTTCTAACCCTGTGATTCTATGATTCCCTCTGAATATGACAAAGTTATGAATGTCAAGGCTATGAACCTACTACTCCATGGGCCTGAACCTTGTGCAAACTACTATCATTTCAATTAGGTAGCACTTTGAACCCACTTTTCCTTGGTCCAAGTAATAGAGCACAATTCAGGATGCTGGGGAATTGTGCTGTGTCCTTTACAAGTTAGCGCTGGTGGTGCCGGGGAGGAGGGGGGGAATCTATTGTGCAGGCCATTCACATTTTATTAATCTATTTTGTTGATGCAGAAGAATTGTTCATTAATTTGACTCTTGTCACCTGATACCCACAACTTGTGGATAAGAGTTCAGAAAAAACATCACTTATTGTTGATTTTTTTTTGCCAAGATTGAGAAAAAGGGATCCTTGGAACATAATACTTGAAATCGGTTTCTCGTGCAAAATGTCAACTTACGCAAAATTGGGTTGTTGGGTTTTTTTGTTTTTGTTTTTTGTATGTGATGTGATATATTGATTACAATTAAATGTCTTCTTGAGAACATTTTTGAAGTGCAAGAATGTTCTTTTATGTTTGGAATGAAGAAGTTTGATCCCCCTCCTCCCCAAAACTGACTTGTTTTGAAATGTACTTTACTGCATATAAACAAAATAAAGGTCAAAATCTAAACAAAATATTTCAATTTTATCAAAACAAATGTTCCCTTTGATTTGAAACAGGTTTTTTCAATGAGGAAAATTAGCTTTTTGACTTTATTTGGGATAAAAATATCCTTTATAATCTTGAAAATGTTTTCAGGACAGCAAATGTATTTTCTGACCTGTTCAATTTTTAAACATTTTGAATGGATTTGGAGCTGGTTTTTGGCAGCCCTTTGGGAAATGTATGGTCTTGCAACAAACATAGTTCATGTGGCTTTGACAAAGGCAAAGTTACATGATTTTAGATTCAGTTTTATCAGGAGATTTTGTGTTTCTCTCACTCAGAACAAACTGCAAAATTTGGTAAGTGAAAAGCCCCATAGACTGAAACAAGTGAAGGAGGACTTTTGCAATAGGAAACTGTGGATTCACTCAGCTCAAATCTTTTGATAGATCCCTAACACAATATCTATATCCATATAAACGAACAAAATATTTTAAATGCTTGAAAATTTATTCCATCAATCTGCAGGAATTTGAGAGATGCTATCCAGGAACAGGCTGGATGATGAAGTGCCTTTATAAATTATATACAATGATACTTTAATAGAATTGATTTAAGTGATGACTTAGATGAGCATATTTTCAGTACCGCCTGTATTGTACTCCTAAATCATCCACTTTGTATTATATTTTATATAATTTATCTTAATGTAGTTCCCACGCATTCTTGGACATAGTCTCACTTATATCCTGGGTCATCTCCTTTACATTTGCTAGGCTAGTGTGTATTCTCTCTGATCTCAAGATGTCATTACCCTCAAAGTATTCTAACACAATGAAACATTGCTACTCGTTATATTACCGAGAAATCGGTATCACTATATATTGTCTACCTGCTCTGAAATTGGATCATAGGCAGAATATTGTTATATTTTTAACAATAAAATGAGGGTAAAATGATTACCAATATCTTTTGTAATTACATTAGACCTTAAATTTACAATGATGTTGTTCCCTTCCCCATCTGTCCCCCGCCCCTCATAATGCACTATATTTTAACTGTCCAATTTCTCACTGTATTGTAGGTTATTGATTTATAGCTGTTTGTTCAGGTTGTGTTTCCATTTAATAAGTGGTTTGGTACTTGGGTTTCATTTAATTGCTCTACCTTAAAGTGTGGTGGGGTTTTTTTTGAGGGGGGGGTTATCAAATGATTTAAAAAATAATCACAATCACACAGTTAAAAATAAGTAGTTATAATTAATCAGTT